>NW_020185339.1:20664013-21038686 GCF_003031525.2 Neophocaena asiaeorientalis asiaeorientalis | reverse complement strand
TATATAATCCCAATGTATTAACTGAAAGATATTCCTTTCTAAGAATCGGTGTGTTCTCTCTAGTCACAGTTCCCACAGTTCCTTACGGAAAAACTGGTGATCAAAAGTTCCTTGATGTGGCCGATCCCACTGGTTGGGTAGCACAACTTCCATTTGCAAACCGGTTCTCTCTTGCTAATTCCAACTATAGTGGCATCCTTACTTTCTCTTGAGTTAAAAATGGCCATTTGTCCCAGATATAACCAATAAGTTATCATTGAAAGTATGGGGTTCAGGGGATCCTGAGAAAGCTTTTGCTTTATTGATAAAAGACTTCACGATCTGGCTGGCATTTCTCCATTTTTTTTTTTAACATCTTCATTGGAGTATAATTGCATTACAATGTTGTGTTAGTTTCTGCTGTATAACAAACTGAATCAGCTATATGTATACTTATACCCCCATATCCCCTCCCTCTTGCGTCTCTCTCCCACCCTCCCTATCCCACCCCGCTAGGTGGTCACAAAGAACCGAGCTGATCTCCCTGTGAGATGCAGCTGCTTCCCACTAGATATCTATCTATTTTACATTTGGTAGTGTATATATGTCAATGCTACTCTCTCACTTCGTCCCAGCTTACACTTCCCCCTTCCCATGTCCTCAAGTCCATTTTCTATGTCTGTTTCTTTATTCCTGTCCTGCCCCTAGGTTCATTAGAACCTTTTTTTTTTTTAAGATTCCATATATATGTGTCAGCATATGGTATTTGTTTTTCTCTTTTTGACTTACTTCACTCTGTACGACAGACTCTAAGTCCATCTACATCACTATAAATAACTCAATTTCGTTTCTTTTTATGGCTGAGTAATATTCCATTGTATATATGTGGCACATCTTCTTTATACATTAATCTGTCGATGGACACTTAGGTTGTTTCCATGTCCTGGCTATTGTAAATAGTGCTGCAATGAACATTGTGGTACATGACTTTTTGAATTATGGTTTTCTCAGGGTATATGGCTAGTATTGGGATTGCTGGGTCATATGGTAATTCTATTTTCAGTTTTTTAAGGAACCTTCATAGTGTTCTCCATAGTGGCTATACCAATTTCATGCCCACCAACAGTGCAAGAGGATTCCCTCTTCTCCACACCCTTTTCAGCATTTATTGTTTGTAGGATTTTTGATGATGGCCATTCTGACTGGTTTGAGGTGATACCTCATTGTAGTTTTGATTTGCATTTCTCTAATGATTAGTGATGTTGAGCATCCTTTCATGTGTTTCTTGGCAATCTGTAAATCTTCTTTAGAGAAATGTCTATTTAGATCTTCTGCCCATGTTTGGATTGGGTTGTTGTTTTTTTTGATACTGAGCTGCATGAGCTGCTTATATATTTGGGAGATTAATCCTTTGTCAGTTGCTTTGCTTGCAAATATTTTCTCCCATTCTGAGGGTTGCCTTCTCGTCTTGTTTATGGTTTCCTTTACTGTGCAAAAGCTTTTAAGTTTCATTAGGTCCCATTTGTTTATTTTTGTTTTTATTTCCATTACTCTAGGAGGTGGGTCAAAAAGGATCTTGCTGTGATTTATGTCATAGAGTGTTCTGCCTATGTTTTCCTCTAAGAGTTTTATAGTGTCTGGCCTTACATTAGGTCTTTAATCCCTTTTGAGTTTATTTTTGTGTATGGTGTTAGGGAGTGTTCTAATTTCATTCTTTTACATGTAGCTGTCCAGTTTTCCCAGCACCACTTATTGAAGAGACTGTCTTTTCTCCATTGTATATTCTGGCCTCCTTTATCAAAGATAAGGTGTATGGCCTCCTTTATCAAAGATAAGGTGTATCAAAGATAACCAGATTATCATATGGTTTTCATCATTCAATTTGTTAATATGGTGTATCACATTGATTGCTTTGCATATATTGAAGAATCCTCACATTCCTGGGATAACATGCCCCCTTGATCATGGTGTATGATCCTTTCTTTTTCTGTTCTTCTTCTGGGACCCCTGTTTAATGTTGTCCCAGAGGTCTCTGAGACTGTCCTCACTTCTTTTCATTCTTTTTTCTTTATTCTCTTCTGCAGTAGTTATTTCCACTATTTTATCTTCCAGGTCACTTATCCGTTCTTCTGCCACAGTTATTCTGTGATTGATCCCTTCTAGAGAATTTTCAATTTCATTTACTGTGTTGTTCATCATTATTTGTTTGCTCTTTAGTTCTTCTAGGCCCTTGTTAAACGTTTCTTGTATTTTCTCCATTCTGTTCCCAAGATTTTGGATTATCCTGTCATTACTCTGAATTCTTTTTCAGGTAGACTGCCTATTTCCTATTCATTTATTTGGTCTGGTGGATTTTACCTTACTCCTTCATCTACTGCATATTTCTCTGTCTTCTCATTTTTTTTAAACTTACTGCGTTTGGGGTCTCATTTCACAGGCTGCAGGTTCATAGTTCCTGTTGTTTTTGGTGTCTGTCTCCAGTGGGTGAGGTGGGTTTAGTGGCTTGTGTAGGCTTCCTGTGTTCTGGTGGGTGGGTCTGGATCTTGTCTTTCTGGTGGGTAGGGCCACGTCTGGCAGTGTGTTTTGGGGTGTCTGTGAACTTAGCATGATTTCTGGCAGCCTCTCTGCTAATGGGTGGGGTTGTGTTCCTGTCTTGCTAGTTGTTTGGCATGGGGCATCCAGCACTGGAGCTTGCTGGCCGTTGGGTGGAGCTGGGTCTTAGAGTTGAGATGGAGATGTCTGGGAGAACTGTTGCCAATTGATATTATGTGGAGCTGGGAGGTTTCTGGTGGTCCAATGTCCTGAACTCAACTCTCCCACCTCAGAGGCTCAGGCCTGACAACAGGCTGGATAGTCAAGACCCTGTCAGCCACATGGCTCACAAGAAAAGGGAGAAAAAAAGAAAGAAAAAAAATGTCAAAAACAGTAAATAAAACAAATTATTAAAATAAAAAAATAAAAGTAATAAAAAAAAGAAGAGAGCAACAAAACCAAGAAACAAATCCACCAATGATAACAAGCCCTAAAAACTATACTAAGATAGACATAAAAATCAGAAACTAACCAGCAGCAGACAGCAAATCCCAAGCCTACAGTTGCTCCCAAAGACCACCACCTCAATTTTGGGATGATTCGTTGTCTATTCAGGTATTCCACAGATGCAGCGTACGCCAGGTTGATTGTGAGGATTTAATTTGTTGCTCCTGAGGCTGCACAGAGAAATTTCCTTTCTCTTCTTTGTTGGCGCAGCTCCTGGGGCTCAGCTTTGGTTTTGGCCCCACCTCTGTGTGTAGGTCACCCTCAGGCATCTGTTCCCGCCCAGACAGGAGCAGCTGATTAGGGAGCTCTTGCTCATTCTAGCCAGGGGGAGGGAGGGGTATGGTAATCATAATTAGAATGCAGGGCGAGCCTGCGGCGGCAGAGGCCAGCGTGATGTTGCAACAGCCTTAGGAGCACCATGTGTTCTCCCGGGGAACTTGTCCCTGGATCACAGGAGCCTGGCAGTGGCATGCTGCGCAGGCTCCCAGGGGGGTGTGGATAGCGACCTGTGCTTGCACACAGGATTCTTAGTGGCTGCAGAAGCAGCGTTAGCATTTCATGCCTATCTCTGGGGTCTGAGCTGATAGTCGTGGCTCACTCCCAATCTCTGGAGCTCATCTAGGCTGTGCTCTGCCTTCTGTGGGCAGACAGGGAAGGAATCCCATCTCCTTGCGGACCCTGAAATAATGGTCTCTTGCCTCTTAGTCAGGTCCATACTTTTTCCCAGACTCTTGCCTTTTGGGAAGTCTGAGGTCTTCTGCCAGCATTCAGTAGGTGTTCTGTAGGAGTTGTTCCACACATAGATATATTTTTGATGTATTTGTGGGGAGGAAGGTGATTTCCATGTCTTACTCCTCTGCCACCTTGAAGGTCCCCTTTCCTTTCCTTTTATTATTGCTGGTAATGCACATGTGGAGCTGTGGCTACCATTTTATAAAACGGAAGGATAGCATGAAGAAGAAAAACCAACATGTTTAAGATAGTAAGGCACTAACATAGAAAGATCCCAGTTCCTTGAATACATTGTTTAACAGCTGGGTAAATAACATCTAGTTTTATGATGTATTAATTTAACAATAAATGTCTTTATATTTCATGTGACCATTAGTCATATATTTTGTTAATTGAAACCAAAGCATTCCCCTGACACAGAGTAAACATGATATCATACAAAAGATAATAAAATATTTATTATTTTATTAGAAGGGATTATTTAGTATAAACTTTAGAAATCCCAGTGAAATAATCCTATCACACAAAATTGAGGATATTTCTTTAGAGATAAAATTGCTCCTATAGTTTTATTTCCAGTGTGTTTCTTGTGCAGACAGTATTTAATGTACTGTGGCTTTTGTCTATGTAAGCTTATTTTCCATTATTTTATACTGGTCACCAACTGCATGGAAAAATTCACATTTCTAATTAAATTGTTTACTTTTATTAGTAGACATCGTATCTTTTATATTCAAGAGTTGATGTTCATTAGTCTCTTGATTACAATGGCATCTTACAGTTACTCCTTTGAGGGTTGAAGTCTGATTTTGCAATTAATTAGCTGTTAATCCTAAGCAAGTTATTTAACTAGAGCTTTATAAATCCATGTCTTAAATTACATCTTGGATATTTAAATTTTTAGGCATATACTGAAGCTTCTCTAGCATTGCAATATCCTAGGTTTCCCTCAAAATAAAAGCACCCTATTTCAATAAATAGTTTACAATTTTTTTTGTTTCTCATAGATTTTTAAACTCTTGACTCCATAATTTTCTCTTTAGAGGCAAGAAAAACATTTAAAAGAGGATCTACTAAAATTTAAAAAATTGCAATATAGTCGAAAATATGGTTGTAATTAATAAAAAGGGAAAATAATTAATTAATTTA
The DNA here is from genome assembly GCF_003031525.2 of Neophocaena asiaeorientalis asiaeorientalis. Classification (NCBI taxonomy): domain Eukaryota; kingdom Metazoa; phylum Chordata; class Mammalia; order Artiodactyla; family Phocoenidae; genus Neophocaena; species Neophocaena asiaeorientalis. Next base: position 21,033,787 of record NW_020185339.1, on the reverse strand, counting down.
AAATTATATATGGAAGTCAGTGTGACTGACAGGAAAGACACACAGAATTTACGCAAAATATGAGTTTTTCCTTCTACTGCCCTCAAAGACTCAGGCATACAGATATTTAGTTAATCTTAATACTTACTGTCCTCTTTAAAAAGAGGGAAATCTTTTTTTTTTTTTTTTTTTTTTTTTTTGGTAGCACCCGGGCTCAGGAGTTGTGTCTCATGGGCTCCAGAGCACAGGCTCAGCAGTTGTAGTGCATAGGTTCAGCTGCTCCGTGGCATGTGGAATCTTCCCGGACCAGGGCTCGAACACGTGTCCCCTGCATTGGCAGGCGGGTTTTTAACAAAAGCGCCACCAGGGAAGTCCCTCTCATAGATTTTTAAACTCTTGACTCCATAATTTTCTCTTTAGAGGCAAGAAAAACATTTAAAAGAGGATCTACTAAAATTTTAAAAATTGCAATATAGTCGAAAATATGGTTGTAATTAATAAAAAGGGAAAATAATTAATTAATTTAAAATTATATATGGAAGTCAGTGTGACTGACAGGAAAGACACACAGAATTTACGCAAAATATGAGTTTTTCCTTCTACTGCCCTCAAAGACTCAGGCATACAGATATTTAGTTAATCTTAATACTTACTGTCCTCTTTAAAAAGAGGGAAATCTGTAATGCATATTTTCAGAGAATATTATCTGCAATAAATGTCATTTAAAACGTAAGTTTGATGGTAATATGTATGATCATATTATTTAAGGTACTTAGTGAAAAACATGACTCATGTATATCTGAGATGTTTAGAGGGGCTTAACAGGCTGTTTGTAAACTGTTATCTAAATCTTAGTGAGTTTAAAAAATACATTTCTATTTCTATCTTGATTATTGTCATTTTGGTCATTGTAGTATTTGCTGGGTATTTAGAATTTCAGCTGGCTTTAATTTTTTGGTGGTGAAATAAATAACTACTCTTTCCTCTCTTACTGTTTATACATATTCAATACTAAATTATTTAAATTCAATTTTAATGTGTGATAATTTAAGCGATAAATTAGGCTACTCAGGATGAAATCTGATTACATGAACATTGAAAGGTAATATCATATGCAGCTTGGTACAATCTATAAAATAATTCTTTATAAAGGAACTGAAACTTTAATTACACGTGTATATCATTTTATATTATTATCTAAATTGTTATACTCTCCTTTACATACAATTCTAATTTAGCTTTGGTCTCATTTAATGTGTCCCACATTCATTTCTTAATGTTCTTCAATTTTAAATTTGGGTCTTTGTCATATATTAGTATTAATGTTATATAGGCATGCATTTATTTTTATCTACCTTATTCCCCAAAGATACTTAATATTACCATAATGTTCTTTCACAAAGATATTGAATAATAATCAGAGACCACAGGGATCATTTGGAACTATAATAAACATTGACTTCATTTTTGATGTTTGATTCCTGACAGCTTTCAAGCCCCACCATTTTTCCTTCACATTTGGTGAAGCTGGTAAAGTAAGCCTGGGTGCTCTCTCTTTTTGTGCTTATAGGATATTCAAAGTATGTAATCTCTGGCCCATGTATAACAACCCTCACTCAGTTCCACTCCCTGACCATAAAGCAGAGCCTGTCTTCATTTAGACCATCTTGGGACGTTATCCTGATCTCACCCCAGAAAGCTTCATTATATAAGTAAGAAACTTTTTTATACCCTCTTTGTGTGTGTGTGTGTGTGTGTGTGTGTGTGTGTGTGTGTGTGTGTTTAGCATCACCAGTCTCAAGACCTGAACCAAATGCCGAGTGGGGTGTCCATCCCATCTTTGTGTGTTGGTTACAACAGTTGGCACTCTAAGCAGTTTGTCTAGGTAAATGATCACTAGTTGTCATTATTTTTTGCTTTGGTTTGCTGCCTTCTGGCAAGCATTTTCTTTGAGCTGTGCTTCTCTGTGCTGGATTTGTGAGTCCTACTGAGCATAGATTAAAAAACTATGCTTGAAGTTTCAATAATTGACATTTAAGGGCAGGAGTATGGGACTTGGCCCTCCTTAAAGTGACCCTGACTTGAGTGTCTTGGCCCAGACTATCTTTGTGTCTTAGATTGAATCAAGTGTCTCAGTTCCAGTATAAGCCATGACTGATGCTAGGCTCAGGAGAACAACTCCTACCCTGTGACCACTGTTATGTGTCTAAACCCCCATTCTATAGAGTACGTAGAGGGAAAACTGATATTCTTTGCAACACATTGCTCCGTTGGGTGTTCTCTTGTGTGGAGGAAGAATAGTCGCCATGTGGTATGTTGAGGTCACATTCCTAAAAGCAGATGGCTACAAAATGCTTCTGCTGTTGCTGACGCTTATGCTTCTGTGGTCAGAGAAAAGATACTGTTCCTTGGGGTGTTAGGGAAAAATACCCATGGCACCCCTATGGCACAATCACAGGGTTAATTCAAACTGGGGGTCCTTAAACCATATAAAGCAAACACTGCCACAAGGGAACCCCCTAACCCTCATGATATTGAGTTAAGGTTCTCTGATGGAACAAACTTATAAATGTACCCAGGGTAGAAAGAATCCCCCCACTGGAGTAGAGCTAGTAACGAAGACGAAGAAGGAGGGGGAGGGGAAGAAAGGAGATAAAGTAGTAGTCATTGCCTAGACATAGAGGAAGGAAACAAAGAAAATAAAAGAGGCCCCAAATTTGACCCATTTGAAAATCCAAAATTTACTAAAATAATTTATCCAAAAAAAATGATAAAACAGCGCTGATTTGGCTTTTATGCCACTACAACGTAAGTTCTGGATTAACTTCTTTAACATCGGCTGAAATGCACCAAATGGCAAACCTTAATAGCCTTAACTGATACTGAAGCTCAAGTTACATTCATACCTGGGATACCACTAAATTTAAATAAGGTACCCCTATTCTCTTGGGGGAGTTACCAAATTTAAAAGTCTCACCTAAACTATTGTAGCTATTGCCTTGCCTAAAATACCCCATGGTCATAGCACCTATTACCCTAAAATATCCCATAATGAGCATGACATTCTGATCCAATGAGTAATATATTTAAATTTTTAAGTCTTGGCACTTAACAGTCAGCTTGACAAAAATGGGATCTGCCATAGACCTCCCCCTGTCCCTACCCAATTAAAATAGTCAATATGATTCAATATAAATTAAAACAGGCCTTCAAGGATTAAAACCCATTATAAAAACTTATTTTGATAAGGAGTGATTTTCCCCACCATTTCTCCATTTAACAGCAGAATTTGGCCTGGTTTTAAACTTGGAAAGAATGATTGGAGTCTCCTTGTGGATTTCAGCAATCTTTATACTGTGGTTTCCCCCATTAAGTCACTTATATTAAATATTATTGAAATTCTTGACTCCATCCAAGCAGAAACTAATAAATACTCTGCAGTCGTAGATTTGGCTAATATATTCTGTTCAGTGTCTATTTCAACAGACTCTCAGCTGCATTTTGCTTTAAGTTCAAAGAAATATAATGCACTTTTGGGAATAGAATGCACCTTGGAGTACCTCAACATCCCTGCCATCTCATACAATCTTTATAGAAAAGAATTTAACCCCATTCTACTTCCTCCAGGAGCATAGTTATAATACCACATCAATGACATCATTCTCCAAGGAGATTCATTTGACAAACTCATTCAGGACATACAAAAACTCACAAAGGAGCTTTACCAAAAGGGGATGGGTCATTGACCCACCATAGGACAAGCCCCCACATCTTGGTTAAATTTCCAAAAATTATTTGGTCAGTCAAGTGTTGCTCTGTCACTGACACAATCAAGAAACAAATATTGACCTGCTCAGTACCAGTGATGTTAACATGAGCTGGACATCTTTTAGGCCTTTTTGTGTTCTGAAGGTAATACCTTCTCAATTTATAAATTTTACATAAATCCATTTATGAAGCTACTTGCAAATCAGCCCACTTTGAATGGAGTAAAGGCTCTAGAATACATCCAAATTGTAATACAATAGGCACTCCCTTTAATGCCTCCCAGACACTCCTTTACTGTAGAAGCTTTAGTAACCTCCTCTCATATCTCCTGGAGTAACTGGATCAACCATGACGTCAATGAATTTCCCTTGGACTTCCGAAGCATAAAGTGTCTATGGACTTCTGCACTACACACCATTAGAACATCAGTTCTGGCTGTGTACTGAGCTGACATAGGCTCTGAACCTATGAAGCTCCATATCCAGCTGCTCATTATGCCTTTGGTCATGAAAACAGCACCCACCAAGGTCTCCTTGATAAGATAAAAAGGATACCCACAAGATAGTGCTAAATCTGGGTTCTCTGACATATCCTGGCTGTAGGGGGAATGGCCTCCTTTGTCAGGTACATGGTGCTGTAGGTGGTTACTCTCTCTCCCACCCCTCTATTTGGAGAGACTTATGGAATGAATTGAGTGAACAGCAAAGGGAGTTTTCTATTTTAAGTATGGCAGCAATATCCTCATATGTGATACAGCTTGCTGGAGAGCTGCTGCTTCTTACCCCTTAACCATAATATCTCTGATCAACCATGAAACCCAAGGGCTAGTACAATTGGCCGAACTTCAGTCAGTGATCCTAGCACTGGATTGGCCCGCGCCCCATCTTTATGTTTTTATAGACTCTTTGGCCATTGTCAATGGGCTGGCTATCTTGTCCAGTCAATGCCAGCAACAATTCTTTTTTTTTTTTTTTTTTTTTGCGGTACGCAGGCCTCTCACTGTTGTGGCCTCTCCCGTTGCGGAGCACTGGCTCCGGACTTGCAGGCTCAGCGGCCATGGCTCACGGGCCCAGCCGCTCCGCGGCATGTGGGATCTTCCCGGACCAGGGCACGAACCCGCGTCCCCTGCATCGGCAGGCAGACTCTCAACCACTGCACCACCAAGGAAGCCCCCAGCAACAATTCTTTAGCCAATATTGCTGCCTTTGGGATAGAGTTTTTGGAAACTCTTGCCTCACAGATACTCAAAATATAATTCCAGAGCACATATATCTCTACTAATACAAAAACCACTATGCAAGACCTCATCAATATACTCCTCAATCCTTTCTGAGTTTAGATATTATTGAGAGTGACCAGGGCACTCATTTTACTTCTTAAAATATATATTGTTGGGCTCTTAAGTAAGAGATGCTAAGGACTTTTCACGTCCCTTGTCAGCACTGGGCTACAGGTCTCACAGAGCAACAAAATGTCTCAGGTTCAAATTCAATTAAATTAAACCTGGCAGGGGCTTCCCTCCCCTGGTGGTGCAGTGGTTGAGAGTCCGCCTGCTGATGCCGGGGACGGGGGTTCGTGCCCTGGTCCGGGAAGATCCCACATGCCGCGGAGCGGCTAGGCCCGTGAGCCATGGCCGCTGAGCCTGCGCGTCCAGAGCCTGTGCTCCGCAACGGGAGAGGCCACAGCAGTGAGAGGCCCGCGTACCGCAAAAAAAAAAAAAAATTAAACCTGGCACATTTTAGTCATCAAATATCAAGATGTATTGAAATAGAGTCTAATTTCCATTTTTGATGTTTGACGGCTGACAGATTTCAACCTTTACCACTCCCCCTTCACCTTTTGCTCCCCATCTGAGCAATCTCATAAGATATCCTGGCTGCTCTCTCTTTTGGCACCAGCAGCAAGTTCAAGCCACACAAGTCATGCAAGATTTGTGGGAAACCTCACACTGGGCCCACCCTAATCATCATAAAAGATGAACCGGTCTCCTTTCCCTACTATCTGAAGTCATTTTCAGGCCAACTTTGAATGCCACTTTGTTCTTCCCAGAAAGACTTAATTCATTAATAATGCTTTAAAAAGATTTATTGAAGTATAGTTGATTTACAGTGTTGTGATTAATCATGCTTTTTATGCCTTATAGGTGAATATGTGGTGTCTGTTTTCATCTTGACATCTGAACCAAATTTTGATTAGGTTGATCTATCCTACTTTTATGGAGTGGCTACAATAGAAACATTGTGCATCAAATGTCTTTCTATTAGAGAGTGCAGAGAAAAAAAAAATCAGCGTCCTCAAAATTATTTAAGGCAGAAACCACAGTGGTTACCTGATCATCATAACACTTACAAAGATTCCCACATTACTAAAGCACTGATTGTTATTATAGATGAGTATCTTTACCCGAAGGGTAAAATAGGATGTTTAACAACAACAACGACAGAGTGTTATTGCCTTTGTGGTATTGCCTAGAACCACAAAAAATATGCTTGGAAGAGAAAAAACAGTTTGCTGGTGTCCTGTTCTACATTATTAAAGTCGTTGGTTTTTATTTTATTTCTTACTTCGGTTCTAAGTGCATTATAAAAAAATTTGGAAGCATTCAGTTTTTTCTTTTCAATTATTGTAATGAGTGCAAATATGATACTTGCACAACAATCACTTCTATTAATAAATTTCTGACCCTTAGAATTACTTACATGCATATCATTTGCATGTCTATCTTTAGAACCATTTCCATCTACCAATTAATCACTAATCAACTGGTACCCATGGGAACTTGATAGCAAAAAAGAAGAGGAAAAAAAAGTCAAATGATATTCACTTTTAACAATGGAGAAAATAAAATGAAACCATGAAGGCTGTACGATTAAAAACCACCTTTTATCAGCTACTAGAACGTTTTGATTCACAGATCAGGATAAGAATAATGCCCCACCTCCGCCCAAGGAGTCTCAAAGTGCAGCGATCAGTACAATTTTCCAGTTATGTATTTCTTCCCCTAGTATGTCCAGGAATGTGTGGATGCTTAAGAGTGTCCCAAAAGATAGTCTTGCTGTTTTTTGCCTCACCATGCTGAGAAAGGAACTCACATGAACTAAGAGGCTTCCTCAGTTTTTTCCCAGAAGCAGCTTGTCCTAGAATGAGCCCCTTTGAAAAGTCACTGAATCTCTTCTACTACAGCCAAGTTTAGACAGCTGAAACCCATACAGATTTAAGGCATTCGTTTGCTGCAGGACCATTAGCCATGCTCTTACATCGCAGCATCTGTTGGAACTACAACCATGTTGCAAGATGAAGTCCTCAGGCAGGCAGTCTTCCAGTACAGGCCACTTCCTCCCTCTCTATTGTGAAATGATGCTAAGATGACAGGAGTGTTTCAAGATGTGAAATAAAATGATTTCCCCCACTTCAGGATGATGCTTAGCCAAGTGGCACCCCATATCCAAACTGACTTAAATTCCTAATATTAAAAACAAACTCTGGGGCTTCCCTGGTGGCGCAGTGGTTGAGAGTCCGCCTGCTGATGCAGGGGATACGGGTTCATGCCCCGGTCCGGGAAGATCCCACATGCCGGGGAGTGGCTGGGCCCGTGAGCCATGGCCGCTGAGCCTGCGCGTCTGGAGCCTGTGCTCCGCAACGGGAGAGGCCACAGCAGTGAGAGGCCCTCGTACCGCAAAAAAAAACAAACTTTGGATTTACTCAGACTGCCACATTTTCAAAGTAAAGTTTGTCCACTAACTGGATTAGGTGAGGTCTCTGACCCAGAATAACCATCTTTTTTCTACTAGTGCAGTACTAGTTCTGTTGCTCGTGTCTCGTGTCTCTTTCTCCTCCCAGAGTTATTTCTTTCATTAATTTTATGGGCCTATTATCCTTCCCACCGCAGTAGACTGTAATAATTTAGAATCTCAGGGAGAAGTGGTGAGAATATATAATCTTTGTCTCCAAGGAGATTTCTTTTCTTTTCAAAATTCTCCATATTTACCCAAGACATTTTGATCTCTTTCAATAAAATTTTTTTAAATATTATCAGTAGTTATTTCAATGAATAGGCATTTAAACACCATGAATTTAACTGGATTCCATTTTCCAACCATACTATAAGATGCCTCAAAAATAGACAATCAAGGATATTGTTTATACACTGAAATTTTAAAAATTTATTTATTTATTTTTGGCTGCTTTGGGTCTTCATTGCTGCACGCAGGCTTTCTATAGTTGCGGGGCCTCAGTTGGTGCAGAGATTCGGCCAAGCAGGCTCTGGCAGCTTTACTCCTATCAAGCCTCTGGTGTAACTGCCTAATAAAAGCAACACACAGGTTTGAGCCCTGATCTGGGAAGGTCCCACATGCTGCAGAGCAACTAAGCCTGTGCGTCACAACTACTGAGCCTGCGCTCTACAGCCCGTGAGCCACAACTACTGAGCCCACGTGTCACAACTACTGAAGCCCATGTACCTAGAGCCCGTGCTCCGAAAGAAGAGAAGCCACCACAATGAAGCCCATGCACCACAATGAAGAGTAGCCCCCGCTCGCCGCAACTAGAGAAAGCCCGTGCGCAGCAACGAAGACTCAAGGCAGCCAAAAATAAATAAATTAAAAATTTTTTAAATTTAAAAAAAGAAGATAACAATAGCCATGTAAAATCTCACTACCCAGTGAAACATTATTAACTGAAACGTGTTTCCATCCATGTATTTTTTTATACATGTATTTGATATCATAACATATTTGTAATTCAGAATACTGCTTTATTACTCAGAATTATAGCCTATGTATTTTCCTATCATTAAAAAGGTCAGTGTACATCATTTTAAAGGATAAAATTATGTCTTGCCAAAATTTAAAAAAAAAAATGTTGTGCATAGATAATCCAATCACCAGGTGGAGAACTGGATTGACTTCTAAGGCATCTCCTCTGAAATTCTACAGCTCAATCCTCCTGACAACTTGGTGAAGAGAGCAGAACCATTTAAGAGACGTATTTTTCTACCAAATTATTAATTACCTAGACACCAAAATATGAGTACCTGTGAAATGCTTCAAGGTCTGATTACGATATTTATGTAAATTGTCCACTGATTGTTTTAGCCAATCATCTAGAATAGTGGTTTTTGAATTATGTCTATGGAGTCAGATGACCTGGGGTGATATACAAGGAGCTGGGGCACTGCAGGAGAAAGCTCCAGCCCCCCTCCCTCCACTAATTAATACAAGTATTACTTTATTTATGAAATATATTGGATTTGTTGGCATATATTTCATTTAAAAAACAGTTTCCTCAATGGAAAAATAAAGAGGAAAGGAAGGAAGAGGGAGAGAGAAGTGGGGGAGGGAGAAGGAAAGAACAAGGGGAAGGAGAAAGAGAAGAAGGAGAAGGACAAAGCAAAGAAAGGATGAAGCGAGGGAAGAAGGAAGGTAGGGAAAAAGGAAATTTATATGCACTAGTCAAAGCAATTCAAGGTATAAGGAAGAACAGAAACTCTCATAAGTTTGCCTGAAAAATGATGACTGAGAAATTAAAACTACTTCATACATATAGTTCAAGTAAACATGTAAATAGGGAGACAAAAATAAATGTTCCACGTAGGAAATATGTATATACTTATCTTTTTGTAAATATACGAGTTGATAGCCCAGAACACACTTTTATCTAGCAATTGTTTCCAAGCAAAATGTATTAAGGAAAGAGAGTAAATTGGGGGAGATAAGAGTTAATTGTCTTTTCTAACTGCTTATTCATTGTTAGAAAAAAAAGGAATATGTACTAAAAAGAAACATGCAGAATGGATAAGGGCAGAGGGTTTCTAGAACTTCTGTGTACCAAAGAACCTCTTCAGGGTAAGGTCACAGGAATAGAAGATGCCAGGACAACTGGCTGGAGTTCAGAGGCAGGGTAAGGATGAGGCAAGAAGTAGGGCATTATGTCACAGGTGTTAATATAATCTATCGATTGATTGATTTGTTTCATTAAGGTTTAACAGATACAGTGAAATGTACAGATTTTAAGTGTAAGTCCAATAAGTTCAAATATGTATAAGATGAAACTAAAAGCTTTCTCAAAATTTACATTTCCATCATGTGTAAATATATTTGTGATAAAAGGAAACTCTGTTATTTGGGCACAGAATAACCAGTATTTATCAGAGAGAAAACTCAAATTCTAGTTACTCCTTTTTAATTTGCATATTATAAATTTAAAAATTTACAGTAAAGGAGTCACAAGCCTTTTTGTTTCCTTGTGAATAAACCTATCATATTTAGCCAATTTTGTTAAATTTTAAGTACATTTTGTTGCTTCTATTTAAATTGTTATTTGCACTTATTATAGCTCAGGTGCACAAAGTACATTTTGTTCATACACGCTACACTTATTACATATCTTCAAGTATATTTCATTATTTTCTTTCATATTTTGGTACAACCAGACCTTTCTTTCTTTTAAACAAAATATTTTACTTTTATCTGTTTTCTCTTCCTAGATAAACAACTCATTCATCCACTGATGGACACTTAGGCTGTTTTTATGTCTTGGCTATTGCAAATAATGTTGCAGTGAAAATAGGAGTGCAGATACCTCTTTGAGATACTGATTTAACTACCTTCAGATATATACCCAGAAGTGAGATTGCTGGATCATGTGGTAGTTCTATTTTTAGCTTTTTGAGGAACCTCTATAGTGTTTTCTGTAGTGGCTGTACCAATTTGTATTCTCACCAACAGTGTGCAAGTGTTCCCTGCTCTTCACATCATCACCAGCACTTCTTATCTCTTGTCTTTTTGATAATAGCCATTTTTATAGGTGAGGTGATATCTCATTGTAGTTTTGATTTGCATTTCCTTCATGATTAGTAATGTTGAGCACCTTTTGGTGTATCTGTTGGCCATTGGAATATCTTAAGAAAAATGTCTATTCCAGTCATTTGCCTATTTTTAAATTGAGTTATTTGATTTTTTGATATTGAATGTAATGGCATTTTTTATAGAAATAGAAAAAAATGACTCTAAAATTTGTATTGTAACAAAAAAGACCCCAAATAACTCAGCAATCCTGAGAAAGAATGAAGCTGGAAGCATCACACTTCTGGATTTCAAACTATATTACAAAGCTATAGCAATCAAAAAGTATGGTACTCACATAAAAACAGACACATAGACCAATGGAAAAGAATTGAGAGCCCAGAAATAAACTCATGTATATATGGTCAACTGATCTTTGACTAATACTCAATGGAGAAAATATAGTCTTCAATAAATGGTGCTGGGAAAACTGAATATTCACATGCAAAAGAATGAAAATGAACCCATATCTCACACCACTCACAAAAATTACCTTGAAATGGGTTAAAGACTTAAATGTAAGACCTGAAACCACAAAACTTCTAGAAGAAAGCAAAAGCAACAAGCTCCTTGACATTGGTCTTTGCAATAATTTTATGGATATGAAAACAAAAGCACAGGCAACAAAAGCAATGCTAAATAAGCAGGACTACATCAAACGAAAAAGCTTTTGCATAGGAAAAAAATGATCCACAAAATAAAAAGACAACTTATAGAATGGGAGAAAATATTTGTACACCACCTATCTGATAAGGGGTTAATATCCAAAATATATAAGGAACTCATATGATTCTTAGTCCTATACAAGGTAGAATATTGTTTGTACTGTGATAGAATTAGAAAGAAGACATAAAGAGCTGTTTTAAAACCAATATTAGTAACTCTAATTTTTAAAAAAATCCTTCTATTTATCAGAAATATACTAAATTAACTTTAAAAAATATAAATTATAAACTCTGTATGACCTGAAACCACAAAACTTCTAGAAGAAAGCAAAAGCAACAAGCTCCTTGACATTGGTCTTTGCAATAATTTTATGGATATGAAAACAAAAGCACAGGCAACAAAAGCAATGCTAAATAAGCAGGACTACATCAAACGAAAAAGCTTTTGCATAGGAAAAAAATGATCCACAAAATAAAAAGACAACTTATAGAATGGGAGAAAATATTTGTACACCACCTATCTGATAAGGGGTTAATATCCAAAATATATAAGGAACTCATACGATTCTTAGTCCTATAGAAGGTAGAATATTGTTTGTACTGTGATAGAAAGAAGACATAAAGAGCAGTTTTAAAACCAATATTAGTAACTCTAATTTTTTAAAAAATCCTTCTATTTATCAGAAATATACTAAATTAACTTAAAAAAATACAAATTATAAACTCTGTGTTCATAAATCATATTTTAAAAGGCTCTAAGTTATGTTAAAAAGTTCTGAATATCACACTTTTCTTTTTATCTCTAACCACAACCAAGGATGTTACCTTAATTCACAGAATTTTAGAATATTTTTTTAACAGAAGAAAATCTACTGTCCAACCTGTAACAGAGCTATTTGGGTGAGAAAAAGAGTTTTCTTTAAAAGAGTCAAAACTTTTAATACATTAAAAGTTAAACATTTTTTTAAATTTCTTGAATTTTTTCATTTTCAATTTATGTAAATCCTAAATATGTATCCATTAGAACTTGAGCTCCAGTAGCTCGTAAGAGACTTTAAAATCCGATGCACTGAATCCTTGTTTTATGGAGCCTTTCAAATGAACACCCTTGTTCATATCAAAAGTTCCTGTTACTGTCACAGCAATTCCAAATTGCCCTTGGTGAAATTATGCCAGTTAAAGAAATATGCATATGAGTTAAGATTGTAACAAGAGTTATGAAGGAAGCAGATATTTAGTCTGGAAGGAACACGCACTTAAGAAACTTCATGAGAACTGCAATAGTCAGTAAAGATTACAGTTTTGAAACCACATGTCTCCAGAACCGGGCCAAAAATTAGTTGTCACCAAAGACTAGTTGCCCAGAGAAGCTCCCTGGCCTGGCAGAGGGAATTAAATAAAATATTCTCAGAAACATGAAGACAATACTGAGGAATGTCCTTATAAGGTTTTCAAAGTGCAACATGACATTTTGAAAGCATCAGCTTCAATCCAGTTGAGAGGACAATTTTTCCAACCTCTATCTGTCTCTTGCCCTTTGAACTTCATCCTATAAACCGGGGGTCAGCAAACTACAGCCAGAAGCTTAAACTCAGACCAACATCTGTATAAATAAAGTTTTACTGGAACACAGCCTTGTGCATTCATTACATATTGTCTGCAGTTTTCGGGCTACAATACCGATTCGAGTAGTTGCAGCAAAGACTGTCTGGCCCAGAGAACCTAAGTATTTACTACCTGGCCTTTTACAGAAAAACATTTATTGAACCTTATTAGAGACATAAATCCTTACAGACAATAGACAGGTAGAGTTGGCAGTTAGTGGTAAATTAATGCTATGGAAGATCCACGCTAAGGAAAAATGTGTGCACATTTGACCAATGACCAACAAGTCTGGGGGATTCTTTTCTCAGAATGGAGAAGAAAACATAATGCTGAGGACTCTGTGAAATAATTGGAACTCTGATTAAGCATAAAACTTACATCATATTCACCAGCAGGTGGGCTCAGCTGGGGAAGACTCCAGGTATCTCAGAGGTGCACACTGTTACAGAGGTGAGCTCCTTGTCAAGGTGAACGAGGGATGTGGCCAAGTCTCACTGGGGCTCCGTTGCTAAGACCATCCAAGTCACTCTGGTGGTAGGTTTATTAGCTTGCTACAGCAAAGGAAAATGCAAACTGTGAGGAATGATGAGGAGTCTCAAAATGGGGAAGCTGGGAAAGTTATTTATAGCATTTTGGATACCGGAATTACTCATAGGATGGTATTCACAGGGACTGAACTGATTTTGTAAAATATGGAGCTGCTGGAAGATCAGTGCCATACCTTTAATATATGAGTCTCTACAGGGTTACTATTTGGTCAATTGGTCTGTATTTTAGCTTGAAACATAAGGGTCTGAATAAACTGGTGTTAAAGGGATTTGAGCTTAGATAGATTATCTTGCATGCCATGCTTTTGTACAGTTTATCTGTTTTGTGAGTCCTTTGACTGTTTTGAAAGTATGGTTTCTATTTCAAGGATCAGTATAATAACATAAACTGGAATAATAAATACCACATTTAGGTTTGTGGGAAGAACATGCAGCTGAGGACGTGTGCAGCTTCTATTTGTACTTTTCTTAAATTGGAATAGCTTAGGTTATATTTTTTATATGATGCCCCCTCTTCCCTTGGCCTATGGACAGCCATTGATAGGGGTTAAGAGTAGAGTCACCAAACGCTAAATGCTCCTGCCAAGATCTCACCCTCCTTCTTCCTCTCAGACATAATTCAGCTCTATTCCATTATTTTCTGCTTTAAACTCCGGGGGGAAATCTCAATGTTCCTTTTAGCCTGTCACCTCCAGAATCCCAGGTCTCCTTGGGCATGTCTTATGTTTCCGACCATAGACTATAAGCTTACAATACTTTTCCACGTGAGCATTTCTTATAACCTACTTGCTTTATTTTTTCTATGACACTTATCATCCTCTAACATGACGTGTATTTCACTTATTTTCTTAAATATCAGCACTGCCTGTTGTGGCAGGCAGAATTCTAAAGATGCCCTCGCGGCAAGATTTCCGTCTGGTGGTTATTCAATCAAACATTAATATAGGTACTGCTGTGAAGGGATTTTGCAAATGTAGTAAAATCCCAAAACTGTTGACCTTAAGATGACAGAGACTATCCATCCATCTAGGTGGAACTGACTCAATCAGACGAGCCATTTTAAAGCAGTTTCCTCTGGCTGGTAGCAGAAAGGAAAGACAGAGATACATGAATTAAGAGAACTTGATATGCCATTGCTGGTTTTGGAGATGGAATGGGTCACGTACAAGAAGCAGTCACAAGGAGCTAAGAGTGATTCTTGGCTGAGAGCCCATAAGCAAAGGAGGACTTCAATTCTACAACTGCAAGGAAATGAACTCTGCCAACAACGTGAATGATCTTGGAAGCAGATTCTTTCTCAGAGACGCCAGATAATAGCCTATCCCTGCTGACTGGTTTTTTCATCCTTGTGAGAACATAAACAGAGGACCCAGCCAACATGAGTTAGACTCTTGACCTACAGAACTGAGATAATAAATAGGTGCTGTTTTAAGCTGTAATAAAAATAGAGATGGTTTTCCCCATTTTGTTCACTGTTATATCCTTAGCACCTAGAATTGTACCTGACACATGAGAAACATTTTAGAAATAATTCCAAATTAATCTGCTGAACTAAACACTATGAATAATATGAGACTGTGTTTTAATCCTGTAGACTCACTCTAGATTTTTAACTGTAAATTCAGTTAAGTAAAAGATTAAGGGTTAAAAGTTTGAGGGACCATCTAATAATGTTATATAATTTTAATCTTATTAAAATTATAAAAGGCATCAATGTTACACTTACAAATGTTTAAATCTTTTTTTAAGATGAATTGATTAGCAGACACTGAATACTTAATTTAATACATGTTTTAGTGCACTTTATGTGACACAAATTAGTTTGCAATAGAGGCAGGAAACCTATCTCTAAGGTAGTTAGTCATGGTCAAGTCTTAATTATCTTCTTAAATAGGAAAACAGCAGGTTTATAAAGATATCTACTCTGGTATTCTTGAGTGATACTCTCTTATTTGTTAATAACTTTCCATTAAAATACTGAAAACATTCAATGATATAGATTTCAACACAAGGACTTTGAAACAATGATACCTATTTTTGAACACCTACAACCTTTCAGCCTCTGTACATTCCTTCCAACCACACCACAAGGTGCTTTTATTTCTATTTTAGGCATGAGGAAAGTGAGCCTCAGAGATATGAAGTAACTAATGCAACATAGGAAAAATTGAATTGGCAGGTCTTAAGATTCCAGCACAGGTAGCTGCATAACTCAAGTTTCATGTTTGTCTTATTCTGTTACATTGTCAATCAGTGATTTTTTTGTTTATTAAATGCATCCGTAATTACTATGAATATATACAAGTTTACATACATGTCTGAATATTTGCAGTGTTTGTTCCTAAGATTTATTATATATGAACCAGATATGATCATCATTTTCCTAGACAACAATTTTATCTTGGAAACTTGGTTAGAAAGAGTTGAAATTTTGTCATGAGAGCAATAATCAAATTTGCAAAACAAGTGCATATGTGAGTTCATTTTGATCTACAAAACGACTGAATGACCTTAAAATGATCAGTTATTAATTGACATTTCTTATTCTTTCTTTCAGTACACGTTGATTGAGAATACACCATGTGCCTGGCATTGTACTCTAGGCTAAATTCAACATGAGATTTGCCCTTGGTACTCTGGGAGCTTTGAGAGAGGGATCAGAAGTGATATATTGACAGCTGAGGCCAAGAGATGAGTGGGTGTTAGCCTTAAGAAGGGCAGTTTAGAGGGGAAAAGAGAGTAGGAGTGTGGGAATATTCCAGACAGAGAAAGTGAATGAAAATGACTTAAAATGAAGATCTTTCTTTTTCTGAGGAACTGAAAGCAGTGCATTGCTTTTGGATAATAGAGTCCATTGTGGGGGAAAGGAGCAATGGAGAGAGAGATTAAAAAGGATGAGAGTTGTGTGTGCAATGTGTTCTAGGTCACATTAATAAAGTTGAAATTTATGTGGTGCCACTGAAGGGAATGCCATGAGTAGGTTTTGTATTTGTTCACTCACTCATTCAACAATATTCATTAAAGGCTTGCTCTGTGTACTGTGCGCCAGGCACAGGCTCCTGGGTTAGGAGCTACGGACTGCAGTGAATTCGTCACTCTCAGGGTCCTTTCCCTCATAGAGCTTATTATCTGGATTGATGGTTTTGAAAGGGCAATCTGTTGCCATATAAATAATAAATTGTCACAAAGAAAGACCAAATAGAGGGAGTTGGAGTAGGAAGCAAACAGGGATAATTGCCTGAACTAAGAACACAGGATCTAGCAACAAGGAAGTCTTGGTGACAGAGATGGGGGTTGGAGGAGGCATTTAGACCCCAGCTTCTTTTGTAAAGTTGGGACTAGATGGAGAGCAGGTACTATATATCCTCATCACTGTATTTCCATCCCTTTTTTCCTAATTTAACCTTGACTCTGAATCATAATCTTTGCCAGGTCATTGCATCCAAGCATTCTTGATTTTAAAGTGTGTCCAACATCTGCCTAACCTATTAATTGGGACTGAATTTGGTGGTTTCAAGTACTTTGCCATTAAATTTACAATTACTATATTCTAGCTAATGAAAACCTTGACTCTTAGGACATTTTTCTTTTCAGCATTACTGGGATAGAGTCACATTCAAGTAAATAGTGAGTAGCATGGTGATGAGTGGTTAGTGAATCTCTCCCCAAAATATCTACTAATCTAGTCAAAAAGTTACAAGATGCTAACTACCCAAATTGATGACCTATTTTAGTAACTATTTGTTCATTGATTTTTCTGTGCTGTGCAATTGGTTCTTGTATAGATAGGTTTGCTCTATAATATTTCATATGTAAATGTTTCTTCTCCTTCACAGTATTTAAAACAAAAATGTTCAAATAGTTGTTTAATTTTTCTTCCCTACCCTTAAAAAGTAAATTCAGTCATTTTCTGGTTTTAGTGTGTTTTTTAGTTTTTAAATTTATATTAAGTTTATAAAGTGCATACTTTTAAAATTATATTTTTGTTTTATAGAAAAATAAATATATTCAACAATTTAATTACTTTTTAAATATTAAAGGTAGAATATAATTATAATTTGCAAAAGAGTTCATTTTTCCAACACATTCTTGAAACAAAAACATAAGCATTCATACTCCCTGTTTTCAGGCCCTCATTTTCTTGAAAAAAAAAAAAGATATTTGGAGATTTGAAAAGTTCCAAGTTTATATTTGGATCTGACAGGAACAAATTTCAGAATAAATTCTATTTTTAAGCCCCCTGACAATTTTTAACATGTCTATGCTTAATTTTTTATTAGTTGTATTATGGCTGATCAGTACATTTAATGGAAGCCACAGGGTTGGATTTGAATATATTTGTGTTTAACTTTTCTTCTGTTAAAGTTTATTTGTTTTACTTGGACTGTCTAATCTTTGCTCTCGAGTGTTATACATTCAAACTTCAGTAGCATCATATTATATATCATGAAGAATAAGTTTGACACTTGGAGAAAAAAGTATAGAATTATTTCTTCAAATTGTCATAGTACTTTAATGTCTTGAACTGTGTAAAAACTGAAGTGTATAACAGAAACGTTAAATATTTCTTAGACATCCTAGGGTCACTCCCATTTCTAATTTGATACACTTTCTTTACAAAAAATTCCAGCTTTATATGTTTAGTCCACTTTTTTCCTTCTTATTTTTAGCAATACACTTAGTATCACAGTTGCATAAATGAAAAAGTTAAAATAAAA
This sequence comes from Neophocaena asiaeorientalis asiaeorientalis, assembly GCF_003031525.2. NCBI lineage: Eukaryota > Metazoa > Chordata > Mammalia > Artiodactyla > Phocoenidae > Neophocaena > Neophocaena asiaeorientalis. The sequence goes on along the minus strand of NW_020185339.1, from coordinate 21,015,662 downwards.
ATCCTCAATCAAAACCTCCATTTTATGAATTTCATTTGATATCATAAAATTCAATATTTATAAATGTTTATAACCTGCAACAATTAATGTAAGCTAACAGATACCTTAAAAGATCAAACATTTTAAATTACTAATAAAAACAAATAAAAACACTTAGAACTAGTCCTATTTAAGTAAGCACTCAATAAAGCTGGGCTTCTCTATTCTAATTTTTACCTTGCCTTTAACCCTTTAAAGGCAAGGTTTGTAAAATAATCCGAAGCTTTACATTGGGAAATTTATGGATACATTATAAATACTATAGGATGAGGAAGAAGTAAAGCCTTCCTTCTGGACAGTAGTTTCTAAAACAGTAAATTTCATCCGTTCCTGTGGTATTAGTTCTATGATAAATCTCCCTTGTAGAAGGTTTCTGTATAATTCAGGCAGGCTTTCATTATAATTTGCAAGAAGTTGCCTTATAAATGAAACCTATAATTTGTGCTATGGTTTCTGTCAAATTCAAATATTCTTCTATTACTTTGAAGACTTTCAAATGTTACTTGTCCGTATTAAAATTGTATTATTTTCCCACTCAAAATCGTCTCTGCTTTTGATATTCAAGCACAATAGGTGAGTGGCTATTCTCCAAAGAAATGAACAACTGTGGATTTAAAATTCTATTTTATTTTTTTCGCTTATTAAATCTTAATGGGTATCCTATTGGCTTTATGGAAGTGGACTATAAAACTGACAAACAAGTTAAAAAGTTAATTGCACCATTATGTATAAAAACTTGATATGGAAAAGTCAGGTTTCGTTAACTGTTCAAAGATTATTACTCTCCTCTCTATTGTAGACCCTTGAACATAGAGGGCGCTGTTACATTAATGAAGATCACCATTTCAAGCAGTGTTTATAGTTCCTTTTAATGGCAAGACCATCAGTTCAAATGTGTTCCATGACTGCTATGTATTAATCATTTTATCATTCTCTCAGTAAATACCTTTTTCATAATGCTTTAATGAAGTCCTTTTCATAGGCTTTCATCTGAGATAAGTAAAGATGTGAATATGAATGCATGGAAATATTTATGGAAAACATTAGTTCATAGGTTAAATGCCTCATGAAGTTTCCTGACAGTACCACTATTAATTTTTAACACATATAATAATATACCATGACAAAAATTAGTCAACATGAGTCACTAGACATTAAATATCGAAAATTATGGAAAGAGCAATAACTTACATTGACATTTTGGAAAGGCACGTGTTTTTGTCACCTATATGCCAGGATATGCAGACCACCATCTTTAGTCAGAGTGATGCAAAATAATTCTGGCAATATATCAAGTATCCCCAGCTAGTTGTTACAGTGATCATTCCAAGAAAAACAAGGTTGTTTAAAATATTGTAATGTAGAATTACATTGATCTTTAAATTTTTATCTAGCTGGCTTGAAAATAATCCAGTAACGGACAGTATACCTGTGAATGTTTTCTAAAGTGAAAACAAGCAGAAGAGAGGTACCAAGTTCTCAATTTGGAATATTATTTACTCCTCTCCTCCAAGCTCTTAAGTGTTTTACTCATCCCTAAATGCTGACTTCATGTTTACCAGCTGCACTGCTGCTTTCTTATGGCAAAATACTCACACTGGCCCAGCTTCAGATAATGAGCCTTAGCATACAGAATATATTATTGGAATTCTTAGATGTGGTTATTAATTATCATCTGGCTTTACAAGCATTTAGATGCCAGAAAAAAAAAACAAAACTGTAAACAGCACATGCATCAAGAGCATTAAATGTGTTTGTCTCTTTAGACACTCTAATCCCATTGTCTAGAATCTCTCCTCAAGATACTACCCTGAAAGCATAATGATACCTTCATGCAAAAAAGATGATTTTTGCAATGCTGGAATCATCCCAAATAAGTAATACCAGTATACTACTCAGTGTGGTATAGAAATATTGACATAATCATTTTGAAAATGATATTAACATTGACATTTCTCATGAGTTTTGAAATAGAAAAGAGTGAGCTCTCTGGTAAGGATTTTTAATATGTGTATTATATATGATATAATATGATATGATATAATACATAACATATGGTCAATAATGTATATAATATATAATAATAATATAAAATAAATTATGTTAAAGTGCAGATTCTGAAGCCTGATTGCTCAGGTTCAGATTCTAAGCCAGTCCCTCAGCAGCTATGTCAGTTTCAAAAAGGAATAATGTGTCTCAGTTCCCTCATCTGGAAAATGGGTATGAAAACAGTTTTTAAAAACTATTTACATAGAATTGTTGTGAGATTTAAATGATGTGGTCCCTACTAGAATGTTTAAAATTGTGTTTAGACCATATTAAGAGCTTGCTATTGCTATTTTCATGGTTCCTAATATTAAAGTGATATTTTATAACAATATGTTTGCATTTATCACTCCAAATCTTAACCTTTATCCATATGCTCTGCAAAGGAAAGATGTTACAAAAAGTAAACTTTAAAAAGATGAATTGGTGTGTGCAAGGTGACATTTGAGAGGGAGGAAAATGAAGGTATGGTGACTGGTTAAAAATATACAAGCAGTGCTGGAATGAGATCATATTAGAATATTCAGTCACATCTTAGCTCTGTCTGAGAACTATACAGACATCAAAGCATCCATCTATTATCATTTGGTCTTTTGCTCCCTGTCATACTTTAATTATGATGTCTGCGTATCATATCATGATGTTCTAATAATGAGGTTTTTGTGGTGTCTTATGTGTCTCTTGATGGGAAGAGATATCAATCCATAATTTAGAGATTCTATGACTACAAAGTTACCCTCTTACCTGTCACTGGAAACGCTGCTTTCCGTTATAGTTATATATATAAGTCATGAAATTTCAAGTCACTCTGCTTATCTTTTACAACTTGCCCCCTCACCTCACGCTACTCAGCTACCTGGGCCTCAGGGCTCTCCTTTGAGTACATTAAGCTTCTCCTATGGCAGGACTTTACCCACCTTCCCCACACTGCCTGGCTTGCGAGAGGGCCAGTGTCCTCATTACATTCAAATCCGCTTAAATGCCACCACATTAGAGAGGGTTCTAGTAACCACATGCATTAAAATAGCATAACCCTCCCATCACTCTATATTGTATAATTTGTTAATTTTTCAACATAGCTTTTATCATAAATATATATTGTATCTATTTAATTATGATTTTTTTGTCTTCCGCTACTAGAATGTAATTTTACTGAAGCGTGAGCTTCATTTGTTCACTCTTATATCACTTGCCTCTAGAAAATAAGAGTAGTCAATTAATACATATTAAATGGCTGAATGGACATGACTGACAAATTTTAGTTAAAATCAGATAAAATTTCTTTTCAAACAATCTTGAAACGTGGTAATTGTAACCAGGTAAACTGTGTTGATAGGTAATTTCAGCTCAACGTATTTACTTTAAAAAGTTGCTCACATATATACAATGGAATATTACTCAGCCAGAAAAAGAAACGAAATTGAGCTATTTGTAATGAGGTGGATAGACCTAGAGTCTGTCATACAGAGTGAACTAAGTCAGAAAGAGAAAGACAAATACCGTATGCTAACATATATATATGGAATTTAAGAAAAAAAAATGTCATGAAGAACCTAGGGGTAAGACAGGAATAAACACACAGACCTACTGGAGAACAGACTTGAGGATATGGGGAGGGAGAAGGGTAAGCTGTGACAAAGCGAGAGAGAGGCATGGACATATATACACTACCAAACGTAAGGTAGATAGCTAGTGGGAAGCAGCCGCATAGCACAGGGATATCAGCTCGGTGCTTTGTGACCACCTGGAGGGGTGGGATAGGGAGGGTGGGAAGGAGGGAGACGCAAGAGGGAAGAGATATGGGAACATATGTATATGTATAACTGATTCACTTTGTTATAAAGCAGAAACTAACACACCATTGTAAAGCAATTATACTCCAATAAAGATGTTAAAAAAAAAAAAAAGTTGCTGTACTATTAATGGCACTTTCAAATATTTACAGACTATTCCTAAGGGAGAATTGAGCTGGACGTCATCCGAGAATTGAGCTGGACGTCGTCAGTGAATTATGGAGCAATGGGGTGGGGGTGAGGTAAGCACCAAAGTAAAAAAATAAAAATAGGGCTTCCCTGGTGGCGCAGTGGTTGAGAGTCCGCCTGCCGATGCAGGGGACACAGGTTCATGCCCCGGTCTGGGAAGATCCCGTATGCCGCGGAGCGGCTGGGCCCGTGAGCCACGGCTGCTGAGCCTGCGTGTCCGGAGCTTGTGCTCCGCAACGGGAGAGGCCACAACAGTGAGAGGCCCACGTACCAAAAAATAAAAAACTGCTCTAAAAACTGAAGAATAATTTTGTTCCCATTTTAAAGACAATGAATGGATTTAGAAATAAAGAGGAAAATAACATCTTACCTGACTTAAATCTTAATCTAAGTACTGTTCTCATCTGATGCTCAGATATTCCCTGAATTAAAAGATAAGATAATTATAATTTGATTTATGCCACTACAACAAGGTTTCTTATTTTGTCATCTAGTTAAATTGTGTGAGCTGGGCAGACAAACTGAATAAATGCTAATGCCCAAAGGGCTACTCTTAAATATTCATATTTTATGGTCTTCCTTTAGAATAGAACATGTAGTATTTCTCTCTGAGGAAATATGTCATAAACGGCAAAGCCTTTAAGACTACCCTTTTAGACTAAAGAGCCTTCTTGACTTTCTGTAAGAAATAATAGTATCATAATCAGAGAACCTCAAGTATGGAAAACCAATTATAAACATTATTCCATCGATTCACCACATTCTCAAATCAAAATAGGGCTTTTGTTTCTAAGTATGCTGTTTTCGCTCCATTTCCTAGATAGAATCCCTGTTTCAATCCCTAAAGCATACTTCAGTGCTTATATTTTAAGTAACTGAACAACTTTTAATGATGACCGAAAATAAAGATCACTTCAAGTCAGTAAATCCTCAGAAATCCATTCAGAGGCCATGTCAGGAGAGGTGCCATAATCTTTGGCAAGTTTCTTAACTCCTCTTCTTTTAATCTCCTTATAAATAAGATGGGTATTAATAATAATACCCAGACATCGAGGTTGTCTTAAGAATTAACTCAGTAGAAAAGCTGGCTCATTATAGGCATATACAAGGTTTGTTTGTTTGAATATAGCTGTTATTATCTTTATGGAATTTGACAATTATTTTGGAAATATGAGATTGTTCTGATCATTTATGTTAGCCAGTTCATTTGAAACATTGCTATATAATAGTAATCAAGTTCATTAAAATAAATATCTACATGAGCACCGCTGAGTCAATATTTAAAGACTACGGATGTGAGTCATGAGTTATCCGTATTCTGCTGATGCTAAGACATTCTTGCCTTCTTTAACTACTCTTTAACCTGTTTAATAACGTGACCATTGTAGATATTTACTAACCATACTTCATCCTAATAAGGAGAGAAGTGCTGGGAAGGGAGTGATAGAGGACATAAAAAATGTTTATGACATATTCATTGTCCCCTAAGGGATAGAAGAATATTCAGAATATAATTTATTTTTCAGAAGTCAGGTGTAGGTTAATTCAGTTAGTATTATGAATGTTATATTCTATGGTATTCCTTCTCACTTACTAATGAATTTTCAGGTGTTTTAACAAAACTGAAGAACTCCTTCATGAAACTTAGTGACAACCTCCTTGGGGAAAACCACCCATTTAGAAGTGTTTTCTTGGGAGATATATTATGCTCTCATTGGAAGTTTGATTGATACCTTGATATTCATGTTTTGGTAAATGGCCTGCTACTGAGCTAACTAGAAAAGGATTGATATGAGTAAAATTTACATTATTTATTTTGGTTCTTCATAATATTTTACACTCAACTCTTTCAGATCTCTCTCTTCCTCTCCCTCTTTAACACACACACACACACACACACACACACACTCATCTGATACAAAGTATTCTCAACAGAGGCTCTAAGTAGTCTATTCATTGAGAAATGAACCATGCAAGAATATAAGGTCAGGAAAATTCAGCACTCTAGAAGTTTATTCAGACATGAGGCATATTCAGTTCTTGTATGATATTTGTTAAGAATTAGTTGCAATTGATTATGTAACCCAGGTAGTATTTGTTAATACATTTTCCCCTTTTTATTTTACATCCAATTGTGCTTTCCAGGTTGGTTTTATATTATTGTTAATTTTTCTTTGACTATCAGAATAAGAGTTAAAATTACAATATGCCATTGTTATTGGTACTCTGCTTTATGTTTATTTTAACATCTTTAGTTCTGTGAGAAAAATCTGATGTACCCAATAAGTAACCTGCCACAGATATTTTTAAGATGAATCTTTTCTGGAAAATTTCCATTTGCTTTACTTATTATAATCCCATTGGTCAGTGTGCCCTTACTCCTTGCTCCTGGTAACCCAAGTCCTATGAATTTTTGTGTTCTGGCTTTCAGCAGGTGGGTGAGATGACTCAATTCTATCAGAACTTTACTGAACAGTTGCACTGCCTCAGGTTTTTCTCACAGGGTTCTTCTAACATTTAAAAATAAAAACAAAAAATTTGAAGGCAAAACTGGAAAAGCTAAAGTTAACTATCATACAAATAGTTATTAGCTATTCAGTGAAATATAAAACTATTCAGTGTTATATTGTTAAGTCCTTAAATCTTAGAATGTTATAGGTATTGATGTCTGACTCTATAGAGATTGTTCAAGTATGACCAGATGACATAGTTTAGTATTAGACCTTACGGAAGTGCCTCACTTAATAAAAAACTCATTAACATAATTATTTTTGTATCAATCAAAATATTTAAATACAGGAAGTAAAAAATTAGCTTGACTGAAGTAAGCAAAAAATAACTACATTAAAAGATCGTTGGTGGGAAAAATAATCACTAAAAAGTGTACTGGATGAGACTCAGAAGACATAAGGACAAAATCACATCTAATATCAAGACACAGAGAAGCTGAACCTGCTCTGCCACAGACTAGATACAACTATTTGTGCCATGACCCTGACCTCCCTTTTTGTTCTTTGGAGACCACCGTTACTGAGGCAGGCTTTGCTGCCCTTGGAAACTAAGTGATGTTGCCACTGTTAAAACCTCTGCCTGGAATGACTTTCCATAGACACATCTTGTGTCATTGGCTACAGATTCTAAGTCCTGAGGAACTGTATGTCTGCAGCTGAGTCTAAGGCATATGTCTGTGTCCTAGCAGCAAGTGACCAAGAAAATAAGTATTTGGCACGTTCAACTTTTTTTTTTTTGTTTTGTTTTTTCGGTACGCGGGTCTCTCATTGCTGTGGCCTCTCTCGTTGCGGAGCACAGGCTCCGGACGCGCAGGCTCAGCGGCCATGGCTCACGGGCCCAGCCGCTCCGCGGCATGTGGGATCTTCCCGGACCAGGACACGAACCCGTGTCCCCTGCATCGGCAGGCGGTCTCTCAACCACTATGCCACCAGGGAAGCCCAACGTTCAACTTTTTGGAGTTATTTTCCCCAAGATGGGTGAAAGGGATCTGGCACCAGTCCCACCATCCATTTATATATCCTTCTGTAGATTCCTCCTCTTGAATTTGGTTGACTCTGTAACCTATTCTTGATCAACAAGATGTGATGGAGGTGAGGTTAAAAAAAAAAAAAATCCCTACGGCTTCCACTTGAGTTTTGTGGAACATTTGTTGTTGAGTTGTTGTTTACTTTGAAACCTTACTACCATATAGTGGTAAGTCCAAGAAGCCATGTGTAGATGCCCTGATTGATAGGCTCAGTTGAACTTCCATCTGATAGTCAGTTTCAACTCTCAGCCATGTGAGTGAGACCTCTTAGATATCCAGCCCAGTCAAACTCTAAGACCACTGTAGTCCCAGCTGACACATGACTGCAACGTGGTGAGAAATCACAAGCAAGAACTGGTCAACTAAGCCTAGGAAGCCCACAAAATCCACAGCCACGAGAGATCCTATACATTGTTGTTTAACTGCTATATTTTGAGATTGTTATGCAGCAATAGATATCATCAAAAGAAGAGAATTCCACAAATATGGAAAAATTTTGTAGATTCTGTGCAGGAGGGGTGGAGGGGGAGAGAGAGAGGCAGAAGGAGAGTGAGAGAAAGGAAAAGGAGGAGGAAGAGAAATAAAGATAAGCTACAGATTTACAAATTCTACCTGTTTCCCTTTTCATTCATCCCATTGAACACGGACATAATAATAACTTTTTAAAGCACTCACGTTTCTCAACTGACGAGGACTATACTAGATGCTCTCTCTTAGAGGTTTTTCTCTTGACTAAATCATCACAATCCTTTTCATAAATCATCACAATTCTTTGAATTATGCAACTGTATTTTAAGAGGTAAAAAATAAGGCTCTGGGAGAATAGATAATTTGCCTAAGGTCACATAGTTAATTGTAGCAAGGGAAGTTCTGGACTCAAGTCTTTATTAGTCCTAAGACAAAGTTTAACTTTACTAGATTGCCAAATTTGCCTTTTTTTATTCTTTTATTTGGTAGCATGAAACTAGTTTGGTAAAGTTTGCTTATTTATTTCAAAGAAAAAATATGCAAAACATCTCAGCTCAGAACTGATTGTTTAGCATTGCCCATGTGATTCTGGGAAGACAACAACACCACTTGGTGATCTATATTACAAATTATATGTCTAGTTTCATGAAAAAGCTTTCTTTGGGCTTCCCTGGTGGTGCAGTGGTTGAGAGTCCGCCTGCCGATGCAGGGGACGCGGGTTCGTGCCCTGGTCCGGGAAGATCCCACATGCCGCGGAGCGGCTGGGCCCGTGAGCCATGGCTGCTGAGCCTGCGCGTCCAGAGCCTGTGCTCCGCAACGGGAGAGGCCACAACAGTGAGAGGCCCGCGTACCGCAAAAAAAAAAAAAAAAGCTTGCTCAAGTTCTCTACTTCAAATTATGTTTTTGGAAATATGCTTGACTAATTATTGTTTCTATCAATATATGCCTTCAGAGCCATTCTGGAGACATACAAACACCCACTTATCCATAGGCTGTGCCCACAGACTTAAGGACTTAGACATAAGCATAACAATGATTTGTGGGGTAATGGCAGAGAGGGCACGACTGCTCATACTTGGTATTTATTTACTAAAAATTAAATAGTGTAGTGGGAGAGTTATTGGGCCTTTTTAGCTGGCCTGTCAAATTGAATGATTATGGGGTCACACAGTGAGATACTTACTAAAACAAATTAGCCTACTTGTAATGAATCTTTGTTTTGGCATTACTGCTAGCCAGTTGTTGTAACAGGACAGTTATAACAATGAATATGTACAAGCCCATTATTTCCAGATAGCATGCTAAACTAGAATCAAAACAGGCATATATCAGCATGTATTAAAGTTGAATGGCAATTAAATAAGCACTGACACATTTTCTGATTTGCCTTCTCAAATTACTCGAACAGTTTGTTAAAAACCATGAGAGTCAGAATGGTGCTAAGAATAAGGATCTGAAAGGTATTAATATTTACAAAATTCATATAGATAATAAAAGAATCTTACAGTCAAAAGGGAATATGAATGTATCTTTGAGCTTGCTTAACATTTATTTTTTTTAAATGTGTATTTTTGAAATTAAAATTAAAAAATTTTGAAATTAAAAAATTGGATAATCTTTCTAGAAATACAAAATACATCTTCAATTTTAATTTATAGTGAATATATTGTGAACACAAATTAAAATAGAGTGATTAACTAACAAAGCTTAACATGACTGACTCATATATTCCAGAGAAGAACTTTGATATTGGCACATGGAGTGTGTACTTTAATCTCTCTAAATGTACAAACAGCATCTTGGTATCCTACTTCCCTATCTAGTTACTGCTCTACTTCTTTTTGATCAGCACCGCCTTCAGTTGGAACATCACTGTCTCTTTTGATCTCTTACTCTCTATTGCTCCTCAACAGTCTGATTTGGTATTTTCTTTGCATCTCCCATTCCTCTAAAACTCACAGTGTCCTAGGAAAAGACACTAAAACACAAGACTGCTGGCTCCCTCCCCCAAGTTGGGCTGAACTCATACACCTCTACCTCTTAAACTCATGAAGGCTGACAAGAGCTGTGCCTGCCCCCCACCCCCCGCCCGATATATATTATTTGATAGAGAAACCATTCATCCCAGAGACAAATGAGTTCACAAAACACAATGACACGATATTTGCAGGGCATCTCTATTTCAAAAGGAAAGAAAAAAGGACACTTTCTCTGTGTTTTCTTCTAGGCGTTTTACAATTTCGGGTCTTACGTTTAAGTCTAATTCATTTTGAGTTAATTTTCGTGAGTGCTGTAAGATAGGGTTCCAGTTTCATTCATTTTTAAAAATTAGATACCTAGATCTTATTAATCTTATAACTGAAAATTTGTACCCTTTTACCAACCTCCGCTTATTTCCCACCCCAAGCAATCACTTTTCTACTCTCTGTTTCCATGAGTTTGACTTTTTTTTTTTTTAGATTCCATATATATGTGATATAATATAGTATTTGTCATTCTCTGTCTGGCTTATTTTACTAGCATAATGCCCTCAAGTTTCATCCATGTTGTTGCAAGTGACAGGATTTCCTTCCTTTTCTAAGGCAGAATAGACTTACATTAAATACATATTCATTAAATATATATATTACATTAAATATATATATTAATATTACATTAAATATATATATATATATTACATTTCTTTATCCATTCATCCATCGATGGACACTTATGCTGTTTCCATACCTTGGCTATTGTGAATAATGCTGCTATGAACGTAGAAATACTGACATCTCTTTGAGATAATGATTTTATTCCATTTGAAATACCCAAAAGTAGGGGTGCTGGATCATATGGTAATTTCCTTCTTTTTTATGGTTGAATAATATGTAATTATACTGATACATAGTGTATATATCATATACACCTTGTCTATTGTGAATAATGCTGCAATGAATATGGAAGTACAGATATCTCTTCAAGATAATGGTTTCATTTCCTGTTGATGTATACCCAGAAGTGGGATTCTAGATCACATGGTAGTTCTATTTTTAATTTCTCAAGGAACCTCCATACTGTTTTCCAAAGTGCTGTACCAGTTTACACTCCCACCAACAGTGCAAATGGGCTCCTTTTTCTTCACATTCTTGCCAGCATTTGTTATCTCTTTTCTTTTTAATAATATACATACTAACAGGTGTGAGGAGATATTTCACTGTGGTTTTGATTTTCATTTCCCTGATGATTAGTGATATTGAATACCTTTTCATGTACCTGTTGACCATTTGTATGTTGTCTTTGTTTTTTTCTTTACAGAGGGCCTGGCACGATGCTAACTACTATGCTGATAAAGGTGAAAAAATTTGACACAGACCCTGTCCTCACAAAGGTTACAGACTGGGGAACCAGACAAGGAAACAGGCAGATACAACAGAGTTAACACAGCACAGCAGTTAAGAACATGGAGGCCTCTGGAGCCAGACTGCCCAGGTTTGAATCTGGCTCTACCCCTTAACAGTGATTTTGGGCAAGTGACAACTTCTCTGTGCTCAGTTTTCTTTTCTGTAAAGTGGGAATTATAACAGTAGTCCCTGTCTCATAGGTTGCTTTGAGGATTTAAGTAAAGCACTTAGAACAGTAACTGGCACATAGTAAAAATAAGGTTTATATAAATATTTGATAAAGACAGTGATAAATGCTAAAGATCAGGGATACGGGAGCATAAAAGAGGTGCCTGTGGGATCCAGGGGACATGATGGTAAGTGGAAGTTGCCCAGTCAGGCCTGGGTATGGCCTTGTTGTAAGAAGGTTCCAGACCTAGGATCATGTAAGCAAGTGCTGATGCCTTCTCCCGGGGAGTTTCATTCTTTTGCATGTGGATATCCAGTTTTCCCAACACCATTTATTGAAGGGACTTAGCTTTCCCCATGTGTGTTCTTGGCCCGCTTGTCAAAGATTAGTTGACCATGTATGTATGGATTTACTTCTTGGCACTGTGTTCTGTTCCACTGGTCTGTCTGTTTTTATGCCAGTACATATTATTTGATTACTACAGCTTTGTAATAGAGTTTGAAATCAGGAAGTGTGATGTTTCTAGCTTTGTTCTTCCTCAGAATTGCTTTGGCTATTTGGGGTATTTTGTAGTTCCATACAAATTTTAGGATTTAAAAAAAGATTTCTGTCACAAATGCCATTGGAATTATGATAGAGGCTGTACTGAATCTGTAGATGCATGTGTTAATTACCTTAATTAGGTAATCCCTTCACAATGTATATATGCGTCAAATTATTATGTTGTGCATTTGACATATATACAACTCTACTTGCCAAATATACCTCAGGGAAAAAAAAAGAAAAAAAGTGCACTGCATTACAAATTGTATCAGTAGAAGACATATCAATAAAGAAAGGCCTAGAATTTCATAGTAACTTAAAAATCATACTACAGGGCTTCCCTGGTGGCACAGTGGTTGAGAGTCTGCCTGCCGATGCGGGGGACACGGGTTTTTGCCCTGGTCTGGGAGGATCCCACGTGCTGCGGAGCGGCTGTAGGGGGGCGGGAAAAAAAAAAAAAAAAAAAAAAAAAATCATACTACATTATATGAAGAAATATATTATCAAAATATCACAAAGAAACAGTAAAATATTTGATATGAAAGATGTGAGAGTTGAAATAAGAAGTCAACAGATGAAATAGAGCTAGAGATACTTTCTAGTATCTCTTTTAGAGATATTAGAAATATTGATAGAGCTCTATCAATTAGAAAATTGTGAAATTAGAATCAGAAATTTCATAGAAGTAAAACCTCAAGAGAGAAACATAAGAGATACGAATAATAAAAATAAAATGCAACATGCAGATCATAGGAGTCTCAGAAAGACTGAAAAATGAAGAGAAAAAATATTTGAAAAACAATGAAGATAAATGCATTGTAATAAAAACAAAGCAAGAAATTGATAAGAGATCTTATACTATTGAAAGGACTCATGCATCACCAAAGAGATAGGAAAAACTTCAGTCCTCCACATAAAGTGAAACTTAAAATATCAAAGACAAAATGATTATAGAAAAAAGAGAAGACCACAGATAAAAGAGCAAGACAAAGGACATGGACAATAGCTTAAAAAACATGAAAGGGAGAAGATGATGGGACTGTATTTCTAGTGTTTGAAGGAAAAGGATTTAGAATTTTATTCCAACAAATTTCCAGTTAAATAGAGTGCTTGATGATACAGTCTTGGCTATACAAAGCTTTAGAAAGTTTGCTACACAAAACTACATTGAATACAGTTATGTATGGAGTATATAAATAATAGTAGACACCAATTCAGGAGATATCTGAAGAAAAGACAAACAGATGCCTTAGTAACATTTATTACTGTCTTAAAATATGTATACCTGTATCTATTTATCTAGACCGACCTATCTATCTGTCTATCTATCTATCATCATCTATCTATCAATAAATCATCAAAACCCAGTCTTAGAAATCTATGTAATACTATGATGAATTTGGGTGGAGATCAAGAGTTTTAAGAATGTGGACAATTATTTTATTCTTAGGCTAAAAATATGGATACCAAATATTTTTAAAGTGAGGTAAGATGAAAAATATTAAAAAATCAAGACAAATGTAAGATACACTATGTTACTGAAGCAGATATAAATATATTGATATTAAGAATTAATAGAAATGGATTAAAGTCACCAGTTAAAAGACAAAGGCTGACAAATGCAATAAAGGCTTGGAGTACACCAATACCCTTTTTTTTCTGCCTGTACTCACTACTGTGTAATGTCATTTAGTCTTGTGGCTTTAAACAACATTTAAATACTGTTAACCCCAGATTTATATTTCCAAACTGGATTCTTCCTAGAACTCTAGACTCATATACCCAATTACTTGCTCAACAACAGGTCACGTGATCCATTACTAGAGAAGTTAATGGGATTGTAAGCTAGGGTGTTCAGTGAAGGCTTCCATCAGCATTTGTAATAAATTTTGAAGAATAAAGACAAGGAAGATTTCAAGTTGATCTGGGAGCAGGGAACCTTCAGGGGAATAGGAGCAGATTGAGCAAAAGCTCTAAATCAAGAAGGAGCCTAGCACATTTGAGGAACTGAAAAAAGATCATTGTGGCCATATGTGAGCCCACAAAAAGAAAGTGTTGCAAATAAGACTCTATAGGTGGGTAAGGCAAGGATCCTCCATAGCCCTGTAAGCCTTGCTAAAGATTTTGATCTTTATCTTAACAATAAGAGATGACTGAAGGATATTACGCAGGATCACAAATTTTGATTTGGAAAAAATCCTTAAGAAAAAAAATCAAATTTTACTCATCTGTTGCATTTAGCAAGACACAAGTTATACAGCAGAGGCTCAGAAACGTCCTTTGAACGTATGTGAAAATATTCAGAGCTACATCAGTTGTTAATAATCAAATTTTAAAGAATTTTATCATTACTTTCTAATACTGGGAAGTAGCTTTTTCGACAGCTCTGTAAAATTGTATTACTTCATGTAAACATTCCCTCTTTTTATATTATTTTAGATATACCGTGAGTTAACAATGAGTTGTACTTTTCAGGAGTCATGATTTATACATTTACTATAAACTTGAAAAGGTAGAGTGCATTTATTGGGAGCTGTGAATATCTACTGAATGTTTAAAAGTGCTTGCATCATTTTATCTACCTAGGTAAAACTTCAAAACCCACTTTTGACTCAGTTTCATTTTAGCACAGTGGGTTGCTAATTGAAATTAAAAAGAAAAAAAATATTTTCACACATGGTCGACAGACCAAGTCTGCTGAGGTTTCTATAAGTCTAGCTTGCTGTTGCCTATTTAATTAACCAGCGTACAAATAAAATGTCCTCAGTTTAATTGCCATGCCGTAGCTCAATGCTGTAAACTATTCACAGCATAATTAAAAGTCCTGAAGTCTCTCAGGAATGATATTACCAGTAAGCAAGCAACCCATGAAATAGAGAAGCCTCACTGTTACTCTGCTAAATTGTGTGTGTTAATAAAGCGGCACAAGTGTTCTTTGCCTAATCTGACTGAGCTGAGCAAACCCCAGCTGGCATCCAACTTACCTTCTTTTAAAAACCTTCTCAGCATCTGAACTCTTGGAGAGCTTCATTAAAGTTAATATAGGAATTGCATTGTATTTTATTGAATTTCATTGAATTTTCTTTGTGAAAGAACTTACTCTCAGATAAATTCACTCCAATGTCACCAAGTATAATTATTGTCAGTTTTCAAGTTTGATCCTTATCTTGAACCAGAGGGAAAAGAAATGTAATAGAAGGTTTTAGAAGAAAAACAAAAGGGTTGCAGCTTGACTAATGTCATTTAGAAAAGGTACTCGGTTTTATGTATGTTTAAAGGCTCCTTCTTTTCTGGGTAGTCATTATTCAAAGAATAAGTAATTTGAACTTGTAACAAAAATAGCTACACAAGGCCCCATGGACTTAAGTTACTTCAGCCTTATGCAAAGAATCTGATTACTGTATGGTGAATACCTCCAATTGCTTCAGGAGTCACAGCGAAGAAAGGATAAACAGAGAATTAATAGTGCATTTGTACAGTGTTTGTATAATTAATCTACATATTCAGGCTCCCCCTGAAAGTCAAATATTTTCAGAAACCTAGCCCACTACTTGTTGCTTTGATATTTTTGATGCAATGCATTAAAAACGCTTCATGGTTTGGATCAAATCTAGGTTTTATGAATGATGCTCCTCCATCTGAAATACCCCAATACATGATCATTTTGTTGACAAATAGAAAAAAAAATTGGCCTTATGGCTTCATTTCCTGAAGGATTGCACATTCCTTTAATTGTCAATTCCAAACTGATCTCACACTTGAAAAATTATTATTTGAATAGCACACATTTATTCAGAGTGTTAGGGTGAGTGTTTTGGGCAGGGTGCTGTGAATGAAGGAGAGGATGCATGTTGGGCTGGATTTCACAGATGTTTTCTTGTCAGGTGACCAGTGCTATCGATTTTGATGCTGACTTGCATGCTGCATATTTAGAGAAAGTCAATATCAGAATTGATTTAGGTTAACAGAGTATGCAGACTAGACCATCTCAACTAATTGTCAAACTCATAGAACTTGAAGGCTGAAACAAACATACAGCAATTTCTCAGAGTTTGGTTTAGGAACCATGTGTTAAAATGGTTGTAAACGTTTCAGGGAAAATGTTCTGTGATCTCCTGTGACAACTCATCCTGGTGGTCAAAAATGTTTTAGAGAAATGTTTTCTGATACCTATTCTCATGTTTTGATTTTTATCTTGGCCTGAGTGGAAATGAAGGACTGTGTTCTGAAGTTAGTATCCCCTCTTATACATGAGATATCGATAAATCTTTCCTTCTCTAGGCTGGATTAGGAGTTAAACCTGATACCCAGTTTGTGTATGGGGTTATTTTATTAGACATACTGTTTTGTTGTTGTTAACATCTAGTCTGTGTTTTAATACTTATAAGAATTGGGTTATAATAAATACAATCAGTTCAGCACTTACTATCTTACCTGGCCTACATCATACATATAATTTAGCATTCCTGGAAGACTTCTGAATGTGTGTTCCCTGGATTAAATTGTCTGTTTACTTTTTATTGTAAACAATAATAATATAGTACAAAACTTGTGGGACTAGCTTCTCTCATAAAACAAAATGCAGGTAAGTTTCATCTATGTTTTTGCATAGATTAATAGTTCATTCCTTTTTATTGCTGAGAAGTATGCCATTGTATGTGTGGACTAAATATTGTTTATCCATTTACCTATTGAAGAAAAACTAGGTTGTCTACAGATTTTGGTGATATGAATAAGACTGCTATGAATTTTTGCATAAAGATTGTGTGTGTGTGTGAATACACATTTTTAATCCATTTGAATGAATCCCTAAAGTAAGATTGCTAATTTTACGTTATTTGGCTAACTACGTTTACTGCCAAATAGATTTCCAAAATGGTTGTACCATTTTGTATTAGCCAGAAATGTATGATGGTGCCAGTTATTCCCACCAGTCCTTAGTATCGTCAGTATTTTTTATGTTAGTCATTTAAATAGGCATGTACTGTAGTAGTAGGTATATTTTTAATTTGGATTTCCATAATGACTAAAGATATCTAGCATTTTTTGATACACATACCTGCCATCCGTATTACTTCTTTGGTAAAATGTCTTTACAGATATTTTTCTTATTTAAATTTTTTAAAATTATGTTTTAAGATTTCTTCATATATAGTGTGGGGGGGGGATGTCCTCTATCATAATGTGATATGTAGTTATTTTCTCCCAAACTGTGGCTTGTCTTTTTATTCTCTTAAAAATGTACCTTGAAGAGTGAATGTTTTTAATATTGAAAAGTGCCATTTATCAATATTTTTAGTGGATTATGCTTTAGTTGTGGTATCTAAAAACTTTTTTGCCAAACCAAAGCTCCCATATCCTTTCTCTTGTATTTTCCTCTAAAAATTCTAGAATTTTAATTTTATATTTAGGATTATTATCCAATTTGAGTTAATTTATATATAAGGTATGATGTATGTTCCGAGGTTTTGTTTTTGCTTTTTTAATATATAGGTATTTAATGTTCCAGCACTATTTGCTGAAAAGACTATCCTTTCTCCATTAAATTGTTTCTGTTTCTTTGTAAAAAATTATGCATCTATATTTGTGTGGATCTATTTCTGGGCTCTCTATTCTGTTCTATTAGTTCTATTACTACTGCCTTTTAAAATAAAATTTAATTTTGGGAGAAATCACATCTTAATAATATTGAATCTTCTAATTCATAAACACAATATATCTCTCCATTTACATCTTTTTTGATTTCTTTCATAAGTGTTTTGTAGTTTTCAGCATACAAATGTTGTACATATTTTGTTAAATGTGTTCCTAAGTATTTAACTGCTTTGATGCTATTGTAAATAGTAATGTTTTGGTAATTTCCAATTCAAATTGTTGATTGCTGGTATGTGGTAATTTAATTGATTCTTGTATACTGACAGTTTGTTAAACTTACTATTTTTAGGAGCTATTTTGTAAAATTTTAAGATTTTCTACATAGATAATATTTTATCTGTGAATAGAAACAGTATTTTTTAATCCATTACAATCTGCATTTTTTAATTCCTTTTTACTTCTCTTTTGCCTTCACTAGGAATTCTAGTATAAATTTAAGCAGCGCCTATGAGAGAGAACATCTTTGCCTTGTTCAGTGTCCTTGGGGGAAAGCATTCAGTGTTTTGTCATTAAGTAGTTAGCTATATGTTTTTGTAAACACACTTTATTAGGTTATGGAAGTTCCCTCCTATTCTTGGTTTACTGAGAGTTTTTAATCATGAATGGATATTGACATGTGTCATTTTTTCCTGCATTTATTAATTATATTTTTTCTTGTTTTAGTCTACTAATATAATTTCATTGATTTATTTTTGATTATTGACCGAGACTTGCGTTACTAGCATTAATCTGTTTAGTTGTGATACATTATTTTTTATATGTATTCTTGAATTAAATTTAGTAAGATTTTGTTGAGAATGTTTGAATCTACATTCATGAGAGATGTTGGTCAGTAGTTGTCAGAAAATGTCTTTATCTGGTTTATCAGTGAAGGATTTATAAAAAAAGTTGCAAAGTGTTTCTTCCTCTTTTATTTTCTCAAAGAGATTTTGTAGAATTGTTATTTTTCTTTCATTGATGTGTAGTAGAATTCCCAAACTTTGGGACAATTCACCATTAAAAGAAACCA
Source organism: Neophocaena asiaeorientalis asiaeorientalis (assembly GCF_003031525.2). Lineage (NCBI taxonomy): Eukaryota > Metazoa > Chordata > Mammalia > Artiodactyla > Phocoenidae > Neophocaena > Neophocaena asiaeorientalis. Next base: position 20,996,830 of record NW_020185339.1, on the reverse strand, counting down.
GACCTGGGATTTATATTTTTGGGATGTTCTAAGGCATAATTCAATATATCTAATAGATATAGAGCTATTTAGATTACCATTGTCCCTGGGTATCCATGGGGGATTAGTTCCAGGACCCCTGCAGATACCCAAATCTGTGAATGCTCAGGTCCCTTATATAAAATGGCCTAGTACAATCTGCCCTCCATACTCATGGGTTCGCACCCATGAATTCAACCACTGTGGACTGATCCTGGGATACAGAACCCATGGTTATGGTAAGAAGGCCCACTATACTTAATTCCTTCTTAAATGAAAGTTAATTTGTGTGTTTGTGTTGGAAGAATTTCACGCATTTTAATTTAAATTGTCCAGTTTATGGGCATATAATTGTTTGTAGTAATCCCTCTTTATCCTATTTAATGTCTGTGGAGTCCATAGTGATGTCTCATTCTTCATTCCTAATGTTGGCAATTCTTCTCTCTTCTTCTTCTTCTTCTTTTTTTTTTTTTTGGTCAGTCTGACTAGAGATTTATCTATTTTATTGATGTTTCCAACCAATAACCTTTGGATTTGATTGATTTTCTTGATTATTAATTTTTCTTTCATATAAGTTATTTTTTATTTTAAGTGATTAATTAGATAGATTTTAATATATTTACAAAGTTGTGCAACCATTACCACTATCTAATACCAGAATTTTTTTGTTATCCCAGAAAAAATCCAATGCCCATTAGTAGTCACTGCCCATTGCCTGTCCCCTCAAACCCTGGTAACCACTAATCACTTTCTTTCTCAATGGATTTGCTCATTCTAGACATTTCATATGAATAGAATCATACAATCCATGGCCATTCCTGTATTCCTTTTTTCACTTGATAATGTTTTCAAGGTTCATCCACATTGTAACATGAATCATTACTTCATTCTTTTTTGTTTGTTTTGGCTAATATTTCATTACCATATATTGTTGACATACCACTGTTGTTTATCCATTAGTCAACTGATGGACATTTGGGTGTTTCCCACTCTTTTGCTATCATAAATAATCCTGCTATGAATAAGGTTTTGTATACATATGTTCTTTTGATTCTCTTGAGTATATACCTAGGAGTGGAATTGCAGGCTTATATGGTAACTCTATATTTTATTTTCTGAGTAATTACCAAACTGTTTTCCAAAGCAGCTGCACCATTTCATATTGCCACCAGAAATGTAAAAGTGTTCCAATTTTTCCACATCCTCAGGAACACTTTTTATTATCTGTCATTTTGGTTATAGGCATCCTAGTGGGTTTTTTAATGACATCTCATTGTGATTTTAATTTGCATTTCTCTAGTGCCTAATGATGTTGAACATTGTTTTATTGTGCCCATTGGCTTATAGTCCAGGTATGATAATGATGAATTCTGTTTTAATCTTTTCTCTAAATGTAATTTTTCTTTAATTTTTGAAAGATTCTATTTCTAAATACGGAATTATTGGTTGACAGTCTTTTTCTTTCAACATTTTGAATATAACATCCCTGCCTCTTGACCTCCATGGTTTTGCAGAGAAATCAGCTTTTAATATTATTAGGGATTGTTTGTACATGATGAGTTGTTTCTTTCTTACTGTTTTCAATATATTCTTTGTCCTTTGTTTCTGACAGTTTGAATATGATGTGCCCAAGCATGGATCTCTTTGAGTCAGAATCCTGTCTCAAATTCTTTGAACTTCTTGGATGTGTTTATTGATGTTTTTCAACAAATTTGACATGTTTTCTGACAATATATCTTTAAGTATTCTTTATGTCTCTTTCTCTTCTTTTCTTCTTAAACTCTAATTATGTGTATGTTAGTAAGTTTGATGATCTCCAACAGATCACTGAGAATTTATACATTTTTCTTTATTACTCTTTTCATTCTGTTGTATGGACTGAATAATCTCTGTTGCCCAATTTTCAATTCACTGATTGTTTTCTTCCGCTAGATGAAATTGACTTAGCCTCCATCATAATTTTGTATTTCAATTGTACTTTTCAGCTCCAGAATTTCTATTTGATTCTTATAAAATGTTATCTCTATCTTTACTGATATTCTATCTTTGGTGAGACATTGTTCTCAGACATTCTTTTAGTCCCTTAAGCATATTTAATAATAGCTGGTCTAAAGTCTTTGTTTAGTAAATCTAACATCTGGGCTTCCTCAGGGACAGTTTTTATTGACAATTTTTTTTCCTGTATGGGTTATATTTACCAATATCTTTGCATATCTCACCTTGTTGTTGAAACTGGATTTTTTAATATAATGTGGCATATGCTTTCAAAACGAATTATTTATAATTTTGGGAAATCTTCATTTTCATTCCATAGTGGTATGTTATAATTTTCCTTGACATTTAGATATTGTTTTCACAGTAAACAAAACAACAGTATGGCATCAGGATCTATGTATTTGTAACCTTCCTTTTACACTAATTTTCTTGAAATACTTTGTGCAATTTTTTAAGAGAATGTAGCAGTGTATGCCAACAACTATACAATAAATTCTAAAAGTTCATTTATTTATAATATCCTTATTAATAATCTAACATTTGGGGTTTCCCTGGTGGTGCAGTGGTTGAGAGTCCATCTGCCGATGCAGGGGACACGGGTTCGTGCCCCAGTCCGGGAGGATCCAACATGCCACGGAGTGGCTGGACCCGTGAGCCATAGCCACTGAGCCTGCGCGTCTGGAGCCTGTGCTTCGCAACGGGAGAGGCCACAACAGTGAGAGGCCCGCATACCGCAAAAAAAAAAAAAAAAAAAAATCTAACATTTGAATACATTTTATGTGAAGACTATACTCATGTGTCAAACCAAAACATTATTTTATTCACTGGAAAGTTTGTTTGTCATAAAAGTTGGATGAGTCCAAGTCTGAAAGTTCTTAGAGGTCAACTGGGAACATTCTATTAGGTGAATTGCTTTACTTCATCACTATTTATTTATCTATCTATCTTTAGTAACAGTTCTTTAGGTCCCTAAATGTGGATTTGTTGCCTATAACTCCTATTGTGCAGAGTTCTTTTTTAAATTCAATAATTTTTTTTCTCAGTATAGACAGTTTATTTCTTCATATCTCTTATCATCAAGAAAACTTTCCAGCCATATGTTTGTATAATATATATGTATAATATATATTACTATTCACCATTTCCTACTTTGAAGTAGCTAACATTTATGTTATAATATTGTGATGGTTAATTTCTTAGTTGGGTGAAAAAGTACATAGTCTTATGGCTAAATTATATAGTTTTTTTCTGATTTATGAGTAAGAGATGCTATCTCATCTTTCTAAACACAGAAACAACTTTCGAAATTAAAAAAATGTTTTTTATTTTTTTCCTAAAAAAATAAACAATTCTATCTAAATTAAAACAAAGAAAAACAGAACAAAACATGTTACATTTTCAAGGTATCAACACCTATTTTACATGTACAATTTGACAAAAATAAATGCTTACATTAAATACATATAATCTGAAGTTGTTTGTTCATAAACATTTGCTTGTATGTAGTGTCTAACAACTGAACTAACTATTGCAGTTCCATAAAGTGGATAAAATGTTCTTGTAAAAGGCAAAGAAATAGCACATAAAGGCAGAATGTCTGGATAGTAAACTCAGGGCACATAAAATTGCAGTACTTGGATCTAATATTTGTAACTTGAAAAGTTCTTAAACGGTATTTTTAAGATAGTGTAAATAAGCCAAAAGAAGAAAAGAAAAATCAGAGCATAAATTCTGTTATGTTACTACTCTAACACTAGTAAAGCCAGATAAAAATTCACATTATACAATTTTAATGCTATTGTCTACAAGGTTTCCACTTACATTCTTCACATCCAGTCAAAGTCTACTCAAAGAAAGTAGAGATACATGCCTTTTCAAGTCCCCTGGGTCTTAATGAGATATTTTCCATGTCTTGGATTCTTGGTTCTGCAGCAGTGGACTGTTTCCTCATAGAAGGAAATATAAATTATTGTGTATCTATACTTCTAATCAGAGGGGTATACTGAACAATTTTAGTGTTTCTCCTATTGTTCAAGTGAAGTCATGCAACTTTTATTCACCCCCTCAATCTACACTTTGTCCTTTCTTGCTTTAGGCTCCTGACTCACTGTTCAGTTAATTAGCTGTGTGCCTGGTCCTTACCCTGAGGCGAGGAGACCACTTATCCAGACACTTCTAAAACTGCTCTGGTGGCAAACTATAATGCTGTTCAGTCAAGAACAATGTGTGAGAATTATTCCTACTTCCTCCAGGACTGGAAATCATGAGTGCTTCTTGATGCTTTCAGCTTCTGTAGGTAAAGTAATTGCAATGTGTGGTATTCATTTTTTTTTTTTTTAACCTGGTGTTGCCACCTTAAAGCTAAGAAAGACAATATATATTTACAAAAGTAATGCTATATTTTAAAAGGTAGAATTATTTTAGCATTTAATGATTTTAATCAATTTTAGGTGAATTTAATGATTATATATAATCTTTTTATGCTATTTGGGGTATTTTAAAAATCGAATTAGATGGATGTAATGTGCTGTGTAAGTACGTAAAGATGTCAAAATGTAGAACTTGACATAACTTTAACAAATTGTCTGCCAAAGCAGTAAGAGAGAATACATGATTCTGAAGTAATTCAGAAGGACAGTAGGAGAGCTAGGAAGGATCAGGAATACATTTATATATGGTTCAGAAGTAGGTTGAGACTGTAATGCAGGAACCAATAGAGGCAGAGGGATTTCTGGATTAAGATGAAAGTAAAGGCAGGAAAGAGAATAAAGCGGGGTAAACAAAATGTTATCAGATGTATCAAAGCTAAAATAAATAAGTGGATAGAGCAAAAAAAGATGGACTGTGTAGAAGCAGGCAGATATATCCTAACTAAAGGCAAATTAGTCTTCATGGATGCAGAGGCAGAAGAGTAGAACAGCAAGTTCAGCAGACACAGTAGGAATTCCTAGAAGGAGTTGGCATGGATCTGTGGGTGATCATTTGTTTTTAGCCTGGTGGTTATAATTGTAAAGACTTCTGCACCATCTCCCTTCATTTGACCTGATAATATTAGACAAGCCCCATTCACTTAAACAACCAAAGCTTTTAGCAAAGTATGCCCTTTGGAGCACAGGACCTACAGCCTTCCTTATAAATACACATTCGTGAAATTCTTCATATTATTTCTCTCACTTTGAAATCTTCAGAGCATACTGGATATTTAGAGGCTCTGTAATCTCTTCCTTCAAACAAACGTGACTATCATGTGCAACTCAGAATGTCCCCATTTTTCTTTTTTACTTGTATTAGGATATGATTTAACATCTTACACAACACACTTTGAGAAATGATATCTTAAATATTCGGTTTTACTTAGAATAGCCCTTAGATGTTTAGAGAGAGTTTTATTACTCTTATTAGGTATTCTTACTTTCCAGGATTCAAGTTCCAATTTCCCTGTATGAAAAGATTTCTAAATCCTTCATTGTTATAATGAAAAAAGGCATCTTAAAATTACATTTGTGGAATAATATAAAGGAATGAGAAATTGGGGGAGGCATAGAAATATGAGTTCACATTTTTTTTCTACTACTAATTTGTTAAGTTAATATGGTTCATTATTTAAAATCACTGTGCCATGTTGTCCTCTTCTGGAAGAGAGAAAAGAAAAAGACAGCAATGGATCTCTCATGCTGAATTGTGAGAATTAAATAAAACAGAATAATATATATAAGCACTTATTTTTGTTCCAATCTCAAAAAAGTCATTCAGTCAATGCCATTACCTTACTATTTTCTCCTTTTATGAGATATGTCTTTTTCCAAATGTTTTTATTCATGAGAATAATGTTTAATAATTTATCATAGATTGTTTTAAATCATATGCTCAAATACATATATATAAAACATTTCACTCAGATGAATTATGGGAAAAATCTTAGCAAATGAATTTATTAATAAAAAGATTTTTAGATATTTATGATGAATATTTGAGAATAGAAAAATTCACACTACATAATTTTTAAGAAGTTGGCCTAATTTGTGTCAAAATCCTTAGAATATGTTTTTCTTCTGGTCCAAGTTTTCTAATTTTATGAATAAGGTAATAATCAGATAAGCAGACAAATATTTGTAATGAAGCTTAATGAAAAGCTATTTATAATTATAAAGTATATGATAGAATAATGTGTAGCCAATGAAACACACTGTTTAATATTTTTAAGTACTATATTTTTAGAAAATTCTGGTTTGATATATATCAAATTCTAACACTTTTTATCTCTTAGGAGTGAGAAAATAAGTCCATTTTTTTTCCTTTTTGCTATCTGTATTTGCCGAATTTGTATAAAATAAGCATGGATTATTTATGTAAATTTTAAAATAATGAAAATCATTAGGCACAGAATAAGAACTAAATATTTTCTCTGATTTTTTTAAGAGCCTTTTGAATCTTTTTTAAACCATCCTAAAAAAAATTCAAACTTGGTTTAAATGAAATGCTTCAAACTCAGCTTAGCCACGGAAATTGCATATTTCTCCACAGTATCCCTGAAACTCTTTGTATTTCTGTCCTCACTGAGTACAAATGACAAGATGAAGAATGGATAAATACAGAAAAATGTCCCAGAGTATTCCTGATAACAGTTATAACACTTGCCATATCAATGTTTTGTAAATCAACTGAAGACATTTTACTGATAGGTGGAGCACAATTCTGTTCCATGAAATTAGGTCACTGAAATTTCAAGCAGGACTTGATTATTTGAACCAGTCTAGCACTTTTCAGTAGTTCAAATAGACTGTAAATGTACAGGCAGAACTAGGCTTTGGTACTAATTATGTTCTGCTTTGTGTAGCATGGCCTTATTTAATATTCTTGATGCCATAGTAAATCTTACCAGTTTAGGCTGCCTGTTGAGATTTGGCCAAGAAGAATCTTGAATGGGAAAAGCTACTAATAACTCAAACATAATCTGAATATTATAGTATGTTATGGGTCAAACTGCGGAATCAGAAAACACATACAAAAAACATCAAGGGGCATGAAACCGGTGCCTATTAACTCTTGTGAATTCTGACAGGGCAGTGAGCTTACATTTTGTGTACCTGCCTTTCTCTGATTAGCCCAAGACTTATTACCATTTTGGAGAATGGCAATGGGGTTTGAAAAACAAAATCAAGTAATTATATATCCTACAAAATCTCTACTTTATTACCATAGAAATTTGAGGATGGTGTGTCAGAGACAGGGATAATGAAAGATTGGTGGAGTCTGAGTGTACACTGTCAGGGTGGGAAAAGAAAGAAGGTACTATTGATCAAATCTATGTGTGGCAAGTACTGAACCAGAGGAGAAATAGATGGTAGTTTATAGTAGAGTGCCTGAACATAGTGGTTCTTGAAGCATTCAGGGTCTAATTCTTTCACCATAGATCAAAGTAAGTGAAAAAGCTAAACATTCTACTTGCTGCTATCATTAAAAGACAAAATAGTTTACGTTGTCAAAAATACTGTTAAAAACAAATACTCAATATAGCTTATGTGGAATACTAGTGCCAAAGATTTACAAATCACCAAATGCCTAATACTAAAGGTAATATGCTTACAATTTATTATTTTCTGTTGTCAAGAATATTCCCTGATTATGTATTATCACTGAATCATAACTATTGGATAGAATTGTGTTATAAATTTTCATAATTTAAAAGCAAAGTGTACTTACGTATAAAATGTGAGAAAACTGTATTCTAAGTTTGGCTTTCTAATGAATATGTTTCTTCACATCATTATCGTTACACTTAAAGTGAAAAATCACAATTCAGAATTGTAGGCTGGAAGGAGATTTAATAAGTCATTGAGTCCAATCTCCCACATAATTCAGGAATCCCTGTATATTTTTGGGCAACAACAAAAATTCACAAGGCAATACACTGTTGATGAAAGGTTTTATCATGAACTTTTTCCCTTAAAAGGGATTTAGAGTTAATGTAGGTTCCAGAATTTCTGTAAAGAATTTCATTGCCTGCATTACAAATTGAATGAGAACTGGAAGCCATGTATTCCTAGAACAGCTTGTAAGGTTCACAAAACCAACTGATGATATCAATGAATAGTGAGAGTCTTATTGGAATTATGGACTTTAAAACTACATCAACACTTCCTTGGAGGCATTATTGTATAGACTAGTTCAAAATGATTACCACTGGTCAGCACTTCAAATATTTAAAGATAATTATAATATGCCTTTTAACCTCTCCACATAATCATAATTCCTTCTCCCATACAGTATGTAACACAATTTCTTTACTCTCCTTGTTTCTAGTGAAGATTTACTCCTTGTTTCTAGTTAAGACTTTCAATGAGTTTCTATCTTTATGTGAAAGATGAGCTACTACCTTAAATTTCTGTTCTCAGAGACCAATTTGGCATTCAATTTATATATTTTAAATTTCTATTGTTTTGAAATAATTTCAACTTACAGAAATATTTGCAGTAATTGTACAGAGAATTCATTCATATTTTTCACCAGCTTCCCCTACTATTAACATCTTATATAACAATACAAAAATACTCAAAACCAAAAAAGTTAACATTAGCACAATGTTATTAATTAAACTATAGCCCTTATTCATAATTCACCAGTTTTTTCATGGTATAAAAATTAATAAACAGGGCTTCCCTGGTGGCGCAGTGGTTGAGAGTCTGCCTGCCGATGCAGGGGACACGGGTTCGTGCCCCGGTCCGGGAAGATCCCACATGCCGCGGAGCGGCTGTGCCCGTGAGCCATGGCCGCTGAGCCTGCGCGTCCGGAGCCTGTGCTCCGCAACGGGAGAGGCCACAACAGTGAGAGGCCCGCGTACCGCAAAAAAAAAAAAAAAAAATTAATAAACAGAAACCTCAATTAAATAGTGTTAGGAGGCCAGAAGAGGGAGCTCTCATGTAACCATAGCATAGCCCAACAGGGAGAATAAAGATTCCTCTTCTTTCCTGGCAAGGTCTCACCCAATGAAAAGCCATGGACTCTTTATTTACTATAGCCCTCCCAACTTCTTTTTCCTCTCTATAAAAGTGTTCTTCCCTTGCCTTGCGGGGACTTTCATGTGGTTCACCATGGTTGCAAACCCCTAACTGCAATTCTCTGCTGATGCCAAATAAACCTATTTTTGCTGGCAGTCTATTTGTTTCAGGTCAACATACTAATTCCCTTTTTATACTCTTGACTCCAATTCAGGATCCCACATTACATTTACTTGTTAGGTCTCTTTAGTCTCCTCCAATCTGTGAGAGTTTCTCAGTCTTTCCTTACCTTTCATGAGATTGGCACTTTTGAAGGTTACTGGTTAGTTATTTGGTAAAATGTCCCTCATTTTGGATTTGTCTGTTATTTTCTCACGACTGGGGTGAGAATATGCATGCTCACAGAAAATTTCCAATTAATAAATGCAGAAAGAAAGAAGGAACTAGAAAATCATCTTTAGGAAAATATCATAGTAATAATTGCTACAGATAATGTCTATTGATTGTTGTTACAATTAGGAGCCTGATTCTTTTTATTGGAGAACTGTGTTTAGAAAGCAAGATCTGGTTGCTATGAGTGCTCATTGCTGCTGGAGTAGCATTGCATCTAGACTCTCTCAGTGGACAGAACTAGGAATTATAAGTATCTATATTAATCCATCCATGTATACACATCTATATTTACTTCTCTATCAATTTGTCTATAAACTTAACAACATGAATTTATTTATCTTTGTTTCTAATCCAATAACACAAAGTTTATTCTATGCTTCTCCCTTTATTAGTAACTTCTTTCTCCAAACATGAAAAAATTAAGTTCATAATATATAATATACATATTATATCCTCAATTCTAGTTTATACATAAAGGCATTTCAGAATTGCTAGGTCATACCCATGTGAGTAAACAACTTACTAACTAGACTGCAGTGTTTCTGTAGTTCCTTTTTTCTCTAGCCTTACAGTGTCAAGACACTATTTTTCAAAGTAAAATATTAGTTCTTTTCTTGATCAGTGTAGTTATGTTATTCATTTGAAATACACTTTAGTTCATTTGTTATTGTTTTTATTCCACTTTGTTCCCGTCATTCTTATATGTTTTGTTTATTTATTTATTTGAGTATTTGTGAAGCAGTACTCTAATGTTAAGAATCATGGCTATATAAAAATGTATACTAAGAGAGTGTCATTCCTTCTCAGTTCCCAGGACTCAATAATTCTCATCTCACTCTCCTTTCCTATCCTTTTCCTTCAGCCTCTCTAAGCAACCAATCTTTAAATTTTATGACTTATTTTTCCTGCACTTCTTTTGCAAAGATGGAAAGATAAATGTATATTTTCTTATATCCTCTTCTTTCTTACATTAAGCGTGGCATTTTTTTTTTTTTTATCTAACAGTTGTATTAATTTGCAGGGCTGCTATAACAAAGTACCACAGACTAGGTAGCTTACCTCAAGCTCTTTACATGTTGGTAATGAAGCAAGAAGTCCTGTAAGTTGCTTTGAAAAGCCTAAAGCCATTCTAATTCTTTTGCCTTTGTTAATTATTTAAACATTTTGTCTGCGGGCTTAGAAGATTTATTCCTTATCTTTGAAATCTAAAAGATTTACTCTGATCAATCTCAGAGTTGATCATTTTGGATTAATTTTTTTAGGTACCCAGTGGAACTTTATAGTGTTAGCTCTTTTTTGTTACTAGCAAGTTTTCTTAGATTATAATTTTAAATAATAGCTGTATTTCATTGTTTTATTTTAGTTCTTTAAGGACTCTGATACCTTAAATATTTTTCTTCCCTGCATTTTTATTACTTCCAATATTATTCTCACTTCCATTTTCTACTTCCTTCACTCCGGTCACTTTTACTTCTTTCTTTACGTCACTGTCTTTTCTTGGTTATTTTTCTGCCTTTCTTTAATGCCCTTTATTAATTTATCATTTGAGCCTTTCCTACTTTGGGCTTCTCCCAATTTATTATTTATTTCTGAGATAATTTTGCCTTTTTTTATATTTCTTTGCTGAGTTCATTTAAATCTTTTCTTCTCTTCCTGATTTTTGTCCATTTCTGTTTATAATTTGTAAATTTCTGATTCAAGGTGATTTCATATCATTAAATGCTTGTCCAAGTACATATAATTCTCTTTGGACGCTTGACTTATAATTTCCCTGCTTCATGGGGCTTTTTGGTGAGGGATGTGGATTTTCCTCAGTTGATATTGTGCCATTCCTCAGTTGTATGAAATGCTGTTCTTGAATTTCTGTAATTATTATGAACTTGTCTTTCCTACTTTTCATTTTTAACATTTTCAGGCATTTTACAAGATTTCTAGTTTTATGGTACCCTTTCTGTCAGAAGACCAAGTCCAAGTACTTTGGTGGTTTTCCTTGTTCATTTTGGTGGTGGTGTGGTTGTAAATCTTATTTTGTGGATTGACTTTGTCTTATAAGATCTTAAATTTTTTTTCTTATTCTTCTTTTTCCTTTCATACCTGAGTTTAGAAGGGTGCTTCACCCTTTATTTTTGTCTTTTTCTTCCCTGGAATCTATGTGTCTCAAAGTCTAATCTTTAGATTGCATCTGGATCTTTAAATTATGTTCTTCCCCTTAAAGCAAAACTGGCCCTTTGAGTCAATTATACTTTGAGGTTTATTCCCTGTGGCCTGTATTCCATGTAGAATTACTTTTTTTTTCTGTTGTTTAGGAACTATTAGAAGGTAGGTAGCAAGGCTAGACATAATTGTCTATCTCCATTCAGTATTTTTTTTTAACTTTTTATTTTATATTGGAGTACAGTTGATTAACCACATTGTGTTAGTTTCAGGTGTACAAAAAAGTGATTCAGTTATACATGTATCTATTCTTTTTCAAATTCTTTTCCCACTTAGGTTGTTACAGAATATTGAGCAGAGTTCCCGGTGCTATACAGTATGTCCTTGTTGGTTAGCCACTTTAAATATAGCAGTGTGTGCATATCAATCCCAAACTCCCTAACTATCCCTCCTCTTCACCCTTTCCCCCGGTAACCATAAATTCGTTCTCTAAGTCTCTGAGTCTCTTTCAGTTTTGAACATAAGTTCATTTGTATCATTTTCTTTTAGGTTCCATACATAAGCAATATCATATGATATTTGTCTTTCTGTGTCTGACTTACTTCACTCAGTATGACAATCTCTAGGTCCATCCATGTTGCTGCAAATGGCATTATCTCATTCTTTTTAATGGTTGAGTAATATTCCACTGTATATATGTACCACATTTTCTTTATCCATTCTTCTGTTGATGGACATTTAGGTTGCTTCCATGTCTTGGCTATTGTAAACAGCACTGCACTGAACATTGGGGTGCATGTATCCTTTCGGACCATGTTTTTCTCCAGGTATATGCCCGGGACTGGGATTGCAGGATCATGTGGTAGCTCTATTTTCAGTTTCTTAAGGAACCTCCATACTGTTCTCCATAGTGGCTGCAGCAATTTACATTCCCACCAACAGCATAGGAGGGTTCCCTTCTCTCCACACCCTCTCCAGCATTTATTGTTTGTGAATTTTTTGATGATAGCCATTCTGACTGGTGTAAGGTGATAACTCATTGTAGTTTTGATTTGCATTTCTCTAATAATTAGCGACGTTGAACATCTATTCATGTGCCTCTTGGCCATCTGTACGTCTTCTTTGGAGAAATGTCTGTTTAGGTCTTCTGCCCATTTCATGATTGGGTTGTTTGTTTTGAGGATATTAAGCTGCATGAGCTGTTTGTAAATTTTGGAGACTAATCCCTTGTAGGTCACATCATTTGCAAATATTTTCTCCCATTCTGTCGGTTGTATTTTCTTTTTCTCCCATTCTGTGGGTTGTCTTTTCATTTTGTTTATGGTTTCCTTTGCTGTGCAAAAGCTTTTGAGTTTAATTAGGGCCCACGTAGAATTACTTTTTTCTTCTGTTGTTTTATATCATCCTGAGAGGAACTATTAGGAGATAGGCAGCAAGGCTAACCATAATTGTCTATCTCCATTCAGTATTTTGAAAAAAAACTTTTCTATAATTTGTATGAAAAATTAGTTCTATTCTCTCCAGTGAAAAATAAAATATTAATTATTATAAATGCACATGCTTCTATGAGATTCTGATACAAGTGTTTCTCACTTTTAAAAATGTAATTCTAAAACATTTATATCCCTATAAGTGATATCCACTAAGGAAGGTATTTTGGAAGCAATTTAAGTGCTTGGGAAGCATCAGTGCTTCCTCTGATGAAAGTTTCCCAACACTACTTAGAAGTGATTTCTGAACTCATTTCTATTCCACATTTAATAATTCCCTCAATCTCTTCAGTCATGCCTTATCTTTGGTCCTCAGTGATAATACTCTGCTTGAGCATTAGCTTTATTATATTCAACTATTACCACAAAATTGAGTTCAGTCTCAAAGCATAAAATTTTTCTATCTTTTAGTCTATTCATAGAATTGTTTTTACGGCACCGAAAACAATTTTAATAGAATAATTAAACATATTTTGGACAAGCAAGATGACTATCTTGAAGGAGGAAATACTAATTTAGATGCATAATACTAGTGTTTTAGCTGAAAAATTATTTTCCTTACTATATAGTTTCAATTCTCCTGTGGCTAGAAAACATGTGTTGAATATCCACAAACACAATAACATATCCAGTTAATCCTTTCTATTTCACTTTATGTATCAAATAATAAATGAAGCTCAGGCATTTATTTTAATTTTAGTTAAACTTCACAGTACTTTTACAAATGCTTTGTTATTATAATCGGAACCTATTCTAAAAATAAAATTGTATTAGCTCAAAAATATATTCCATACAAATCTTATTTAAGTTGGTACCGTGGATAACTATATTTGTTTTTTTAAAATAAGACACTTCTCAATTATGTTTATGATTTTATAATTCTTAGCATTGTGTTTTTATAAAAAGCTTTGCCAAATCAAACAAATATCTCGTCTCACTCATAGTTGCTTTCTTGGAAATATATAGTGTTCTTTTCTATCCATGCATTTGTGCTACTAGTATATGTGACAGTTCCCTTTGACTTAAAAAAATGAAGAATAACGAATACCAAAAAAGTGCAACGGTAATCAAAATGCAAGACTCTTCTATGCTTATCATTTTCTTCTGTATCTTATCATTGCTATTCAATTTTTTTGTGACAAAATATATTAATTTTGGATTTCCCTCAGATGTTAAATGTTTTAAAGGAAGTGATCTCATTCTTTATATTTTTGTTTAGAATACAATTATCTGCTGTTTTTAAATATGAAACCCATGATATGCATTCAAAATGAAGATTTACACTAAAGTAAGTAATCTACATCTCTGATCATTTACCTTGTGTTTAGTCTTTCAAAGTCCCATGCACTGCAAAATCAGTACGCGTCTCACATCATAAGAGCAGGGAATGGAACTAGCGTTTCTGTCATTAAGAAAAAACAAAGAGAAAGATTGGCTTATTTTAGGATACTTAGATAAGAAAACTCCATGGGTCTAAGAAATTTACTTTTTAAGATAAAGATTAGACCCTCACATATTAAGATAGGCTAAAGTAATGATTATCAAAATATATTAATTACTTTTAAATTGGTGATTATAATTATCAGGTTATAAATTCTAACTCTCTGCAATATAGAGGATCCTAAGGCCTGAAGTCTAGAATTTTGCTCATTTAGTAAGGAGTCTGTATTTCACACTACAGGTATATATCACACTACAAAAACTTGGCAGACATTTTTCAGAGATTAAAAATATAAATAACTTTCCTTATTCTTTTTCTTTTGATTTGCTCACTATAGCAAATATATTCATAATTTATTTTTAAAGTAAATCAGAAGATATTTAACATTGTTTTGGTAAATCAATTTCTTTAGACTTTGGTTTGATAATATTGGTTTGCATCAACTCTCATAGTATTTTTGTTTGGAAAAATAAAACTGTTAATCTAATAGAAAGTTCTCAGTTTCACATTGATAGATGATCATTACTCTAATTAGATCCAACTAAATGTTCTTGGAGCATAATCTCCAAGTGTAAGTTTCTTTTGATTTATTAAAAAAAAAGCACAATCTAATTACTTCTTATGCAGACTTTATGTGTTATATAAAGACTTTGACATATGGATTGAGTCCATTTTTTAGATTTTAATTCAACAATCACGTGTTTTCACAAGACCATCCTCACTGGAAATACTTTCTATTTAGCTAGAGCATCACCCATGATAGATTTAGTACAATTTTTTATTCTATAGGGAATTTCAGGGATTTCCAAATATCTATCCTTCTAAATGTTGAAGGATTATTTAGGAAATGATGTAATTAAAGTGAACAGGAACTTTGGGAAGTAAGCCATGCATGTATAAACTGTGTGTATATATGTGTGTGTGTGTATGTGTGTGTGTGTGAGAGAGAGAGAGAGAGAAGAAGGTATGGGGGGAGAGAAGAAGTTATGGGGGGAAAAAAAGAAACCTAGATCAGTTGGATCTCTTACTTCCCCACTCCTCAACAGGATTTGTTTCTAGAAACAACTTTAGGGGTTAAATGCACTAAAATAGTGTAGCATTTGGGAAAATTGATATTGTTTTAGAGAGCCACTGGTTTATAGTCTTGAAAAAAAATGGTGTCAAATATTATTTTCACTTTCTTATTTGGAAAAGCAATGTAGACTCAGTGTACCTGAATTATACATATAGATATGATCTGAGCTTTTTTTTTAAGTAGTGAAGTAAATACATGCAAAATATTGACATAAGCTCTATGTTTTCAGTTAGTAAATTTATATAATTGTAACATAGAGAACATTCTAATCATAAGGGTAAAGGAGAGGAGGTAACAGTAGGTTGTTTCCTGTGTTTTAAAAACTTATAGCAAAGACCCATTTCAGACAGAGAAAGACAAATACTGTATGATCTCACTTATGTATAATACCTAAAAAAAACAAAACAAAACAAAACTAGACTCGCAGATACAGAAAACAGGGTCAAAAGGTACAAACTGCCACTTATAAAATAAATAATGTACAGCATGGCAACTATAGTTAATAAAACCATATTGCATATTTGAAAGCTACTAGGAGAGTAGATATTAAAAATTCTCATCACAAGAAAAAAAGTGGTAACTGTGGTGGTGGTGGTAGACATTGTGGTGATCATTTCATTATATATGTAATATATATAATCATTATGTTGTACACCTGAAACTAATAGAATGTTATATGTCAATTATATCTCCATAAAAAAGAAAAAGAAAAACCCATAGCTATTAAACTGTCATTCCAGTTTTACCACTTCTTTAAGATATCATTTATATAGTGTATATATATATATATATATATATATAATTTTTTAAAAATAGAAGTCTTGCAAGCTCCAAATAAGTATAGGTAGCTTGAAAGAGTGTTAATAAAAGACAAGCTGGAAAATTTGACTACATTCCCTTTGAGAGTGAAAGTGATTTATCTTTGCTTTGTGACCTTTTCTCAGGATTCTAATAAGTTAACTTCTTACTCAAGAAGGTCCTATGTTTCTGAAGGTGCTGTGTCCAAGCAATGCAGGGAGCATCTGGGAGCTTGCTAGACATGCAGAATCTCAAGACTCACCCTGCAACTACTGAATCAGAAGAAGACTTTAAATAAGATCCTCAGGTGATTTAGAGTCACTTAGTGTTTATAAGAACTATTGTCTTAGAACAAAGTGACTTCTAGAAAAGATACACATAAACCATTGTTTGGTACAACTGACAACATTGGTTTTAGTAAACTGTTTTCTCTTGCCTATTGTACAGGATGATCTCAAATCATCTTTCTTAATGCAATTAGACATAAAATTTGAATTTTCTTGTCCCAGATCATAAGAGCTAATGAAAAGACCATTTCTGGTTTTAAAAAAGAGACTTGCCAGCTCTTTACTTACATCAAATAAAAATTCTAGTCAAGGACTTAAGCCATGGGAATTCGTTAAGACATAATATGTTCAAATATTCTTCAGATAATTCTAGAAAACTGTCAGGGTAAAGGTTTGGTTAAATTAAGTGATTTCTTAGCAAAAAATATTCCAATATTTGCAGCATATATAGTTCGCTTTAGCAAGATAACAAATACGGGTCCTATGCTTTATAACATTCAGTATGCAAATATTTGAGTAGAGCAAGAGGTAATAGAAAAAGAGGAAAAGAGCCCACAAGAAATGAGCAGGTTGG
Source organism: Neophocaena asiaeorientalis asiaeorientalis (assembly GCF_003031525.2). Lineage (NCBI taxonomy): Eukaryota > Metazoa > Chordata > Mammalia > Artiodactyla > Phocoenidae > Neophocaena > Neophocaena asiaeorientalis. The sequence continues at coordinate 20,979,607 of NW_020185339.1, read as the reverse complement.
GACTTTTTGTTTTTCTTTTGTAAGCTGTGAAAATCCTTGCTGAGAATGCCATAATTTTGTACAGATTGTCATTTCTTTTGGTTATTATTACATGCTGTAAGTTAACAGGAGCTAATATATTTCCAGGAGATGCAGAGAAGACTGAGAAGTACAAAGTCTTTTATCAATGTGATGCACCTACAGTGTAAAGGGTAGGAAACAGCCTGATTAACAGAAGCTGGTTATCTCTGAAGCTGCTTCCATGCACAACCCTGCCAACACAGAGCCTGATAGGAAGGGTTGCCAGGGGAAATCAGCCAAAGAACTGTCACCAAGTTCAGTCCAGTGTTTCCTACTGGAAACGTTTCCTTACTCACTGCATGAGTATCTAGTACACATGATGTCTGTACATGAACAGTAATACAAAAGGGGGAAAAAATGTAGCTTACCCAGCAGAGAAATTTTAAAAGGCATCAAGAAGTAACATGTGATATAGGCCTATGAGATACATGGGCCTGTGCATAAGACTGGCTCTGCTTAACCTGGCTCTGCTTAAGCAGGTGTGTGTTCTTCACAATATATATATACTTCTTTGGGCTTCAATTATCTTATGAATACCTTGGAGTATATTATTGGTTCTCAACTCTGGCTGTACATTAGATTTATCTGAAGAGCTTTAAAAATACTCATATCTTACTCCAAATCAGTCAGAGGCTCTGAAAGTACAACTCAGGCATAGATTTTTATTTATTAAGCTCCCTATGTGATTCTATGTATAACTGGGCATTAGAACACTGAACAATACAATCATTTAAGTCTCTTCCACATTTAATTTCCCATACTTTCTAGGAAAGCTCCATCTTTCCCAGCTTGCTCCATTCTCTTTGCTTCTTTGCATAAATACCTTCTTTACATACTGAAGACTAAGAAACATAAGATAGATATTATTTTATCTACACGTATTATAAATATTCAGCTTCTTCATATGCATACGACTCTACAGCTGCAAACTAGGTAAATCATGTCAGGAAAAGCTGTTTAATATGGACAATGGAATAACTGGGAAACAAGGTACAACTAAGATATTCTGACTAATACTCTACTCTATCCTAAAATCGCAGCCTTCTTAGTCTAGGACGTTCCAAGAATATTTTTAGTAAAATCCTCAGTGAAAGCATTCTGCTTGACTAGGTCCAGGCTCTGATTCAACTACTAAGATTTACTAGAATTTATTACAAGCACTCTTGGGCACTCCATGGGGGAATTTCCCAACTATTCCAGAATAAGAAATGAGCACATGGGAGTTTGTGCCATTTCTTATAGTATATGCAGTGGTAGGAAGTATTTAACTACTATATGGGTCTCAGTTCTGAGTTCTATAACTAAAGCAGGATAAGTAAACATTGAGCAGTTTCTAGAAAATAGAGAGTTTTAAATTGTTAAAAACCATCACACCAAATATAACCAAAAATATACATCCACTAAATAAAAATCCCAAAGTCTTGATTTGAAATCAGAAAGATTGTGAACTTAAACTATATTTTAACCAAAGCACACATTTCCTAGCTTTTATTACCGAAAAGCCTGGAAACTGACCAACTCAGTAGCAGTGAGCACACTTTAGCAAATAAATTGTGGTTTTAAATACTATTTTTCACCAAAAGGAACCCAGGCTTCCTGAAGAAATAGCTGATTAAATATCTGGGGGCAGAAATATTCAGGAAGAGCTTAGAATATTTTGTCATACTGAAATGGAGCAGGACGCTATGGTCCTTCACCACCCCCACCCCCACCATGTCCTCAGCCTACCTTTTGTCTGTGGAAAAACTTTAGCCAAAGAATAAGTTTAATCATAGAAGTGAGAAAATACAGAAACAAAGGAAAACAGTCAAAGGAGACCAAATAATAATAGCTTAGTCATTAAGCAAGGTCAAGGACCTTTGGTTCCTCTTCAAGAGCTATAGATAATATTCTGAGCCATATCCTTTGAGCTGTCTTTTAGATAATAAAACCCCTACCAGGTGGAAGAGGTTCACTACATGATGACCAGAGACTGTAGCCATGACATAAGCTGCCACAATTCTGAGAACTGGTCTCAAAGAAATGGAAACAAACAAAACCTGGAACTGAAGATTAACTGTACTTAAAACAATCAGGATGATGCTGGTCAGACCAGCGCATCACCAATTTCAAGATGACTGTCAGAGCTGACTGTGCTGTTTCTCCATGTAGCTCACTCCCTTCACCTATAAAAGCCCTTGCCCACTGATAATCAGTGGGAGGGGAGTCAGCTTTTGGACAGGAGTCCACCCCCACCCCCCTGAGGTTGTTGGCCTCTGAAATAAAGCAAGCTTTCCTTTCCACCAACTTGCCGCTTTATTGGCTTTTGAGAGAGCAGCTGGACCCCCACTTTCAGTAACAATACTAGAAAACAAGAAAACTCTTAAAGACCACTAGATTATGGCAAAGTAACTCAGGTGCCACTGAGAATAAAGTATGATAGCAAAATCTGTGAATTGATGTGAATAATTACTGCAAGAAGTTAAAATGAATAAAGTGCATTAAAGCCATAGGTTAATCATATTAACAAAAAGGAAAAAAATGAACTCAATTTTACTTTCAGAGGATGCTAAGGAGCAACTCAACATTTTAAAACTGGTGACTTAACAGAAGAAAACAGATATTAATCTTCCTTTTTTGACATAATATTTACACTGGGATAATGCAATAGTTGATGAAATCTTTATGAAATTATTCTAGCAAATAAATGAAGAAATAATGATAGATTTAAAGTATAACATTTTTCAGCCTCTAAAAATTAATGGATTTGAGCATTGATAATCTATGGGTGCTAACATTACAAAAAGAAAGGCAGATAGACATTAGAAACAGTCTCACTAAAATGATTAAATCTGAATCTTACCAAGTCTCTTGTTTAACAAGAGGGAAATACAGAGGAGAAATGTTAAAGGATATCACAAGGCTTAAACGAGTAAAATTCAGATAGTGGTAGTAACAATCTGATTTCTTCAACAAAATCTTGTGAGAAAGTAAAAAAATAATAGATAAGGCAAAGAATTATAGTCTATAGTCCTACAGATACAGGCAACATGTCAACAAATCACATGTATCTACTCTATGTATAAACTGTAGAGCTATGAATATACACACGTGAGTGTTTTACATAATGTATATCTATAGTACAATTAAGAAAATATGAATATTTATTTAATATTTGATGATATGCCTAGTATACACTACAAAATAATCTGGAGGGGATGGAAGGACATAATATGAATAAGTGTCCATAATTTTCTTATCACTGAATCAAGGTTATTGGTATGTGGAGAGTCACTATACTCTACTTTTGTATAAGTTTGAAATTTTCCATACAATTTGAAATGAATCATTTTACTTTGTCAAGTCTCAATATGTTCACCTATTGAGTGATAATAAATGAAAATTATTTGTATATATTTAAATATTTTGCATAATTTCTACCTGCCTCATCCATTTAGAGAGAAATCAAATTAGAGGTTTTTTGAAAGCTAAATTGCTATATAATCCCAATTCAAGAATTTACCTGAAAATAGTGATCACACTAAAAAGAGAACGCTTTGTGTTACAGTAAGGCAAATGTAAGGAAACAGCACCAAAAATAAAAAAAAATAATGGAAAAATATTTATTTCTTCACATGCTTTTGATGGGTTAATGGAGACAGTCATCAGACTAGCTCGATAAATTTGTGAAGGGCTAAGAGGGCTATGGATTATCACCAATAAGCTAGGCCTACGACCTTGGCCATGTCATTGAATTCTTCTCATTTGTGAAATAAAGTGCTTAAACAAGATATTTTTAAATGTGATTGTGATGATCAGTACTGAATATTTACAGTAGGTTGAAAGGTAGATGAATAGATCATGATAGATAAATAGATAATAGATAGAGATGTATAGAAGTGGCACAGGTTGGAATTGAACTTAGATTTGTTTGCCATTGTGATGAAACTAATATAACATCTCTTAATGCTACTTATAAACTTAAGTTAGCTGTGATCAGACAGAAAGGGCAATTTATTGCTTGCAGCCTGTATTTTAAAGATACTCCAGCTGCCACCACTGTTCACAAACACGTTCCCCTGTGACATAGTGTTCAGTTTAGATTTAAACATTTCTCTCAGGGAACTTTCAAAGAAGATAACACTGGAGTATCTTGTCCCTTTAGTATAAATGTACAATAGCTTCAAGGTGGTAGGTCAGAAATGAAAGACGATGATCAATGTTTAATCATTACAAACCTAAGTCATTGCTCTCTAAACTTCCGTGCTCACACAGACCAAGTAGAGGACCCCTACAGTTCGGATCAGGTTCTTTCTCTTTATCCATGCTTATCCTCAGCTGTACAACATTTAATGTGGAATTGTTGAAATGGAAGCCAATTCTGATATTCTGATATTTCAGAGTAGTTGTGCACATTTTCCTGGAGAGAAAATTAATTATAGAACAAAATGAAGAAGAAAAAAAGACAAATAAAAGGTGATAAAAATAGCAACAATAAACTGTCTTTTTGGGGACCTTTGGAAGTCTGAATATCATCTGAGAACAATAATTATTCTGAGTGTGTCTGAAAACTTCCATATTTCTTTGCCCTTCTTAAAGGAATTTGTTATTTAACATTATTAATGAGATTTAATATTAATGAATCTTATGCTCTTTCCTAGAATTATTTTGTGTCAATCTGAATGTCAGTTTCCTCATTTTGAGATATAACTTTTTAATGACATATATGATCTAACCTTTTTTTAATCCTTCCTTCAGAAATGTCGCACTTGCTGTTCTCTCCCTTAGAACAGTCTTTCTGGATTGCCCTGTAGCTAGTGCTTTACCATCATTCAAGCGTTTGTTGACTGCTAATACTTAGTGGTTGCTCTCATCTTTCCCTGGTTTGTTATTTCATAGTATTAAAAACTACTTAAAAATCATCATGATAATTTATTTTGCTATTATATTATCTGTATCACTGTACAAAGTTTCTTAAAAGCGGGGACATTTTCATATCTCTTGTGTAACTCCAGTAGCTAGTACGGGCAGCACTCATTATTAAGTATTTCTGAACAAATGTTGGATGAAACTGATCTCTTAATACATATTCTAGAGGTTGTTCATAGCATCCATGTTGTCATCAATAGACATATATTAAAATTGAAAAGTTAGTCAATTATCTAGACAATTCAATAGAAACACTTGATTCAATGTTTTTTTGGAAATGTGTTTTAAAGTTCTGTCAGTGATGGGATAGGTCAGGTTAGGCGAGTCGGATATTAAGAAAATAGTGATGTTTACTAGGGTGAGCCAGGTATGAAGTTCAATTTAGCTGCTGATATCCAGAAAGATATGACAGATGACTTGGTGATTCATACTAGCAGTGGATGTGTTAGGGTTTAATAAGAAGGAACAGGTAGTTACCAGCAGGGAAAACTGCACAAGGACAAAGCAGCCCATATGAGCAAGAGATGCACAGAGAGTGCCAGGAGCATGGAATTCTAAGAAGGAATGGAGCAGAGAGTGGGGCCTCAGGCTCCAGATTGGGTTTTAGGGCTGGACTTCCATGAGAAGAACTGGCAAGTTGGGGACCCTGTTTCTCAGGCTTTCATGTACAATGTAGGAGGAAAGCAGAAGCCTGCTTTCTAGTATGAAGACATGACATGTTGATTTTTACTTTATTTTTGAAGCCTGCTCAATATTGGAAAGATCTCCTCACCTATACTGACTAAGAACGCAACTGATTCAAGACCATGATGAAACTCAACTTGAAGGCAGAGTGAAAAGAAATGACTGGATGAGGGTAAAGGAAGCCAAGACAACCAGACAGACCACTGCACTTTCAGTTTATGAAAAGTAGTAAATGATTTTGTATGGAGATCATTTGTAGAATCTGTGTTTGGATTATTCTTCTTGATAATCACACCTTAAGGACCATTATCAAGTTCAAAGGCAATGGGTTCAATGAGGAGATAATAATCCAGTTTACGAAAAGTCCACCTTTCTGAAAAACTATATATTAATAAGGACAGAAGGGTGGAACTTCCTGTGTGTGTGTGTGATAGAAAAATAAGAACGTAAAAGTTTGGAAAATAGGCCTTTCCCAAATGGATTAAAAAGGAAGAGTCCTCTCACTCTTTTCTGTGCACATGAACTAGATTAGAAGATTATTACTAAAGGTATTTGGTAGGCATTCCTACATGTTCACAATCCTATTCTGATCCCAGTTTGAGTTTCCAAATCACTGGCATACTTTCAAATCAAGCTCTGATTCTGGAAGGAAAGAAGATGGAGTAATTCCATGAATAGGATTTTTTACTGGTAATAAAATCAGTAAACCTTACATGGTAGAAATATCTTAGAGTATTTTTACACTACAGGAAGACTTAGCAAAAGCAACTAGTTTATTTGACAACACATTTCCTTTTGGAAGTCAGATTTATTTGCCTTAATCCAGCCCCACAGATTTCAGTTCATTGACAAACCGACAACCTTTTAAAAAGGAGAGAGGAACTAAACTCACATGCTTCTTCAGTCATCATAGAGAGTTGAATCATTCTGATTTAATTACATCCCTGAAAAAGGCAGACAAATATAGTTCAATTAAGGATATATAACTTGAGTCAAGTTACCGAAGAGACTTCAAACAATTTGTGGATTTCAGGATTAAATGTTTAAGGATTATATGAACTTCAGTGGTTTCCCTAACAACTCTGAGTGAATTTACACTAAGGGTATTTAATCAGGAAGATTTGGAAAGCAGATTTTATTGCTGCCATTTCAGCTAGGCTATCTTCACCATCTAGCTGAAATCTGCCCAGATGGTATCCTCTCTTGAGTGTTCAGGTGCTACATGAAAGACGATCCTGACAATAGTAATTAGATCTTTTTTATTGATAAGAAGCTTTTAATCTGTATGTTTCTTTGGAGCCAGTTTTTTTTTTCTTTTAGTGTAATAAGCGTTTTGTTTCCAGGTTTCTCACTAGGATAAATAGTTCTAGACTTAATTTTTAAAATGCTCTGTGGTTGTTTCAAAGTCAATTGAAGGATGCAGGTCAATTTTCTTTAGGTTCATTTTTCTTTTCCTCATTTGAAGTGTATGCTGAGTTCACTCACAAGGATTTACTGTGGGGTAAACCCGATAAAATTTACCAGGAGTGAACTGGACTGTAGGATCTAATCCAAAAAAAGAAATTAAAATCAAGAGAAGAAATGATAATTTAATGAAATGTATTAATTGAGAATATTTAAATGAATAGAATCAGCATTCCTCTAAGAATATTTGACTTTATTCAATTTTCTACTGCTATTATATCAGAGGAACTTATTCTCATTATATATAAAAAATAGGTTAATTTATGTATTAGGAAGGTGATAGGATGATTATTTTTACCTAATAAATGGACATTTCTGCTCTACCAGATTATTTTTATAATTACTCATTCTAATAAAAAATTTTACTAATTAAAAATATTTTAGTACATAACATGTAAATACAGAAGGATAGATAGGTAGTGATAGCCTATTTATAACTTTGGAACTATCATAATAAAATTAAAAATTCATCCTCTGTGAATTTACCCACTGACTTAAGACTTAGAGTATTTCAGTAACATGAAAGTGCCTATATTCTTCTCAATGAATCTCTCACTCATGCAACTCCAGCAACAATCATGATTCTGTTTTGTGTTTATACTTCTTTGCTTCGTTGTATAGTTTTGCCATATATATGTGTTTCTCTAAACACAAAAGTTTTGTTTGACTTTTGAGTACATAAAAATCATGACATAATATATGTATTCTACAACTTTTAAAAATTTAACATTGATTTAAGTTTCATCTATGTTGTTAAATAGAAATAGTTTCACCACTGTGTTTTTTGAGCTTTATATACATTATTTCACTTAATTCTCACCACAGCTCCATGAGGTACATACTTTTATTCTTATACTTAATGTAAGAAATCAAAGCTAAGAAAATTGAAGGACATGGCTCAAGGTCACATCTTAGGAAGGTGACACCTACCCATGGTTGGTAGTTATGCCTCTCTTGACTCTAACCTTATGCTATTTAATATAGAACAATTGAGACTTCCACGTAGCAGAAAGAGCTCAAGCCTATATTGTTTCTGAGGTTGTAGTATCACCATTTACACAAGAGCAAAGTGTGTAAAAGGGGAGGCATTTCCCAAAGGTTGCCTATTGTAGGAGGTAGAATAATGGCCCCACCAAGAGGTCTACATCCTAGTTCCCAGAACCTATGAAAATGTTATGTTACATGACAAGGGAGGCTTATGTTGATGAAATTAAGAGTGCTAATCAGCTAACCATAAAATCAGGACATTATCCTGGATTATGTGAGTGGGTTCAATGTAATCACAAGGTATCCTTTAAATGTTGAAGAGGGAGGCAGAATTGTAAATGAATACACCTGCTTGAATAAATAGATTTACAATGTGATGAAACATTTATGACTGCTAGTATATTGTATCTTCCACACATCATACTTGAAACTTAAAATTTTTTTTTTTGCTGTATGCGGGCCTCTCACTGTTGTGGCCTCTCCCATTGTGGAGCACAGGCTCCGGACGCACAGGCTCAGCGGCCATGGCTCACGGGCCCAGCCGCTCCGCGGCATGTGGGATCTTCCCGGACCAGGGCACGAACCGTTGTCCCCTGCATCAGCAGGCGGACTCTCAACCACTGCGCCACCAGGGAAGCCCGAAACTTAAAAATTTTAAATTAGTAGTTTTTGTTGACATAATACATTCACACAGTTCAAATTCAAAAGGTATAAAAGAATAAACAGTGAAAAAATCCATTTGTCATACCTGATCTCCAGTTGTACACTTTCTTTCCTTGAATGCATTTATTATCATTTTCTATGGTTACTTTCCACATGTATTTTATATGTATATAACCAAATGTGCATATAAATACATGTACTCATCCTCTTCTTTCACATAACTGATAGCATACTATACACTATTGTATACTACTGTACAGCTTGACTCTTTTACTTAACAATTTGTTGGAAATCACTCCATTTCATTGTATGAAAAGCTTTCTTATAGTTTATTAACCAACTACACAGAATTTTAATGAATTGATGGACCATGATTTATTTAACCATTCTCTTATTTAAGGTAATAAAAATAATGGTTTTTATTATCCATTCTCTTACTGATACACATTTAGATTGTTTCCAGTTGTTTGCTATTTCTCATCCCCCAATAATGTAAATGAAAGTCTGTTTTACCCAGACTTTGTCAACACAATGTGTTCTCAAGCTTTCTGATCTTTATCAATATTAAAGGAGAAAAAAATTGTATCAGTGTAATTTTAATTTATATTTTTTATTATGATTGAGGATAAGCACGTTTTATCCTTTAAAATTCCTTTGCATTTCATTCCTTGAAAAATCTCATTATTGCTTATGTTCATTCTTCTATTATTATTGATTTTTCTCTTATTTATATATAGAAGCTCTTTATATGTTATGAAAAATGACTTTCTTTGTGAACTGAATGGCATGTATATTTTTTCTTTATAGAACTTTTTATGTAGCTGAATTACCAATATTTTACTGAAATGCTAAACGCTGAGGTTTATGTGATACATTGCAAAATGAGGTCATCAGCAAGGCCATTCTGCTCCAACTCAGCAACCAAGTTGCAGACAATCATGGAATAGTTCCCCAGCTTGACACTCAGAGTGGATTCATCACTCTCATGGCATATTCAAAGAGTTAGCACTGGCTCTAAGTGTGGTGTTGAGGTTTTCTGGTTAAAAGGCTAGAATAAAATAAGAGTAGATTTGTTTCTGAGAACTTGTTTGATTTCTTCTCCACTGATTCAACCATCCCAACCCATGTCTCTGACAAATAATGAGGCACAGGATATTATGGGGTGGAGCTGGAGTGGGCTTCAAGATACAGGTAAGCTGAAGTCCTTTGAGCAGTTCAAAACTAGAAGGCATAAGCTGGGCTTCCATATTGCTAATAACATCAACATTTAAAGATTTTGTAGGCTGGGAAATTAGATTTAAAATATACCACTAGAGACTGAGAGAGAAATATTATCATAATATACAAAGCTATGGGTCTTTATGAAAGTGCAATATTTCTTCAATTGATGCATAAAACAGGAAGAATAACCAACTAGTCTAGGTTAAAAGAGACTTAAAATATTATAACTAAAAGTAATGTATACACTTTAATTTGAAGCTTACTTTGAACTCCAAGAGATATGTGTAAGATAATCTGGGACTTTCTTTTTTAATCTGGGACATTTTTAAATGAACTGGTTATTTGATTTTGTTCATCAGAATTTTGTGGCTTTTCTCATATAGGTCTTGTACATATTTTGTTAGATTTATACCTAAGTATTTCATTTTGGAGGATGGTAATGTAAACAGTATTGTGTTTTTAATTTCAAATGCCACTTCTACATTGCTGGTATAAAGGAAAATGATTGGCTTATATCTTTTAATCTTTTTATCCTGCAAAATTTTTATAATCACTTCTTAGTTCCAGGAGTTTTTTGGTCTAGTCTTTCACATTTGCCAAATAGAGGATGAGGTTAGTTGCACACAAAGCCAGTTTTATTTCTTCCTTCCCAATCTATACACATTTTATTCTCTTTTTTTGTCTTATTGCATTTGCAGGACTTCCAATATAGTGTTGAAAAAAGTAGTGAGAGGGGATATCCTTGCCTTGTTCCTAATAGTAATGGAAAGACTTTGAGTTTCTCACAATTAAGAATGATGTTAGCTATAGGTGTTTTGTAGACATGTTTTATCAAGTTGAGAAAATTCCCCTCTACTTCTAGTTTGCTGAGAGTTCTTTTCATGTATAGATTTTGGATTTTGTCATATGATTTTTCTGCATTTATTGATATGGTCATGTGATTTTCTTCTTTTGCCTGTTGATGTGATAGATTACATTAATTGATTTTTAAATGTTGAACCAGCCTTACATACCTGTGAAAAATCCCACTTGTTCATAGTGTATAATTCTTTTTATACATTTTTGGATTTGATTTGCTGATATTAATATTTTGTTGAAGATTTTTTGTCTATGTTCATGAGAGATATTGGTCTCCAGTTTATTCTTATAATGTCTTTCTCTGGTTTTGATATTAGGAAAATACCTAAGTATTCCTTCTGTTTCTATCCTCTGAAAGAGATTGTAGAGAATTGGTATAATTTCTTCATTAAACATTTGTTAGCATTACAGGATATTTGGTTCCGTCTAAAACATCCATTGAAACATTTTGTCCATGACTCATTAAATAATTAAACATTTAACTTCACCAAAAGATCCTTGAAATTTGGTCCTGTCCAAAATGTCCATTGAGACATTTGGTCCATGATTTGTTAAATAATACAAACATTTAACTTTTAAATGTTTAAATAAATCATTTTTATTGTAATTCATGATGAATTTTGGGTTTCACACTTATTCTTGTTCTTCCTCATCATGAATTTTGGTAGGGTTACTCTTAAGTCAGTGAGGAATTGCTCTCAAATATATATCGATGTAATTATTAGCTTTACATTTTTTACGTATGTTAACAATTTCAATTATAAAATTTGATTTTGTCTGTGTCATCATGAAATTGGTGGCCATGTTTGAATGTGGCCACCAAGAATCTGAGTGATAACTTGTTCATTGCATTTGCTGTTCATCTTTTAACACTTCAATAAATCTCAAAATTGAAGGATGATGGATGCACTATCATCAGCTTTTGAAATTTGCTATGCCAGCCTTCCTCTGCTTTTTACTGTTGGTAATGATATACAAATATACCAAGTTTCTGGTGGAAATCTTGGAGCTTCTGGTCTTTGGCCCCTGCCACATCTTCCATAGACGTACAGCCTCTCAACATAATCCATTAGGTCATCTAAATTTTCTTCTGCATTCTCCACAATGTACTCACAAGTTTCATTTACATCTTCCAAAGGCGCAAATTAAAATCCAAACAATACGGATGCTCCCTTACAAGTGTTACTTTCCATTGTCATATACTTGTGTGTTAGACCCAAAGAACATATTTTTCACCACAGTGATTGTGAAAAGACAAGCATCTTTTTCCTTGCACATTTGTTAGTAGTAATCAAATCACATTCATATTTGCAATCTTGAAATCCATCATACACAAAGAAGGGTTAATGTCAAGATTTGTTTCCTGTGCAAATGCAAGTACTTTCTCAAATATATATATCTGGGTGTCTTCTCACCTTTCCATTGTTAGTGCATAAATCAATGTCATAGTATAACCCAATACTGCAACATGCACAGTAAATAACTGAATGAACTGTGTTGGTACTGTCTTGAAGGTTCCATCACCGAATAATGTGGTATTGGCACTTAAATATCAAATATTGTCCTAAGTTTTGAAAATAAGAATTCTTTTGTTATCTTGAGCAACGAAATAGTAGAATTGTGCATGAGAAATGGTTCTCCAACCTCCGGTCACTTTATATTCCTCTGGAATTTCAATTCTACGCAATAAAGTTGGTTTGGAGGTCGATGTCTCTTTTGAATTCTGTTTACTAGCCTCTTTAATGAGTTTCTTTCTGGTAGCATTTATAGAACCTCTTCATCATGAATACCATGGCTAGCTCTTCAAAGCACCTGTGATGGTGTTGTGTTTGGCTCCTTTTCTGCTTGTTGATTTAACCTAGTCAGGGTTTTCCTTACTTCTCCTTCAACATCAACTTGTGCTGATGTTTTTCTGTCCCAACCTGAATGATTAGAATATTATTCAAATCCTGACTAGTTGTACACAGAGCATTGCAGAGTCTCCTCTCTTCATAGCACCAGTACCTTTTACTCCTATCTCTCTTAAGTGGAAATGGTAACAAAAATCATTATAATGTAGCATTTAATGCATACTTTTACTACATCCCACACATTCTGATAATTTGTGTTTTCATTTTCATTTTAAATTTCTCTTGATATTTCTTTGGCTCATACTATTTAGAAGTATGTTATTTAATCTCCAATTATTTTGGGGTTTCCAGTTATCTTTTGTTATTGATTTCTAGTTTAATTCCATGGTGGTTTGAGAGCAGACATTATATATTTTCTATTCTTTTAAATTGTCAAGGTGTGTTTTATGACCCAGAATGTGATCTAGTTTGTTGAATGTTCCATGTGAGCTTGAGAACAATGTGAACTCTGCTGCTGTTGGATGAAGTAGTCTATAGATGTCAATTACATCCAGTTGATTGATGGTGTTGTTTCACTATGTCTTTACTGATTTTCTGATTTTCTGTCTGCTGGATTTGTTCACTTCTAAGAGTTGGGTATTGAAGCCTTGAAATATGTTAGGGATTCATCTATTTCTCCTTGCAATTCTATTGTTTTTTGTCTTATATATTTTGACTCTCAGTTGGGTACATATTATACATGTTAAGGATTGTATGTCTTCTTGGGGAATTGAGTCTTTTATCATCGGGTAGTGCCTTTCCTCATCCTGGTAACTTTCCACAGTTTGAAGTTTGTTTTTTTGAAATTAATACAGCTACTATTGCTTTCTTCTGATTAGTGTTAGCATGGTATATTTTCCTCCATTTACTTACTTTTAATCTATATGTATCTTTAAAGTGGGTTTCTTGAAGAGAATATATATTTCTGTCTTGTTTTCTGGTACACTCTGGCAATCTCTTTTCTAGTTAGTGCGTTTAGACCTTCATATTCAAAGTGATTATTTAGTTGGATTAATATCTAAGCTATGCATTGCTTTTTTCTATTTTTTACCCTTGTTCTTGGTTCCAATTTTATCTTCTTTCTTCTGTCTTTTGTGGTTTTAATTGAGAATTTTTAAAATATTATTTGAGTTTATCTCCTTTCTTAACATATCAGCTATACTACTTTTTTTTTTTAATATATATATTTTTAGTGGTTGTCCTAGAATAAAGTGGGTATTTGATGATTACAAAACTTTGTTATTATTGTATGCATGACATATTAGCAGAACATTTTAGTAACAAACTGCCTATTTAAAAAAATACAAACTGAGGGACTTCCCCAGTGGTCCAGTGGTAAAGAATCCACCTTCCAATGCAGGGCACTCAGGTCTGATCCCTGATCGGGGAACTCAGATCCCACATGCCACGTGCCCACAACTACTGAGCTCGCGTGCCTCAACAAGAGAGCCTGAGTGCCACAACTAGAGAGAGAAAACCCACATGTTGCAATGAAGAGCCCATGCCCTGCAACAAAAAAGATCCCACATGCCTCAGTGAAGATCCCGCGTGCTGCAACTAAGACCCGATGCAGCCAAAAAAAATAAAGAAAATAAAAATAATAAAATAAAATAAATAAATATTTTTTAAAATGCAAACTGAAACATATAGAAGTGGGGTTATATAAGTTTTGAGATTTCTCAAAATTTTAGTGAAGGAATTTTAATAACAATGGAAAGAAGAAGAAATCTTGATAATTTTTGAACATTGGATATGTGTTGCGGATTTGACTGTAGTCTTTATCCACTTTGCTGTGTTTGAAATTTTTCTTTATTAAAAAAACTACTTTAAAATTTGTAATTTAAAATATCTTTCAGATTCAAAAGTAATCTATAAATTAAGTCACAAATCTACAGATCATCCCTCTGCAAAAGCTATTATCAAAAATCTAACTTTCATGGGTAAGAAAAACTTTAGACATAGATTGGTCTAGAAATGTGCCCAATGCAACAGACTGAGTCAGTCTCAGCAGAGATACTGGTCTGGACTCATCTGCTCTTGCTGCCAGGCCACCCTTACATTAGGCTGTTATGCTCACTGACATTGCCTGAGGTTCGAGTTAGAAAACACAGGACTACATTTGAGTGATACCTTTCAAATTGATCTGAAATAATAAAAAAGTTTAAGTTTTAAGCTATCATCTTTAGTTCAAAAATAAAGCAAGTTTTCTTTTATTGCTACAGATGATTGGCAGGAAAGGTTTAAATTCAAATCTAAACTTCTAAGAACTAGCAAAAAAGAATCTCTTGTGCTTGCTATAATCACCATTTTTAGATGTACTTTATTTTCATTTCTTCGAAGAAGCAGGAGATGAATTGAACAAAGATTTATGCCATTTAATGTCACAGTTGATTACCAACAGAAATTGGAAGAATGCAATTTTTATGACTTGATGTAAAAGTAAGCTATAATTCAGGATGAAATGGAGATTGGCTAGACAGATTTTAATTTTTAAGAATATATCTTGCAGGAAATATTTATATAAATTAAGAAAGTCAAATCTCTAAATTATTTATTTTAAATAACTCATCTGACCTGGTACTAGACACATATATTCCTTAGATATAACTTCATTAAGCAACATCTTGAAATGTTTCAGATTTATATGTCATACTACTGATATGCCCAAATTACTTTAAAAATGCATAAAATACTGAAATCTTACTTATGTAATTAATTTAGTGAATTAAGCAACTATCTGACATTTGTTTTTCAAAATTCTATAAGATCTAACATGACTGATATTAAATGTTTAGTAATCCCTTATAAATTATACCCACTTATTAATGTTGAATGGGTATGGGCATATTGTTTTATCATTCACAGCAAGATAGCCTTCATAAGATAGTTATTCTCATCATGTTAAATAGTAAGAATTTGGTTGTGAGAGACACAACAAAGAAAAAAGTAATCATTAGACAAGAATGAATATATATTTCCTATCTTTTTCTCCCCTACTACTACAAATTTCTGCGATTTTTCATGAAAATTATATATTTGAAATTTATATATATATATATGAAATTATATATTCATTAATTTCATTAAATTTTGAGGTGCTTACTATGTATACCAGGCACAGTGCTAAGTGCTACAGATAGGCTCAATTTACAATATCTACACTGTCCTCAGAGTTTATAAATTATAATTATGGTATTATTTGACATTCTTTAAAAATATTATGTAACTCTTTGTCTCTGTACATTTGGACATGTTGATCCTTCTGCTTTAACTGTCCTTGTATATTTAGACCAACTAATGAACTTCTCTTTACCCGTCAGGTCAAATTGTGTGGTGATTAGATGTCTAGCTTTCTTTTTTTCTGAAACTCTCTGTAAATGTCACCACTTCTATAATACTGTTACCTACATTTATAAATGACACCTCCTAGTAAGCACATACCACCTCTCTGAGAAGGTTTAAATATTTTGTTACTTTGAATTTGAGTAACAGATGTATCATCTGACTTCCCTTATTCTCAATAAATATAGATCAATTCAATATTATATTATACTGTTCATATATTATTAAATCAGCACGTGTCTGTTCAATTGAAAAATGAAGAAACTGTGAAATTAAAATACTCAGCTTCACATAATGGAAATACGTGACTACAGACTTATCTAAATAGGGATCTATTTTTCTCATGTAGCAGAAAACTTCAGAGATAAAGGAGATAAGAGCTAGTATGGATAGTTCTATGACACAATCAGTTTCCCAGGGTGATTTTATCTTTCTTTCCCAGTACTCTCACTCTGTTACTCATTGCCTTATGAAAGATGGCTGCTATAACTATTTTAAAAAGAATGAAAGAAGAAAAGTAGGGAGAAAGTGAAGGGCAAAAGAATAGTACCAGCCAAGTTTAATATTTAACATCTTACAAAAAAACCTGAACAAAACTTTTGGCCAACCCAATACTTTTTTTTAGGATAGCAACAGCTTTTTGGAAGTGCCACCAGTAGACTGAAGCTTATATCTAATTGATCAGATATATGGGTCAGTTATACAAAAGTAACTCAGTGGGAATCTAGAAGGTTTTCTTAGTGCATTATACTCCTGAAAATATCAGAGTTCTATTAGAGAGAAAAAAGACTGTGAATGGGTAAGTAATAGGTACATTTAAATGTCTATCACACAGTCATGCCAAATAAATACATTCGTTGTAGTATTTCTTCGTATATAAATTTCAAAGTGGTTTCAGTACATGCAAGTACTTTTTAAATACATATGTTCCCAGTGTGTATTTGATCTATGTATTGTGTTGGCCTCTAAACTGCCTTTAGCTCAGTTGGTAAAATAATTTCAGAGGCTTGATAGACATGACTTAATAATGTTTATTGAAGTTAATGAAACAGTTAAGTAACATTTAAAAGTTTTTGCCAGAATGGTCAAAATATTTCATTGATATTTAAATATTAGCAAGTAAAGTTGAAACTAGAAATTCCTCAGTGTAACTGCTGATGTTCCAAACATAAGTTGTATATACAGACTAAAACATGTATTCTATGAAATGTAAAATCCTAGGAAAAATATATACTTGTCTAGCAAAGTACCTTCTTTCCCCACGTGAAGAATTGAACCCAGGGAAATAAAATGACTTTTCTAACTCACACTTCTAGTCAATGAAAGATCAAATAATAGAAAACATTCTGGGTCTAATTTAAAAATATATACATATAAATATAAAAAAGAATATAATTTTCTTAGGCTTTACATATAGATAGACATGGTAGTCAAGCAAATATCATTTAAATTGTTTAATGTGATGTTCTTTTGCATGCTTCAGTTTTACTATAAAAATATTTAAGTAAACACAACAAAATCAGGAAAAGAAGTAATATTCAGAAATTCAAGAATATTTTATTCTTGGGTGCAAGGTAGACAAAAAGGAGACTTCTAAAAATATTATAATATCTACAGGAACTTAAGAGAGTCCAATGTATACTTTCCCTTTTTAACCCTTTGGGGAATACAGTTTGGTTGTCATGGAAATAATAATATAACAGACAGCTCCTGTTTCTAGAAATTATTGGTAAAATCACGCTCAAGAGATTTTCTCTGCTTGCAAATGTTTATTTATAACAAGTGTAATTTAGTACTTAAATGTTATGAATAGACTTGCAATTTAATATGGAAGACTTAGCACAAGAATTTACATCCCATTATCCCTAAACTGCATACCCAACACTCCATAGAAGTAAGAGAAATAGAAAAAGAATGGAGCAACAACAACAAAGAGAAACAACAGGGTCTTCACAGGTGGATGAGAGTTTTTAAATTTTTATGTAGTTGGACTCTGGAGAATGCTAATGGATGAAGCAGAGAGGAAATGTCAGTACGTCATGAATGCAGATTGCCTGGCCAAATGCAGACCCAGGCTTCTCTTTGGCAGTTTGTTAGAGGGCCAAGGTGAGAAGGGGTGCTGAAAACAAGGAAATTGATTGAAGTTTAATTAAGAAAACAGCTGTATCTTTTCATACACTATCTGAATGAAAAATACCATGCAATCTAGCATTCAGCCCCAAGATAAAAAATGGTAGAGGTAATTTACAAGGCATTGAACAAACCAGTGGGAACTTGCTATTGTTCTCATCATCTCAGCATTTGAGAGCCCATAGCAATAGACCGCAAACCTAACTCACTGTAAATGGAAGAAAATGCCCCTCTAATACATCAAGTTAACTATCAGCAAGCTTCTTGGTAAATGGACATGTATTACGTGCTTAGCAGAGAAGACTCAAAAGAGTAACAGAGTAAAAAAGAAAGACTGAGAAAAGAAAAGAAAAAATTAAGTCATCAAGAAATCAGAGATAATTCAGGGAACAGGAAAATAATTTAAAAACAAAACCTATAATTGGTTTTCAGAGCTTTTTGAAAAGATATTGCTATTGCCTTACAGAAATAATTTAATAATGTTATGAAAAATGGTGAAAAAGAGTATATTCTTAGAAATTAAAAATATAGCTGCTGAATTGAATAAAATGTATACAATTGCTTGAATATAATGGTAGAACATGTAGCAAAATGATAAAAATATAATAATCCTCAGAGGGAAAAATATTAAAAAGCCATAAGTAATCAATACAGGTGGGCCAATATTCAAGTAATAAGAGTTCCAGGATAAGAGAATAGGTAAAATGTATGGGACAAAGTTAACAAAGAAATGATGGAAGGAAAATTCCCACTGCTGAAAAGAAACATGAGCCTTCACATTGAGTGTTTACCCAGTGTAGATGATGATACATTTTAAAATTTTCACCTAGACATACAATAGTAAAATTTCAAAGTAACAAGGGAAGACAGAATTTTTTTAAAAAATGAAGACTTCCAGCCTGGAAAAGATGGTATAGACCTGTTTTCCTCTAACCCTCCCTGCTAAGCACAACTATATTATCCCTGGAAAAGACACAAAAGACAAGCAAATGAGAACTCTGAAAGGTGCTAGGAAGGTGAGCTGGTTTGGGGATTCAGAACAGGAGGCACAGCACAGCAGCAGCGAGTCATGTATGCTCCCAGTCAGCAGAAGACTACCCAGACCTGTTTTTTTACTGACCCCCTACCTAGCAACAGAAGACTGTTCATGTAGCTTCATTGTTTCCCTTGATGGAATGAGTGTTTTCCTAACAATAGCATGCCAACCTAATACCAGTGGAAAAGGGGATAGGTTGGGAGCTCTGCCAGAAATAAGTAGCCAGGGGAAGTACTCTCCTCCACCAGGCTCCAGACTTCCCTTTTCCACTACGAGATATCAAAGAAGGTAGGAAGAGCCAACAGGAGAGATACACTACAGTAGTAGATTCACTACTGACTAGGAAGCCTCTTTGTCCTCTTAGGCCAGAGATTCTTCTCTCTTTCCCAGAGACACTGGGGCAAATGGGGGAGGGGTTGGATGGTTGGAGGACTGAATCACATTTCTCCCCTACTGGGATATATCTGTCACTCTGACCTGGAGTAAACCCTTCTGTCCTCTCAGGCATCACCAGTAAAGACCAGTGGAAGTCCTGGTGGCAAAAGTTAAATGAGGCAGTTTGAAATAACACTGCAAAAGCCAGAAAATCAAACTGTCATTGGAACCACAGCCCACAGAAATAGTCTAGGATCTCAAGAGAAACAATTTTACTTTTTCTTTTCCCATTTGGATGCCTTTGACTTCTTTTTTTCTTACCTGATTTATCTGGCTAGGATTTTCAGTACTATGCTGAAGAGAAGTGGCAAGAGTAGGCATCTTTGTCTTGTTCCTGATTTGAGAGGAAAAGTTTTTAGCTTTTTATCATTGAGTATGATGTTACCTGTGGACATATATAAGACTTTGTGATGTTGAGATATGTTCCTCCCAATTTGTTGGGAGTTTTTATCATGAAAGGATGTTAAATTTTGTCAAATGCTTTTTCTGCATCTCTCAAGATGTTCATATGGTTTTCACCCTTCATTCTGTTAATGTGGTGTATCACATTTATTGATTTGCATACATTGAAACGTCATTGCATTCCAGGGATAAGTCCCACTTGATCATTATGTGTTAGCCTTCTTATATGCTGTTTAATTCAGTCTGATAGTATTTTGTTGAGGATTTTTGCATCTATGTCTATAGAGACATTAGTCTGTAACTTTTTTTTTCTTACAGTGTCCTCGTTGGTATCAAGGTAATGTTGACCTTGAAAAGTAAATTTAGAAGTACCTCTCCTCTTCAATTTTTGGAAGAGTTTGAGAAAGATTGGAAGCAGAAGGAAGGAAATAATGAGGAATGGAAATCAATGAAATAGAAAACATTAAATTAATAGATAAAATCAATGAAACAAAGACTGATTCTTTGAAAAGACCAATAAAATTGACAAACTTCTTGTGGAAAAAAAAGAAAGAAAACACAAATTACTAGTATTAGGAATAAAATGAAGGATATCTCTAGAGAACCTGCAGTCATAAAAAGGATGACCAGGGAATAATAAAAACAGTTCTAAATACATAAATTTGAAAACATAGATGAAATTGATTAATTCTTGAAAAAGACCCCACAAACTACCACACTCACCTAATGTTAAATAAATATTTTTGGATGACCCTAAAACCATTAAGTAAACTGAATTCATAATAAAAACTCTCTCTTCCCCAATATCATACAATTCCTCAAAAACCACAAACTACCAAACCTCAAGCAAGACTAGTTAGAGATCTGAGCAGCCTGTACCAACAAAGGAATTTGTACTTTGAGTTTTGTATCACTGGAGAATTCTAACAAACTTTCAAATAATGAATACAAATTTTACACAATAACTTGAAAAATAGGAAAGGAGGGAACATTTCCAAATACATTTTATGAGGCATTATTATCCTGATATCAAAACCAGACCAAGACAATACACACACACATACACACACAACACACACACACACACACACACAAACAAAAACTACAGTCCAACATTTCTCATGACCTTAGACTTAAAATGCTCAACAAAATATTAGCAAGTACAATCCAATCATATCTAAAAAGAATTATACAAATTGACCAAATGAGATTTATCCTAGGTATACAAGTCCGTTTCAACATTTCAAAATCAATCAGTATAATCCACTATATCAACATGGTAAGGGAGAGAAATCATAAGATCTGCAGTAGACAAAATAATGCCTCCTCCCCCAAAGATATCCATGTCCTGATTCCCAAACTTGTGAATATGTTCATTTATATGGCAAAAGGGATTTTGAAGATGTGATTAAGTTAGGGATTTTGAGTTGGAAAGACAATCCTAGATTATTGAGTAGAACCAATGTAATCACATGAGTTCTTAAGCAATAGAAGCAGGAAGGTCAGAATTGGAAAATGAGATGTGATAATGGAAGCAAAGGTGGGAGAAGCAGTGAATGTGAGGGAAGATCTGAAGATGCTATGCTGCTGATCTTGAACATACAGAAATAGCTGTGAGCTAAGAAATGCAGGAGGCCTATAGAAGATGGAAATGCGGCAACAGCTTCTTTCCTAGTCTTCAGAATGAACAGGGTGCTGTCAACACATTGTTTTAGGACTTCTGAAATTTAGAACTGTAAGGTAATAAATTTGTGTTGTTGTAATCAAATGAGTTAATGGATGTGTTACAGTAGCAATTTGACAAAATTCCATACCTATCCATGAAAAGAACACTCAGCCAGTTAGGAATACAGTGGAATTACCTCAACTGGAAAGAAATAATCTGCAAAAATTCTACATTTATTATAATACTTAGTGGTGAAAGACTGAATGCTTTCCCTGAAGACTGGGAACAAGGCAAGAATGTCTGCTTCCACCACTCTTGCTCAACGTTGTACCAGAAGTTCTAGTGATAGCAATAAATAAAAAGAAGGCATACAGTTTTAAGTTAAGAAATAAATCTATTTTTGTCTACATAAAAATTCTAACAAGTCTATAAATAATACCTAGCACTAAGACATCAGTTTAACAAGGCTGCAGGAGGCAAGATAAACACACAAATATCAATTGCATTTCTATATACTAACAGTAAATATGTGGAAACAGAAGTTATAAACACTATACCTCTTACAATCACTCCAAAGAAAATTAAATACTTAGATATATACTTAGAACATGTACAAGATACATACACAGAAAATCACAAAATTATGACAGAAGAAATCAAAGAAGACCCAAGTGAATGGAGAGATAAATGATGTTCATGAATTGGAAGAGTCAACACACTAAAGATGTCAATTCTTCCCCAGTATGCATATAGGTTTAGTGCAACTCCTACAAAATCCCAGCAAGATTTTGTGTAGATATGGACAGATTTGTTCTAAAATTTAAAAGGAAAAGCACAGGTCCTAAGATAGCTAAAATATCTTGTGATAAAGAATAAAGTAGGAAGAATTACTCTATATAATATTAAAGCTAAATATATAACTATAATAATTGAGAGTATATTATTGGTGGAGGGATGGTAACATAGATCTATGAAGCAGAAATAGATCCACATAATATACCCAGTTGATTTTTCACAAAATTGGAAAACAATTCAAATGAGGAAAAATATCCTGTTCAACAAATAGTCCAGGAACAATTAGATATACATAAGAAAAAGAATAAACCTCAACTTAAACCTCAAACAAAAAGTATATCCAAAGGAAGAAGTTATTCCATACATATGGGAATAAAAAGAAATCTGAGGTAGCAATACTTATATCAGACAATACAGACTTTAAAACAAAGACTGTATGTAATAAGAGACAAAGAAGGATATTACATAATGATAAAGGGTTCAAACCAACATGACGATACTACACCCAACACAGAAGCACAAAAATTCATAAAGCAAATATTAGCAAACATAAAAAAACGCACAGTAACACAATAATAGTAGGGGACTTTCAACACCCCACTTACATCAATGAATAGATCATCTAGACAGAAAATCAATAAGGAAACAATGGCATTAAATGACACATTAGATCAGATGAACTTAATAGATATGTATGGAACAGTCCATCGAGAAGCAGAATACACCTTCATTTCAAGTGCATATGGTATATACATATGACAGAATATTACTCAGCCACAAAAAGAATGAAATATTACCATTTGTGACAATATAGATGGACCTAGAGGGTATTATGCTAAGTGAAATAAGTCAGACACAGAAAGTGAATGAGAATATGCTCTCACTTATATGTGGAATCTAAAACAAAACAAAAAACAAAACCCAAAGGAACAAACATAGCAAAACAGAAACAGACTCAAAGATACAGAAAACAAAGTGGTAGTTGCCAGAGGGGAGTGTGTGGGGATGAATGAATTAGGTGAGGGCTATTAAGAGGTACAAACTTCCAGTTATAGAATAAATAAGTCTCAGAGATGTAATGTACTACATGGGGAATATAATCAATAATATTGTAATAACTTTGTATGTTATTAGACTAGACCTATCGTCTAACAGAGTTATCATGGTGATCATTTTGTAATGTATAAAAACATCAAAACACTATGTTGTACACCTGAAACTTATATAATATTGTAAGTCAGTTATACTTCAAGAAAAATCTCTAAATGGAACACAGATTGAATAGTAATACATAAAAATATAGAACAATAAAAAATATAAAATCTTTTTGATCTGGGGCTGGCAACAAGTTCTTAGATCTTACAAAAGCAGCATAATCCATAAAGGAAAAATTGATTAAAAATTGGATCTTATAAAAAAAATTTTTTTAAATGCTCTGTAAATGCCCATGTGAAGACAATGAAAACAAAAGCCACAGAATATATTTGCAAACCATGTGTCCAATAGAGAACTAATATCTAGAATATATAAAAATCCCAAAATTCAACATAAAAAATACAATATAAAGATGGACAAAATAAATGAACATATTTGTCACTGAAAATGAAATATAGAAGACCATTAGCATGTGAAAAGATGTTTCACATCATTAGCTTATTATGGAAATACAAATTAAAATCATGATGAGACATCACACATCTACTGGGATGGGTAAAGTAATAAAATAACGACACCACTAAATGTTGGTGAGCATTTGGACATTAGATTGCTGACATATTGCTGATGGGAATGTAAAGTAGTACAGACACTCTTGGTATAGTTTGGTAGAGTCTGAAAACACTAAACATACAGCTACTATATTACCCAGCACTTGCATCCAGGGGCATTTATCCCAGAGAAATAAAAACTTATGTTCACACACAAAAATCTGTATGAAAATATTAGAAACAGCTTTATTTGTAACAGGAAAAATGAAATCAGTCCAGATATCCTTCAGCAAGTGAATTGTTTAACACACTGTGCTACATATTTACAATGGAATACTATTCAGCAATATAAAAGAACAACCTATTGACACATAAACAACCTGGATGAATCTTCAGGGAATTATGCTTAATGGAGAAGTCAATCTAAAAGGTTATGATTCTGTTTATATAACATTTTTGAGATAACATTTTAGAAATGATAACATTTTAGAAAAGACCAATGGAACAAAAGAGGCAACATGCAAACTTAGATTATTCTATGCCCATCCAAAGAACAATCAAGCATGAAGTTAAAATAAATATATTTTCAGACATACAAGAACACAAATTTTCTTCCCTATATTCCTTTCAGAGGAAGACAGTTGACAATAAACCACAACAAAACAATGCAAAAAACAAAACAAAAACAAAAACAACACAGAGGAAGATTGAGATTCCAGTAAACCCAGAAGATATTCAAGTAAAGAATTTTGGAATGTGTCAAGAAAGCAATTAGTCCAGATTAAAACTTCAGGGCTTCAGAAGAGATTTTTTTCAGAGCAAATAAATGGATCTAATGTAATAGGAAATATGATTTTAAGACTAGATATACATAAGTTGAATAAGAAGTTACATTATTTGCTACTTTTTTTTTTTTTTTTGGTCAGCAGTAAGAAATAAAAGCTTTTCAGTAATTTCAAGAAAATAGAAAAACATGGTTCACATTTGGAGCAAACTAACATGTGGCATTGTTTCAAAGAACTGAAGTGTATGGTAAACGAGTGCATTTGACTTTTATACTAGGGACATTCTCTGTTTATTACAGAGACATTCTCTGTTGATTTAGAGTTTCATAATCAGTTCCTCATTATATGGCTACTGGACTTTCTGAAGTTGATTAGCCTTTGCCAGTATTAAACGTACATTTAAGCTGCAGTTTTAGTCACATTCCATCTAAGCTGTATAATTTTAGCAAATGTGAGAACTGCTAAAAATTTTTAGAATGTTGATTTCTTCCAAAATTCAAATTAAGATAAACTTTGATTACAACCAAATTGAATTACTGAGTCTGTTTTATTAAATGTGTTTTCATTCACTGTAATCATTAACATTTCTTTAAATAAAATGTAATATTTCAAACCCAGTAATAACCAGTGGGTCTAAATGGCTGTTATTTCTACAAAATGTTATTTCCTCCTCAGAAATGAATGGGAGTTTGCAAGTCACATTAATTAGGTGTGATTGTTTATCTGGATGACAATATGTTGGACATTTAATAGGTTCAGAGAAATCTGTGAGCATCATGTAACAGTCATATAAAAGAAAGCCAAGCGGATATGAAGAAGGGAATTGTGGATGGTGGAAAATGAGCTATTAAAATGGAAACATGCAGCTGGCAAAGAAGCAAATAGAAAACATTAAACTGATGAGTAGCTTCTTAACCTTGGGAATAGGGTCAGGATGAAAAATGTTACTACAGTGGAATCGTGTCTCTTAACTATTACATTTGCAGTTTCCCTGTAATGAGTGAGAAATCCTTATCAAGGAAAAGCAATTACTGAAGAATGTACCTTCTGGGAAGCAAATTTATAAGGTGAACACACTTAACCTAAAGATTAAATCTGAAGAAAAAATAAAAAGATCACTAATGTTCTCTCAAAACACTAACATTTTATTTGTTGCCAGAAGTTGCTGACAGGCCATTAATAACAATAACAAGTGTTGAAAAGAATGTGGAGCTTCCTGTTAACCAGTCCATGTGGTTGCCAACTTTAGAGATTCATTTTATTGTGTGTACACATTACCAGCTAAAACCAGTAGGTGGGTTGGTTTTGTCCCACCCCCGCCCCACTTTGACTTGAGAAAAAGCACTGATATTTCTATTCAGCTATGCACTAACGCACCTGACTCCTTCCTGAAACATTAATCAACCACAGCCAGAATGAAAATCAATATAACCCTGAAACATAGCTCCAGATAGCAAAAATAAGTGTGAAAAAAGACAGAGAACATGGCATCTTTCTCAGTGTTTTGGAGAATTGTGCTGGCGTTGCAAAGTGCAACTGTTCTTTTTCCCCCTGTAAACAGTTATGGATATGAATTTTATATGACATTTTCAGTGCTAGGTGATGTATTCCCAAAACAATATTATTAAAGGCTGAGTGTACTCTCTTGGATGTTATTTATGATAACTGCTTTGTGGCAAACAAAACACCAAACACAAGTAAATAATGGTATGTGGTGTATGCTGTGTGTGTGCTTTCCCCCCCACAGTGTAAAAAACAAAAGTATACATTTTGGTATTTGCTCAGGAAAGGGGTTATTGATGTATAACAACAGTCCTTTTAAGAGGGTGTGTAAGGAAGTAAAACTAAGCTAGACAACAAATTCTGTTATATGAATTTATTGACTGATTCAGCTGATAACAGAATCTGGGGCATGACAGATGGAAAACAGTCCATTACAACTGAAAAAGGAGGCCACACCTACTTATTCTCTCTCTCTCTCTCCCTCTCTCTTTCTGTCACACATATACTAGACTGTTAAATACAAAAAAGGTATCGGTAAAATCCCCGATTTTGTGTTGATTTTAGCTGTTTAATTGGCAGTTAATTTAGTTGTTCATTCAACCATATTTAGTTTTCTTATTGAAATAAATACATGGTATCCTTCAGTAATGGTAGATCCTGGCTTTATCATTAGTACCTTAAAAAAAAAAAAGGAATAGTAGAAAAATAGTGATAATGTGCCCATATTTTAGTTTAAAATTGATACATAAAAACATGGTATTGGGAATTCCCTGGCAGTCCAGTGGTTAGGACTCCACGCTTCCACTACAGGGGCCACAGATTCAATGCCTGCTTGAGGAACTAAGATCCCATAAGCCATAAGGTGTGACCAAAACAAAACAAACAAAAAAACATGGTATTTGCTCACTGACCAATAAAACAGTAAGGATTTAATGATTAAATTTTGTTCACAATCCTGATAAATTAAATATCAAACTTAGGGAAATAATATTTCATTTTATTACAGATCTAGTTGTATTGGGATTTGTGTTCTCCTACATTACATCATTTTCACTAAAACACTGACATTATTCATCTGCCACCAATTCCATAACTATTGCCTTCTATTTTTTCATGTTGTTTCTCATGCATTATCTCAGTTGTCTATCACAAAAAAGTGAAAAGAATATGGGACTATTTTACAGATGAGGAAACTCGGGTTCAAAAAATCTAGAATGTATATACCAAAGCATCTTATCCAAACAAATTATCCAAAGTTTATTCAGGTGTAACTCTCTCTGTATTCCTTAAACACTCACCTATCTCACAATTTCAGGGAGGTTCTGCCTCCTTGGAAGTGTAACAGATTTCTCTTGCTTTCTGTTTTCTGCATGTTACACGTCCTTCTTCTTTACTGATGCTCAGTCAGAACCTTATTCCATTGGATAACCACTAAACTGTAGAGTTTGTTTTCCTCTTTTTCACATTCCTCCATGTTAAAGTTCTTGACAACAATTTGATTCCAATTCAACATAGGATAACATTTTTTTCTCATTACTTTCTAGGATTATTGCTTTTATCCTGTCAATTCACATCTCTCCTGTGTTGGAAGTAATAAGACATTTTGCAAAGAGATTAGTGCACACACGAAGTGCACGTGATCATTGATCATCTCAAGTTTGAGGAGTGGATAATTCATCCTTCTGTGGCACCACCTTCCCTGCAGGTTCTACAACTCTGGCACATCAAGTTGACCTATGATCTTTATTCTTTATTTCTGAGAGTCTACACTTCTGTCGTATTTGGAAATAGACTGACAAAACTCCCTCGATTTATGTTCTTTAAAGCCTATTCAGGAATAAGATTCTGGGCACATGGGAATATTGTATTTACATCAGTCTAACTGTTCCCATCTCTGTTAACATCTGCTAGATAGCACTGATTTTTAGCATTAAATATAAGCTCTGGCCATTTAGCAACAGGAACTGTGGAAGGTGTTAAAAACTAGTAAAAAAGAAAGAGTTAATTTGAGTTACACCTCTCACCCCTATTATTTCTTCCCCATTGCTAAAGAATGTAATTGCTCAGCAAGTATTCAAAGAAATTCTCAGACAGGAGCCAAGGGCAGATATAAATCCCTAATAATGAATAATATGGTGCAGGCTATAAAAATGATATCAGAACAATTCGTATTGCTTTAGATGGATCTTGAAATTCCTCAGGAACAGGAAAGATTTCTAATCCCTACAATTATGACATTTTGATAACCAAAGGCTATTTTTTAAAATAATTGGTTGCAATATTTTCCAAGTTTCACATATTTTTTGGGGTCCATTTCTCAAAAAAAAATATGACAAGCTTCTGAATTTTTCACAATTATACCATTATCTTCACTGGTCCCATCCTGAAATGCTGATAGGAACTTGTATTTTTCCAGATATTATTCATAAAGCTTCTAAGCAAGGACTAGGTTTCTTGTTTGTTTGTGTTCTTGCAGCCACACCCTGGCTACGCATGGCTATGCATGAGTGAATATTACAGGTCTTCAGGAAATTTGCCTTAAAATTACTTGAGGGCCTCATCCTGTGTTAATCTTTTTTGCCTAGTTCTGGGCATTCTGAATCATTCTGGAGTTTTTAGGATCTCAGAAGAGCTTTGTAACAAAGAATCAGTAATTGCCAATTTTCATGTGATTGAAGAATCGTGAATAACAAGAATTACATATTATACACCTGCCTAATACTGAAAAAGAGAACTATTAGATTTGGTGTTTTGTTCTCCAAACAGCACTGATGATTTTTTTCTTCTCATGTGATTTGCATGCTCAAAGTGCCATAAAGTTTTATCATTAGGCTAATAGAATCTATCCTGATTATGTATATCAGATTCTATCCTAAAAATTATATATATATATATACATATATATATATAATATATATATACATGATTTACATAAATAATATATGGAAAGAGTTTAGAACCTACCCTGGCACATAACAGACACTATGGTAGTGTTTTTTGGTATGTTATATCATTGAAGTCTTACAGTGTGACATAAGTGATTGTGCCCCACTTTGTAGATAAGTAATTAAGATTCACAAATTAATTGAGTTCTATAAGTTAACATACTTAATGAATTATCTGTTCTGTGATTTAAATTCATATTTCTGACTCCAAAGCAGGTACTAATTTCACTAGATCATTTTATCTCCTATTTAAGGAAAAAGCATAATTTCAGTTACAGAACAACTTGGAAATAATTATTCTGGTGTAAATCTTTTTTTTCAATAGAGAAGTGTCTCACTTTTACACAGATTTGATTTCTGTGAATATCAGTCCCACAGAACAAATTACATGATTCTGAAAATACATGAAAAGAAAAAAAATGTTTAGGAACAAAATTTTTTATTGCAAAGCTCCTCAACCAAAGTCTTGAATTCTACTTATATGGCTTCATTTTGTGCTATATTGGTTCTTATATTAAATATAACTCATAAGAAGATTTGATATATTTTTTACTAGCCAACGACAGATTAAAGGCAGCAGAAAAGGCATAAAGGCTATTTGAAATAAGCAGCATTACTGTTGAATTTTCAATGATTGACACAAAGAACATGAGAAGAATTAAAAAAATAAAATTTCACAAAGAAACACGTGGTACAAAATATGATGCTCAAAATAGAACTTGAGGCATCAAAACAAAAAAATGTGAACAATGTGTTCTCTGTTTTTAAAGACCATTACATTTATAATGCAGTTGATGAAGAGCACCATGAATTACCATTTCAAAAGTATTGGTGATAAAACTAAGCTTCATTTTCCTTGGAAAGTTCATTACACTCATTATATTTTTTTCTCAGCAATGCTACACATTCAAACACACACATACTCTCAAATAATACCATTTGTGAACAGTCTTCAACCACAACCAGAATGTAGTAAGATAAAATCAGGATTGTGCATGTAGGAAGATAAAATCAGGATTGCGCATGTAAATGTAGCAAGATTAAATGGCTAGCCAATGACTAGGAAATACATTTCCCCTTATTGTGCATTAGCCAGACAATGAGTGTTTAAGGAGCCATTTCCAGAGTGAATTAGAATGTCATTTAGCTTTTTACTCATCATTATTTCTCAGTATTATTGATATCTAAAGTGTAAAATAATGAAGAAAAGAGTAGAATATCTATTAGTGGCCAGAGTGTCAATGGAATGCAAAAGACTGTTGCAAAAGTCTCATACCCTGAAGTAGTGGGCAAATTACACATAAAGGCAGGAAGTATATAACATACACACACTCCTAATATGATGTATATTATTAAAATACGATGCACAAACCTCAATGTAGTCTTCCAGCTAAAGTATAAATATATAGTGTTTCTAGCAAAAGAGAGACAATGTTGGAAATGATGATAAAAGAAAATGCATGCAGTTCACCTGTATTTATGAATTTATTATGGAGTGTGAGTAATTCTGTAGCTCTTTGGTATTTCATAACTAAAACTCTTTATTGCATATCTATTATGTGCCAGGCACTGGGAGAACTATTTGGGATAATGGGACTACATACTACTGAGGCTCTGTTTTTGTTTGCAGATTCATTGTTTCATTATTTGGTTCACCAAATATTTATCATACAACCAACATCTACAAAGAAGAGTAGGGCTTCCCTGGTGGCGCAGTGGTTGAGAGTCCTCCTGCCGATGCAGGGGACACGCGTTCCTGCCCCGATCCAGGAAGATCCCACATGCCGCGGAGCGGCTGGGCCCATGAGCCATGGCCGCTGAGCCTGCGCATCCGGAGCCTGTGCTCGGCAACGGGAGAGGCCACAACAGTGAGAGGCCTGCGTACCGTAAAAAAAAAAAAAAAAGAGTGCTATGCCTTAAAGACATATTCTAAAGGAGATATATCAAATTCTTGCTCCTATAGAACTTAAACTCTAGATGAATATAAATAATTTTGCTAAGTTCCATGTTAGAGTTAAATATGGACAGCTCTGGATGCACTAAGGAAAACAGAGTAGAGAAGAATAGAAAGCACTCTTTTCTCTTATGGTGTGGGGATCATGACAGGTAAAGCTTTTCAGAAGCGACATGAATATATTCTTTAAGTGGGAATAGGTATATTCAAGGAGAAGAGGATTAGAAAAAGAAGTTCCAAACTAAAGGAAAAGCTTAAAATAATTGTTCACCACATTCTGATACTTTATACCTAAATTCAAAACAGACCTATAGGGCTTCCCTGGTGGCACGGTGGCGCAGTGGTTGAGAGTCCGCCTGCCGATGTAGGGGACACGGGTTCCTGCCCCGATCCAGGAAGATCCCACATGCCGCGGAGCAGCTGGGCCCACGAGCCATGGCCTCTGAGCCTGCGCGTCCGGAGTCTGTGCTCCGCAACAGGAGAGGCCACAGCGGTGAGATGCCCACGTACCGCAAAACAAAAAAAAACAAAAAAAACCCCCCAAAAAACAGACCTATATATCCAGACACCTCCTGGACATCTCCAGCATGATGAGCAACTGGAAACTTAGCGTTAAAATAGATCGAATTGATTCATTATCTCTATGTTTTCCCATTCACTGATCTTTCTCTCACAGCCCCTCAATTGGTAATTAGACGTGCCTTTCAACCCTGACTCTTCATGCTCCTTTACTTCTGCATTCTCAGCTAGATACTCAGCTTCAAGGATGGTACCTTATAAACTGCAATTAAATCTGTTCCTTTCTCTTCATTCCATTACCAATTAATTCAGGTCCTTTTTATTTCTCACCTGGATTGTTACAATTAATCTCTGTGCTTGAAGTTCACTCTTCTCGTATTTATTCTCATCACAGATACCAGCATGTTTTTCTTAACTAAAGCACACATTAGCTCATGTCCATTCTACTTTAAATGCTTCAATAATTTTCTATTTCTTCATAATTAAATCCATATTACTTACATGGGCTAACAGGTCATTTAAGATCTGGTTCTTGTCTACCTCTGCTGTTTTATATACAGTAATTTTCTCACTTAATCTGTCTTTCCAATTCCAGTGAACCATTTATAGCTCAGAATATATGAAATTTAGTTGTATGTATCTGTACCTTTGAACCTGGTAGTGTATTGATTTATTTAAATAAAAATTTATTAAAGTTAACATTGAAGTGAGTATCTCTTATTTTTGCCTACTTTTTGTACAGCAGGAACCAGAGTAACTCTCTTACCCTTGTCAGAGAAGTGTGGACATAACCAAAATAAGGCCAATCAGATTTTCTCTTGGGAAATTTGCATGTTGAGTGAAGACAAATAGGAGTGAAAGGCAATTAGAGAAGAACATATCTTAGAGATGGCCCAAATATTCTTGTTAGTGAGAAGGTAATGCTTATCAAATACTTCTTTCCAATAACAGTATTTATCAATTGCTTTAACTACATCTACTGAAATGGTTATATGGGTTTTTTCTCCTCCATTCTGCTAGTCTGGTGAATGGCAGTAATTTCTTTTTAAATTTTAAATCTATCTTGCTTTCTTAGAATAAACTCTACTTTGTTTTGATGGGTAATCAGGATTCAAATAGCAGATTTTAAAAAGTTTTGATGTCCAAAAATACATACAAAAATGTTTACAACTTAGTGTGTAGCTCAGTGAATATCCAAAAGCAAAATACATTCCTGTAACCAAAGCCAGATTAATAAACAGACTCATATAAGCACCCCCAGAAACATACTTAGTCTGTCCTTCCGGTCAATGCTTCTACCAATTAAAAACTCTCCTGATGTCTATCACCATAAAATAGTGTGTCATGTTTATCAACTCTATATGATTGAAGAGGAGTCTCTGGAGAAACCTGAATGCTGTGATTGGTTGACACAGGCTATAAAGGGCTGAAATCTCTCCCGGCTCACGACTGGGACAATTCTGAAGGGCCATTCCAGCTTCAGAGCATCCCACTGGCACCTGTGAGGCCTATTGTATCTGTGACACTTAAGTTACTTTACCTCTCTGAGCTTCTGTTTCTTGTTTTTAAATAGAGATAGTTATAGTACATAAATATAGGTATTATGAGAATTATATGCAATTATGCATATAAGGTCATTAGCATAGTCTTAGGGTACAGTGAGCACTTATTACATGGTTCTTACTATATGCAATTAGAGTGTGCATTCAGAGCCCATCATTTGAATCCTAAATTCATATAGAGTTAGTTCTTTGTCCAAATTCTAAAGTGTCCTTGTGATATTTCCATTATTTTCCATGTTTCAGTTACTACTGCTTTGTAACAAATTATCTCCAAACTTTGTGACTTAAAACAACAAACATGTTACATTCACAAATTCTGAAGATCAAGGATTTCGAAAGGTTATAGTGGGGACAGCTTGGCTCTGTTCCACAATATCTGGAACCTTAGGTGCAAAGACTCCAAGGCTGCGTTGGCTCATGACTAAGGGCTGGAAGCATCTGAAGCCTCATCCATTTACATGCTTGGCACCTAGGCTTGGAGGCTAAAAACTATGTACACTGATTGGACCACCTATGTGTGGCTTTCTTTGAGGCTTGGCTTACTTGTAAAGCTCCATCTGTAAATGTTTGCATAAACTAAGCTGCAGACTGTGCTGCCTATTCTAAAGTAGCCTCAGAAATCACACAGCATAATTTCTGCCAATTTTATGCTTATAAGAAAGCCATAAGCCCACTAAGGCCTGACCAAAATAGCTAGTATCTCAGTTATATCCTTGCATAACTATTTTTTAAAATTTTACAAGCGTAGGTCCTAAAGTTGCGTAAGTCTGTACTATATCTAGTCTATAAGAGATTTTAAAACCTAATTTGGGGACATAATTGCAAACTGTGTAAGTGGTAGAAATGAAAATTGAAAGGTATAATGGAGACTATAACTCAGGGTCTTGATTTAGTTCAGAGTTTCATGAGGGCTTGTCTAAGGAAGTGACATTTAGGCTTAAACACCAATGATTCTTGAAATTATAAACCCCCAATCTTACCCACTATTAATCCTGAAGAAAACATAGTTGTCTAGTAACAAACATCTCTCAACTAGATGAACCATGCTTCAGAAAACTCCCTCTCAAAGACTAGTGACTAAGTGGTCATTGTTTACCAGAAGATGATTTAACACACTTGTATTGGAATAAAATACAATCAAATGCTCTCTGAAAACCTTCAAGAGAGTCTCTGTCAACAAAACAGACTTAATTGGTTGGAGTCTTTTGTGCTCATTTGCTACATTAATAATCAGATGTGCTCTAGATCATCACTCCCAAAGGAGACCAGTGAGAGTTGGTCCTTTCCTCTGAAGGTTACTTCTGAATTTTGTACAATGCTTAATAATAGGCCATAGAGCATTACAGGAGACACTGTGACATCTAAAGATTTCTGTGAGTTGTGCTTAATACTACAGAAACAATGACAAAGAAACTCTACCATCACCTTACCATCACCATCATCATCATTGCTAATATTGAGTGATTTCTACATGCCATGTACCTTTTCAAAAACTACAAAAAAGAGCTATATTATTTTCCTTCTTTTATTATTAAGAAAACTTCAACCAAAATTAGGATGCTTAGTTTTCCCAAAGCCACACATCTTTGAAGTACAGTTTTGTTTTTCACATCAAATCCTATGTACTGACACTTGATTATTTTGTTTCTTGAAAATCTAAGTAACTTTTTTTGCGGTCTGCGGGCCTCTCACTGTTGTGGCCTCTCCCGTTGCGGAGCACAGGCTCCGGACACGCAGGCTCAGTGGCCATGGCTCACGGGCCCAGCCGCTCCGCGGCATGTGGGGTCTTCCCATACCGGGGCACAAACCCGCGTCCCCTGCATTGGCAGGCGGGCTCTCAACCACTGCGCCACCAGGGAAGCCCCTAAGTAACTTTTGAGGTTAACCCAACTTTCATAAATACTATTCTTCATGACAATAAATATTTTCCAAACAGGTTCAGGTCACAGGATATTATCCCTGATGATTGCATATCTCCATTGCCTGAATATCTCCTATTACTGTACCATACTGAAAGAATTTCAAACTACAGAGGGTAGTTTTGTTAACCTGCCATTATGCCTTCTACACCTAAACATGTGCAATGAAAGGAGTACCAATGTTGGTGCAGCTTTCCATATTACTGATTCCTAAAACTTTCAGATGACTTACAATTTCAACTCTGACATGTAAACGGTGTGGAAGTAATCACTCTCATATTTATCACAAGAAAAAAGATGAAACCTAAAGTCAACAATATTCCTTGGACCCATCAAATATTTGAGGTTACCAGGCAAACTACTAATGTAACATGCATAATTGGAATACCAACAGAAGGAAACAGAATAGAGGAAAAGAAATATTTGAAGTAATAATGGTTAAGATTTGGGTGGAAAGACACATCTTAACAAATTTAAAGGAATAGAAAACATATGTTTGACAACAATGAAATTAAAGTAGAAATTAATAACAAAAAAAGCATGGGAAAAAATCCTAATATTTGGAGATTAAACAATATATTTCAAAGTGACACATGGTCAAATAAGTCTCAAGGCAAATTTTAAAATATTTTAAACTAAATTAAAGTGAAAATACAACTTATCAAAATTTGTGGTATGCTTAGAGGGTAATTTATATCACTGAATACATATTTTAAAAAAGAAGAAAGATCTAAAATCAATAATCTAAGCTCCTACCTTAGAAAACTAGAGAAAAGAGAGCCATTACCGCCTAAAGCATGTAGAAGAAGAGAAATAATAAAATTTAGAGTAGAAAATTAGTTTGAAAACAAGAAAATAGAGAAAATCAATGAAATAAAAAACTGGTTATTTGTAATGCTCAGTAAGACTGATAAACCTGTAACCACACTAATGTAGAAAAAAAATAAATAAATTACCAATGTCAGATATAAAGTAGGGACCTTCACTACTGATCCAATAAATGCATAATGAAGGAACTCTATAAAACTGTATGCCCTAGAATTTGATATCCTTGATAAAGTGGACCATTTCCTTAAAAAAATTAATAATCTCTAAAAAAAGAAAACATCTGTCTCAGTTTGTCTCACTGGTGACTTTTATCAAATATTTAAGGAAGAAATGATACCAATTCTCCATAGCCTCTTCCAGAATGTAGAAGCAGAGGGAACACTACACTTCCACACTCATTCTTTGAGGCAAGCATTTT
The DNA here is from genome assembly GCF_003031525.2 of Neophocaena asiaeorientalis asiaeorientalis. Lineage (NCBI taxonomy): Eukaryota > Metazoa > Chordata > Mammalia > Artiodactyla > Phocoenidae > Neophocaena > Neophocaena asiaeorientalis. The sequence continues at coordinate 20,942,928 of NW_020185339.1, read as the reverse complement.
TCTAATATGAACCCCAGATGAGGATATTACAAGGAAGGAAAAGCAGACAAATATTGCTCATGAACATAAATGCAAACGTTTTCAACTATATATTATATATATATATTAGCAAATCTATCCTACAATGTATAAAATGTACAAAAAATATTATACACCGAGATTTACTGTAAAGCTACAGTAAGACAGTGTGTTATTGATGAAAGAATAAACACATAGACCATATGTCCTTTATATTCTGGATGCAAAAATTAACTCAGAGTGTATTACAGACTTAAATGATAAATGCAACACTGTAAAATTTCTAGAAGCATATATAGGAGAAAATATATTTGATTTTTGGTTTGCTGATAAGTTTCCAAATATAACACCATAAACACAAGATATAAAATATTGATAAACTGAATTTATTAAACTTTTTTTAAGTTTGCTCTGGAAAGAAACTTAATAGAATAAAACAACTAGTACAGACTGGGAGAAAATATTTCCAAAACATGTATCTAATAATGGATGTGTTTAAAATATTAAAAAATACCTCTTAAAACATAGAAATAAGAAAACAAACAACCCAACCTAAAAATAAGCAAAATATGTGAACAGATACCTCACCAAAATGTACAGATAGAAAATAAATATAATGTAGATACTTAACATTGTTTTTAATGAATTAGAAATTAAAATAATAATTAAATACCTCTACACACCTATTAGAATGTCTCAAATTAAAAAAAAAAACTGACAATACCAATTGCTGATGTAGCTGAACAGTATTATGAACTCTCATTCATTGCTGGTGGAAATGCAAAATGGTATAGCCATTTTGGACCACAGTTTGGGAGTTTCTTAGAAAGCTAAAAGTAATCTTACCATGAGATCCAGCAATCACACTTCTAAATATTTACCCAGCTGATTTGAAAATCATATCCGCATAAAAACTTGCACATGGATGTTTAAAGCAGATTTATTTATAATCTCTAAAAATTGGAGCCAACTGAAATAGCTCTCAAGGACTGCAAAAAGCAGTCCTTCAGTGGGTACACAAATAAACATAATACTATTCAACACTGAAAGAAAATGAGCTATCAAGTCAGAAAACAAAAATAAGTGAATGCTAAATGCATACTGATAAGTGAAAGATGTGAGGGTGAAAAGGCTACAGACTGTATGATTCCAATAACTGGACATTTGGAAAAGGCAAAACTATAACTACAGTAAATTGATTCACAGCTGCCAGGGATTCAGAGGGAAGGTTGAACATTGAGTAGATTGAAGCACAGGGGAATCTTTAGGGCAATGAAACTATTGTTTGATACTGTAATTGTGTACCCATAATATTATGCATTTGTCAAAACCCATCGAACTTTACAGTACAGTGAGCCTTAATATATACAATTTAAAAAAATGTTTAGAAGTCTGGGGAAATCCCAAGATGGAAAGAAGACTGTGACAATTTAAGTGTATTACAAATACAGTTGACCCTTGAACAACATGGGTTTGAACTGTGTGGGTCCATTTATACAGAGATATTTTTTCAGTAGCAAATGCTATAGTACTACATGATCCAGAGTTGGTTGAATCCAGGAATGCAGAACCCCAGATACAGAGGAACCATGTATATGGAGGGCTGACTATAAGTTATACATGGATTTTCGACTGCGAGGAGGGTCGGCACCCCTAAACTCCAAGTGGTCCTAGGGTCAACTGTATATGTGCTATCCTCACTAATGTGACACAAGGGGGTTACTGCTGGTGGCAGTAGTAACTTTGGAAATGACTGAAGTCTATAATACTACAGGCAAAATGAACTCCACATACTCACTGTACTCTAGTTGATAAAATTTCTTCCCAAGAAAGTACAGGTTAACAATTCTGATACTGCTATTAAACAGTTTAGGAAATTGACGGTGGACAGTGGGAGCCAGGTTTCTACTGTCAGAGTGGGAGATTAAGATAAGCAAGGGGAGGATGCTACGATGACCCATGTGGTAATGGATTAGAGATGAGGATATGGGTCACCAACTCATGTTTGGTTTCATATACATACGGAGGTTTATCTAACAGAAATATTCATAGTTATATGTATACACACAGGTGAGTACACACATTTATTGCAATGATATACTTAGCATTCATACCTTGCTATGATACCAATAAAAGGAGACATTGCTGTTTTTAGGACTGGGACAGGAAATATATAAGGACTATACAAGGTGAGCCTCTTGTAGTGCCAGAAAGTAAGTGCTCAAAAAAAAATAAAAAATTAAAAAAAGCCACGACAATGGGGTATGTCAAAGGGCCACGGGAGCCAACTGAAATAGCTCTCAATGTCCAAAGCTGAAAAATTTTAACAAAATAATACATAAAGTAGGAAGAGATTATAGTTTAAAATATAAAATAAATACCCATGAATCCATAGTGATATAAATAAATGCTTAAATAATAAGCAAATGGGGGAGAAGAGACAAAGCTCTTACACAGAAGAATTTCAAACAATTTATGGAGATACTCTGTCCTGAGTAGGGAGCATAAATCCTTACTCCTTAAGTGTGATCTTCTCATAGTGACTTCCTTCCAAAAGAGCACAGTATGGAAAGTGGGGAAAAAGTTTAGCTTTACAGTAGAGAAACCTGACAAACACTGCCTCAGCCATGTGAGCAAGATCAACATTAACAGTGTACAAGTTAAGTTGATAGTATGTACCCTTGATAATGATGTGATGAAAATGGTACGGTATTCTTCCCCCAAAACACAGCATCAGTCCAATCATGAGAAAAACATAATAGTAACTCCAATAAAGACGCGTCCTCAAAATACCTGAGCAGTACTCTTCAAAACTGTCAAATTCGTGAAAAATAGGAAAAGTCTGAAAAACTGTCACAGCCAAGAGGAGCCATAAAGAGACACAACTCCTAACTATAATGTGATATTCTGGATGGTATCCTGGAATAAAAAGGATGCTAGATAAAACCTGAGGAAATCTGAATAAACTATTGACCTTAATAATAATTCACCAATAATTCACCAATAATAATTCACCAATAATTCACCAATAGGTTCATTAATTGTGACAAACACACTATTCTAATATAAGATGTTAATAACAAGAGAAATTGAGTGTGGGGGTATACGAGAACTTTGTATACTATCTTCTGTAAGTCTAAAACTGTTCTTAAATAAAAGATTTATTTAAAATTATCCCTCCCCCTTATCCCCTGGTAACCATAAGTTTGTTTTCTACATCCGTGACTGTACTTTTGTTTTGTAAATAAATTCATTTGTACCTTTTTAGATTCTACATATAAGCGATATCATATGATATTTGTCTTTCTGTGTCTGACTTACCTTACTCAGTACGACAATCTCTAGGTCCATCCATGTTGCTGCAAATGGCATTATTTTGTTCTTTTTATGGCTGGGTAATATTCCATTGTATATATGCATCACATCTTCTTCATCCATTTCTCTATTGATGGACATTTAGGTTGCTTCTATGTCCTGACTATTGTAAACAGTGCTGCAATGAACAATGGGGTACACATATCTTTTCAGATTATGGTTTTCTCCGGGTATATGCTGAGGGGTGGGATTGCTAGGTCATATGGTAGTTCTGTTTTTATAAGGAACCTCCATACTCTTCTCCATAGTGGCTGTGGCATTGACATATACACACTTCTATATATAAAATAGATAACTAATAAGAACCTGCTGTACAGCACAGGAAACTCTACTCAATACTCTGTAAGAGCCTATATAGGAAAAGAATCTAAAAAAAAACAGTGGATATATATATATATATATGTATAACTGATTCACTATGCTGTTCACCTGAAACTAAAAAAACACTGTAATTCAACTATACTCCAATAAATTCTTTTTTAAAAAATAGCACAGAAAAGAAAGTTTATTTAAAATTACTTTTCAAAATATTTTACTTTAAAAAAATTATCCACAGATTCACGGATATTTATTTTATATTTTGGGCTGTAATTATATAACTATGTAATTAATCATATAACTCTAAAACTAATTATATAACTGTAATTATATAACCATATACCTAATTTTATAACTATATGACTATATCTATGTGTCTATCTATCTAACCTCATTATTTCTTATTCCTGTACCTGTTCCAATTCCTCATGGGAGCCATTTGAGGTTGTCAATTACATGACCTGTGCTTCCTTTGAACTCATATAACTAATATTCAAAGAGGTCTGCCCATGAACTGCAAAGGTCCAAGCATTCTCATTACGTTATTTAAAAACCTCTCCTCGGGCTTCCCTGGTGGCGCAGTGGTTGAGAGTCCGCCTGCAGATGCAGGGGACACGGGTTTGTGCCCCGGTCCAGGAAGATCCCACATGCCGCGGAGCGGCTAGGCCCGTGAGCCATGGCCGCTGAGCCTGTGCATCCGGAGCCTGTGCTCTGTAATGGGAGAGGCCACAACAGTGAGAGGCCCGCATACCGCAAAAAAAACAAAAACAAAAAAAACAAAACAAAACCTCTCCTCAAGACTATCTTCTTCTTAGGAGCTATGTGAATTAGCCAAATGAAAAATTCTCATATGTGACCTTATCAAGCTGTGATTCTGAAGAATGAGTATATTTTAAGAATTTCTCATGTAGTTTCCATCTAAGTTACTGTCTGATTCCTACTTCCTTTAAGACATTATAAGCCTCTTATTTATTCATAATCATATTTCCTTGTGGCAGACCATGGCCTATTCTCATCCCACCTAGTCTTTCCTTCTTTCCTTTCTTCTTTCTTGCCTGCCTGCATGCAAGTGGCTAACATATGTAGAAGATTAGACAGAGATATTAGTTATATCCTTTCAGAGCCTACAACTGGCTAAGAGGAGAAAGACATTAAAATGAAAAAGCACAGTGATAGAAAGATGTACAACATATAGAAAGGGTACACAAAGGAATTTCCTATAAATTACTCTAGTATACAAAAGACAGAAATATTAAAATGCTATCCAGAAAGACTAATTTATTTAAGGTAGAAAATCCAGTGTTTTTTGCCTGTTTCTATTAACTCTGCCACATACCATTTCAAAAAATATTTTTCATCTTGCCAAAAATAGAAACAAACAAAGAAATCCAAAAACAAACTAATTTGTGGGTCATAGGCAATGCAATAAAAGTTATTTCTTAGGTTTAGATGTAAGGATACCTACATGTACAAAGGCTTAAATTAAATGAAATGTATTTCTTTTTCATATAAAAGTCAGGATGTAGGCAGTTCTAGGCCAGTATGGTGGCCCTGCTCCATGAGGTTTCCAGGAATTCAGGCTTTTCTCTACCACTGCTTCTAACCCTAGTGGGTAGCATTGTTCTAATCACTGAATATAGTAATTAGGGCTTGGAACACATTATCCACATTCAGGCAGCAGATTGGAAGGGCCTAGGAAAACAGAACAGAAATGAGAGCACACTGTCTTTTACGGAAACCGCCAGGAATTTGACATATAACACTGCCATTTATATCTATCTTTGACCTAGCTTCAAATGAGGTAGGAGGAGATGGCCTTTATTCTGGACAATTATACTACTAGCTAAAAATTGTGTGAAAAGGAAGAATAGATATTAGGAACAGCTAACAGTTTCTACCATATCCACTGGGAGATAGTTTGGTCTCTATGTATGAAAGCACCACTACTTACATCCAGTCACACCGAGTTTATGTCTAAAAAACAATGCTGATTAATAGAACATTATACAAAGATGGAAAATTTCTGCATCTGCATCCTCCAGATGCAGTAACCACATAGACTATTATAAAGCACTTGAAATTTGTCTTGTATGATTGAAAAACTAAAATTTTAATTTATTTTATTAAATATAGATTTAAAGAGCTACATGTGGCCAGAGATACTACACTGAGGGCATAGCTATAAAACTTTAGAATGCTCCCATGGATATGATCAATTTACACTTTCCTTCCAGCTTCTACTGGACCATGTGTAGCTTTATTTGCTTAGTTACCTGAGCAAGCTTTCCAACTTACAGGATACATGTTCTCTTCCTTTTTCCTATTACCCCCATCAAGATTTTAGTCTAGGCTCCCTTTGGAACATCTCGCTGTCTTTTATGTTTTTCAATTAAAAAATTAGCAATAAAAGTGAAAAAAAGTATCTGGTATGACCCTTTATATGAATTCGTAGCATTGTCTAGTGGCATTTGAGTACTCACCCAACTCAGTAGGTCATGTCCTTAGGATACAAGGACAAGGCTAGAAACCCTTCCAAAAATTCTGAGAAATGCAATATTATCATTCTGATTGCAACAACTCTGTTGGATCATAGATCTTTGATGAATTCAAGGATTTCTATCCTCCCTCTCATGACCATTTAACATATTCAAAGAAGTTATATTAGTAACTTTCCCTATGGGCATACGTATGCATTTCTATGTGTGAACACGTGTGCATAAGCACATATTCATATGAGAAGAGTGGAATGACCAAAGTGAGAAGCAGCAAGTTTAATATGTATAAAGAAGAGACATATGAGGTATCCTGGCTGGTGAATGTATATAAAAGGAGAAGCTATTTCAAAGACATTAAGAAGGGGAAAAAGATGAAAAGAAAATTTCATTTCTTAACAAATAAGGAAATTTAAAACTACAGCCTCATTTGCAATAAGAATAAAAACTGCACAGAGAAAAAAGCAATTCATCAAAACTTAGCCAGCATATGTATTTTCTGCAGCATACTTGCTTAAATTCTTCTTCCTCCTTACTATATTTTCTTTCAAAACAATCTTCCTGTTCACTATAGTTAGAAATTTGAGGTTTGCTCATCTTGTTCTTATAGTTCCAAAATTTAGTTCCTGCTAGGAGTGAATTATGCATATCTACATGTTGAGCTTCAGGCAGAACATCAAGAAAAAGCAATTGCTATTTCAATTTATTAAATGTACTGCAAGCAAATTTCTGACTATAGGACATCTCTGTCAAGAAAATTAGAGTTTTAGAAGTGGAAACTTCCAACTAGTACACATTTACCGTTAGTTTATTCTTCACTTGGAAAGAAGAACATGGTGGGGGAACCAGAATACAGTATTTAGTTTTAGGTGGTAGACGAAAAAGAAATATTATTTTATTCAAATTTGATTTTCCATAGCTTATATTAAAATTATCATTTTTGTTTATGAGGAAAAATTCCTTTCACATTTCATGTAAAAATTCTTATTACAAGTATAATATGGATAGCTAACATATTTATATGTCTAGAAATATAATCTGTAAGACATTCTCCATGTGTATGGAAAAAGAGTTTGGGTTAGGGAGGAATTATGTACATAAATGATCATACAATCAAAGGGGTGAACTAATAAAGAAATGAAAGATTTCTAGGGAAATTTACTAAGAAAAAATACAATCAGGTATTGTGTGTGTGTGTGTGTGTGTGTGATGTGTATAAAGTCTTGCTCAAACAATAAATTAGAATGACTGGATAAACCCTTAAGCTTCTCAGATGTTATAGTCAGGAAAGAGAAAGAAAAGGTTTGCTTTGAGGAGTTTCCATTCGTTCTTAAGTGGGGAAGGATAATTCTGTGTTTCAGTGCCTTAGAACCAAGTTTGCCCTGGAGATGATCACAACTAGAAAAGAGAGCAGTTTGGAGAAGTTAGGATAAGACTTACAGCTTCTCTCCAAGAGAGGGAAAACAATTCAGTTCTTTTTCTAAAAGCAGAGTTTTAGAAGGAGTGGAATGGGGTTAGGGGTAGGAGATGAAGGCATTGAATAACTTAGGAAGGGAAAACCACATTCAGGGAAAAGAGAAGGGCACACCTCAGCTGAGGTTCATGAAGTAAGATACCCAAGACTATTCATGTTATAAAAATAAAGTATTTTAAGTTTCAAACTTTTCTAAAAAGGTATGGCCTAAGATCATTATGTTTTCATTAAGATAAAATGCACTGGACCATAACTTAGTATTTAATTTTGAGGATTAATTATAGAAAATTATTACCATTAAAGACCTAGAACATGTTTATTCAGAATTAAACATTATTTCAGTAAGGGATATCTTTGCATTGCTGAGGGTTTGAACATAGTATTCTTTTAAAGAAAAACATGAAATAGAGCACTGCTGGATCTTTTGGAATTACGCCTCTAAAGTAGAGGGTGGAGGAGCAGTTTTCCCTGATAGCTATGGAGACCATTAAAATTAGCTACATACAAACATATGTGTGATAATATGTCCTTATCTGCTTTGCTGTGTTTTAAAAAAAGTATATACATCACAGGTGTTCAACATTATAACTGGACATCTGTATACATTGCAAATGATCACCACCACAAACCTCGTTACCATCCATCACTGCAGAGTTGGTCCTCTTCACCCACTTTGCAGACCCCCAACACTTTCCCTTCTGGTAACCACAAGTCTGATCTCTGTATCGGTTTGTTTTTGTTTTATTTTGTTCGTTTGTTTGGCTTTCTTAGATTCCACACGTGAGCGAGATCATATAGCATTTGTCTTTTTCTGTCTAAAATATTTCACTTAGCATACCTTCAAGGTCCATTCATGTTGTTGCAAATGAAGGATTTAACTTGTTTTCATGGCTGAGTAGTATTCCATCATGTTTACATCTTCTTTATTCATTCATCCATCGATGGACACTTAGGTTGTTTCCGTATCTTGGCTATTGTAAATAATGCTGTAATGAACATAGGGGTGCATATATCTTTTCAAATCAGTGTTCTTGTGTTCTCTGGATAAATACACAGTTGAGCAAGCACTGGATCATATGGTAGTTCTATTCGTAATTTTTTTGAGGAATCTACATACTTTTTTGCCATAGTGGCTGCAAGAATTATGGTCCCACTAACAGTGTAAAAGGGTTTCCTTTTCTCTTTTTTGATAATAGCCATTCTAACAGGTATGAGGTGACATCTCATTGCTATTTTGATTTTCATTTCCCTAATAATTAGTGATGTTGCACATCTTTTCATGTGCCTGTTGGTCATCTATAAGTCTTTGGAAATATATCTATTCAAACTTTCTGCACATTTTTTAATAGGGTTGTTTTCTCACTGTTGAGTTGTTTGAGTTCTTTATATATTTTGGATATTAACTGCTTAATGGTTATATGATTTGCAAATATCTTCTCCCATTCAGGAGGTTGCTTTTGTGTTTTGATGATGGTTTTCTTCACTGTGCAGAAACTTTTTAGTTTGATATAGTCCCATTTGCTTATTTTTGTTTCCCTTGCCTTTGGAGTCAAATCCACAAAAACATTGCTAAAACCAATGTCAATGACATTATTACCTAAATTTTCTTCTAGGAATTTTACATTTTTTTTTTTTACATTAAAGTACTTAATCTATTTTGAGTTAATTTTGTGTATGATGTAAGATACTGGTCTAGTTTCATTTTTTTGCATGTGGCTGTCCAGTTTTTCCAACAATATTTATTGAAAACACTATCCTTTCTTCAGTGTATGTTCTTAGCTCCTTTGTGGTAAGTTAATTGTCCATACATGTGTGGGTTTATTTCTGGGCTCTCAATTCTGCTCCATTCATCTGTGTTTCTGTTTTGTGCCACTACCATACTGCTTTGATTGTTGTAGTGTAGTTTGAAGCCAGGGAGGGTGATACCTCCAGCTTTGTTCTTCTTTCTCAAGACTGCTTTGGCTATTTGGATCGTTTGTGGCTCCATACAAATTTTAGAATTATTTTTTCTTGCTGTGTGAAATATGCCATTGGAATTTTGATAGGGATTGCACTGAATCTGTAGATTGTTTTGTGCAGTACAGCCATTTAAACAATGTTAATTTGTCCAATCAATAAACATGGAATATCTTTCCATTTATTTGTGTCTCCTTCAGTGTCTTGTAGATTTCAGTGTACAGTTCTTTCCCCTCTGTGGTTAAAATTATTCCTTGGTATTTTTTTCTTTTTTATGCAATTGTATATGGGATTGTTTTTATTAATTTGTTTTTTTTAGAGCCCAGTATTACTGTACAAAAAACCACAGATCTCTGTATATATGATATTAGCTGTGGGTTTGTCATATATGGCCTTTACTATGTTGAGGTGTTTCCCTCTATACCCACTTTGTTGAGAGTTTTCATCATAAATGGATGTCAAATTTTATCAAAAGTTTTTTCTGCATCTATTGAGATGATCATATAATTTTTACCCTTGTTTTTTTAGTGGGATGTATCATGTTGATCGACTTGCAATTGTTGAACCATCCTTGTATCTCTGGAATAAAACCCACTCAGTCATGGTGTATGATCCTTTTAATGTATTGTTGGATTTGGTTTGCTAATATTTTGTTGAAGATTTCTGCATCTGTGTTCATTAGTGATACTGGCCTGTAATTTTCTTTTTTGTGTGGTGTTTTCACCTGGTTTTGGTATCAGAGTAATGCTAGATTAATAAATGTATTTGGAAGGTTTCCCTCTTTTTCAATTCTTTGAAACAATTTGAGAAGAACAGATACTAAATATTCTTTGAATTTATCATAGAATTTGCCAGTGAAGCCATCTGGTCCTAGAGTTTTGCTTGTTAGGAGATTTTATTGATTACTGTTTCAATCTCCTTACTAGTATTGGTCTATTCAGATTTTCTATTTCTTCATGATTCAGTCTTAGAAGATTGTATGTTTCTAGGAATTTATCCATTCTTATAGTTTGTCCATTTGTTGGCGTATAATTGTTCATAATAGTCTCTTATGATTCTTTGTGTTTCTGTGGTACCTGTTGTAACTTCTCCTCATTCATTCTGATTTTATTTGAGTCCTCTCTTTTTGTTAGTCTAACTAAAGGTTTGCTAATTTTGTTAATCTTTTCAAAGCACAAGTTCTTCATCTCATTGATCTTTTCTATTGTTTTTTCATCTCCATTTCATTTATTTCTGCTCTGATCTTTATTATTTCTTTCCTTCTACTAAACAGGGCTTTGTTTGTTCTTATTTTTCTAATTCCTTTAGCATTAAAGTTAGGTTGTTTATTTGGGATTTTTCTTGTATCTTCAGGTAGGCCTATATTGGTATGAACTTCCCTCTTAGAACCACTTTAGCTACATTCCAGAGATTTTGGAATGTTTTATTTCTGTTTTTCATTTGTCTCTAGGTACTTTTTGATTTCTCCTTTGGTATCTCCAATGACCCATTTGCTGTTCAGCAGCATGCTGTTTAATGTTAATGTTTTTGCCATTTTTCCCATTTTTTCCTTGAGATTGGTTTCTAGTTTCATACCATTTTGGTCATAAAATTGCTTGATACGATTTTAATCTTCTTGAATTTATTAAGACTTGCTTTGTAACTAAAATATATCTATCATAGAGAATGTTTCATGTGCACGTGAGAATAATATGTATTCTGATGTATTTCAATGGAATTCTTGAAATACAAGAATTGTATTTGAAAATACAAATTCCTGAAATATATATCTGTTGTCTCTCTGGTGTAATATGTCATTTAAGTTCACTGTATCCTTGTTGATTTTCTTTCTGAATGATCTATCCGTTGATGTCAATGGTATATTAAAGTCCCCTACTATGCCTCACTGACATTAAGAAGTTAGAGGAAGAATTCCAAAATGGTGCCTACCAGCACGAGCATTAACAAGGTAGCCTGATGTCATAAAAATGGTTCCTGCCAATGTCTCAGTTTCCAGGGAGCAGCCCAACCGGTCCCTGCATCTGGCAAATGCTTTGAGATTAGTAAGTGTGCTGGTTTTTGTGTTAAGTGAATCTGTGTGAAAGCCCTTCAAGAGTAGGTTTTCCATTTCCTATAATTCTATAGTTTTCCCCATTTGTTTTCAAAATCGGTTGTTTTGGGTACCTGTCTCTCTGGTGCAAGATCTAGGGATTGGAGTGGAGCTTGAATTTGATTGTGCATCACAACAGCTGGGGTACAGTTTGTTCCCTGGTGAGACTATATCTGCCTCTCTTACCTGTCTCATTGTTGTCATTTTACCCTTTGTTTTGGAGGCTCTGTTCATCCAGTTTTCAAGTTCTTTTCCAAGGAAATTATTTAATAGGTAGCTGTAGGTTTGTTGTGTCCATGGGAGGAGGTGAGTTCAGAATCTTCCTATGTCATCTTAAACCCTCCTCCTCCTTTGCTGTATTCTTTAAATAACAGTTTCCTAAGCCGGAAAAAAATAATGTAACAATATTACTTCAACAGGAAAATATTAACTGGCTTGGACAATAGAAACCTTAAACTTCAGAGTTTAATAGTGGTATCATTATGTGGACTGCATTTCCAAAACATGTTGAAATATTATTTCTTTGATATTTTTATTTCTAAACAATTTTTATTATTACTGCAAATTTTTCCTAAGGAAAATGCAATTGAACTTTGATTACTGACTTCAAGATTCTAATAAGTTTCATTTTAGATGACTCATGGTGCATGCTGTCAAACATATATTGTTCACAAAACACTGTCACACTACTCTTGCTTTTCTTCCCAGCATCCAAGAACAGATTTAAACACAAATCAAACATTTCCTGTAAAAGACTAATTTAATGAATACTCAGATGAAAACAAAGAGCATTTTGCCTTAAATGTTATACAAGAATTCCCCATAAATTGATCAAGATAAGGAGCCCAGTGGTACATGGTAATATTGTGCATGGCTACTAAAGGACAATATTTTTAACTAATATTTTTCAAAAGCCAGTGACATTTAGTAGAACTATTCTCATAAATATATTATTTCCCATTAAATTACTTAGTGATATCCTTGGTTGTATGTCCAACAGTTAAAATGTTATTTAGCTGTATTTGCTCTAAATTATACATAATTCACTGCAGAATATTTCAACCTGAGCTAAAGAACAGATACTAGACATAAAATGTGAACTAGTGGGTTCAAATTTGATGAACACTAGGGCCTCTTATTACTGCAAGAATGTGTATCTATAAAAAATGGAAATAGGTCAAAATCCTTAAGAGTTATCTAACTGTGTAACAAATTACCATAAACTTAGACACTTAAAAGAACATACTTTTGTATCTCACAATAACTGTGGACAAGGAATCACAGATTAGTTTTGTTTCCTGAAAGGTGGGAAAGTACTGGTCAGGACTGACTTCTTATCCAAAGACTCAACTGAGGAAGAATTTGTTTCCAAGCTCATATAGTTGTTGCCTACATTTAGCTCATTGTAGACTGTTAGGCTGAGTACTTCAGTTTCTTGCTGTCTGGAGGCTGAAGTCTTGTCTAATTTCTTACATTTATCCACACGAAACAAAGTTCACTGAATGTGAGGATTTGTAAATGAATGGATGATAGATGGTTTGATAGATAGGAAAATGGATATTTAGCTATATTTTTAGTGTTAATATTCTTTTCATTTTCTTGGCTTCAATATTCTAAATTTATAAATGTTAATCATTATTTAAACCATTTATTTATGAATGCTTTAGCAATAATAATATTAGCATTTGGTTATTACCTATATTATATGTTTTTAAAGACTCTAAAATCCTTCTACCCCTACAATTTGTTCTACTTTTTTGAAAAGGTATCTGGAAGTTCTGGATAATTCACTTTTTTCAGTTAATATATTAAAAATCCCTTTACCACACGAATATAACCTGGGAGAGTTAACAAAAGTATCCATTAGCATCCATATATGACAGCATAAATCAGCTTGGAATATGAATCCAGTAACCTCATAAGGCCCAGAAGTTCCAGAGAATTCCCATGTTTGCATCAGAAAAATATGTACAAGAATATCTTATGCTCAGGACACTCCTTGGAAGAAAAGATCTAGATGTGATATGAGATGGCCCTGATTTTTATTAATTGATCAGTTATTTAATATTATAACATAATCTTTAATAATTTTCCTGATGAATGGAAATCCTTAGGGCTAAGCAATCCCCTATCAAGCCTGTATTTTTACCCAACAATCACTTCTTGAAGTTTACTGAAATTATGAAGGCCTATCCTCTGCTCTTAATGAATTTATGGTCTAGAGAAGATTTTTGGTATCTACTCCTTGGTAGCCTCGGCTGAAACTTCTTTTCAGTCCAAAAGCTAAGAGTACTCTACAGCACAGAAAAATAAAATCAAAGTACTCTCTCCCACAAATTGCCCTCAAATGTTTAGGGGCCTATATATATGTGTGTGTGTTGTAACGAATCTGTTGGGAAAAAAACACTCCTCACTCTTCAGCAGTGTTGGCAAAATGCATGTCATACTTAGGTGAATGTGTGTCTTAAACTAAGGTTTTTGTGTTCAGTGTTCAAAGATGGGTAAACTGAAGCAGCAGACCAGGAGCCATGGGCAAGGCAATTAACGAGTGAGCTAAGCGTGAAAACCAAGAAGGTAGAAGGAGATCATTTACCCACAGGGAAATAAAACGTATCCCCTTCCTATTTTGGTCTTAACCCAGGCTATAAATTAGGTCGGAAATACTAACTTCTGAAAAGACCGATAAGTTACTTCTTTTTTCTCTAAGACATTGACCAAACATTGATGGACTGAGAAATAGACACATATATGGAACAGGAAGAAGAGAATGGAAAAAAAATTCTTAGTATAGTAATGAGAGGCTTTCTTAATTGAACAACTGATTTACTCATGGTATCTTCCTTAATTTTTACACAAACCCCTTAGATAGATGCTGTTATCCCTGTTTTACAGTAGAGGAAACTAAGCTGCAGAGCGATTCACTGTTGAGCGATTTCACTAGGGTTCACAATTGGGAAATGGCTCATATAGGATTTGAATCAAGGTCTCTTTAACTCTAAAGACTAAGCTCTTGGTTTAACGTGTTTTATTCAGAGATAAATTAAGCACACACCTTGTTAAGTGATAGTCCACTGGCTAAGAACATAGACACGTATAATCCCACTAAAAATCCTGACTAATACAAAGGAGATCTCTACAATGTCACAGCAATTTTCAGAACTTTTTCTGCAGGACATGAAGGACATGGACTTGAATGAGAAAACTCTCACATTTACACATTTTTACAACTCCTTTAGAAAATCCTCTTGAATTTAAGAAGAAATTTCAAGGATATCATTGGTAGCCTCAGGAGGGTATTGCTGGTTCCCTTGGTAGAGAATTAAAGATGTTGTGATTTAAAAGGCACACAGCAGTTAAGAAGCATGTTACTAGACAACTCTGAGATTGAAAGTTGCCTAGTAGATAATACGGGAGCTTTCAAAGGAAAATCCATAATATCCTTGGAGAAATTGTTAAAGCTACTCAAGGAATTTGGTTTCAAGGATATTTAGAATATCCATTTAGTTTTCCTGTTTATAACATTATATATAAAAGCCTCATAGTAAATGATAGTGGTTTAATATTTTGGACTTCAGATACCATATAAAGCACATATTAAACAGCAATGGAAAAACATACAACTTGGCTCCTAGGAATTCACTTGTTCTTAGTTTACTCCTACCTAAGTACTGATAATGCAGAAGTTCTCACCTTTTTTTTTTTTTTTTGGTTAACCTTTTAAATTATTGAGAATCTTAAAAATCTTTTTTGTCTATGCAGGTTATATCTATTAATACTAAACCATTAAATTATTTATTTATTAATTCACTTAAAATAACAATAAGTATAAAACATGTTAATTTCAACAAAATACTTTAATTAGAAAATAGTTCTATTTTCCAAATAAAAAATAGTGAAAACAGTGCTGCTTTATATAAAACACATTAATCTCAACAATATACTTTAATTAAAAATAGTTATATTTTCCAAATAAAAAATAGTGAAAACAGCACTGTTTAAAATTTTTTTAAATCTCTTTAATTTGTGACTTAATAGAAGAGAGTCCCCTTCTGATATCTGCTTCTGCATTTATCCTGGGGCAATGTTTGCAGTAGGCTGAATAATGGCCATCCAAATATATCAGGTACTAATCTTGAACCTGTAAATATTATCATTTCCATGTATGTATATATATATATGGAGAAAGGGTTTTTGCAGATGTGATTAAGGATCTTGAGATGGGAAGATTATCTTGGATTATCCGGGTGGGCCTTAAATGTAATTACAAGTGTCTTTGTAAGAAAGAGGCCAGGAGAGATGTGAGTCTTTACCAGACCAGTAATGGAGCGTGATATAGAAAATAATTCTTGCTGATTAGCAAGGCCGATTCCCTGATCTACTAGAGAATCTATGAGTTATTCAATATTGTTTTAATAAATCACAATTGTCTTATATCAACCAGGATCACTATCACTAAATGCAAGTAATTAAGAACTCCAATATACAAAATTGTTGAACTTCTTAGTACACAAATCAAACTCCTTATCCCCTATATTATTTTATATACTCCAAGATTCTTAAAGATAGAACTAACATCCTATTTATGGTTCTAACTTATACTCTGACATAATGCACACATCATGGGCCCAAATTAAATGACTGTTGACTAAAGAATGTATAATTGATTATTCCACTGCAATGTATAGAAGAAAGAAAATCAATGCTTTCCATTACTTTCACAGTAATGTTCAAACACATGGAAAGCACTTTAAGGTCTAGCCTCTGATGATCATACCAGCCTTATATATACCTGATCATTATATCTTTAATAACTTAAGCAAAAATAAAACTAAATTACTAACCTTTCTCTTAAAGCAAAATGCTATTTCTTGCCTTAAATTATGTAACAAATATTGATTGAATTACCACTGAAACATGAAGCATTTTACTAGGTGCTGGGGGTAAAAATGAGTTAAGTCTGAAACTTCTACTTCTGTCTGTGTGGTAGATCACCTCATTCCGCCTGCTGAGAACATTTAGAAAATTTTAATAAAATATGAAATCAAAACAGAAGAAAACAACCGCTTGGAAGACTTTGGAAAACTACCAACTTAGTCAAGACTTGAAGGACCAAGATCCTAGCTAGAAGGGAAATTCAGAGAAATGACCCTGACATTCTGTGCTTCTTTTTCCTTTATGGCATTTGCCTTTACCAAGCTGTACCTTAGAGGCTGAGAAGCAAAGAAGTTGAGCAGAGATTTACATGGTAAAGGGGACAGGGAGACAAAAAATTACAGTTGAAGACCCAAGAAGAATGAGTAAACACCCCAAGCTATCAGTTTGACCCTTAAAGGCTATACTTTAGGAAAAGGGTATAGAAAAATACTAACACTGAGTTTCAAATTAGCTAAATCTTAAATGGATTAAAATGATGTTCCTTACACTAACTTCCTATTAGGTGGAAAAGTAAATTCTCTATGCAAAAAAGGTAATATATGGAGTCTTAAATTATCTCTACAGCTTACAATATTCAGACTTCAATAAACATAATCAGACAGTCAAAAAAAAAAAAACACACTTAAACAAGCAGAAAAGAATCCACATAACTTAAACAGACTCACAGGAGGGAGGTCTAGCTTTTGGAGTTAACAGAAAATAACTTAAATATAAATATCATTCATATTTTAAAAGATTAAAATATGGAGGGTTAACAGAGAAGAAAAAAGAAGAATTGAAAGTACAGATGAGACTGTAAGAGACATACCAGACCTAAAGAATAGGCCAAACATACATATGCTGAGATTCTCAGGCGGAGAAGAAAAATACATGGGGAAGAGGCAATATTTGAAGAGATAATATATGAGAATTTAAAATATATATATATAATGCATATATTTAAGAAGGAAGAAAGAAGTATGAACCCCAATCAAGATAAATTTGAACCAGGCTATGCTGAGGCACCTGATAGTAAAATTACTGAAAATCACAATGAAGAGAAAATCTTAAATGCAGTCAGAAGCGGGGTGGAGGAGAAAGACAGACTATTTTCAAAGGAATAAGATTGAGAATGGTAACTGACTTGTAAACAGAAATGAGGGAACCCAAAATGTAATGAAATGGATTTTTTTAAAGGATAAAAGGAAATAACTGCCCATCTTTGATTCTATATCCAACAAAAATGATGTTCAAAAAAACCCAAGAAACAAAAGCTGAAAAAGAACCTTCAAAAACAAAAAACTAAGAAGATTAGTTAAGAGAAATCACCTAATAAGGAGTTCTTCAGGCAGATAAATATTGATTCCAAATGGAAACATGTAAATGAAGGCAGGAATGAAGAACAAAGGGAATAATATATGTATGGATAAATACAAAGGAGAATTGACTCTATAAAATGAGAATGACAGTTATTTTTGAGGTTTAAAAGTATGTAGAAGTAACATATATATGAATAAGATCACAAAAGCAAGAGGGAGAGGATTAGATTTAAAGTATTGTAAGTTCCCACAGACATAGAAAACAAACTTATGGTTACTAAGGGGGAATGGGGGGGATAAATTAGGAGTTTGGGATTAACAGATACACACTACTATATATAAAATAGATAAACAACAAGGACCTACTGTATAGCACAGGGAACTATACTCTATAACTTGTAATAACCTATAATGAAAAAGAACCTGAAAAAGAGCATATATATATATATATATATATATATATATATAACATATATATAACATATATATAAAACTGAATCACTTTGCTGTACACCTGAAACTAACACAGCATTGTAAATCAACTATACTTTAATAGAAAAAATTTTTTTTAAATCCCTGAAGTAAAGCCTATTTGAGTAACCTTTAGGAAAAAAAAGTGTTTTAAGTGCCTTGTATTGTATAAGATGCAAAAAGACTATTTTACATTGATTAAAAGTCAGGAATGTCAAAACAGGAAAACAGTATTTAATTAGCAAATTCATAGAATGGAAAAATAAATAAATAAAACAACCCAAGAGAAAAATGAAAAAATAATAAAAACAAATTTTAAAAACCTGGTAAACCAAATAAAAAACAAATAGTAAGAAGATAGTTGTCAAACTAAATGCATCAGTGATTATCTGAAATGTAAATGGACTGAATACATTAATGGATAAATAAAGATTGTCAGATTGGATAAAAAGATATCTATATGCTGCTTACTAGACACACTTCTTAAATATTATAATGTAGTAAGGTTAAAAATAAAATTATAGAAAGACACCCATAAAAACTCTAACTAGGGCTTCCCTGGTGGCGCAGTGGTTGAGTCCGCCTGCCGATGCAGGGGACACGGGTTCGTGCCCCGGTCTGGGAAGATCCCACATGCCGCGGAGCGGCTAGGCCCGTGAGCCACGGCTGCTGAGCCTGCGCGTGCAGAGCCTGTGCTCCGCAACGGGAGAGGCCACAGCAGTGAGAGGCCCACGTACCGCAAAAGAAAAAAAAAAAACTCTAGAAGAAATCTAATATAAAATATAAAAAGTAGACTTTGCAACAAGATGTAGATCTCACATTCTCTGGACAGCCAACTCAGATGGAAATTAGCTGAAATTTTTTGGAGGAATACTCTTAGGATGAGTAACTGTAGGGAGAATAAAGGAAGCAGGTATGGGAATGAGGTAAGATGGGTTCCACCACAGTTAGAATGTGGGCTGTGGCAACTCCATGCATGGAATGAAGCTGATAAAGCCCTTCAGAGTTGCCTGATTTGGAGGGAGATGACTAAGAATTATAAAGTTTCCATCAACCAATTGCTAAGTGTAGGCTGTCATTTGGAAGGGAGCTTGACCTTGGGCTAATTGGCTTACTTTAGCTGAAGACTAAAGTCGAGGACTGCCAGTCAGAAGCACTTCTGGTAGCTGGGAGAATACCTCCTTCAATCCTGAAGAGGAAATTAGGGAGAACAGCACAGACTCAACTACACATGACTTGTTTGTTCAGGAATAGAAAATGGCACCACTTATATGTACTTATTTGTCCCAAACATCATTTGTGACTCTAATTTTCACAATAATCATATAAGATGAGTATGTATTCTTATCACAATCTTATTGATGAGAAAATTGAGAATCTGAAAGGTAAGGTCAAGAAAATATTAAAGTTGGAAATCAAACCTAAGTTGACATGACTCTAAGGTTTCCATCTTTCTGCCATATATACTATTTCCAGACTAGTAAGAAATTAAATTAACTTTAAGAGGAATTTCATGACAAAAAACATTTAAAGATTAAGCATAGAGCTTATTTTTCTAGTATATTTCCATCTACTTCATTTTTCTGTGCTATTCTTTTCTGAACAAATGACACTTTAACTCCCTAAATAGTTTCATTTCAGTCTGAAGGAAAGTGATTCTATGACTTAAAAGCACTCTAGAAGCTAGATTCAAACACTTTAAGATTATTTAGTATAGGTAGACCCAAAGGCAAGCCAGTATGAGAAGTACTAATAATATGATTTTCTCTACATAAGAGGGACCATGAATTAAATTTTTCTTTATTCTCAAGAGTTTTCAAATGTGATCATTTCCAATGACCAGCCATACCATTCTAGTGCTACCATCTTAGAGTATATTGCATACAATTGCCCAAGTGTTTGGAATCAAGATATAAAATGAAAAAATCATTGTGTACTTTGGCTTAATTTGGAGAGATTCTGCAATGGTCACATTAATCCTCTAAAATTTTATTTATACTGAGAAGTATAGATCTCTTGGGGGAGATTAAAAATATGTGTAGGAAATGAAAATGTAAGTTAATTTCACTTGATAATTCAGAGAAAAAGAAGTCAAGGTCGGGACTTCCCTGGTGGCGGCAGTGGTTAAGAATCCACCTGCCAGTACAGGGGACACAGGTTCGATCCCTGGTCTGGGAAGATCTCACATGCCACAGAGCAACTAAGCCCGTGCACCACAACTACTGAAGCCTGCACGCCACAACTACTGAAACCCACCCACCTAGAGCCTGTGCTCCACCACAAGACAAGCCACCGCAATAAGAAACGCACGCACAGCAACAAAGAGTAGCCCCCCTTTGCCGCAACTAGAGAAACCCCACGCGCGGCAACGAAGACCCAAACGCAGCCAAAAATTAATTAATTAATTAAAAAAAAAAAAGAAGCAAGGTCAATTATGGCATCTATTTCTAATAGAATCATATGGTTAGATATCCCCTTAAGAATCAATGTGTGTGTGTGTGTGTGTGTGTGTGTGTGTGTGTGTGTTAGGCTTCACACACATTTAAATGCTATGGCAAGGTGATATCACTCTGTTGAGCATCTATAAACGTGACAGAGATGCCACCAGCTATCTATACATCTTGAAAGCTAACACAAAATCAGTTGGTGCAATTATGTAATTTAGCTGCATTTGTGGTGCTACTTTATCTACTGGTATCTGTAAATGACTTTATTATAAAAATTCAAAGGCTCTGCTAAAAGCCAAATTAGGCTTGGTAGCAACACAAAAACATTATCAACCAGGGAAATCTCTAAAAGAACCAGCAGACAAGAAAACATCAAGTAATGTCTGGAAAGACATAAAATGTGATATCAATTCATTAAGTGCTGACTATTGTTTTAGTTGAGATCTGAGTAAAAGTGTATTGCTGGTGGGTATGCCGAGTGTCTCTACTGGGATCTAATTTACCTTTTTCCTCTCAGATATTTCACAGGCAAGGTAACTAGAGCCTGAAGTTATTAGCAAGTTACAGATGTCAAAGTTCAATGACTGCTCAATGAAGGAGAGGAAACAAATAAAGAAAAGACATGCCTTTATGTCACAGTTCCTATATATATATTTGGTACACTTTGAACATCAATCAAAAGAATAAATTAAAAATCATTTGATCAAAAGGCAATAAGCCTTCAAAATTCATACAGAAAGTAATTGACATATTAATAATGTTGATATTTGGACTGCTGATGCCAATGACAAAGTGAGATACTCATTGAAGAAAAGGGTAGAAAAGAAGTTTTTGTAAAGGCAAGAATAAAATTACTTCTTTTATTTGAATCTCATACAGTCTGTCAGATTTAGTCACAGATATAACTTCTGTCTCATGAAGTTCCTGGTAAAATGTTAATTTGACAAGAAATTTAAAGGTTATTTGAACTGACATCATCATTTTTAAAGAAGATTCAAAAAGTTTAATGGTTGCTCCACTTGTGATTGAGATTGAAATCCATCAATCTATTAGCCAATGTCCTTTCTTTCTCAGCTGTCTTTCTTTCAATCATATTTAGCAATAGAAAAAGCCTCCCCCTTTCGGGGCAATTTTTAGCTAAAGGAATTTATTCACTAAACAGTGATCTTTATTTAAAGGCCAGTGGCAGATTTAAAGTCTTAGAATTACACCTACCATCAAACTTCAAGAAAGTTCACAAATGTAAGCCACTGAGCAAATAAAAAGAATGGCTTATGGGTGGGCTTTCAAATAGAACATGGCTCATTCTTCAAATGGCTTGAAGGGACAATAAATTCAAGGCTTATTAGATCAGAAATGTTGGTCTTTGGTCTTTGAATGAAAACACCACAGTAGCCTGAGTTTCAGATCTTACAAATAGGTGTTCCTAATGCTTTCTATGCACATGAGGAGAGATATCTACAAAGGTTGTAAGGCAAGTTGACAATATTCTTTTATAGATGAAATCTAGCAATTTACGTTGATTTTATTTCCAGACAAATCAATAACCAGATGATGTGTATAGGGAAGGAAGATACTTAAAACTTAGGCACTAATTATCATTTAGCAGTGCCATCCAGGTGTACCCAAGTCATTTATATAGCTGAATTTATCATTTGGATAAACAAAGTACATTTAAATGTTACCAGCAGAAGGAACTGCTTAAAATGATATAGTTGAGTTTTCTGTGAATGGTAAATGGGTAAATTGACCTATGGCAATAATCACTATAATCACAAAGAATGCTGTTGCAGTCTTTGCCCTTTAGTGCAGTATGCTATGCACTGTATGTAATAGGTATAGAATAGGACTGAAATAAAGTATGCAGGACATCATCAAAATGGAATTCAGAGTGTCATCATCCTCTTCCTCCTTCTACAATGTGGTTAATGATTTGTAACTGTGTCACAGCTTGATTCAAATTAGATATACTATAAAACATTAAAATCTGTTGGTTCATAAATTGAGTGACATTCACATATTTACATATTCATACACTAGATGATATCTCACTGTTCCAATGTGATTGTCAGAAAGGAAGAGGTTTTCCTCTACTCTTCTAGGTTCCTCTGACTGGTCTAGGAATTAAGTTCATGTGAGACAGACTAACAGGGGAAAATCAAGCAGAAGTTTAATAACATACACATTGGAGAGACCCAGGAAAACTGAGCAACTCACCAAAATGACTGAAACCCTCACCTTAAATACTGTCTTCAGCTAAATACAAAAATGGTTTTGGGAGTAGTGGTTTGGGACTTGAAAGGGGAGGAAGGCAATTGACAAGGAGACAGAAAAGCAAATGTTTGGTAATCAAATACTTGTTGCACCTTGCAGAGACAATGTGACACAGAGAGAAACAACAAACAGGCTTAACAGACTTTGCTAGGTTCTTCCCTGTCTACCACACCTAGTTTGTACTGAAGTTACCTATGGCGATAGCTCCCTTCCTGGAACATATCCTCTTTTTATATTCTTTTAGGCATTTAAGAGGAAAGTCAAAAGTTCTTCATGAATCTTTTGGGCCTTAAAAATAATGAGGCTAAATTAATCTTTATGCCAAAGAGACACATTTTGGGGTGGCAAATTTTGCTCACCTACATGATATAGTTGACAACCTTATGTACCTAAAGTGAAATTGACAATAGAGGAGGGAAAAAAATCATTACTTCAGCCTGGTGGAATCAAGGACCACTGTATGGAAGTGATGCCTCTGACCAAGAAGTTGAAGATTTGGTGAGAAAATGAAGGTATCCTAGGCCATAAATTGTTTGTAGCACAATCACCCAAATCCAGTTGACAGAAAATGGTGACTTGATACCAGTGTACTCAACCATTATTTATCCTGATGCTGTGTTTGACTAGGATATCTAATGACATTTCACCTATAGTCAATTACTTTTTAATGTTTTAATATTTGTTCAGGTATCCTTTGGGCTTTTGTTAAAACTGTTTTGAGGATAATTTAAATTTTTATATGTATCACATTTTTTACCATCTTAAGAATGAGAAGACTGTTGTATATTTGGATTTTTTTCAATTTTATTTGCTTTCAGTCACACTACTATATGTGTGCAATTTGTATGATCTTGTAGTCAAAAATTTAATTACTTAAATTTTACTTTTTAAAAGACATCCCAGTGAATGATTTTTTAAAAATCCAAAACATTTAAAAGGTAGTTCTTTTTAGGAAAATTAGCCATTTGTCAAACTGATGATTAGACAGAACGATTTAAGTAAAATTTAAATTTGATTAAATAATTGGAATTTAATTAAATTTAAATATAATTTTGGGACTTCTCTGGTGACGCAGTGGTTAAGAATCCACCTGCCAATGCAGGGGACAGGGGTTCATGCCCTGGTCTGGGAAGATCCCACATGCCACGGAGCAAGCAACCTGTGCACCACAACCACTGAGCCTGCACTCTAGAGCCCGAGAGCCACAACTACTGAGCCCACGTGCCACAACTACTGAAGCCCGCGTGCCAAGAGCCCAAGCTCCGCAACAAGAGAAGACACTGCAATGAGAAGCCTGCTCACCTCAACAAAGAGTAGCCCCTGCTTGCTGCAACTAGGGAAAGCCTGCGCACAGCAACAAAGATCCAACGCAACCAAAAATAAATAAATAAGTTAATTAATTTAAAATATATATATATTTTTTTAGGACTGCAAAATATATGCAAAAACCCTCAAAGACATCTGGTCATTTTTTTTCAAGTGATTTTAAATAAAGTTGCATTTTCTTATTGCTTTCTAGTGTTCCCTAACTTCAACTGTTGTTTGATAAATATGTAGAAGGAGGTAAGGGAAAGACTACTCTATAGTATAATGTTCTAATTCAAGCTAACCATATACTTCACACTTGGCCAATATCGTAAATTCTTAGTTTATATAAGAGCATGTATTATCATATCATATTTATGTTTTAATAACTGCATTTCAATAAAATTGATTTTATGTGCAGTCAAATATATACCATTTTATGTGTTTAAAATGATTACCATAGACTTCATGGGGCTGCAACTGCTATGACATGTGGTTGGAATAAGCAAAGCCTTATGTAGTGTGATATGAATGACATTTTTTGCTAAAAATGTGCTAGGTTCCAGAGGACCTTTGTAAGATAAAAACAGCCCAAAGGTCCTGAAGGAAAGCACATTTTGACAGTCACCACTAGCAAACTTCATGTGTGACTGAATGGAAAGAACACTAGTCTATAAGTCTTGATTTTGTCTTAACTCTGTCTTAGGCAACTCAAACTTTCTAGGCCCCTTTTCTATTGCAAAATGTTGGATTTTTATTTGACGATTCTAATCTCGCTTTAAATGTGATTATATGTTTCTGGTTTAACATTGAGCTAAGAGGAAATGGGAGGTTCAGACAGGGATACGTAAGGGTGGATTCAAATTACAAGAATGAATTTTGAGAGATAGGCCCGCCAAAGAGAGTGAATGACTCTATGTGGATCTGGGTCTCCAGGAAGAAGTCATGAGAGAAATATTTGAAACCGAGTTGAGAGAGAACTGATGTATATTTTAGCAATTCTATCTTTCTCTCTTGGCATTACTTCCTATTGTAATAGAAATATATTATTTTTATTATATTTCTCTGTATACCTGAGGCTTACAGATTTATGCTAATTTTTAAGGGGAGGAAGCCATTCTCTCTGGATTACTGAACTTTAGCCAATATATTTAAGGAACAATTAATTGACCTGTACCTTCCAAAGCAGTGGCTGCATTAACTGAATTTCCTGAATTATGCTTGCGATTAGACTGCATGATTTAGGCATTATGTGTATTCTTGAAAAAGCTATTTCTGAGATATTAATAGTGCTTTTATTTGATTCAGAAATCAAAGTAAAGTCTTTCTTAAGGCATTCTATAACTGGCATTAACTCTTCTACCACAAAGAGGTTATATTAAGTTGTAAAAATGATAATTATAAATATTTCTAGGTCTTGGAATCTTCAGTAATAGCTGTCATGTAGCTCAGTTTTAGGTTCAATTCTTCACCCTTTGTCTAACTTCTTCTTGAGATTTGAGTTTTGGTTTGCCAAATATTTTTCTTGAGAGTGCTATCTGGTGTAAAATGGTGCATGACTGTTTAAATTGTATTTACATAAATATAAGAATCACATTATGAACCTCTGATATAACCATGAAATGGTACAGTATCTCTTATCAAATATGTCTTGAACAGGGCATAAATCAAGCTTCAAAGATAGTGCTAGTATTCATGAATAGTTTACAAGAGTCGAGCAAAGCTACTGGAAGATGAGAGAGCAGACATGAGCCATCGCTACCAAGCTACACAACCATGAGACCATTCAGACCGCAAATTATCAGACATTTGGTGAGGTCACCCTAGACCATCCAGCCACAGGGAAGATAGCCCAGACAAGAACTACTCAGCCAACTTAGAGAATTATGAAAATAATGAATGTTTACTCTTTTAGGCCACAAAGTAGTTTCTGAGTAGTATATTACACAACAAAAGCTAAGTGATGGAAGGATAGTGTGATCCAGTAGTAATTCCAGGGTGTTAATTTTTTTGGTGGTGTAGACATTTAAAAATTTTTGTTTTGGTTAATTTTCAAACAGGCTTAAGGGCTAATGAGTAGAAATCAATCTAGAAGACGTGTCTATGTTCCAGGAAAGAGAAGTGATATTTCTAGTTAACACTAAATGAAAACTAAACAAATAGTGTCTAAATAAGAAAAGTTGTATGTGGGAAGATCTATTGTAATAGAAAGAAAAGCGAATGGATTATTCTGTTGAGGTTTGGTGTTGGGAAGCTGAGGTAAGAATTATTTGTTCGCTTTCCATTTTCTTGTGAGGTAGGTTGTAGGGCCACCCACTGAGCCTGAGAAGAAGGCAATTCAGTGTTTTAAATACTGCTGTGAAGATGAAGGGCAGAGCTGACTAGAGGAATATATTAGAACTGACAGTGTCTTTTGAAAACACGAAACACTATAGCTGAGAGTTTGTTTCAATTTTGTGATTTTTATTGCACAAAAATGTACTGTATTAGTCATATATAAAATATACAGTAAGGCTATTCTCTCCATATGTAAGTGGCAGAAAGCGAAATGTATACCTTTGAGGTTTGAGCACGAGTTCCCCTCACATTGCCTTGGTTGAAAGACCTCTCAATACTCTGTTCTCTTAATGCCCAATCCTTAGATTCCAAACCTCAAAGGAAATGTGTTTTTTCATTTTTATCAATGATCATTAACCCACGTTTAGAGAGAGCAATTTTTTTTTTAATAATCGTGTCAAAGTTTTAAATTTTTGGAGATGTCTCCCTAAAGCCCTCATCCAGGCTCTTTGTGGGAATTAGTGATGCTCCTAATTAATCATCAGTTTTGGGTTAACTCAAGAAATAAGGACAATCATGAATAACAATAATAGTACGAACTATGGTTTAAGAAGTTAGAGATCACTGTTTATAAATAAACACATACACAAAGACACATGCAACACATACATATTCAACTTGTCCTCGGTCACACAACAGCAAGTGGCAGAGCTAAGAGACAAACCCAGGGAGTCTAGTTCTAGAGTCTGTGCTTTTAACTACTAGGCTGTTTTGCCTTTGCAAGATTCTGGATCATTTTTATCATATTAGATGAACATATTCACAACAGACATTCAGAGATTGCCAGTGCTATTTGACAAATATATTAAGCTATCGAAACTCAGACGAACTATATCCTTCTACCAGGCAGAAATGTTTTGAATCAAACACAGATAAGTGCATGGATACAATTTTTACTGATATCAGCAGTCAGAAACGTATACATAGATAGTATGTAATAAGGGGGATTATTTCGGTATTTATTTGGTTCTTCAAACTCTATTTAAACATCCTGGGGATGTAGAATTCATTATTCACTAGCACAAAATTAGGAAATGATTATATAAATAGATCAATCTGTATAATATAAGAGAAATGCCTGAATAGCAGTGTGTTGCCTAAGAATGATAAACCTAAAATAAAAGATAATAACAGTTTTTGTTTAACAACCTTCCAAGCGACTGAAATCAGTAATTAAATGTATTCAAATCTGCAAAGACAGAGCTCAGACAATGTATATATACTTAAACATGCACATTGTTAATGATGTTGAAAGCCTAGGAAAATGTAATCACAAAACTCTGGTGCAAGAAACAGGTCGTAATACTTGGGCAATTGTTCCTGGAAGGGAAAAATTACTAAAATAATAAAACTGTTTTTGTGACGACATTCAGAATTTGTGATTGTCATTCACACAAAGCTCACTGATAATCCAACAATAAGCAAAAGCTTATAGGTCTCAAAATACTGTCAGCTGGATTAAATATTTAAAAATATTGTAATGGTGTCTTTTTTTATTATATTTATTTTTTGTGGTACGCAGGCCTCTCATGGTTGTGGCCTCTCCTGCTGTGGAGCACAGGCTCCGGACGCGCAGGCTCAGCGGCCATGGCTCACGGGCCTAGCCACTCTGCGGCATGTGGGATCTTCCCGGACCGGGGAACGAACCCGTGTCCCCTGAATCGGCAGGCAGACTCTCAACCACTGTGCCACCAGGGAAGCCCTATATTTATTTTTTTTATACAGCAGGTTCTTATTAGTCATCCATTTTATATACATCAATGTATACATGTCAATCCCAGTCTCCCAATTCGTCCCACCACCACTCCCATCCCCCGCCACTTTTCCCCCTTGGTGTCCATACGTTTTTTCTCTACTTCTGTGTCTCAGTTTCTGCCCTGCAAACCGGTTCATCTGGGTTTCCACATATATGCATTAATATACAATATTTGTTTTTCTTTCTGACTTACTTCACTCTGTATGACAGTCTCTACATGCATCCACGTCTCTACAAATGACCCAATTTTGTTCCTTTTTATGGCTGAGTAATATTCCATTATATATATGTACCGCATCTTCTTTATCCATTTGTCTGTTGATGGCCATTTAGGTTGCTTCCACGACCTGGCTATTGTAAATAGTGCTGCAATGAACATTGGGGTGCATGTGTCTTTTTGAATTATGGTTTGCTCTGGGTATATGCCCAGTAGTGGGATTGCTGGGTTATATGGTAATTCTATTTTTAGTTTTTTAAGGAACATCCGTACTGTTCTCCATAGTGGCTGTATCAATTTACATTCCCACCAACAGTGTAAGAGGGTTCCCTTTTCTCCACACCCTCTCCAGCATTTGTTGTTTGTAGATTTTCTGATGATGCCCATTGTAACTGGTGTGAGGTGATACCTCATTGTAGTTTTGATTTGCATTTCTCTAATAATTAGTGATGTTGAGCATCTTTTCCTGTGCCTCTTGGTCATCTGTATACCTTCTTTGGAGAAATGTCTATTTAAGTGTTCTGCCCATTTTTGGATTGGGTTGTTTGTTTTTTTTAATATTGAGCTGTATATTAATATGTAGAATGGGATAAGAAGAATCTCTTTAATTTCTGTAAGTAAAATTTAAAAAGAGTTGGAAGAAAATGTACAAGTTAATGTTTCTGCTTTGGATAGTTACGTATGAATAGCCAGGGACTAAGTTAAATCCTCTTCTGTATGTTTAAATGAAGAGCAAAGTTTAAGTTCAAGAGTAGTCAGCCTGGAACAATTTTTTTAAGTAGCATGTACTTTAAATATATTACATAAGGTTCTTAGCATGTATCATTTGTTGAAGTGGGCTTGAATCTACCTCATAAAATATAAAATAAATATAGAAACTACCTTCTCATTTGAAACTTTTGGAATAAAAATATATATATTTATATTTTGGCTGAATTTAATGGTGCCTCCAGCAGCTTATTTCAGTGCCTCCAGATAAGGCAAAGCTGGAAGGATTTGGTTACACTAAAATTCCCAGACAACTTTTATTCTTTGTTGTTGTTATATTTCTTTATAGCTGATGATTTAACATACATTTTGTGATGACTTTTTTTTATAATAATAGTTAACTGCTATAGCAGTTGATTGCCTTGTAAGCTCCATTCATTCTGAGTCAAATTAGTTTTATTTCACCTGTTTTGAAAGTTACCATAGTATATCCTCATGACTATTTCTCTTGATGTCCTGTTTTTGGTGTCCAAGTTATTTCTATTAGAGACAAAGATTACTCAGTGCTAATCCTTAGGTCTTTCTAATAATCGCCTAGCTTACGCTCTGGTCTTCTGGCAAGTTTCTTCCAGGGATGCTAAAGATCCTTGTATGTTAAAAATTTTGTTAGCAATTTCCAGGTACCTCAGCTCCTCTAAAGACAAGTTAATCAAGTGATTCACACATGTACAACATATTTGAGCCCCTACTCTGATCAGAAGCTCATCTAGATGCTGAGGCTTAAACATGATGAATGAGACATGATCCCTGCTCTGGGGTTTTGGGATGAATGTGGTACTTACTACTCACATATTATAGGGATTAAGAAATATGCTCTGGGGCTTCCCTGGTGGTGCAGTGGTTGAGAGTCCACCTGCTGATGCAGGGGACATGGGTTCATGCCCGGGTCTGGGAAAATCCCACATGCCGCAGAGCGGCTGGGCCCATGAGCCATGGCCACTGAGCCTGCGCGTCCGGAGCCTGTGCTCCGCAATGGGAGAGGCCACAACAGTGAGAGGCCCGCGTACCGCAAAAAAAAAAAAAAGAAATATGCTCTGGTGTCATATAGCCTTGGGTTAAATCCCAGGTCAGCTACTTACAAAGAGTATATACTTAAGCAATTTACTTCTTTCTGTTACATAAAATAAGATTTGAATTAAGTGTATGAATCTGAGAAATGAGGATAACAATAGATAGCATTGAGGATTACTTTGAAACTTAAATTGAAATAATGCATGTAAAGTACTTAACATAATACTTGGCACATAGTAAGTGTTCAACCAATGTTAGCTATTATTCTAAATAAATAAATTTCAGTGTGATGAATGGCATTTCAGAGATATGCAAAAAGTAACTTTGAAAACACAGGATAAATTATTCTCCCTAGGAGACTCAGGTAAAGCTACAGATAACAGGTGATATTTGATCTGGAACTTAGAGAATGAAGAGAAGGCTGGGCAGTGAAAGCTGGGCAGCAAAAGCAGGAAAGACAATTCCAGATAAGATACTGGAATGAACATAAGCTGAAAAATATCCCTGTGTGTGTGAGAAATAGTATTCTGGTATTGCTTTGATAGAGATCAGTCTTACTACTTTGAAATTGGGAGTGCATAAAAATAAATAATTTTCATTATTATCTAATGAACACTTTACTATGAACCAAGGTAAGCTCTTAGGCTGCAAATTTTCAATGACACTGTGGCATTGTAGTAAAATTATTATCCCACTTGTTTGATGAGAGATTGAAAAGCAGATTTAGTTACTTGCCTAAGTCCACTGTATCGCCACAACAAAATTATTATAGACACATGGCAATTTTGTTTACCATGATTTTGAACCCAGAATTTGAAACCAGGCAGCATAACTTCAGAAACCATTCCATCTTCTGGTCCATAAATGGTAGCTAAGGATACTCAATTATATCTACTTAATTAAAAGTAAAATAATCTACTCCCTGTGTGAGTACAGGAACATGTACATGTATGAATCTAAATAGCAAAAGATGTTGGGGAATGTTAAGAGCTGTGGAACTGGAAAATATATGCCCAACCACAAGACATTCAAATTCAAATATGTGCTTAGCTAAATGAAACAGCCTAAGGGTCATACTTACCCAGTTGGTCAGTGTTCAACTATATTAAGCAGTGAAGTATGATGTAAAAAATTTAAATCACAGTGTAACATGATGGGCTTTACAATTTAGACAGTCCAAATAAGGAAGGATTGGATTGGAGTGGGGAGAGGTTGGAGAGAGATATATAAAGGAAAATTCAAATAAGGAATTAAGTTCTGGACTAGGGCATCGGCAGCAGGAAGGATTAAAGGAGACAAGCCGAGACACTTGCTATTGCTTAATGAAGCCAGCCTGATATTTTGTTGAAAAATAAAGCTGAATCCTCCAAGACAACGCTTATCCTATGTATTACCAAATATGATCTGGGAAAATGCTTTTTAAGATGGGTATTGAGAAGATTTCAATACTCCAGTTCAGTATCATTGCCTTCCTCTAGAATGCCTTGCAAGAAATGTCACCTCTTCCTTAGGTGTCCCTGGAAGACTGTATATAGGCAGAGCTATAATTCAGGCATGTGTTTATGTGGAGAATGGAGATATTACCTTCCTCATAAGGAAACATAACATGAAGTGAATGTAAAGTGCCTGACACAGAGCATGGCAAGTGGTAAATCTGTAATAAATGTAAACCATTTTTACTACTTCTATTATTAGTAAAACCAGTCCGTATAGACAGAAATGATAGAAAGTAATGCAAATGAATGGCATTTCTAGAATATGTAAAAAAATAATTTTCTAATTTACTGTTTAAATAAAGAAATATAAAGCCAAGAAAAGTTTAATGTAACTTGTATGCTTTCAATAAATATTTCCTGTCTGATAAAAATATATAAATAAAATTTCCCCCAAACTGTGGTTTAATAAATATTGTTAAGTTGGATAACAGCATTAGGAAAAAATCTCCCTGGTCATCCCTTCCCATTTTTATGTTTTTTCTTCTATAAGTTTGAAATGTAATCTTTTCATCTTAACCTGACACAGCCCACTGTTGGGTAGTCAGTAGGTGATATGATTTATTAGGTCATGTTATGGTTTTCAGTTTTTAGATGACATGCACATTATTAGTTTTTTAGGATAACTTCAAGATTATGTTCCATTTTTATAATCAGTTTGAATAGTTCTTTGGATTTCAGAAAAAGAAACTGAATTATTATTCTGTTATGAACAGCTTTGCCTTCCTCCAGCCAGACAGAATTAGTGTCATGTAATCAGTCCTTGAATGTGTTAACATATCTTACCAAAACCAACATGAAATAGTGTAAACTAGCATAACCCTTACCTGACACTTTATTTATAGGGATTTGTATTAACTTGCAGAAATTTCATTGATCTTTCTTTTGACTTATCAAAAGTAAATCTGATAGCTAAGTATGTTCACTAATATTCTATAAATTTTTTCCTAATAATATAACACATTAAAATATATGCATTGCATTCTGTATATGATTTATGAACAAAAATTAGATGTGAATGATATGGTACTCTCATTATTAGGACTTACTATATAAAAATGTAATTTATAGTTAATAGAATCAACCCATTTTCTGCCTCTACGAGTAGAATGGCATTGAACAATTCCATAAAAAATTATATTATTTTGCTTTAATCTACCAAAAATATTTCTACTTTTACTTTTGTCTCAGACAACATAGAAGAAACTGATTTAGATGGAAGAAAATAATGATAGTAACATGGCATTACATGGTACACCCACTTTAAAGTAAAGGTCACTGACCAAAGCCCAGTCATCTTAAATTTCATCAAATAGTGGAAAAAGTGAATATCTAAATTCTAGGCCATTATGTCCACTGGGGCCCTGGAACCTACATTTGGAAGACACAGGGCAGATGTTTGCTGAATTACAATGAATAATGCATAGAGGAAGCAAGATGCTTGAATTTTCTCACTGGAACTTACTTCCAGTTGAATAGTATATAAGCAAACATAAAGTTGCTGCCTATTGAGATTTTCCTCTTTGTAGACTACCTTCAAATAGATTTTTGACATCAAGAGCAAGGAATATTTTGGTCTTGGCATTTCAGTGTGCTCTTTTTCCTTTCCCTTTGTATATGAAGAACAAAATATGATTAGCATTGTTGGTCAGTGAAAAATAGACCAAGAGCAGTGAGAGAAAATTCTTTCAAGGCCTATCTGCCCAATTATCTCCAGTATACAACATCAAACTGTGAGTCAGAGGAACAGGAGGCCAATTATCATGAAGCACTGAAGCCCCAGTCACACAATGTGATACTACACTATAGTGAAAAAAGAAGCAATTGCTGAACTTATTTAATGAAACCTAGACCCATGGTTTGAAGATTTTGGGGTTTTTTTTTTAGCAGTGCGTACATATAGGAATGTGTATACTAGCACTCTATACTTACATTAAACTCATACTTTAATTAAATATTACTTATATTGAATAGTGTTTTTTAATGTAAATTGAAAGAAAGTAGAATCACTAGAATTAGAGAGTTATGTTCTGTACAGTTATTGCTAAGAAAGAACAATGCACATTTAGGTGATAATTTGGATACTTTATACATAAAAAAAGGTTTTTGTTGAAACATTTTTAAAAGTGCAATCTTTCCTTTTAATTTTACTATATTTTGTGGGTTACTTATTTAATTACTAATTTCATTCTGCATATGAAGACGAAACCAAGGTTAAAGTGAAAAAACAAGTGATGATAAAACGTGTGAGAATCATCCATGTGACCAGCACCTATTAAATCCTCACATCATCTCCACAAAGTAAGTGCTGTGATATTCATATTACACAGATAAGGAAACTGAGGTACATGGAGATTAAGAAAAGTACCAGGGCTTCCCTGGTGGCGTAGTGGTTGAGAATCTGCCTGCTAATGCAGGAGACATGGGTTCGAGCCCTGGTCTGGGAGGATCCCACATGCCACGGAGCATCTAGGCCCGTGAGCTACAACTACTGAGCCTACGCGTCTGGAGCCTGTGCTCCGCAACAAGAGAGGCCGCGATAGTGAGAGGCCCACGCACCGCGATGAAGAGTGGCCCCTGCTTGCCACAACTACAGAAAGCCCTCGCACAGAAACGAAGACCCAATACAGCAAAAATAAATTAATTAATTAATAAACTCCTACCCCCAACATCTTCTTTAAAAAAAAAAAAAAAAAGAAAAGTACCAAAGTTGCCCAGCAAGAATTCAAGCTCATGTGGTCTGACTCCAAAGTGCATGCTCTTAACCACTATACTTGGCTGCCTTAAAACTGCACTTGAATTCTCCCACCTTTCTCACATGTAGCATTCAACAATGATGGAACACAGAGAAAAGAAAATAAAACAGGAAAGCTTTCATTTAGACAAATCCGAAAACAACATGGGAGAGGAAATCTGACCCATGAAAGCAATAGTGATATCCCAGGATTTTTGCAATATCCTGAAGATAATTTTCTGAACATCAGTAGTAATCATTAATCTAAATATTTGCATATTTTGCCACCTTCTGTATTCTTTGCACATGGGATCTTTACTTTTTCTGATATTGTGATCCACTATCACCATGAAGAGAAAAATTTAGTAAGTCTGGTGAAATTAATTTCCTAGATAATTTTTTTTTAATCAATGAGTTTTCAAACTATTCGAACAAAAGTAATTTATTCTAAGAAAAATTGTGATCCAATACGTAACATATAAACATATATATATGTGTGTATTTATATATGCAGAAAAGTGCTGTTATACAAGCATTGATCAGTCTGATTATTCACTGGGCATTTATTGGAGAGAAGGGGAGAATGAATTAGGAAATGCATCTTCATTATTCATTCATCAGTTTATGATACATTTTAAAAGCCTCCTTACTATACTCAGGCATTGTTCTCAGTATACATAGGATATGAAGGAGAACCAGAGACACAGTTTCCATTTTCGTAGTATTAATAATCTATCTCACAGGAAAACACTAAAATGGTACAGTCAAGAGATGATAAAGGCCTGTTCTAGGAAGACAGATTAAAAGGAAGTTCAGATGTGAAAAATATTAAGGAGGAAATGTTAAGTCTTGAGAACTTAGGGTGAAAAAGAATGGGGAGAATATAATCAACCAAAAGGGAAATTTGAAAGAAAATATTTTTATTTTCTAAATTATTATTATTAATTTTTTTGGCCCTGCTGCAAGGCTTGTGGGATCTTCGTTCCCTGACCAGGGATCAAACCAACACCCTTGACAGTGAAAGTGTGGAGTCCTAACCACTAGACCACCAGGGAATTCCTTGAAAGAAAATATTTTTTAAAATTCTTTATTTAAACATTTCATTACAAATTAGATGTGAATGACAGTATTACCAACATGATAAAGTACATCTAAAAGTAGTAATTGGCATTATACTTATGAGATTCTAGAATCACTCTAATTAAATCAGGTCAAAAACAGTTACTCTTGTAATGTCTCCTATTATGTATGCATGTTTTCTTGAGAAACTCAAAGTATTCTTATCCTCCACATACCCATTAGGGACAGCAATGAAGAAATAGTTGAGAGTTAAATGGACAAAACAAGGGATCTAATAAACTTGAACCTTATTCTTGAATGCCTTCCTTCCACTCTTCCTTTATGCTTCCAATAAAATATGTGCATGGAGTACATCTTAAACAAATTCTTAAGTTTTATAAAAATTTAGGGCTACAATCTAATAAATCTTTATGATAAGTTAGGCTACATGATGTGGAAAAGTGCCTAAGAGAGATACTCAGTGACTTAAAAAACTACAACATTCCAAACGACTGAAAAAAAATGTCCACACCTAAATCTCAGGCCGAAATTGTTTACCTCTATTATATTTGAGGAAGCTTAGCTCAGGAGAAATGGGTCCACTAGGAAGAATAAAGTAGTGTAAGAACAAGAGAGTTGACACAGGGTCAAGTGTGTGGCTGATTTAGGCTGCCTAACAGGCTTACTTTGGACAAGAAGTCTGTAAGAGAAACAGCACTGACTATTTCTCACTGAGGAGAAAGCAAAGGGGAAAATCATGGGAAAGGGTGAGAAGGCTCTAAGAGGAACAATAATGATGCAGGGGAACATCACTTGCTTGGACAGTCTCTAAACATAAGATCTAAATATGGTGTTGCACATTGAATTTCAGTAAATACAAGGGATAAATTAGAAGGAATATGAGACATTAGAAAATGTCAAAGAAGAATGAAGACTGGAAAACTTCATCTTAAAGATCTTGAGACAAATAAGCACCTGAAAACTATTTATTATAGAAACCAGAAAAAGGACTGAAAGCTAGTAGGACTGAGAAGTAATAATGCCTACAGATTAACAGCATGGACTCTGAAACTTGACCACCTGGTCTGGAATCTGGTCCTACCACTTACTAGCTGTGACTCTGGGTAAATTAAGGGTAATTAAGAAACTCAATTCACTATGAAATTATTGGCGTATGACTTGTAGAAATGAAGACTGTAGTCTCTACCTAATTTTCTTTATTGCTATAGCCTGTGAATACTTATACAGTTTAACTATTTTTGCCTTATTCCTGAATATTCACTGACCTTGCTATATAAGATATGCTGTGATGCTTAATTTTGTGATATGAAGAATATTGAGTTGATAGAACAGAACTAGAGGCAGTAACTTATAATAC
Organism: Neophocaena asiaeorientalis asiaeorientalis; assembly: GCF_003031525.2. Lineage (NCBI taxonomy): Eukaryota > Metazoa > Chordata > Mammalia > Artiodactyla > Phocoenidae > Neophocaena > Neophocaena asiaeorientalis. The sequence continues at coordinate 20,905,723 of NW_020185339.1, read as the reverse complement.
CTTGTGGATGGGTGAATGTATTTTGGGCAAAATGCAGAATGGTTGCATTGACTTAGGTATAAACAGTTTTAATTAGGCAAAGAAGCATATATGGGTATGGGTAGCCAAAGTGGTAAACTATATAGGGAATTTTTGCTAGCGATGTTGTCCTACTGGACAACCTTTTCTATATTTCCTTCAGACCTTGGCATCCAATTCACCAGTATGTGACTAAAGCTAAGCCAGTCACATGGTATCACTTGGAACGGTGAGCCTATAGTAAATATCCCACTCTGACTCTGGTGTTAATAACCCAAAACAGCAGTGACAGTTTAAGATTCATTCTACCAATCGTGGCTTTGACTACCAGAATCTGGAGTACCCTGAAGACATGACACTGGAATCAAAAAGCCCATCAGTGCTGCATTAAGTACCGAATGAGGGTGGTTATCCAACTGTGTCAGTCAATCTTTTGTGCCCCATCATAAACTGTGCTGTTCTGGAGGTCTTTGGGAGATATCACTGTGTTCTCAGTTTTTCTCTCTTCCCTTCCACTTTCTAGGTGCTTTTTTTTTTTTTTTTGCGGTACGCGGGCCTCTCACTGTTGTGGCCTCTCCCGTTGCGGAGCACAGGCTCCGGACGCGCAGGCACAGCGGCCATGGCTCATGGGCCCAGCCGCTCCGCGGCATGTGGGATCTTCCCGGACCGGGGCAAGAACCCGTGTCCCCTGCATCGGCAGGCGGACTCTCAACCACTGCGCCACCAGGGAAGCCCAAGGTGCTTATTTTAATAGGCTTTCCATAGATTATCTGAGCTGTATGTTATGCTTCTAATAATCCAGCTTTTAAATATAGTAATTGGAATTCATTTCTGTAATTAATATCTAAGAACTATGATGACACATGCATTGACTAAGAGTACTGCATGTGAGTTGCTTGCAGGTTGCAAATAAATCTGAAAAGTTTTAAAATAACAAAATTGACTATAGGGTAATGAAAGTGACCAGACCAAGATTTCTCGACAAATAAGATAACATTAAAGTAAACCCAAACAATCATTTATGTAAATATTTTAGGGTTATTTTCTTTTTCTAAATTAAGATATTTGGTTTTTTAGAGCAGTTTAAGGTTCACAGCAAAATTGAGGGGAAGGTACAGAGATTTCCAATGCACACCTGCCCACATATATGCATAGCCATGCCCATTATCAACATCCCTCACCGGGGTGTTACATTTGTTACAACTAATGAACCTTCATCGACATATCATAATCAGCCAAAGTCCATAACGTACATTAGAATTCACCCCTGGTAGTGTGCATTGTTTCTGTGGATTTGGACAAATGTATCATGACATGTATCCAACAATATAGTAATAGGTTCACTGGCCTAAAAATCCCCTGTGTCTTCCCTATTCATCCCTCTGTACCCCAAAACCCCTGGAAAACACTGATCTTTTTTCTGTCTCCATAGTTTTGCCTTTTCCAGTATGTCATATAGGTGGAATTATACAGTATATAGTCTTTAAAAATAGGCTTCTTTCATGTAGCAACATTTAAGGTTCCCCTTTGTCTTTTCATGCCTTGACAACTCATTTGTTTTTAGTGCTGAATAATATTCCATTGTCTAGGCATACTACAGTTTACTTACCCATTCACCTACTGAAGAACATCTTCATAGCTTCCAAGTTTTGGCAAGTACAAATAAAGCCGCTATAAACCTCCACATGCAGGTTTTTGTGTGGACATAGGTTTTCAATACCTTTGCATAAATACCAAGGAGCACAGTTGCTGGATTGTATCATAAGAGTATGTTCTATTTTGTGAGAAACTGCCAAAATGTCTCCCAAAGTGCTTGTACCATTTTGCATTTGTAATGAATGAGGGTTCCTGTTGCTCCACATCCTCACCATCATTTGGTGTTGTCAGTGTTCTGGATTTTGGCCATTCTAGTACATATATAGTGGTATCTTGTTTTCATTTGCATTTCCCTGATGACATACGATGTGGAACATATATTCATATGCTTATTTGCTACCTGTATATTTTCTTTGGTGAGATGTCTATTAAGGTGTTTGGCACATTTTAAAATCAGGTTATTTTCTTATTGTTGAATTTTAAGAGTTCTTTGTATATTTTGGATAACAGTCATTTATCAGATATGTCTTCTGCAATATTTTCTCCAAGTGTGTGGCTTTTTTCTCTCTTTTTTTGTTTTTGTTTTTTTTTTTTGATAGTGTCTTTCTCGGAGCAGCAGTTTTTAATTGTAATGAAATCCAGCTTATCAGTTATTTCTTTCATGAATCATGCCTTTATTGTTCTACCTAAAAAGGCACTGGCATACGTAAGGTCATCTAGATTTTCTCCTATGTTATCCTCTTAGTTTTGTGTTTTACATATAGGTCTCAAATCCATTTTTACTTAATTTTTGTGGAGTGTAAGGTTTTTGTCTAATTTATTTTTTGTATGTATATTTTCAGTTGTTCCAACATCACTTGTCGAAATATATTTTATCTATTTTATTACCTTTGCTCCTTTGTCAAAGAGGAGTTGGCTATATTTATATTGATCTATTTCTTAAATCTCTATTGGTTCATTGATCTATTTGTCTAATCTTTCACCAATACCACACTATCCTGAGTTCTTTTTCTTTATAGCAAGTCTTGAAGTTGGACAGTGCCAGTCCTCAACTTTATTCTTCTCCTTCAGTGTTGTGTTGAATATTCTGTGTCTTCTTCCTCTCCACATAAGCTTTAGAATCAGTATGTTGATAACCATAAAATAATTTGCTGTGATATTGATGGAGAGTTCATTGAATGTATAGATCAAGTTGGGAAAAATCGACATCTTGACAATATTGTGTCTTCCTATTGATGAACATGGATTATCTCTGCATATATGTAGTTCTTTTTTAAATTAATTCATCTGAGTTTTGTAGTTTTCCTCATATAGATTTCGTACATATTTTGTTAGATTTATGTATAAATATTTCATTTTAGGGGGTGTCAATGTAAATGATACTCTGTTTTTAATTTCAAATTCTACTTGTTCATTGTTGGTATATAAGAAAGTGATTTATTTTTGTATATTAACCTTGTATTCTATAACCTTGTTGTAATCACTTACAAGTTCCTGAAGTTTTTTTATTGATTCTTTTGGACTTTTCTACATAAGTGAACAAAGACAGTTTTATTTTTTCCTTCCCACTTTGTACACATTTTATTTCCTTTTCTTCCCTTATTGCACTAGCCAGAATTCTAGTAGAATTCTGTCTAGAATTCTAGTAGAATTCTGTCTAGAATTCTAGTAGAATTCTGTCTAGAATTCTAGTAGATGTTCACACCGAGTGGTGAGAAGGTACAATCCTGCTGTGTACCTGAGTCAGTGGGAAAGCTTCATGTTTCCCACTATTAAGTATGATGTTAGCTGTAGGTTTTTTGTAATTATTCTTAAGCAGGTTGAGGAAGTTTCTCTCTATTTCCACTTAGTGTGAATTTTTATCACGAATGGGTGTTGTTTTGTCAAATGTTCTTTGGCATCATATCAATGATCATGAGTTTTCTATTTTAGTCTCTTGATGTGATGGATTACCTTAATTCATTTCTGACTATTAAACCAGCCTTACATACCTGGGATAAATCCCAGTTGGTCATGGTGTGTAATTCTTTTCATACATTGTTCAACTCAATAGCTAATATTTTGTTGAGAATTTTTGTATCCATGTTCATGAGAAATATTGGACTGTAATTTCTTTTCTTGCAATGCCTTTATCTGGTTTTAGTATTAGGGTAATGCTGGCCTCAGAATAAGTTAGAAAGTATTTTGTCTGTTTCTGTCCTCCAAAAGAGAGTGTAGAGAATTGGTACAATTTCTTCATTAAATGTTTCGTGGAATTCACCAGTGAACACATCCACGTCTGATGTTTTCTGTTTTGGAAAGTTATTAATTATTCATTTGATTTCTTTGCTAGATAAAGGGCTATTCAGATTGTCTATTTCTTCTTGTGTGAGTTTTGCAGATTTTCTTTCAAGGAATTGATCAATTTGATCTAGGTTTCTAATTTGTGGGCATACAATGGTTCATTGTATTCCTTCATATCCTTTAATATCCATAGGATCTGAAGGTGTGTCCCCTTTTTCATTTTTGATATTAGTAATTTGTATCCTAACCCTTTTTTCTTATGTAGCCTGGCTAGCAGCTTACAGAATTTATTGATTTTTTTCCAAAGAACCACCTTTTGGTTTTGTTGATTGTCTCTACTGATCTCCTGTTTTCAATTTCATTGATTTCTACCCTAATCTTATTATTTCTTTTCTTCTGCTTACTTTGGATTTAATTTGCTCTTCTTTTTCCAGTTTCCTGTGGAGGAAACATAAATTATTTATTTTAGATTTTTCTTCTTTTTTAATATATGTATTTAATGCTATAAACTTCCTTCTAAGCACTGCTTTCACTGCATCTGACATATTTTGATAAGTTGTGTTTTCATTTTCATTTAGTTAAAAGTAGTCTTCTAAATTGTCCTTGAAATTTCTTCTTTGACCCATGTGTTACTTAGAAATATGTTGTTAATCTCCATGTATTTGGGATTTTCCAGTTGTTTTTCTGTTACTGATTTTTTGTTTAATTCCATGGTGGTATGAGAGAAGACACTGTATATATCCTATTATTTTAAATTTGTTAAGATGTGTTTTATGGCCCAGAATGTGGTCTATCTTGTTGAATGTTTCACGTGAGCATGAGAAGAATGTGAACTCTGCTGTTGTTGGATGAAGTAGTCTATAGATGTCAATTATGTATACAGTTGATTAATGGTGTTGTTGAGTTCTGCTATGTCTTTACTGACTTTCTGCCTGCTGGAACTTTCCATTTCTGAGAAAAGGGTGTTGAAGTCTTGAAGTATATTAGTGGATTCATTTTTTTCCTTGAATTTCTACTGGTTTTTGCCTCAGGTAATTTGACTCTCTGCTGTTAGGCATATACGTGTTAAGGATTGTTATATCTTTTTGGAGAACTGATCCTTTTTCATTAAGTAATGCCCTTCTTTATCCCTGATAACTTTCCTTGCTTTGAAGTCTGCTTTGTCTGAAATTCATATAACTAATCCTTCTTTCTTTTGGTTGGTGTTAGCATTGTATATTTTCCTCCATCCATTTACTTTTTTTTTAATTGAAGTATAGTTGATTTACAATGTTGTGTTAATATCTTCTGTACAGCAAAGTGTATCATATTAAGTGAAGTAAGTCAGAAAGAGAAAGACAAATACCATATGATACAACTTATATGTGGAATCTAAAATATGACATAAATGAACCTACCTATGAAACAGAAACAGAATCCATCCATTTACTTTTAATCTGTATATGTCATTATATTTAAAGTGAGTTTCTTGTAGACAACATACAGTTGGGTCTGTTTTTTTGTTCTTTTTTTGATCCACTTGGGCAATCCCTTTCTTTTAATGGTGCATTTAGACTTTGAATTTCAAAATGATTATTGATATGTTGATATATATCTATCATATTTATTACATTTTCCATTTGTTACCCTTATCTTTGTTCCTACTTTGTTTTCACTCTTTTTCTCCCTTTTGTGGATTTAACTGAACAATTTATATGGTTCCCTTTTCTCTCCTTCACATACTGCTCTTTGGTTTTAGAGGATTCTACTGACATATCCACTAGCTCAGAGATTGTTTTCTCAGTTATGTCCAGTCTACTAATAAGCCTGCCAAAGACATTCTTCATTTCTGTTACACACTTTTTATCTCTCACATTTCTTTTTGGTCCTATTTTAGGATTTACAACTGTTTGCTTACATTGCTCAGTACTTGCATGTTGTCTATTTTATCCATAAAAGCCCTTAGTACATCAGTCAGTCTTAAATTTCTGGTCTGATAATTCTAACTTCCCTCACATGTCTGGCTCTGATGCTTACTCTTCCTCTTCAAATTGTGCTTTTTTTGCCTACAGTATGCCTTGCAATTTTTCTTGATAGCTAGACATGATGTACTGGGTAGAACTGCTGTAAATAGGCATTAGTAACATGGTGTGAAGGGAGGAGAAACATTCCACAGTCCTATGTTTAGGTCTCAGTCTTTCAGTGAGCCTATGCCTTGGACTGTAAATTTCACAGGTGTTTCTCAGTTTTTTCTCCCCCATTAGGTGACTAGAACCGGTTAGAGTTGAGTATTTCTCTTCCTTCAGGTCAGTTAGGTTCTGATAATACCCTAGCAGGTTAGGCTCTGGTTAACAAGTTTCCCCTGAGGTCAGACCTCCTTAAAAAGAACCGAGTGCTTTGGTATATTTCAAAAGGATTCCTTTGCCCATCCCCCTGCTGGAGGCACAAGGACTTTTTCCCCTAATATTTACTGTGGGAACCTGGTTGAGCTTCTGGTAGTATATCTCACAATATTATGGGGGCCCTCTATGACTGGGTCCCCCTGGAGTTTTTAACAGAGTTGTCCACACTGAGCCTCTAGCAATTTGCCAATTATAGTTCAGATTTTCCTGTCCCATCACTGGTTTCTGTGGTGATTTCTGTTTGTGAGTGTCTGCTCTTGGAAGCTGTGACTCCCTGTATTTGCCTGTCTATATCTCCAGTCTTGGGGGCAGTAGTTTGTCCTATGTTCTCCCTTCTCTTAGGAATCCAAGAAGCGTTGTTGATTTTTCAGTCTGTTCCGTTTTTAACTTGTTAGGATGAAGTGGTGACTTCCAAACTCCTTACATGTGGAACCAGAAAGTTACATAAATTTTTAATCATTCACATAGCTTCAACTTATTGGGCAATTGTCACTCCCTTCAGTACTTTACCTTATGTCAGGCAGACCTCTGAAAATCTAGATAAAGAAATTGTTTACAAGGTAGCGAAAAAAATTTTAACTTGTTTCTAGTAGGTGTATTATCATGATATTTTCTTCTGTAAGTTTTTCTGTTTATTATTTTCTATAAAGCAGTAAAGCTTTAAAGGACATAGAGCAATAAGTAAGGGAAGCAAATGAAATCAAGCACAGAAACTAGATTTCTTAAGAGATGAGAACGTTTTGGAAAAATTCTTATCTTTATCTTTGATTGACTGACATAAGGATTGTGGAAAAAAGCACTTTTAGTACGTAGTAATGGGAAAGATAAAGGAAGTATACACTTATTTTTGTGATTTAATATATTGTTCTATGGTAACTGTATCAGTTGATAAAAATTATCATACAGTAATTTTAAGATGGATGTATTGTATACTGTAATAGATATTGACTAAAATATTTTACAATACAATATAAATGTTCAATAACTGATTATTAAAATGCCTATTTGGAGTTACCAAGAGCAGCTTCTAGAAAAGTATATTTACAGCCATAGCAGTCAGGCACTTTTAAAAGAAGCTCTCCTTTATTACATTGCAGGAAAAAAGTCACCTTACTTAGTCATTGTATTAAACCCAGTTCTTATTTAAAATATTTAATTTACAGAATCACCAAAATATGCAGCTTAAAAAAACCGAATGTCATATACTAGCCTATTTTCAGAAGAATTCTGGGACACTGTTAGTAATAACTCAGATCTCTTATTATAAGAATAAAAATCATCAAACATTAACATCATCTTCCACAATTACATACACACTCAAGTCTAGGCAGTTTATCTATTTCCCTTACAACCAGCTTTATATAACAAGACAAGTAGATGATGTCTATAAAAACAATTTTGTTGTTTCCATATACATTGAAGCACAAAAATTATTCACGAGTAATTTTAAAGTACAATTATGTTTCATTTCCTTCAAATAATCAGTTTTGATATATTTCAATGTTTGAATTTGTTGCATTTTATCTATTTTCAGGAGGATTCTAAGCATATATTTCCATTATATTTGTAACTGTTTATGCCATTAATGTCTATAATTATATATTATAAGCATGTTATCTCTTAAATTAACTTCTATGGATATTAATTTATCATTAACACTATGTGGAAAGTTCTCAACTTATTTAATGAGAAAAAATGCCCAAATATAAAAACACATTTTTTCCCCAAAGTTATCTTTCGAAAACGAAGAGGTTACCGTATTTTTGAGGATTTTACTTGCACTGTCATATTGTAGGGCATTCTTTTAATTGTTTATTTTAAACTATATAATAATGGGAAAATGGGATACTCTCTCAATTAATGCTAATTTTAGGTTTTTTTAGGTTACTAGGATGAACTAATTATAAAGGAACAAAAGATAACTAATACAAATCTAATAAATATTCCTGGATTATGAGCTCACAAATGTTGATTGGCTTTTAAACATTTTAAAAATCATCATTAAAAAAATAATCATCAAGTATTTTTTATGGAGGTCACAAGAATATAGTCCCAGTATAAATGAATGGGCTTGCCTTAATATTATTCAAATTGTGGCTTCTGATTTAATTTCCATTGAAAACAACATGCACATAATTCAAATGTTACTATATTTGAAAAAACTAAGACATAAATGAAAATACTGTATTCCAGAAAGCAAAACAATATGACTCAGATAGTAGTTCTGGATATTGCCAAAATGCAGGTAAAAAATCTGGATAAAATATTTCATAATTTATCAGTGCAAAACAGCATTATTTATAAATTGGTTTATTAGATAATATGTGATTTAAGTATATATATTTAGCTAATTTAAAAAATACTATAGTATGAATGGATATTTATATACGTTTATGACAATATTTAGTCAAAAATAAATTTTTGATCTCCTTACTAGAAAATTTTGATCACCTTATGGAAGCCTGAACCACTTTATAACTAAGGATAAACAATAAAATATTATTAATAAATCAGAATTATTTTAATTTATTAAAATTAGAATAATTTTTGAAGCATCTTTTTTAGTTCTAGTAATTTGAACTGAGATGGATCATGTGTCTTAATTTTCTCTCTCTCTTTTTTTCTTTTTTAACCACTTCCTAATTCATTGCAATACATTTCAAAAGCTGAGAACCACTGGCCTTGAAGAGATTTTATGTCTTCAAATGTTACATGTCTATGCATTCTTATTATTATACAATGGGACTTTACAGTGCTTCTTTGAAGCGGGGTGGTTATTCACATATTCTCACCTAGGAGGTAAATATTTTGCTGCCTTTTGCTGGGAAAGGAACAATTCCTGTGATTTGTAATTCTTTCTAACCAGAAAATTCACTCACAGTTTTAAAAAAAGAAAAACAAATTTTACTCATTAATATAACAAACTGCTATATTTGTATTGAACTTTAGCACTTTTAAAAGCACTTCCATATTTAAAGTATCATGTGATGTTTCCAACACACTTTAGAGGTAGAATATATATTCTTTGTTGGTTATTTATCTACTACTTGACCTTGATGTGTTTGCCTATTTCGATATTCAGATTCTGAGCTCTATTTTCTTATTTTAACTCGGGGATACTCTCTTTCAAGATGCTCTATCTATGATTCTAAATATCCTCTTTGAGTAAATTATCACAGATTTATAAATCTCATAATTAATTTGAACTTATTTCTTATAAACAATGTATTGTTGGCTTTTTATATATTTTTCAACAAAATTCAAGGACTGTCATTTATGTAGTATAACTCATCTACATTTATTGCATTTTGAAACATTAGAAGTTATTCTTGCCATATTTTTAATATTTTTAATATTCTCTACTTCCTTTTTTTCTTTAATAAAAATAGTTTTCTTTTTTTCTCTTACAGCAGATAGTAGATATCAGAGCGTCTACACTGCTTTAAAATTTGTGCATTCTATTTAGGTCTTATAGTGATTTTCTGAATCATAATATTATTTAAAAATTTCTTATTCTTATCAATTCTTATCATATTTTACAAGTTAAGTATTCAAGTACTTTCAGACACCCACCCTTTCCATAATGTTGATTTTGCTTCGGCTGATGAGTTCTCTTTTACTTTTCTTTTCATTTATTTTATTTTATTTGTCTTAAGCTTTTATAAAAGTCAATATTAAACTTTATCAAGGTATATGATTATTTAACTCTGATTACTCTTGTTTTCTCTCTTTTTTTTTTCCAAATACATTTCTCAACATGAATTTTTGTAAAACAAAAGTTATTAGACCTTGAGTTCCTAAAAGTATTTTTATTATGCCTAGTATTTGAAAGAAAATCTTTGAAAATTTTGAAGCACACAAAATCTTGTGTCTAAAGTTCTTTATCTTTAACCTTAAAAGTAATTATTCCATTTATTTATCATATCTAGGGTTGCTCTTGAGAAGTTTAGTGCCAAATTAATCTTGTTCTTTTATAAATGGTAATCACTTTCCTTTTAGAAGCTTTTAGACTTTTCTCTTGGTTTTTAATATCTTAAATTTCTCTATAATGTGTTTGATTTTAGCTTTTCATTTTGCCTGCTATTACACACACACATACACATCAATGGAGGACTCTCATTTTCTTTAATGCCGTGTATTTTATCTCTACTGTTTCAAATATTTTCCTCACCTTTACCTTTTCCCTACATCTTAAAATTTTCTTCTCATTCAATTTTGATTGTACTATTATAATCAAATATTATATTTGATTTCAGACTGCTACTCCTATTTTAAAATCATCTAGGTTTTTTGTTCTTTTTTTAAACTCTCTGTTCCTGTATCCTTTTCTGCTGACATCTGGAATATTTTTACAATTTGATCTTTTAATTCATTATTTTATTTTCCTTAGTGTATACATTTTGTGCGCTCACCTATTATATTTTATACTTGATATATGCATTCACCCATTTTAGGCTTTCTTATTTTTATTTCACAGTATGAACAACTTTATTACCTCTGTGGTTATGTTTATAAAACATACTTTAAGTGCTTAGTTTATATTTTCCACTAATTCTACTTAATATAATAAATGTATTTTAGCCTGTTACATTTCTTTTAGAGTAGTTGTGTTACTCAGGTGTCTACTTACTCTGACCTGTGAGTTCATGTTTACCTGTGAGTAATATATCTTGGGGAAATGTCAAAGACCTGGACACAGACTGTGCTTACAGGTATATGTAGGAGAGCCTGAGCCCCATGTAGGCAATCACGTTAATTATTTCTTTTGTTGTCCCTCTATAAAGCAACACTTCTGCTCAAGATTTCAATTTTAAACTATTTTGGAAGAGAAAAATAGGGAGAAGATAAAGATTTTATCTAATACACCAACCATGTGGGTCTGGAAGGGGAAATATCAAAGATTATCTTCTCTGATCATATCTAAAATATCTCTTGCATTATTCATTAATTCCTCATCTTAGCAGAGCTCTTAGGCTGTCCTGATGTTAACGACACTCATTAGAGAGGACTGGGCTATTGTTGATGATTTCTGATGAAGGCCAGTGATTATTATCAAATTTATCCCTTCATGACTCCTTCTAGGAACCAAGGCTGTAGTCTCTAGGCTTTGAGTCTTGTATATGAATATTAACAAGGCTTCTGCCAAAGTGATTTTCTAATATTTGACATAGGGAATCATAGATGAACTAAGCTTAAGAAACAGATATATTAGAATTCAAAGTTAAATTATACTTATCTACAGGGAGCCTGGAAATAGTTGGGCATAAAAACATAAGTAATTACCAAGAAAATGTTTAGAATAAAGGTAAGGAAATAGAAAACCTAAATAAAACAATTGCCAAATAGATTTCACAGACATATACAAATACTCCCACAACAACAGTGGAATACATCTTCTTCTCAGTTGCTCATGGGAGCTTCTCCAGCATAGGTCACATGGTAGGTCATAAAACTATTCTCAATAGATTTAAAAATATAGTCAACACACATAGCATCTTCTCTGACTACAACAAGATGAAGCTAGAAATCAACAACAAAAGGAAAACTAAAAAATTAATAACGTTGAAATTAAACAACATGCTCTTAAATACTCAGTAATTCAAAGAAAAAATCATAAGGGAAATTAGAAAATGAAGATGAATGAAAATAAACATTCAGTATACCAAAATGTATGGATGCAATGAAAGCAGAACTCAGAGGAAAATTTATAGCTATAAATGTCTACTTTAAAAAAGAAGAAAGTTCTTAAATCAATAATTTAACTTTCCACTCAAGAAAAAAATAGAAAATCTCAATTGACCTATAGCAAGAGATTGAATCAGTAATCAAAATTCTCCCTACAAAGAAAAGTTCTGGAGCAGATGGCTTTACCAGTGAATTCTACTAAACATTTAACTAATTATTAACACCAGTCATTCTTATACTTTCCAAAAAATTTAAGAGGCAGCAACACTTCCTAAATCATTCTACTATGCCAGCATTACTCTGATACCAAAACCAGATAAAAATATCATGAGAAAATAAAAGTATAGAACAATATACCTTATGAATATAGATGCAAAATCTTCTACAAAATTTAGCAAATAAAATCCAAAAATATATTAATAAGATTATTAACCATGATCAAATGGGATTTATCCTAGGACATGCAAAAGTGGTTCAGCACAAGAAAAATCAAGGTAATACATCGTATTAATAAAAGTAGGGGAAAAAAACTACATGATTATTTAAACTGACTCAGAAAAGGCTTTTGAGAAAATGTAACATGCTTTCATAATAAAAACTCTCAGAGTACTGATCATAGAGGTAAAATTCCTCAACATGATAAAAGTTATTTATGAAAAACCCACAACCAACATCATATACAATGTTGAAAGACTGAAAACTTCCCCACTATGGTCATGAACACAGATGCCCATTTCACCACTGCAATTCAACATTGTATTGGAAGTTTTAGTCTGAATTTTTAGACAAGAAAAAAAAAATACATGGTATCCAAATTAAAAAGGAAGATGAAAAAATTATCTCTACTCACAGATGACATGATGTTATATGTAGAAAATCCCCCCAAAAAAATTCACAAGAAAGCTGATAGAGCTAATAAACAAATTCAGCAAAGTGGCAGGGTAAAAGATCAACATACAAAAGTCATTTGTGTTCACATACACCAGCAATAAATAATCCAAAATGGAGATTAAGAAAGAAATTATTAAATTAAATGATAAATTAATAATTATTATTAATAATAATAATTAAAATTATTAAATTTACATTAGCACCTGAAAGAATTAAATAATTAGAAATAAATATAACCAAGGAGGTGAAAGACTTGTATGCTGCAACTAGAAAATACTGCTGAAAGAAGTTGAAGAAGACCTAATAAAATGGAAAGACACCGTGTTCATGGATTGGAAGAGTTAACGCACCAAACAACTTACAGGTTTACAATAACCTCTATCAAACTTCTTACATTCTGTTTTCGCAAAAAAAAAAAAAATTGGAAAACCCAGTTCCCAAATACATATGGAGTCCCATGGGCCTTGACTAGATAAAACCATCTTGAAAAAGAGGAAGGACATTGAAGAACACACTTCACAATTTCAAAACTTACTAGAAAACTACAATAGTTTAAAAAGTGTGGTACTAGCATGACAGACACATAAACCTAAGGAATAGAATAGAGAGCCCAGAAATAAATCCTCACAAAATCATGAGTTGATTTTTGACAAGAGTATCAAGACTATTCATTGGGGAAGAAGAGTCTTTTTAAGAAATGGTTCTGGGAAAACTGAACATCTACATGCAAAAGTATGAATTTGGACCTTATCCATACCATATATGAAAATTAACTAAAGATGGATCAAAATCCTAAACTCAAGAGCTAAAACACTAAAACCATTAGAAGAAAACATTGGAGAAAATCTCCATGATACTGAATTTGTCAACGACTTCATAGACATGACACCGGCACCAAAGCATAGGCAACAAAAGAAAAAAAATAGAATGAACTTTGTTAAAATTAAGAACATTTATGTATCAAGAAAGCAAAAAGACAACCTAATGAATGAGAGAAGATATTTTCAAATTAAGTGTAAAACTAATATCCAGGTTATATAAAGAACCCCTAAAGTTCAACAACAATAGGCAAACAACCCAAATAAAAAATGGACAATGGACTTGAAGAGATATTTCTTCAAAGAAAATATACAAATGACCAATTGCTCATGAAAAGACACAACATCAGTAGTTATTAGAGAACTGCAAACCCAAACCACAATGAGATACCACTTCAAACCTAATAGAATGGCTAAATAATATAAATAAATAAGTAAATAAAAAGCACCAGAAAATAACAAGTGTTGGTGAGGATGTGGAGAAAATGGAACACTCATGCATTGTTGTAGAGATTGTAAAATGGTGGAGCCACTGCAGAATATTTTGGCAGTTTCTCCAAAGATTAAACATAGAAGTACCATATGACCCAGCAATTCTACTCCAAGGTATGTATCTAAAAGAATTGAAAGTAGGGACTCAAAGAGATATTTGTACACCAATTTTCATAGCAGCATTATTCACAATAGCCAAAAGATGGAAACTACCCACTGTCCGTCTTCAGATGAATGGATAAACAAAATGTGGTATATGCTTCATTGGAATATTATTCAACTATAAAAAGGAATGAAATTTTGATGTATGCTACAACATGGACCTTGTAATCATTGTGCTTAGTAAAATAAGCCAGATATAGAAGGACAAATTTTTATGATTATACTTACATGAGATGCACAGAATAGGCAAATCCATAGAGTCAGAAAGAATAGTGGTTACTTGGGCTCAGGGGGAAGGGGTGTTACTGTTAATGGGTACAAACTCTTCTGGATGATGATGAAAAAGTTTTGAATAGAAATAGTGGTAATAGTTGCATAACATTGCTAATGTATATAAGGCTACTTACTCAACTGTACAATTACAAGCGGTCAAAATGATAAACATTATGTATATTTTGCCACAATAAAACAATAAAAACAACACATATTTATTATCTCCCAGTCTATGTGGGTCAGGAATACATGCCCAGCTTAGCTGGGCCTTCTACTTCAGAGTCTTTCATAAGACTGTGATCAATGTATGGTGCAGCACTGAAGGTTCTACTGGGGAATAATAATCTGCTCTCATACTCACGTGTGTGGTTGTTGGCTGGTTCAGTTAGTTGAGGGTTGTTGGATTGAGAAGCTTAGTTCCTCACTCACTAGTGCGCACTCTCGGTTCCTTGCTACATGGCTTTTTCAACATGGCAGATTGCTCCATCAAAGCCAGACAGAAAGGGAGGGTATACTGGAAAAACAGAAGTCACAATCTTTTGTAAGCTAATCACATGAGTGACATCTCATCATTTTTATCATATTATAGTGGTTAAAATTAAGTGACTAAGTCCAACCCACAGTCAGAAGAAGAGGATTACACAAGCATAACATCTCAGGAGGCAGGGTTCACTGGGGGAAATCTTAGAAGTCAGCTTGCTACAATAAGATTGTATCAAATGACACCACAGTACATAGGGGAAAATTATTATTACACTATTGTATCGTTTCTGAATATTTGGCAACATGTAGCCAAAGATTCAGATGATAGACTTGAATATTCACCTTTAGTCTATGTTTTTCTTGTGCCATAAAACACAGCCACAAAGATAAATACACTTACTTTGATACTTCCACCATTTCTTTTTGAAATATGAGAACATTTTGAATGTAATCTTACATAAATGACACTTTTTGAAAGATGTTCAAACTATCTGGCCTTCTGAGAATCTGATTGCTTTATTATTGAACATCAATACTTTCTTCCAACAATTTGACATGCCATTAATTGTGACTGTAAATCTGTGCTAGATCCTTGTAAAACTGTAATTGATGCCCAATGGTATCTAGCTAGTACCTTAAATTATTTACCAATAAAGTTAATTATGTCTTTGAATAATATATAAATATACATGAATGCATATAAATCTATGTGTATACAATTTGTGCATATTGATGCCAAATAGACCTGTTATTTCTAAGAAAAAATGTGGTAAATCCTTAAACTCTGCCTCAGTTCTTAATAAAACATTTTTCATACTAACTGGCCTCTAAGCTGTCATTAAATTGACTAATTTACTCATATTTCCATAAGATTTAAAACAGACATGTCTTAACTGCCTATTAAGTGCCTGCGCAGGCTCTTGAGTTAATTCCTTGAATGCAAAACCTTGTTTCATTTTCTTTATGAACTGTGAACTTTGGGGCAATTTACTTAGTAGCCCTTGGACTTGGTTTTCTCAGGTGAAAATGTGATTAATAACAGTTTCTGCTTGATTGGGATATCACGAGGATTAAATCAGTTAATACTTATAGAAGTACTTAGAAAAGTTCTATTATATCTCTATATAAATACATCTAGAGATAGAGAGATAAGATAGGGAGGTGTAGAGGAACTATTGCTTAAAGCAAAAATAGTGTTGCAAAAAATTTCTTTTTCTTTTCTCAGCTCCTTAAGCTAGAAGCTCCAGTTTTCAACTTGGTACGGGTTGGGGGTGGGAATTATAAAGGTCAAAGCAAGGTTGATGAAATACTTGAGCTTTCCAAATAAATATAAGAGTAGTTTCTGGCTTAAAACAAACAACAACAAACATTCTTTTAGGTTAAACAGTATCTTCTGGATAATTATTCAGTCGATTCAACATTTAAACTTACTTTCAGGGTTATCTCTCTCTTCCTAATTACTCCTCATTTTTTTTCTTTCCAAATACAGTGTATTTAAAATCTCTGATAATAGAAGTAATTATTCCAGTTCTCTCAGGGACAAAGTGATATTTTTCTTTATTTACTGTATGCTGGTAAAGTAGAGAAATTTCAGAGGCTCCCACTTAGTCTTTCCTAATTCATTTTCCTCATGAGATGGTTCAGGGACCTAAAGTAGGAATTCTGCCATTACTGAGTTTGTCTATTCCAACCATGCATCCAGAAATAAAACGGTAATTGGTATGAAACATTAATGGTATTTGATTATCTAGTCATTCATAGCCTGTGTTTAATAATCTAGAAAGTTTTAGAATTTCCCTTTTGTCTGTGTACATTCTGACAATGGTCTTATGTTTCATTACGGGAAGGCTGGAATAAAGACTTAAAATATATAATTGTGGGGGGAAAGCAGGGTACTGCTTTGGGTGACCTAGTCTCATTTGCTTCAAGGAATTCCTGCCCATGGAGTGGCTCAGTGTGATTACAGCGTGGTTCTTAGGAGCACAGACCCTGGGATCAGATTGTCTTGGTTAACACTGCTCTGTAACTCACAGGTTGGGTAAGTTTAGGCAGTTAACATTCCAGTGAAATAGCTTCTCATCAGTAAAATGAGGTGTGTGAACATTTACCTTGCAGGTTTGCTGTGAGAATTAACCAAGATAAGGAACAGATAGTTGACCCCCAAACAACATGGGTTTCAACTGCACGGGTCCACATATACATGGATTTTTTTTTTCCAGTAAGTCATACTACACAATCCTCGGGTTGAACTGAGGATGCAGAACTGTGGATAAGGGGGACCGACTACAGGACTTGAGCATCTAAAAGTTTTAGCTTTTTGTATTTTTTTCTTTTTAAAAAAATTTTTATTAGAGTATAGTTGATTTACAATGTTGTGTTAGTTTCTGCTGTACAGCAATGTGAATCAGTTATACATATACATATATCCACTCTTTTTTAGATTCTTTTCCCATACAGGTTATCACACAGTATTGAGTAGAGTTCACTGTGCTATACAGTAGGTTCTTATTAGTTATCTATTTCCTATGTAGTAGTGTGTGTATGTCAATCCCAATCTCCCAATTTATCCCTCCTCCCTCTTCCCCCCCAGTAAGCAACCTAAATGTCCATCAACAGAGGAGTGGATAAAGGAGATGTGGTACATATATATAATGGAATATTACTTGGCCATAAAAAAGAATGAAATAATGCCATTTGCAGCAACATGGATGGACCTAGAGATTGTCATACTGAGTGAAGTAAGTCAGACAGAGAAAGACAAATATCATATGATATCATTTATACATGGAATCTAAAAAAAATGGTACAAATGAACTTATTTACAAAACAGAAATAGAGTCACAGATGTAGAAAACATCTGCAGGTTTTAGTGTCCATGGTAGGTCCTGGAACCAATACCCCAAGGATACTGGGGACACTGTATACCTCTTAGAGCAGGGATATTAAAGCCAGCCAATTCCTGAGAGGCACAGGATTCCTTGGAGGGCTGACTTTGATTTAAGAATCTCCAGTGAGTTTGTCAAACATTATACTATTCAGTAAGACTACACTGAACGTTATACTATACAGTAAGACTTCCTTCAAGGTCTGATGACTATCCAAGCTTCTCCAAGATCTCTCTCCATTTGTTCTCACAAGCACTGAATGTGATAAAAAGCCTCGCATGTTTGTCTTGATACTTGCTTCTCAGAGAATATGCAGCAAAGGACTTACTACGAGATGAGTTAACCAGGAAGCAGACTCTGAGGTGAAGATTAGCATACAATAAGCTAATTAAATATTATTCTTGAAATCTATATCAAGAAAAATAAAGGGAGCATTAACTGGGGAGAGGAAGAATTGTGGCTGCACGGCAGTATCAACAAAGGTACTGGCAGAATGGATGAGGAACTCCCAGTCTGAGACAGCTCTTCTAGTATGCTCAGTTTACAACTAGGTGGCTCGGCTTCACCTTTGCTTCTGTCAGTCATTGCATGCAGACAATCCCTGGGAGTGGGGTGTGGCTTTCTGATTCAATACCAATGTATTATATGAATATATCTTAATGATACATGTAATCCAAAGATGAGATTTTGCATATTTTCATATAATTTAATTAAGTAGGCTACATTAGAGGCTTTATCTCTTCAAATACTAAAATATATGTATTTAATATTTTAATAAATATTTGCAAAACTATTGTATAAATATATATTATAGAATTTCAAATTCATCAATGATTTCTGATAATACACATTAAGAGCTTTCACTAATTGCCTGTATTAAAAGTAACATTTTATATTGTGCCATAAAACCATATAATAAAGTATTATTAATCTCTCATACAAAGTATTAAAAAATCCTAGGTTGGGGAACCTCTGCAATTTAATAGCTTCTTCTATAATACTTTTATAACAAGACCAAATAGATGCTAGACATACTCTGCTTAGCCTTGAGAATAGAGTATAGAATGGTACTCTATAACTAAGAACTCAAGAATTCTTAGGGGGTCCAAATAGAGCTAAAATACTAGGATCATTTAGTTTATCCACTATTATCTAACCTAATATAACCTGTGACTAAACAGAAATCCCCAGGATATTTATATCAAGCAGGATTCCTTTATAAGTCAGCATTTTCCTGGAGCTTCCAATACTTAATCTTAGTTTTAGGTGCTGTTAATTATCCTGTGAGCTCCAACAACTAAGACTCTGCTCCTACTTATTTGCAGATGACTTCAGTATTACCATTTCTGTAAGGGATTTTACATAAACAAAGGCCGTTTTGAAAATAAATACCATGAGGGTATAATGTGATAATGGATATTCTGAAAGAATGTTTCAATACTCTGACATTATAAAGGCAGAGCAGATGGTTCACCGACGTTTAACTTTGATTTGCTATTCATTGGTCACCATTCTTCTATATTTGTTAGAGAATGTTAAGTACTTCCCCCCACCCGATATCAAGGTAATCATTTTTGTGCTTCCTATAAAATACAAGCTCTGGGAAAGGATAACTGAACAATCAGGATAGGGTAAAGGCAGAGAAGTATTTTATTATAGGCCACTTCAAAGATCAGTTCGTACTGCCCATAATAACAAGTTTAAACGATCCTGCCTGAGTCTGCTATTAGCAATCGCACTGTTACATTATGCATGACATTTGACTATTCATAGAAAAGAAAATGCACTATATTCCATTAGTGGTTTCCTATAAGTGTAAGTCTACAAATTACTGGTGATGTTTAGGCTGATGTGTTACTCTTTTACATATTTATGATGCTCTTGTCACATTCATTATTAATATGAATGTAATGTGAGGGACTAAAGATCAACATGATTTCTATCAGTTTCAGATTCTGTGTTTGTGCTCAAACTCTTATGCAAATATGATAGTTAGTGTATTTACATTCTGCACTTATGCATGATCACAAAAGACTCTTGTGCTTTGCCTTATATCATAACCAGTATACCAAAAGTGTAAAAGGACACCCCAAAATAAGTTAAAGTAAATGCTGTTATTTCTGAAATCAGCAAATAATGACACTCTACAATGGCTGGCTATTCTCTTGATTCAGAACCACTCATAGACACTTTCTAGGAAGACCAGCACATAATATTTCTCCTAAAATGTGGATCTGTTTCTATGGTAAATATTTCCAAAAGAGGTAATTTTATAGAATGCAGGTTTAATGCAGAGTTTCCTGGACTCTGAGAAGTTTATCTTTCCCTTTATTCTGTCTGAGTATAAAGATTTTTGTGCCACATGTTTCTACATGATTGGGCCCTTAAGAAAATTTAAAATTCTCGATGGATAAGAACAAAACATATCTTACATTGTCACTGGGCCTGTCACAAAGTAGATTTGGGACATTTTAATTCTCTTATCTCAAGAATTTATAAATTTTCACAATGAAAATAAATTATTGAAGATTTTGCTTCTAACTTTGACAGTGTAGATATAATCAGACCACAAATGCTAGATAATTCTTTTTTAAGAAAGAAAAAATAAAGAGATGGGGGAGAAAAAACAAACAAACAAACCCAGACAAGTGAAAATATGGGTTTGAAGGCACTGAAGAGGAGTCAGTACTCAGACCAAGATTTAAGAACAAAACATATTGAGGTCACCTGTATATTTGCAGGCATTTTTTTTCTCCTGGCACTTTTGGCCATCAGAAAGCAGAAACCTTGAGTTTGTAGCAATCTCACTGAGTTACCAAGGCAGCCAGGACTTGAACGAACACCTCAAATAAAAGTCAACTACAGTTGATGTCAGGATGCAAGCCTATTTAAATGTTTGAAAATCAATCCTGCACCTCACTACTTAGGAGACTAAATGAGAAAATTTATATTTAATGCATAAATATACTTGATAAAATTCAGCACCTAATCATGGTTCAAGAAAACAAAATAAAAACAAGCCATACAAAACGTCTAAGCAGCCAAGAATAGTAAGAGTCATCCTTTATTTAATAACCATATACCAAGTACCATATCTAAAGATAGAATAGTGCAATCTTGCTCAGGAAGTTAGAGAAGTCTATTTGTTAACACTATTTATATTTTATGTTATTCTGGCAAGACAAAGACAGATATGAGAAAGAGAGAAGGAGAAATAAAACTGTCTTAATACAAGGCATTATTGTTTACATAAAAAAAGTCCCAAGAGTATACATGTAAACTATTAGAACTATTAAGTAAAGTTAACACAATCACTGGATACAACACCAATATACAAAATTAGATTGCATTTCTATACATCAGAAAAAAGTTATTAGATCAAATAAAGGAATACATTTGTAATAGTATTAAAATTATCAAACATGTTTGGAATTAGCTAATTAAGATGTGTAAAACTTCTCAGAAAACTAAAATACATTTCTGAGAAGCATTAAAAAATGAAATAAATTAAAAGTTTATCCTTTTTATGAATTGAAAGACTCAATATTGTAAAAATGTCCATTCTTTTAAAATTGATCTGTGGGTCCAAAGAAATTTAAAGTAAAATTCTTAGAGGTTTGTTTTATTTTATTTTTTCACCTGAGAAAACTGACAAAATGAATCTAAGACTTACATGGAAATGCAAATGGCAAGAACAGTGAAGACACTTTTGAGAGGAACAACAAAGTTGAAGGACTTGCACTATATGTTATAGAAACTTATTTCCAATTTTTGACAATTAAAAGTGTTGTTGAAATAAGAATTAAAGAGCAGACAGGACAGAATAAAGAGTCAGACCTACTTGTACAGATACAAATCTACTTATACAGTCACTTCACTTATAACAATAATTGCCAGTGTTTATGCTGGATCAACTGAATATTCAGATAGGGAAAAATGAACGTGACTCCTATCTTATGCCATATATAAAAAATCAATTTCGATTGAACTGTAGGCCTAAATGGAAAAATAAAATAATTTTTCTAGAAAAAATAATAGAAGAGTATCTTTTGCTTACCTTGGGATAAATGACTATTTCTTTAAGATAAAAACAATAAAAGAGAAAAAATTAATAATGAAGGAAAATATTAATTAAATGGATCTTAGTTAAATTCAGAATTTGAGTTTGTAAAATATGTTACTACTAAGAAAATGAAAAAATAGAGAATAAAATAATATATTTAGAATACATGTCTCAGACCAAAGATTCATATACATTAGCATAAAAAGATTGTTACAAATCATTGAGAAAGGACAGACTGTAGTAAGAAAATGGGAAAATGACTAAAAATGGTTTTCAATAGAAGATATTAAGATATTCAATATTACTACTCATAACCACAGCTATTTACCTATACACCTCCCCCCAAATTATTTAAACTAAAAGGAAAAAAAAACTGAATACAAAGTGTTGGTGAGGATATAGTGTGATTGAAAATACACTTATTGTTAGTATGTTTGTAAACTGCACAACCACTTGAAAAATAGTAAAGCTAAATGTATGCATATCTTATAGCAATTTCATTCCTACATATATATCCAAAGTATTTGTGTATAACTTTACATCAAAACACATGTATAGGGCTTCCCTGGTGGCACAGTGGTTGAGAGTCCGCCTGCCGATGCAGGGGACACCGGTTCGTGCCCCTGTCCGGGAAGATCCCACATGCTGCGGAGCGGCTGGGCCCGTGAGCCATGGCCGCTGAGCCTGTGCGCCCGGAGCCTGTGCTCCACAACGGGAGAGGCCACAACAGTGAGAGGCCCGCATACAGCAAAAAAAAAACAAACAAAACACATGTATAAAATTGTGTAAAGCAGCCTTATTTGTAACAGCACCAAATCTAAATTAATAAATCTCTACTATGTGCAACAGCATGGATAAATCTCACAGATCACTGCTACATGCAACAACATAGATGAATTTCAAATTATAATCACAAATGAAAGAAGCCACAATCAAGAACACACACTGTGTGATTTCATTTATGTAAATTTCAAAACCAAGAAAAACTCAT
Source organism: Neophocaena asiaeorientalis asiaeorientalis (assembly GCF_003031525.2). NCBI lineage: Eukaryota > Metazoa > Chordata > Mammalia > Artiodactyla > Phocoenidae > Neophocaena > Neophocaena asiaeorientalis. Next base: position 20,882,702 of record NW_020185339.1, on the reverse strand, counting down.
CTTTGCTTACAGAATTCAGAATAATGGTTCTTTAGGGGCACAGTGTCATGGAAGGAGCACAAAAATTGTTTCTAATTTTCATGGTGATTTTTCTATATTTTGATGTGAGTGGTTCTTACACAGGTGTATTCACATTGTGAAAATTAAAGAAGTTATACACATTTCATGCATATATTTTCCATTCTGCACACTGTATTTCAATAAAATATTGTTAATCAAATATTTGTCTAACATTGTTTTGAGGAAATTGTTGCTATTCGAATAATGGCCATATTTCTATTATTGGGAAATATAAAACCATACAAGAATATGTGTTCTTCTATGCTACACTATCCTACCATGACATTTACTTCTGCGAAAGATGCTGGAAGAAGAAACAGGGTATGTATCCGTTTCTTGCTTTCTTCATCCATATATCAACCCATATCTATGGGAGGGAGATATTTTTAATATAAATCATAATAAATGTCTTGAAAAATAAAGATGTTTTATAATATAATTACAATAATATATTTCAACAAAGAGAATGAGAGAATGAACTATCTCTCCTCATTTCTGCTATCAAAACTGTACTCCTGCTTCAAAGTTATTTCAAATGCTAAATATTCAGTGTAGTTGCCCTAAGATCTCCAGTGAAAATCAATAGTCCCTTCTTCTGTTATTTAAGAGTACTTTGCTTTGTTTCTATATTATTATTATAATACATGTGTAATTCTGTTTAGCCTCATACTTGTTTCAATGCCTTCTCCCTCCTTAAGTGTATGCTATATGTAAGACAAAAACAAGTACAAAGATGAATATGTGAAGTTTCTGTCCCCTCAATTTTTGACTTTAAATGAAAAGTATATACCTTTGATTTTATATTACAATGAAATCTATAATAAGTACTGCCATTAAGATGGAAGAAAGGTACATTTGGACAAAATGCATCATGGGGAAAATCCTGTGAGTGAGGGAGGGTTTGAGCCTGATCCAAGAATATAGTAAGTCGTTCCTTTGTTATTTTATTTAGTCAATTATTCAAGATTTATTGAGTGTTTCTACGTGCCTGACACTGAGATGGATGCTGGGAATATACTAGTGAATAAGATGCAAGCTCTACTGTAAAGAAGTGCAGAGTTTAAGGATAGAAATCCATGCCTTGATGTATAGTCACAGCAGAGTGGAATGCACATATGTTATGTTTTAAGTGCTCTGATAGCACAGAAGAAGGAGACATAGTGGCTGAGTGGTCAGTAGACATAAAAACAACATCAACTGTGTATATATATTTATATATATAGTAACTTTACCACATATAAAGTTACTTCACTAAGCTTTCCTTACCTGGCTCCTCTCACTTGTGCCTAGACTAAACGTTTTTAGCAGGCATTATTACTGGATTTAATGGATAAGGAAACCAAGGGACAAGGAGTCCAACTAGCTCGCCTAAAGGACACAGAATTAGTAATTCACAGATCCTGGCTTAGAAACTAAAATCATCCTATTTCAAAGCTCTGACAATAATATCTTAAGCTTTAATCATATAGTCTCTATGAATGTACCCTCAAGTGACACTTTTCCACCTGCAGGCATTAAGAGCAAAGACTGAAAAAAATTTATGAAACTCTGTTGCACTGAATATAGATGGGACTCAGAATTCTTCTCAATACAGGCCTACAGTCACTATTAATTTCTCAGAGTTACACTGTGTATTAATTTCTGTCTCAGAGAAGTCTTTAAAGAAAGACTCTGAGCACATGTTAGGTAGGTGAAAAGGTAACAATTACTTTGAACTCTTTATCTGGTAAATTGCTCATCTGCATTTCATTTTGTTCATTTTCTCAGGTTTTGTCTTATTCTTTTGTTTAGAAGGTATTCTTTTCTCTCCTCATTTTGCCTAATGCTCTGTGTTTGTTTCTATGTATTAGGCATTTCAGTTATGTCTCCTGGTCTTGAAAGTGTGGCCTTATGTACAAGGTGTCCTGCAGGGTCCAGTGGTGCGTTCCTCCCTGGTCACAAAGCCAGGTGCTCCAAGGTTAGCCCCTGTGTGTGCTGTGTGCACCCTCCTGTTGTGATTGGGCTGCAACTGCTGTGGGTGTGCTGGCTGCGAAGCCCAGCTGTGTCTTTTGCTGGCGTGCTGGTGTGTGGGGCTGGCACCCTGGAGCGGGAGACACTTTGGAGGGGTGGTGGTGCTGACTGGGCAGCCCACCAGCTAGTGCGGGGCAAGAGCTGCTTAGGAGGGGCCGACTGAATCAGGTGGGTCCTGAGTGGAACGCATGGGTGGGCTTTTTGTGTTAGCTAGGTTGATGGAAAGAGACATAAATGGTGCTCACTAGTGCCAGGTCAGTTAAGTGGAAAGGGAATTAAAAAATAATAATAATAATGGCACCCACCATCACTTCTGTCCTTGGAGAAAGTTCTACCAGTTCCCTGCCCCTCTGGCACATGCCCTAAAATCAGTCAATGAATCTCCTTCCATGATCCAGACATTTTTCAAGCTGCTGTCTCTGTGCTGGCATCTGGAGAGAGTGAGTTTGTGTACAAGTCCTTTAAGAATGGAGTTTAGGTTTCCCACAGTCCTCTGGCTCTCCTGGGTGTAAGCCCTACTGGTTTTCAATGCCAGATATTATGGGGGCTCCCCTGGGCTGGGGAGCCCAATGTGGGGCTTGGACCCCTGGCTCCTCCAGGGGGACCTTTGCGATTTTGATATTCCTCCTACTTGCGAGTTGCCGCACTAGGGGTGTGGATTCTGACTAGACCACAACACTGCCCCCCAACCCCCGCTTGATGTGGCCTTTTCTCTATATTCTTAGTTGTAGAAAATCTGTTCTGCTAGTCTTCAAGTAATTCTCAGCTATTCTATGTGTAGTTGTAGTACTGGTGTGCCCATGGGAGGAGGTGATCTCAGGATCTTACTACTTCACCATCTTGATCCAGACGCATACCATGACATTTTTAACTTAATGCTAATAATATGTGCAAATGAGGTTATCAAATGAATAAATAATGTCCTGCAAATAATATGTGTTTAATACATATGCACTGACAAGATTTTACTCAATATTTACTGACCTTAAAATAAAAAAAAACTCAACATGTTCATTTCATTTAATATTATTTTAAGGTTTTTTTAACAAGGCAAGAGAATATAAATATGCCACACACAGCATGTGCTGATGATTTTTCAGAATTTTTGTTTCTTCTTTTGAATTTCATTATTAATCTTTACAATAGAGATGGAATCATATATTCAATTTCCACTTTCACAAAACATATCTGCTTGATTTTAGCATCTGGGATTAACATGTATGGCTATGAAATTCAGGACACATAATGTGCATTATAAATCTTAATTTGTTCCATGTTTTATGCATTTATTAGTGGAGAATTATAAGGCAGCACTGCTATGTTGTGGTGGAAATCTTACTGAAACTTAAAACTTGATGTCTAAAGGAGAATCAAAGCATATTGAATGGTACTGCACCTCCTAGAATCTAAGCGGGAGACACATACTGTCAAACCAAAAATGACAGGGACTCGTGGTGCTGGAAAAGCCTTTCACTTTGATAAAATGCCTACCACAAAGCATTCAACACTCTTTCACATTGAATGCAGGCAACTGTCATTTTGATTTTTTTTCATGCATGAATTACAGAAAAGAAAACAAAACTTAACAAAAGATAATTTTATCTCTAAAGAGAATGAGCCTGAATTAGCCTATATAATATAGTGTTGAAAAGCATGTAAAGAAAATCTGCAGTAATTCCCAAAGTCTAATTTTAGCTCATAATTTTAATGCACCTCCCAATAGAACTGTTTAATCAGGGATAATGAAAATTAATGACTACCAGACAGCGCTTCATTTCCAAAGAGCTTTAGGAAAGTTAACACGCTGTTATATGGACTTAGCTCTAACAAGCTTCTGGGTCACTGGTGAGCCGGTTCAAATATGCATGTATTGTACTGATTATTCATAAGTCATGTTTCTGCAATTACAAGCGTTGTGCTTTGGGCATTCTTCAAAGACAGCACTGTATAAACCAGCTGTATATTAAAGGCTTTTATTCAAGATACATGAGTCAATGCAACGTTGGAGAAACTCCTCATTTTAAGAAAAAAAACCAATATGGATATGTGACAGTATTGACAACCTCAATGTTCTATTACCTAAATAGGTTCTAAAGTGGAATATTTTACTAAAATAATTTACTTTAGGTGTCAGGTACCATCTTTAATGTTTCAAGTACAGTTTCTAACTGAAAAAAAAAAACCCTCTATTTCACCTTTCTCTACTTAATTTTCTTTTTAACATCTTTATTGGAGTATAATTGCTTTACAATGTTGTGTTAGTTTCTGCTGTATAACAAAGTGAATCAGTTATATGTGTACATATACCCCATATCCCCTCCCTCTTGCACCTCCCTCCCACCCTCCCTATCCCACCCTTCTGGGTGGTCACAAAGCACTGAGCTGATCTCCCTGTGCTAGGCACCAGTTTCCCACAAGCTATGTATTTTATATTTGGTAGTGTATATATGTCCATGCTACTCATTCACTTCGTCTCAGCTTACCCCCTTCCCCCTCCGCATGTCCTCAAGTCCATTCTCTAGGTCTGCGTCTTTATTCCTGTCCTACCCCTAGGTTCTTCAGAACCATTTTTCTATTCTTTTTTTTTAGATTCCAAATATATATGTGTTAGCATACGGTATTTGTTTTTCTCTTTCTGACTTACTTCACTCTGTATGACAAACTCTAGGTCCATCCACCTCATTACAAATAACTCAATTTCATTTCTTTTTATTGCCGAGTAATATTCCATTGTATATATGTGGCACATCTTCTTTACCCATTCATCTGTTGATGGACATTTAGGTTGCTTCCATGTCCTGGCTATTGTAAATAGTGCTGCAATGAACACTGTGGTACATGTCTCTTTTTGAATTATGGTTTTCTCAGGGTATATGCCCAGTAATGGGATTGCTGAGTCATACGGTAGTTCTATTTTTAGATTAAGGGACCTACATTCTGTTCTCCATAGTGGCTGTACCAATTTCATGCCTACCAACAGTGCAAGAGGATTCCCTCTTCTCCACACCCTCTTCAACATTTATTGTTTGTAGAATTTTTGATGATGGCCATTCTGACTGGTGTGAGGTGATACCTCATTGTGATTTTGATTTGCATTTCTCTAATGATTAGGGATGTTGAGCATCCTTTCGTGTGTTTGTTGGCAATCTGTATATCTTCTTTGCAGAAATAACTATTTAGATCTTCTACCCATTTTTGGATTGGGTTGCTGTTTTTTTGATACTGAGCTGCATGAGCTGCTATATATTTTGAGGATGAATCCTTTGTCAGTTGCTTTGCTTGCAAATATTTTCTCCCATTCTGAGGGTTGCCTTTTCATCTTGTTTATGGTTTCCTTTGCTGTGCAAAACCTTTTAAGTTTCATTAGGTCCCATTTGTTTATTTTTGTTTTTATTTCCATTACTCTAGGAGGTGGGTCAAAAAGGATCTTGCTGTGACTTATGTGATGGAGTGTTCTGCCTATGTTTTCCTCTAAGAGTTTTATAGTGTCTGGCCTTACATTTAGGTCTTTAATCCATTTTGAGTCTATTTTTGCATATGGTGTTAGGGAGTGGTCTAATTTCTTTTACATGTAGCTGTCCAGTTTTCCCAGCACCACTTATTGAAGAGGCTGTCTTTTTTTTTTATCCATTGTATATTCTAGCCTCCTTTATCAAAGATAAGGTGACCATATGTGTATGGGTTTATCTCTGGGCTTTCTATCCTGTTCCACTGATCTATATTTCTATTTTTGTGCCAGTACCATACTGTCTTGATTACTGTACTTTGTAGTATAGAGATTTCTCCAAAGAAGATATATAGATTGCCAACAAACACATGAAAGGATGCTCAACATCACCAATCATTAGAGAAATGCAAATCAAAACCACAATGAGGTGTCACCTCACACTGGTCAGAGTGGCCATCATCAAAAAATCTACAAACAATAAATGCTGGGGAGGGTGTCGAGAAAAGGGAACCCTCTTGCACTGTTGGTGGGAATGCAAATTGATACAGCCACTATGGAGAACAGTATGTAGGTCCCTCAACAAACTAAAAATAGAACTACCGTATGACTCAGCAATCCCCCTACTGGGCATATACCCTGAGAAAACCATAATTCAAAAGGAGACATGTACCACAATGTTCATTGCAGCACTATTTACAGTAGCCAGGGCATGGAACCAACCTAAATGTCCACTGACATCTGAATGGATAAAGATGTGGCAAATATATACAATGGAATATTACTTGGCCAAAAAAAGAAACGAAATTGAGTCATTTGTAGTGAGCTGGACAGAACTAGAGCCTGTCATACATAGTGAAGTAAGTAAGAAAGAGAAAAACAAATACGGGATGCTAACGCATATATATGGAATCTAAAATAAAAACAAAATGGTACTGATGAACCTAGTTGAAGGGCAGAAATAAAGAAGAAGACATAGAGAATAGACTTGAGGACATGTGGTGAGAAGGGGAAGATGGGGCAAAGTGAGAGTTGCATTGACATATATACACTGCTGAATGTAAAAAGTTGGCTGGTGGGAAGCAGCAGCATAGTACAGGGAGATCAGCTCAGCGCTTTGTGATGACCTAGAGGGTTGGGATAGGGAGGATGGGGAGGAGATGCAAGAGGGAGGGAATAGGGGGACATGTGTATGCATATGGCTGATCCACTTTGCTGTGCAACAGAAACTAACAGAGTATTGTGAAGCAGTTATACTCCAGTAAAGATCTATTTAAATAAATAAATAAATAAATAAATAAATAAGTCCTGCCACTCCCTTCTGGCTTGCAGAGTTTCAACTGAAAGATCAGCTGTTAATCTTATGGAGTTTCCCCTGTATGTTATTTGTTGCTTCTGCCTTGCTGCTTTTAATGTTTTTTCTTTGTATTTAGTTTTTGATAGTTTCATTAGTATGTGTCTTGGTGTGTTTCTTCTTGGATTTATCCTGTATGGGACTCTCTGTGTTTCCTGGACTTGACTATTTCCTTTCCCATGTTAGGGAATTTTTCAACTATAATCTCTTCAAACGTTTTCTTAGACCCTTTCTTTTTCTCTTCTTCTGGGACCCCTATAATTCAAACGCTGGTGCATTTAGTGTTGTCCCAGAGGTCTCTGAGACTGTCCTCAATTCTTTTCATTCTTTTTTCTTTATTCTGCTGTGTGGCAGTTATTTCCACTATTTTATCTTCCACTTCACTTACCCATTCTTCTGCCTCAGTTTTCTGCTGTTGATTCCTTCTAGAGAATTTTTAATTTCATTTACTGTGCTGTTCACCATTGTTTGTTTGCTCTTATTTCTTCAAGGTCCTTGTTAAATGTTTCCTTTATTTTCTCCATTCTATTTCCAAGATTTGGGGTCATCTTTACTCTCATTACTCTGAATTCTTTTTCAGTTATACTGCTTATTTCCTCTTCATTTGTTTGGTCTGGTAGGTTTTTACCTTGCTCCTTCATCTGCTGCATATTTCTTTGTTTTCTCATTTTGTTTAACTTACTGTGTTTGGGGTCTCCTTTTCGTAGACTGATGGTTCGTAGTTCCCATTATTTTCGGTGTCTGCCCCCAGTGGGTAAGGTTCGTTCAGTGGCTTGTGTAGGTTTCCTGGTGGAGGGGACTGGTGCTTGTGTTCTCACGGTGGGGCTGTACCTTGTCCTTCTGTTGGGCAAGGCCATGACTGGTGGTGTGTTTTGGAGTGTCTGTGAACTTAGGATGACTTCATGTAGATTTTAGTGCCTGTGGGCACACAGGGAAGGAATCCCCTCTCCTCGTGCACCCTGAAACAAAGGTCTCCTGACTCTCTGGCAAGACCAGATTTTTTCCCAGACTCCCTCCTGGCTAGCTGTGCGCTTCAGGCTGTCTTCACATAGCCAACCACAGTCTTCTTCTTGGGATCTGACCTCTGAAGCCGGAGCCTCAGCTCCCAGCCCCCACCTGCACTGGTGGGTGAGTAGACAAGCGTCTCAGGCTGGTGAATGCTGGTCGGCACTGATCCTCTGTGTGGGAATCTCTGCACTTTGCCCTCTGCACCCTTGTTGCCGTGCTTTCCTTCACGGCTCTGAAGCTTCCCCGCCGCCAACCCTCTTTCCCCTCCAGTGAATGTGCTCCCTAGTGTGTGGAAACTTTTCCTCCTTCGCAGCTCCCTCCCAGAGGTGCAGGTCCCGTCCCTATTCTTTTGTCTCTGTTTTCTTCTTTTGCCCTACCCAGGTACGTGGGGAGTTTCTTGCCTTTTGGGAAGTCTGAGATCTTCTGCCAACATTCAGTAGCTGTTCTGTAGGAGTTGTTCCATATGTAGATGTATTTTTGATGTATTTATCGGGAGGAAGGTGATCTCCACATCTTACTCCTCTGCCATCTTGAAGGTCTCCTCTCTACTTAATTTTTAAGTAGGTCTTCTGTTCTGGACAATATTTTCTTCTTACTCTGGATGACATCATCCATGGCCAGCTTCTCAATTTTCACATGTATACTCCTTACCTGAAATCTACCCTCTTAGCAAATTTCTAGTGTTCAATACAGTATTATTAAGTGTATTCATCATGCACTTTAGATCTCTAGATTTATTCATCCTACAGACTACAATTTTGTATCCTTTGATGAATATCTTCCCATTTTCCCCATGCCACCACCATTCAAATCTCTGCTACTATGTATTTGACAGTTTTAGATCCCCTGTATAAATGACATCATATAGATTTAAAAATTTTCCTGTATATGGCTTATTTTACTTAGCATAATGTCCTCTAGGTCATCCATGTTGTCATGAATGGCAGGATCTCATATTTTAAGGCTAAATAATATTACATTATATACATATACCACACTTTCTTCATTCATTTATGTGTAGATGTATACTTTCAAGGATGCCAAAGTGTCTATCATAAAGATATTTTAATGAATTATTATTAAAATGCTTAAAACAAATGAAAAAACAGAAAGTTTTAGTAAAGAAATAGAAGATAAGAAGAACTAAATTGAAATTTTAGAAATTAAAAAATGCAATTTTTTATTAATTGATGGATTGGCTCAACAGCAGAATGAGGTGCACAGAGGAAAGAATTACTGAATTTGAAGAAACCAGAACAGAAATTATCCAATCTAAACAAAAGTAAGATGACAGACTGAAAACAAACAAACAAAACCCAGAGTCTCAGAAACATGGGGGACTTTACATATTTGACATTTGTGTCATTAGAGTCCTGGAAAAATAGAAGAAACGGGTGGTGGTGAAAATGTATTTGAACACTGACCTGAAAACTTCCAAAATTTAGCAAAAGATATAATCTTACAGATTCAAGAAGCTGAACAAATGCCAAACAGAATAAACTCAAAGAAACCACACCAAGACACATCATTTGTCAAAATTCTGAAAACTAAAGATCAAGAAAATTTTTTTAAAGTATTGAGAGTGAGACAGTACTGTACATATGAGGGGAAATAATTTAAATGACCCCAAATTTCCCAGAAGAAACCACTGCAATCAGAAGGAGCTAGCACACCATTTCTCAAGTGCTAAAAGAAAAAAACTATTAGTCTAGAGTTCTATATCCTGGAAAATATTCAGGAATGAAGAAGAAATCATGGCATTGTCACAGAAGGAAAACTAAAAGAATGTGTTGCCAGCAGACCTAAATTTTCTCTTTAATGTTTCTCTCTCAATCAGAGAATCACTTTGTTCCAACATCTCCTTCCAGAGGACAGAGTACAGAGGACCTTCTTTTTAATTTCTGAAAACCTTCTGGCAATGTAAAATATGTTGAAATGCAAAAGATTATCTTCTAAAGAGGATTTTTCCATTCTTATTGTTGACAGAAATGAATCTATACTCAATGTTGCTTGTAATTATTTTTTCCTCTCTGGACTATACTTATATAGTTTGGAAAAAGAAGGTAGTACTGATTCATCTGCTTTTGTTTTTTTTAATTTATAAGTTTTAAGATCTCACTCTAATACCAACACAGTATTAGCTATGAAATAAATATAGTTGAAGTGGAAAAAAAGATCCTGAAATCCAGGAGATAGGGAAAAAGTTTAAAGAGAGAGGGAGAGGGAGAAGGAGAGAGAGAGAAAATGAATAATTTGAGACAATTTAAATTCGTTGCAGTTTTCCTAGCCAAAAAAGAACAAAGACACTGCAATAAATTGGTAGAAAAATTAACAAATCATGTTTTTTTTCTGTAATGTATGACTTTTCATTAATTAGGTAAAATAACAACTGGGATTAGTAATGTACAGCCTAAAAATATTTCACTTAAATATTTTTATCATCAAAACAAATGCTATTTTTTGCTCCGGGTATCAAGTTTCATCCCCTGTGCCTCTTTTCTACACAGTGTTTCAATTTAATGAATTAATTCTAGAAAAGCATAATAAGATATAATATACAATGATAATCTCTTTATACTTTAATTAATTATCATAGAGGATATCATATGGTTGGGTAGATTTAATTTTCTTTCCTAAATGTTACATAATTTTTATAACTTGTGCTTCAAAGGAAATGGTTTCCATTCTCATTTGATTTATAACAATTTAAAATGTTTACATCAATTTAAAAATTGTTTTATAAGTCTTTTAATTTTAAGAAATGGAATAGATGGGAATCTGATCATGTTTGATTCTATTACAAGGATGTGAAATTTAGTCACGTAGAACCACTTTAGTTTATGGCAAAAAGCATCTGACCACAAAGGAAAGGTTCAGATAACACACTCTCAGTCTTTTTATTATATATTCTCTCCTGATAACTGCCTGGTATTCGCAAAGGTAAATAGTAAAGTACTTTCTTCACTATTTTCAGAAAGCAAATATTTTAGATCTCTAATCTTGGAGAAATGATTTAACCTTCAAACTAATTCTATATAAGCCAGGAATTTGAAAATATACCTTTGATGCTATTTTATCAAGATATTAGGTTTCATTTTTTGTAATGTTTGGAGACTAACTGTGTTATATATAAAAGCCAATAAAATAAGTAAAGTTTATAGTGAAACCATTTGAAAGAATTGATTCTCCTATATAAATTAACTGATTTTTCAATCTATGTTAGCCTTTATTCTTTATTCCATAGATACTTATGTAAGTGAATGTCATAAACCATAAATTCAGATATTTTTAAGTTTTTAAACTAACCTGCTTCCCCCGGATACCTGGTTGAGACTTGGTGTGATAAAGTCTAAGGGAAATATTGGGCTTGCATATTACAGAGTTAAACTTATGATACTTTTGAGTCCAGAAGCAACTTGATATTTAAACTGTGATTTGGCTGGTAAATTTCTATTTAAAAATCTTGAGATGACTCAACACTATCATTGAGACAAATAAGAAACAAAAGCAATATGGGTACTTAAATATATAAAAGAGAATCATATTTTAATGAAGTGTTTTAAATCATTGTAAATCTGAACTCTTTAAAAAATTGTAATGACACTGTAAAAAGGTATGTTTCATTTTTACTTATCAGTTATATTTAATCTTAGCTGTCTCAATACATACTTCAGTGATATTCTATGTCAATAAATAATTATATGTGAATGATTTACTTTATGTAATTCAGAAAAACTATCAAGAGTTTGGAGGGTTCTACAAGACAAACCAATAAATAGACAAACCTTGGTAGAGAAAAGGTATTGTGGGAAGCCTTCAAGGATGTGTGTCAAAATTTAAAATGTCTAATTTCTTGACAGAATATAGAGACAAAAATCTCCCTGGAGAAAGGAGGATAAAAATCTTCCTTTTGAAATCCCCAGTTATTGTGTATATTCAGTAGGTTTCAGAGTGAGGGTTAGGAAGCACATGAGGGCAGCCAGTGTCTACTGAGCTTTGAAGAATCAGAACTATGTGTCAGAGACCCTAACATTTGTCACAGAAAAGTTTGGAAAAAAGCATGCTTCAGGTCAAGGAAATAATCTACAGCTTCAGCTGCTACTGTTAGTAGAAATTCTATTCTTAGTAGAAACAGAAGAGTTAGAATTTGATAATGAAGAAATATTATTCTGATATCACTCACCAATCCATAAATTCATGGTGCTAAGTGCTGTTCTCCTTAATTTAATGCAGTAATATATTTTTAGGCAATTAAGTGCATGCAAGAGATAGGATATTGGGAAAAGTGCAAATTATAATGCATATTAAACATTGTGTTTTAAGTTCTATACTTGGTCTTAGCTGTCTGCTACAGAAGACACCAATGATAGACCATAAATTAGATAAGGATTAACTGTGCTTTTTCATTTTTTTTGCTATATTGTCTTGGGCATGTTATTAAATACCTTTGAACCTCAGTTCTCGATGTGGAATAAATATTATCATAATGATTTCCCTACAAGTTTATTTTAGGAATTAAATATAATACTTTGTACTTGAGAGACTAGGCACATAGTCATTACATGTAACTGATGATGAATTAATGATTATGTACTTTAAAATTTTTATTTATTTTTATTGAAGTATAGTTGATGTACAATACTATATAAGTTACAGGTGTACAACATACTGAATGGCGATTTTTAAAGGTTATACTCCATTGATAACTAATCTCACATCATTTCTTTCCCTCTGAAAGGTCAAACTCTTGTCATTCTCTTGTAGAAAAGCTAATTGGATCTATGTATTTTTCTTGCTTGCTTTTGACCCATTTTCTCTCATAGTATAAACTCAAGATGTTGAATGATTTTCTACCATTTCCCTGCCTTTTATTCTACCTGGGTTTCTAGTTTTGAAATTTAAGTGAGTCCTACTCCAAGTTCTGTTTTCCACACATGACCATGATACTTTAGATAAGTTTCAGTCTGAATTTTTGCTCCATACTGATCTCTTCTGGGTCTTTATATAACACCTTCTAAAATATCACTTAATGCATTTTATTGCCACATTATAATACTGCCATGTGCTGCCACATGCCAAGACTTTATCTCAACTCAGTTTGTAACTTATTCTCTTATTGCAGTAAAGATTACTGACTTTTAGCTGGGAATGTTTTATGGAAAAGCTCGTTATGTCTAATCTTTGTAGTAAATTTGCTGCAAGTTCAATAAAATCTGAATACAGGTATTCAATAATAATCCTAATATTTATTTTGTATAAATAATATAGCAGAAATTAATCTGTGAGCCAAATTTTCTTCGTATATCACAGAGAGTGAATTTTTGAATCAAAGAGAGGTAACCTGGGATTATTAACCATGTCTTATCAACAATTCTGACCCTTTGTGCTCTCAGTGGAATGAACTCTGTTTAATGGATGCACCTGAGAGTAGCAATCCATTACAAGTGCTTTAAAAGCAGACATAAGTAAAACAACCTAAACCACATCCACTGTTAATAACTGATGCTCATTCATCATCGGCAACTATTGATTATAGGCTTAAACGGAAGTTCTTTGTGTACTGACTTGGAAACTTTGCCTTGCTATACAGAAGACTGCAGCAACATGAACTTAACGGAAATGTCACAATTCTTAAAAAATTAAGCAGTCATTAAAGAAACAAGATGCAGTTGAGTCCATGATCTTTTGTGGAATAGAAACAGGTTGTCCTTGAAGAGATGTGACACAAAATAATTCCCTCAACATTTTTTTAAAACAGTTGACTGGGGGCTTCCCTGGTGGCGCAGTGGTTGAGAGTCCGCCTGCCGATGCAGGGGACACTGGTTTGTGCCCCGGTCTGGGAGGATCCCACAGGCCGCAGAGCGGCTGGGCCCGTGAGCCATGGCCGCTGAGCCTGCGCGTCCGGAGACTGTGCTCCGCAACGGGAGAGGCCACAACAGTGAGAGGCCCGCGTACCGCCAAAAAAAAAAAAAAAAGAAAAAAACAGTTGACTGTTGTTACTAATGGCACAATTATATGGAGAACTGTTGTATTCTAGAAGTTTTAAATACGTGTATTCTACATTTTAGATATATATGAATAGAAACTGAATTTTATCAATTGTTTACAATATCAGTCATGCTGTTTGAAATATTTTTACTTCACTTGTTTTCCTCATAACTCCAAACACTTTCATCCTGTGACGTAACAGGAGCTTGCAAGTATACTAATGAAATAGTGGGACCACTATGAAATGGTCTCCATGCTTACTGTGGCTTCTTGATGTGAGAAATTATACAAATAATAGCAGGGGAAAGGGTTAAAAGGGGGAACACACTAGCACAAATAATATTTTGGTGATATAATACACCTTAAATTGGGGCATAATTTGAACAATTATAATTACCTTCCAATATTGGAGCTATCATTAACTAGCTTGTGACACTTGACTTTTCATGATGTTTATTGTTTCCTACACATAAAACGAATGAAGGTAAAAATTTATCTTAATTCTCTAACAGGATGTTGTGACTAGTAAATGACAACATATATGCAGAAGCAAACTGAAAAGCATGAAAATTAAAAAAAAATAACAGTCAAAGGTGGGGCCTTACTATTTCTCTAGACCTAACAGAGAGAAGATATGATGGACAATGAAAAACACAAGGAAATTGATTAAAAGCAACTATAAAAGTTGTTTTAATATGTGAGTAGAGTCATCAATAATTTTGAATGTCAAGCTGTTGAAAGAAAGTCTTTGGAGGAATATGAGTTAGAATATTTAAACCAAATTGTTTCATTGTCAGTAACTTATCCTGTTTGGGACATAAGCAGACTAATAAAATATGTGTTTGTTTGCTTTGGAATTTTGCCCTTTTATTATGTGCATGAAATGCATTCTTAATAGTTTGTTTATTGAGTGACTTCAGAAAATTCAGCCAAGTACAAAATCATCAAAACTGTTATTTCTAAGAGCAAGTAGATTTAAAATCTGCTGCTTCTGTTTGCCAAATGTTGAAGTATCAAAATGTTCCCAGTGAATAGCACCACTTATTACGCTTTACGAGTATTATTTTTACATGGATCATTTGTAATCCACTTTTGGAACCTGGACTAATTTTAAATGTGTTATCCTGCCATTTTTATATATTGGTGAGTACTCTTTCTGGGCAAGACAAATAACACCTGAATATAATCTTTTAATCTCTCATCATTGGAAACATGCCACATAGAATCCATTTACAGGCAACTTTGCCAGATGAAAACATTTAGTCATTCTGTTAGTAGTAAGAAAATTAAATTCATGGGCTAATAACTTGTGATATGCATTTGAAGTACATGCAAAATGTACTGTAACCTCTGACATACTGTGAAAAAGAATTACATCATTAAAAATGAGCATCTTAGAGCAGAAAACAAGAAACAAAAGTCAGTGAGAACTTCCTTTAGTTCAACTTTTCATTAAAACCAAATGTTTGTTATGATATTAAATTTTAAGGCAGAATCCCAGATTATACTCCTCACTTTATGAAAAGATACTGAGAATAAAGTATAAAAATTTGCCAATATTTTACAAGATAACTATGAATAAAAGGTTTTAGTTTGCATTCATGGCTAAGAGACTGATGGCAGTTAATAGGTTTTTTTAAAGGAACTCCCTTTCCTTACTATTCCTTTAGTCAAAATTAACGGGCCTAAATTGTACGGATATTCACAACATGATGTAAATAAGTAGAAAATAACAGGTTTTATTCTTTTCTTGGCAAGGAAAAGTATTTCTCAAAATAATTTACCCCATTTTTAAAAGATTGACTTTGAGATATCATTTATAAATTAAATAATAGAGCTAGGAGTTTGATATCCTGGTTTTACTAAAAATAAAACTCATTCGGTATTATAATATGATAGCATTAAGCTATCATCCCTTAGACCATGAACCATTTGCCCCAGAGGTGTGCAATGTGGTTTAGTACTACATTTTTGCACGATAGAGAGGGAATTTATCAACCTTACCACAATTATTGTCATTTTATTTTTACCATATTTCAAACATTTTCTATGGTTTACATATTAAATATGTTAGCTCATTTAATACTTACATCAAGTTGACAAGTGTTTATGTCATTTTACATCAACGGAAACATAAACTTACAGAGATGAAGTAACTTTGTTATTGTTACAGAGCTAGAAGGTTGGAGAACAAAATGTGAGTCCAGATACACTCACTATATTGTCTTGAACCACTATGTTGTATGTTTCCTTCTTTTCTGGAAAATGGATCTTGCCATCAGGACAAATGGTTTCTAGAATGATAGAGTTTTAATAGCTCTAAAAATAAGGGAAAAAGCCAAGCATGAGGCTTCCCTGGTGGTGCAGTGGTTGAGAGTCCACCTGCCGATGCAGGGGACATGGGTTCATGCCCCGGTCCGGGAAGATCCCACATGCCACGGAGAGGCTGTGCCCGTGAGCCATGGCCGCTGAGCCTGCGCGTCCAGAGCCTGTGCTCCGCAACGAGATAGGCCACAATAGTGAGAGGCCCGCGTACCACCAAAAAAAAAAAAAAAAAAAAAAAAAAAAGCCAAGCATGACCTTAGTAAGTACTTCTTTAACACCAGGCTAAGGGGTATGCCTCAGTAAACATTAACAATATAAAAGGATTTTAATAAGGAGAACTCCAAAACAAGATCTGTAACTGCATATTTGTAATTGAAATTTCCACCCAGATATCTAATAGCCATCTCAAACTAAATCTGTCCAAAATAACATAATTATTTGATTCACTCACCCTCTACACCAATATTTTTCCTCACCTATGTTTTATCTTCTTAACAAATGAATATATTATTCATGTAGGTCCCCAAGACATGAGGAATGTTGAAAAAAGTAATCTCTTTCTAGGAAGTTGCACCCCAGCACGATAACACTATGGAAGAAAGAACATAACTCTTTGGTAGATAGTAAGCTGTCTCTGGATTTTCTTACTCTGGCCAACAAAAATTTATGTACAGATATTCCCACACCCAGAGCACCCTCACACTCTTCCACAGACAAATCAGCTGCAGTCCCATTTAGTTATTTTACTCAGCTTAAAGATCAAGAAATCTGAACTATGTGAACTACTCTCCATGTTTAAGTGCAGCTGCAAATAAACTGGTGCTCTATAAATGGGAAGTAAATTTATTTGTTTCCATCTTTTCCCACTACAGACACACATATACTAGTGCCCACTGGTGGCAAAGGGGAACCATAACTGTAGCGAACACTTTTATCAGGAAAAAATAAGAAAAAACACAGTCTCACTGGTTCATGGCAATGATAAACTCTTGTGGGTGGATCCTGCTTTTATGGCAGTGGTAAAGTTCCCTGTGAAACCCTTGATTCTGCTTTCTAGGAGGAATTCCTCTCTCTATTGTCCTTTATGTTCCAGACTCAACAGTGAGAGGTTTTTCTTGTCCATTTTCCTCCACAGACATTTTTAAGGTGGGTATCAGGGGTGAACCCTCTTGGGGTGACTTAGGTTCTTTAAGTTTGGAGACCCAAGGGTTAAGATTCAAATATTCAACAAACGTTGGCAAGGATGTGGAGAAAAGAGAACCCTCCTACATTATTGATGGGAATGTAAATTGGTGCAGTCACTATGGAAAACAGTATGGAGATTTCTCAAAAAACGAAAAATGGAACTACCATATGACCCAGCAATTCCACTCCTGGGTATATAACCAAAAAAAACAAAAACAGTAATTTGAAAAGATACATGCACCCCAGTGATCATAGCAGAGTTATGTACAATTGCCAAGGTATGGAAGCAACTGAAGTGTCCATCAACAATTGAATGGATAAAGATGTGGTACATATACTATGGAATACTACTCAGCCATAAAATTGAATGAAAATTTGCCATTTGCAACAACCTGGATGGACTTGGAGGGCATTATGCTAAGTGAAATAAGTCAGACAGAGAAAGACAAATACTGTATGATATCATTTATATGTGGAATCTAAAAAATACAACAAACTAGTGAGTAAAACAAAAAAGAAGCAGACTCACAGATACAGAGAACAAACTAGTGGCTACCAGTGGGGATGGAAGGGGCGAGGAGCAATAAAGGGCTAGGGGATTGAAAAAGGGTTATTGTGGGATTATATGAAATCACGTGTGTGAAACTTTTGAAAACTGTAAAGCACTATTGTTTCATTCAATAAAAAATAAAAGATTCAAATATTCAGTTTTTTAAATCAATAATTTGACAACATAATTTTCTCAAAAACTTAGTAGGCTTGAGATCCATTTATTTCTAGTTAGTTGTATAAGCCAATACCTATACAAAAATCTTTTCCAGAGGAAACTTCTAAAACTGATTATGTTTTTGTTTTTAACTCTGTTGGTTATTGCTCTCAATTTAACACCCATCTTGAGGCTGCCTGAAAGAATGAGTTTGAATGAGGAAGCCCCTATTCTTAATCTAATCTTGCACGTGTAAATCTTAATGGGCCCATCCAAATCCCTTTTCAATCACATCTTTCACTTTTGAGGGCTAGAAGCGGTTGACTTTTCAAATACTGTAGGCCCCAAGATTTTGGATTCTTTCTATTAGCTTTCACTATTTGCTCTTAAACTTGCCCAGTCTTGTCTGAGCTCATCTCTTTTCTCTACTACCTTGATGAACTCAGCCAGTTACAGCAAATGCATGCTTTAACTTTCTGTGTCTTAATGTTTTCCCATAGAGCCTTAGTGTCAGAAGATAACCTGAATCTCTTGCACTTTTACCAATGAGAATCTGTCTCCAAATTTCCAGCTGCACTATGTTTCCTCTCTGCCTGGTGAACAACCTCTAACAGATGTCACCCTTTTGTTTTTAGGATTTTAAATTTTTGTTGTTACAAGAGCATCTGCTTTGCTTACCAATATCTGTATTATATAGAATAAAATTAGCAGCTATAACAACAAAAACAAAAGAAAAATTTTAGTAAACTGCTCTATTTCAGAGTTCTTACTCTGATTTGTCATTGATCCCAAGCACTCTAGCTTATTTACAGGGTTGATTTATCCAGATACAAATTAGAAAAATATTGAACATGTTGGTTTAAATAGATGAATAAAGAGGAAATTAGGGCTTCCCTGGTGGCACAGTGGTTGAGAGTCCGCCTGCCGATGCAGGGGACACGGGTTCGTGCCCCGGTCCGGGAAGATCCCACATGCCGTGGAGCGGCTGGGCCTGTGAGCCATGGCCGCTGAGCCTGCGCGTCCGGAGCCTGTGCTCTGCAACGGGAGAGGCTACAGCAGTGAGAGGCCCGCGTACCGAAAAAAAAAAAAAAAAAGAGGAAATTAGACCAAGAATATCATGCCAATAGTAGAAATGAAAATCCACGGATGTTGGTACATGCATATAGAATTAGTCAGTTCAGTTAATTTTGTTATATAAAAACACTTCAGTGAAGCATTTCGTGAATTAGTAAAGGAAAAGAAAGTGTATTAAAAGTGACTATTCAAAAGGAAGAAAAATGACAGAAAAAGAGGAAAACTAAAACAAATTATAAAACTGTCAATAAAATAGCAGGATAAATCTATGTCCTGGGTGACATTACTTCTGTAACATGTCTTTATAGTGTTTTTGAATTCATAAAATACTCAGTAGGTAAACCAATCATTTTGATAACTGCATTGACTGGCTTTCTTCTTTTGCCTGTGTTTACAGTAGTTTCCTCAAAATTTAAAAGAAAAACCTTTTTATGCTTCGGACATTTCTTATATGTATCTTCTCAGTGCATCTCTATCAACATTATTTTCATTTAGCAAAAGAGATTGTATCCTGCTTTAAGTTTTTAGCGTACTCTACATTTTCCTCAAAAAAACCCCAAACAAATCATCAAATAAACATAAAAAAGAAAAAATATGACTATATGAAGGGAAAACATTACTTTTGAAAGCAAATGTGAATATGTTAAATTTTAGAGACAGAAACTTAAAAATGTTAAGCATTTATCTCACCAAGGCAACACGATGGTTAAATAAATGATAGTGCATCACTTGAAGCAACAGTGTTCAGGAATTATAAACAACATGTTTTACTATATTTAACCAAATGAAGATGATTGAAACAATATTAAAGTGAACAGTACAGGCTAAAATATGTATATACATTTATAGATAACACACATAGTATAATATTGTATTATACAGAATATACTGTATATAACCTACATACTATATATTGTATCATATTGTTATAATAAGTGATATGTATATAATACATATAATATAAACACACTTTTATGATAAAAATGTAAAAGTACAGAAAGAAGGCATTTTGTGTATGCGTGTGTGTGTGTGTGTGTGTGTGATGTCTGAGGACAATGGGATGATTGCTTATTTTATTTTTCATGTTTTTAACGGCTGCATTTAGTTTATAATAAGAGTTATTAAAATTAGACCAGCAATAAAACATTCACACATAATTCAATTTTTTTTTTTTCCTGTTTGTCAAGCACTTTTTTTTTTTTTTGGGGTACGCAGGCCTCTCACTGTTGTGGCCTCTCCCACTGTGGAGCACAGGCTCTGGACGCGCAGGCTCAGTGGCCATGGCTCACGGGCCCAGCCGCTCCGTGGCATGTGGGATCTTCCCGGACCGGGGCACGAACCCGTGTCCCCTGCATCGGCAGGCGGACTCTCAACCACTGCACCACCAGGGAAGCCCTCAAGCACTTTTTTGATTCTCAGATTAGACTTGAAGATAAATAGAAGGATGAAAAATGGGAAGAAAATGCCATATACTCAGCACTTAACAAGTAATAGATGTTCTGGGCAATTAAATTTGAACAAGTAAGTGCAAGGGAGTTGCATGGGGACGTGGGCCCATATATGTTACAATAAGCAATGTGTTAAAACAGATCACCCATTTTATCTAAATCTGTCTTTGCCACCACCATATGAAATTGATTTTATTATCTCAATTTTAACAAATGAGGAACCTATAGATTCTTTAACATACTAGGCCAGAGTCGGTTAGCTAGTAAAATGTTGACTATGATTTTGAATAATTCTCTCCATCTCCAAAAACTGTGTCCTATTCTTGAGGATCTCAAACAATAGTTATAGTTAAGTAGAAAAACAAATAAATATAAATGCTTTGTGACTAATATTATAAACAGGCAAAGTTCTGTGAGAGTACAGATTAAAGGGAAGTAAACTCTGGAGTAAATGGATGCATGATTCTTGGGGAGGTGGGGGAGGCAGAGAAATGCTATTTGATCTGCGTCTTCAAAGGCAGGATGAATAAATATTAGCCAGCAGATGAGTCAAGGGCATGACATCTCCAGCCAGCACAAAAGCATCAGTAGAGACCCAGGAATGCAGGACTGGCTTTATCCATAGGTTAGCTAGTGCTTAGCGAAAACTAGTGCTTAGTTAGCTGGTGCTTAGTGAAAACTCTAGTTCCTAACATACTCCCACTCCTCCATCCGACATGTGACTTCTGCATTCTTTCTTTCTAGCTGATATCTCCATATTTCACCTTTTTATATAGCATTCGGTGTATCTTCACCTTTCATTATAAAGTGTTATCCATATTTTACTATGCTTTACTGTAAAATTCTCAAGAATTGGGAATGTGTGAGTCGATCTGTATTTAGCCAAATGAGACATGGCTAAGGTTGGAAAAATATTTAGGATAAGCAAAAACACTAATCTTTTTTCTACCTCAATACAAACAGAAAAAAAAGTTTAATTAGTTATCACTTTAGCTTTCAAAATAATTTTTTAAAAGGACAGAAAGTACCTTTTATTGAATATATTGTTTTAAATTATATTAAAAAGTCTTCCTATCACAAGCAAGTTTTCAGATATTTTAACTTCTCCATTGATTTCCCTTTATGGAAATTGCATTTTTTAATACAATGTTTCTTAACCCAATGTTTCTCAAATTTTCTTTATAGTTTAATACCATTTGAAATGTTTAAATACATTAATAAATTTAATAATAAATACCCCAAGGTTAGTTACAATAGTTGAGAATCACTGGAAGATTAAATACCTTACAAAAATTTTATGATTTTAAGAGCATGAGTCTTTATATAAATAGAAAAAGACTATGTATGTGATATGTGTGTACGTGTGTATTTCCATCCAATTTGGGGGCCTATACTTCCTCTCAGTCACACATTAAGACCTGTCTCAGAAACCTTTCAATCTGTATTACTCTACTCATAGTAGCTCCTGTAGTGTCAAAATGATCCTGCATCTGTTCATGGGAAGAAAATTTCGTTTTAATGTATTGAAGTATTTGTATGTATGTATGGATTCTCACTGGATTATTTTATTTTATTTTATTTTATTTCATGTAATAAAATATACTAGAGTAAAATAAAACCTACCATGTTCATGTTTTAAGTTTTTTTCTCATGAAATTTTTTCATTAAAGAATGCTAAATTTCTTAGCTATATTTAAAGTCTTACCATTTACATAACTTTTTCACTCTACAAAACTTGCCATATACAGTAAAACTGAAATTCTACCATATAAACAGTGTGAGCTCTTACATAAACCCATAACGTGTAGGTAAAACTAAATTGATTTAATATCATGGAAATAGATGAGTGGTGTTTTTTGGTTTTGTGTTTGCTTTTTGAGTGAGATGAAGAACTTCTGCAGTATTCTCCTCAATCGAGAGAATATACTGGATATGCAGATTAATATTTTGAACCTCAGAGAATTTTAACTGCTGAGATAATTATTGTAACTTTGATGGATTTGACTTTAGTACTGACTCAGGTTTTGAAGGACTTGACCCTAAAGTCATATTTATTTTCAATTCCTGTTTAATGAATACATTTAGAATGTATTGTTTAATTGCACCACACATCAAAATGCATTTTTCACTTTGATTAGGTAATAGTTTTAGGTGAAGTTCTGGATCATTTGGTTACACATCCATGGAACAACTAACCCACACTCATTAGCCCCAGAAAGGACAAAACTTTTATTTCCTGTATTATGCCTGTGAAATTAACTTTCTGCCTTCACAGACACTTTCTTTGTATACTTAGCACTGTACCACCCAGAATAATTTTTGGTGAGTTTCATCACGTTGAATTGTATTTCTGATCTCAACTATTTATCAATTCTTTACTCATCAATTCCAACTCACTAATCCTTAGTGTGCTATAATGACTCATTTAACAGTTTGAATGTTGTAATAAGATCTACTGAGAGTTCAAGGATATTGCTAGTCTCCCTTTTAAGCTTTGAGATGTAGACAGATAGATATGAATTATTAGATATCATATATTATTATATGACTGTATATAAATGATTATTATATATTTAAGTATAATAAGCATTATGTAGTATATAATTATAATATATATTTTATATATTAATGTATGCTCATATGCATATGATACCTGTTTACATACAATCTATTGATCTAAAACTATATCTGTGCGTTCTATATCTCTTGCTTTTAACATCTCACAAAATATCACCCAATGTTTCTATCATTTTAATTATTTGGACCCTGATATTGACACTTCTGAGAAAATGTAATATAGATCCTAAGCAGAATTCATAGTTGTCTGCACAGAAAAATATAATACACACAGTTTATATGAAAATGAGTATATCAAAGAGGCTCATACTATTTAGTGAGAAAAAAAGTTTAAATGAAGAGAGGTGTACTTTTCAGCCGCTCCGTGGCACGTGGGATCCTCCCGGACCTGGGCACGAACCCACGTCCCCTGCATCAGCAGGCGAACTCTCAACCACTGCGCCACCAGGGAAGCCCTCTTCATTCTTTTAACACGAAAGATTGTCAAGGAAAAGAGTAGGATTATAGAAGCATAAAAATGATGCCATAATCTCCATTCTCAGTTTTTTGGAAGTCTCTCTCAAACACATTCTCCAGATGTTAAACTCAGATTTTTAGATCTTAAAAAAATACCAAGTGTAGATTACGTTTTCTTGTGGTCCTGTAACAGAATCAGGTTAAACAAGTAGTATTTCATATTAAATACAAAGCAGGGACTTTCATTTTCCAGCCTGTCTTGAGCTGATAATAATTGTGAAACACATCATACACTATAATGCAAGGAAACAGACTATTTTCATTTTGAATTTCCTTTCTGCTCTAGCAATGGGGCTTAACGTCCACTGCTGTAAGATATCACATAAGATAACCTTATCTTTAAAAAGTTACACTAGTAATCTCATTAAGAATAAATTACATATGTATCCTGCACTCATGTTGAAATTCATTCAAGTAGAATTCAGAAAACTCCAGGCTATTTCAGAATATTTTTCCATTGATTTGTTTTTCTTATAACTTTTGTTCTCCACAACAGAGTTAAACTTAAATAAAAAAGCAGCTAGTTGGGGGGAAAATTTTTAAATAAAATAACATTTTCAAGGGATTACCTAGCTTTAATATTGTACCATAGATCCTGGTGAGATTATATTATTTCCAGCAAAAATTATCTTTTTGGTATTCAAATATATTTCATTGTCTGTTTTCTGGCCTCGTGTGATACCTTTGTGTAGTGGAGGAATATAATTAGAGAACACAGCAATAGAAAATCACTAATGGGAGTCTTTGCAACTGTCAGTGGGTTTTTCACTTTTCACATGAGGATTGATTTGCTAATTGGATTAAGTCTGTCTCTAACTGTAATCTCAGCAAGCATCAGTTAAAGGAAGAACTGCCATGTTGCACCTGGGTTGTGTGCTAATAGGTGAAGCACTCAGTTAATAAGAATCATTTAAAGCACAGCCTATGTGCATAATTAACTCTGCTATTTCCTTGATTAAAAATCTGCTTATCAAGGCTAATCGTTCCACTGAATCTTCAGGGATATCTGAAGTAAGTACTTATAGTATTTGAACTAGAGGTGGATTAAAGGTGTCACCAAATGTTTTAGTTATTAGGCAACAAAATTGCAGCTGATTTTACAGGCTTTAAAAGGAGTGTAAATACTGAGTTTTAGTGAAAGTGGATAGCAGCGAATTATAGTGTCATTTAGAATATTTTTAGTGATGAATTACATGTGGGATGCAAGAAAATACAGAGGAGTACCTGCTGGGGGTGGAATCTGTTTGTGAGCTAACTTTGTGTCTATGAATAATTTAATGGTATTTACTGTAGTAGGGAGTTTTTACCAATAATGAACTCCCTCTATTAAAAAAACTTCCAGACTACGTCCCAGTGTCCTTGCATCTATGTGGGGCCAAGTGACCTAATTTAAGCCACTGAAAACTGAACAGAGGCTGGCCCTTAAAATGTCCCTGGAGGTCTTCCAAAAGATTTCTCTCTTTGGTCATTCGCTAGTAGGATGCCAATGACCAGTGGAGTATACTCAAGCCCTACATCATGATCAAACCATTACATGGTGTAAAACTGAATGCCAGATGACTGCATGCAGCAGAGACGCTTTCCCACCTCCACAGGCAACCCACATTACGGTATGGTGTGCAGTGAAAAATAAACCTTTGTTATATAACAAATTAGTACTCTAAGACCTGAGAAATAAGAATTCTGAAAAAAAAATATGTTTTGGTATTTAATATAGTTTGAAATTTCCTCAGCAATGTGGGAGGTACTAATACTCGTAATTTCTTTTCCTCTCCAGTTTGTGGAAAACTGGGAGACTTCCTATATAGAATAGAAATCCTTTTTTAATCTACACTGTTCCTCCCTCCACCGCTGTCAGCTATAAAAGAGCACCCTAGGGAAATGTGGAATAACTCAGTTGGATAATTCAGGGCCCTGGACATAGCTGAGTAACTTAGAAAAATCATTAGTTGGGGAGGATCTTCAAGATGGTGGAGGAGTAAGACGTGGAGATCACCTTCCTCCCAATAAATTCATCAAAAATACATCTACATGTGGAACAACCCCTACAGAACACCTACTAAACGCTGGCAGAAGACCTCAGACTTCCCAAAAGGCAAGAAACTCCCCACGTACTTGAGTAGGGCAAATGAAAAAAGAAAAAACAGAGACGAATAGGGACAGGACCTGCGCCAGTGGGAGGGAGCTGTGAAGGAGAAAAGGTTTCCACACACTAGGAAGCGCCTTCTCGGGTGGAGACTGCGGGTGGCGGAGGGGGGAAGCGTCGGAACCACGGAGGAGAGCACAGCAACAGGGTGCGGAGGGCAAAGCGGACAGATTCCCGCATACAGGATTGGTGCCGACCAGCACTCACCAGCTTGAGAGGCTTGTCTGCTCACCGGCCGGGGCGGGTGGGGCTGGGAGCTGAGGCTCGGGCTTTGGTCGGATCCCAGGGACAGGACTGGGGTTGGCTGTGTGACCACAGCCTGAGGGGGCTAGTGTGCCACAGCTAGCCGGGAGGGAGTCTGGGAAAAAGTCTGGACCTGACTAAGAGGCAAGAGACCACTGCTTTGGGTTGTGCAAGGAGAGGGGATTCAGAGCACTGCCTAAACGAGCTCCAGAGATGGGCACGAGCCGTGGCTATCTGCATGAACACCAGAGACGGGCATGAAACGTTAAGGCTGCTGCTGCCGCCACCAAGAAGCCTATGTGCAAGTACAGGTCACTATCCATACATGCCCCCCGCACCCCGGGAGCCTGAGCAGCCTGCCACTGCCAGGGTCCCGTGATCCAGGGACAACTTCCCTGGGAGAACATATGGTGAGGCTCAGGCTTTTGCAAAGACACACTGGCCTCTGTTGCCACAGGCTCACCCCGCATTCCGTACCTCTCCCTCCCCATGCCTGAGTGAGCCAGAGCCCCCCAGTCAGTTGCTCCTTTAATCCCATCCTGTCTGGGCAGGAAGAGACGCCCTCTTGCACTGTTCGTGGGAATGTAAATTGTTACAGCCAATATGGAGAACAATATGGAGTTTCCTTAAAAAACTAAAAATAGAACTACCATATGACCCAACAATCCCAGTCCTGGGCATATACCCAGAGAAAACCATAATTCAAAAAGAGTCATGTACCACAATGTTCATTGCAGCTCTATTTACAATAGCCAGGACATGGAAACAACCTAAGTGTCCAGCGACAGATGAATGGATAAAGAAGATGTGGCACACATGTACAATGGAATACTACTCAGCCATAAAAAGAAACGAAATTGAGTTATTTGTAGTGAGGTGGATGGACCTAGAGACTGTCTTACAGAGTGAAGTAAGTCAGAAAGAGAAAAACAAATACCGTATGCTAACACTTATACATGGAATTAAAAAAAAATGGTTCTGAAGAAACTAGGGGCAGGACAGGAATAAAGGCACAGACGTAGAGAATGGACTTGAGGACACGGGGAGGGGGAAGGGTAAGCTGGGACAAAGTGAGAGAGTGGCGTGGACATATAGACACTATCAGATGTAAAATAGATAGCTAGTGGGAAGCAGCCCCATAGTACAGGGAGATTAGCTCGGTGCTTTGTGACCACCTAGAGGGGTGGGATAAGGAGAGTGGGAGGGAGACACAAGAGGCAGGAGATATGGGGATATATGTATATGTATAGCTGATTTACTTTGTTATAAAGCAGAAACTAACACACCATTGTAAAGCAATTATACTCCAATAAAGATGTTAAAAAAAGAAAAACAACAACAACGAAAAAAGACAAAAAAAAAAAAGAATGGTGAGGGCTATTTTAGAGTGGTATCTGAAAAGACCCTATTAAGGACAGTTACTAGGTAAAAGCTTCAGGCTGATAAATAACCAAGGGAAGATGTGTGAGATGTGTGCTCCTAGCAGATGAAGTAAGGCAAATGGACCCAGGAAAAAAATACTTGAATGTTTAAGAAACAGAATAGAGGCTGGTCAGGGAACTGAGGCCAGGAATATTAGAAGATACGTTCAAAGTGGTTGATTTATTATGGCTCTTTACTACGATGCTGAGAGCTTAGCTAACGGACTCCATAATATTTCTGCCTTGACATCCATTCTGTGTGGCCAGACAGGATGCAGGGGCCTTGAACTGTCACTAGCCCCCTTCTTGGAACTCATGCCTTAGCTCACAGACTGCAGAGTCACAAGTAAATGTAAATTCCTCCTATGACTTCCCCAACAGCCCTGTGAAAAGCACTCTCCTCAGCTGTCCAGAGCCTTCCACCAGTGCAAACCTTAGAAAAGACCCTCCCTGCTTGAAGTTCATGGAGGACTTCGCCCCCTTGGACCCTTATAAAGTCATGTGCCACAGGTCCTGCCCTGCTCTCTCTACCTGTACTCTACCTTGTCCTCCCCTTGTGGCCCCTGGAGGTGCTAAGTACCTCCTTCAGGACCTGCAAGTAATAAACTTCTCTATTTCACCTTCCCTTGGGATCTGACCTTTTGTTGTATATGGCTCACCATTCACACCCTGGAGGTCTACTAAACAAATGTTAATTTAACTAGGTCACAACAAATAGGGTTTTGGGGAGAGTCCTAGGGATGCCTTTGGAGCTGTAGGATCTAGTAAACAAGGTTATTTCAGCCTTAAAGGCATAGAGTTATGAGCTGTTACCAGCCCTCACAAAGATGAGTGTACTTTGTAGGGTGAATATATGAGAGAGAAGGCTAACCCAATGCTACACATACTCCCCATGCCTCCTTTGATCATCTTCTCCCCACTTCCTCTTGCAGTGACAGGAGAGCTTGAACCTGAGGGAAAGTGTGAAGAGTTACTGTGGAGAAAAACTTTGCAATGGATTGAATGTTTGTCTCCTCTCAAAATTTCAAAATGCCTATGTTTAAACCCTAATTCTGTTGTGATGGTATTTTGAGATGAGGCCTTTCAGAAGTGATTAGGTCATGAGGGTAGAGTCCTCATAAGTGGGAGTAGTGCTTTTATTAAAAGAGGTCAGAGGGCTTCCCTGGTGGCACAGTGGTTGAGAGTCCGCCTGCCAATGCAGGGGACACGGGTTCATGCCCCGGTCCGGGAAGATCCCACATGCCGCGGAGCGGCTAGGCCCGTGAGCCATGGCCGCTGAGCCTGTGCGTCCGGAGCCTGTGCTCCGCAACGGGAGAGGCCACAACAGTGAGAGGCCCGCGTACCGCAAAAAAAAAAAAAAAAAAAAATCTATTCAGAATCAAAAAAAAAAGAAAAATCATTAGTGATATAAACATAATAGTCCTTGCTTTATTTTACCTTTAGAGTGGTTCACTTGTCAGTGTTTATGCTCAGGTTCAACACTCCCTAGTAGTAGCAGCATGCATGAACTCAAGAAATGACGTATAACTTTCCCCCATGTATTTTTTTAATTTCATCCACTGCATGCTTTTATTCTAGTACATCGCCTAGCATCAAAATGAGAAGCTCAAGTTTATTCCTACTATGAGTTTTTAGGGATATCAGAAGCCACACATGTTATCATATACTTAGTCAAGCCAATTTGCCAACCTTGTGGTCTCTACCCAGCAGAAGCTTCAAGTAATATGCCATTGGATAGCATGGTTTCCTTATTAAAAAGGTGAGCTGTATGCTACAATTAAATATCTATTAAAACATGATTTTTTTACTCTAGATTCTTCTTTTATCTAAACTTGTCTTAAGGAATATGCATATACAGCAAGTTATGGCTATTAAATTCACAAACTTTATGATCCATTTTCAGTTATACCACTTAGGATAATGCATTTGGAAAAGGATTATTATACAAACTGAATTAGATGAGGACATTGAGAAAGAAATATTAGGGCATTTGTCAAAGTTCTATTAGAATGAATATTATTTTAAAGAAGTGCTCTTTGTAATCTTTCTATTTCTATATCCTCCCAGGTACAGTGAGTGACTATTATACACACTTTTTATAAAAAAAATTTTTCTTCGTTACCCTCCTCTCTTCGTAAGAAAGATGTAAAATTCTACACAGAAAGCTAATCTTTTATAGATAAAGAGAAATGCTTAACTAGGAGTGACAAGAACCCATTCTACTTCTAATTAGTTTCATGCTCTTGGACCACTTCCTTAGTCTTCAAGTGGCTTGGTATCTGTACTGGATAAACCCTAAGAACACTTCCAGATCCTTTACAAAAGGTAGGAAATGAGAGGAGAATTGAATATTCATACAGTTGCTTGGAATTTTCTTTTTGTTTTGACTTCAAATACCAATTATCTTTTAAATCTTCACTCCCTTTCCCACTTCAAATACCACAAACTATCACATAATTTTGATTTAGCTTAAATCTCCAAACTTCTATGAAGGCAGTACACGAAAAGACTCCAAACGAAAGAAGTGAAAGCAACACCAGCATGATGTCTACAATTTTTACTTATTAGTTCACTGTAGAAGAACCTTAAATATTTCTTATTTTTAAATCTTGCATTTCCAGAAAACAATTGAAGCAATGAATTTTTGTTTCAGCCATTCAATACTTGTGGGCCTCAAGATTTTTTTTCCATCTGAGCTAAGTACTACTGGGATGGAAAATTGACCTAACTCTTGCATAAAGAAGCATATTCTACCTTTACATAAGCATGTTCATAGCAAGTTAGATGAGGATCTCATGACACAATGATATGAGGACTAATTAAAGGCCATTCAAAGTAGGCAGCATTTTAACAACATTCAGAAAGTCTTCTGATAATGGAACTATAAATATACCTCTAAATTGACAATAAATGTAAATACAGGGCTTCCCTGGTGGTGCAGTGGTTAAGAATCTGCCTGCCAATGCAGGGGACATGGGTTTGAATCCTGGTCCGGGAAGATCCCACATGCCATGGAGCAAGTAAGCGTGTGCGCCACAACTACTGAGCTTGCGCTCTAGAGCCTGTGAGCCACAACTACTGAGCCCATGTACCACAACTACTGAAGCCCACATGCTCCACAACAAGAAAAGCCACCACAGTGAGAAGCCTGTGCTCCACAACGAAGAGTAGCCCCCGTTCGCCACAACTAGAGAAAGCCTGTGCGCAGTAACAAAGACCCAACACAGTCAAAAATAAATAAATAAATAAAATAAACTTAAATTAAAAAGTAAATACAGAGAAAAATAAAACAAATAGGATATACAAATTAGACATTTAAGCTTTAAAAACTTTGCTCTTCTAGTAAGATCCTAGAGTAATTAGGATTCACATATTTTGTTTTCTCAAGTTACATCAAATAAACTTGTAGAAGAGACTTCATAATATATTTTCACAGAGCCTCTCTAACTTATGTTTTGCATCCTTTGTGTGTTGGGATAGGTTTCTACAGAGGATATAAGTGCCAGTTCTTTATAACCAAATTCCCTTTGGTACTATATAATTTTTACCGAAGCAGGTAAGATTAATCTGAAAGACCTACAGATAAGGCAGTTATGCCTCACAAATAAGGACTTGGTAGAATTAACACAGTAAATAACTCCTGCAGTCCAATGATTTTAAACAGTATTTAGAATAATTCAGAAGATTAAGAGATGTGTATATGTATAAAGCTACTTCATTTTCATAAAATGAATTTGATGAATAAAGACAGGCGTACAAGCCAAGGATAGGTTACTAATAAAATTAAGTAGAAGCTTCACATTACTCAAATAAACATAGAGTGTCGTATTACTTTTCTATTGCTGCCATGATAAATTATGACAAATTTAGCGGATTAACACAACACCAGTTTATCATCTCATAGTTTTTACACTAGGTCAGAAGTCTGATACAGGTCTCACCAGGCTAGGTGCTGGCAGCCTGTGTTTCCTTCTGGAAGCTCTAGGGGACAGTCTGTTGCCTTGTTCATTCAGGTTGTTGGTAGAATTCAGTTCCTTTCAATTGCAGGACTGAGGTTTCTCTTTGCTTGCAGCTGTCAGTTGAGGGCTGTTTCCAGCTCTAGAGGCTGCCATGTTTCTTGGCTCATGGTCCTGGTTTTCATGTCTTATCTCTCTGACTCACTCTTCTGCCTCTTTCTTCTATTTTTAAAGATCATATGATTGGATTGGGTCCACTCAGATAATCCAGGATAATTTCCCTATCTCAATGTCTTTAACCTTAATTGCATCTCTTTTGCCATATAGGTTGACAAATTCCCAGGTTCCCAGGACCTAAAATTTGTTCTAGGTCATTCAGAAATATTATGAAAGTTTACATATTCTTATTTACTGTTCATAGTAAACTAATTTGCTAAGATTTTAATATTTTAGGAAAGATATTCTTATGCAGATAGAAGTTATTTTCAATATGTTTAAGATGCTTTTTTACTGAGACAGTTTCTTTTGCTTATAAAAAGAATGAAGAAAGTAGTGAATTCTGTTTTAAATAATTGGTCTTCACTTTTCAAAAGGAAGTATGTCTGTGGTATGTTCTGATGACTGACTTTTGATTCCAATTTTTCACAGAAGATATAAATATCCATAAAGCCCTGAACTAATGTCCTTTAATAAGTCAGTTATTACAGATGTTTTATCCTAAGGCCATGACTTGTAATTTGGAAAATTCTGTGCATGCAGCAATTTTACAGAGACTTGCCAATCTATTTTACTAAATATTTTATCTTTGCTCTTTTACTTTCTGCTGTCTCTAGTAGTTTATCATTCCTCATGTATTTTCATTTTAAAAACTAGGTCCTGGAGTTGCATACTGTGATGGACAGAGATTATAAATATACACTTTTAAATGTCATAGTTTCAACTAAATCATAAGAAAATGTCTTGTATATGCCTATTATTTAATTTAGAAACATATTGAAAATACATGAACTATTTAAATTGTATGATGTTAAACAGCAAATTAATATAGTTATATTTTCAATTATCTAACATAATTTATTGAATGAGAGCATATTTGGTGCTGTAGGCATGAAGGTTATAAGGGGGTTTGACGATAAGCCTTAAGAACCATTTATCATAAATGCTCAACGTAATACCAAATAGCCACACTATCATAAAACAATTTAGTTGCATTTTAATGTATATATCTTGGTCTTTGATCTTACAGTAGAGGTACTGAATCATAGCACTTGGGAAGCATAAAGATAAAATAATTTCCTTAGACATAATAAATATGTTTACTATGATATCTAGAGATGCAAAAAGGAATGAAACATATTCCTTGAGTATAAGAACACATTAAAATTGAAAGAGATATTAGTCAGAATAATATTTCTAGAGACTGAAAAGGTATAGCAGTTCTATAACTTTGTATTTCAAACTTATACGAAAAATGCATAACTATAAAACAATTAGACCTAACAGGTATCTATAAAACACTACACCCCAAACTTCTTAACAAGTGTACATGGAATATTCTCCAGGATAGATGATATGTTAGGACCTAAAACAAGTTTCAATAAATTTAAAAGGAACAAAATCATGCAAATTATGTTCTCTGACCACAATGCAGTAAAATTATAAATTAATTACAAAAAGAACTTTGGGAAATTTCAAGTATGTGGAAATTAAACAGTACACTTCTAAATAACCAATTGGTCAAGAAGAAATCACATGGGAAATTATAAAATGATTTGAAATGCATGAAAAGTCATAATATACCAAACTTACGGAATTTAGCTAAAGCAGTATTTAGAGGGCAATGTATAGGTATACGTATCTACATTAATTTTGAAGAAAGATTTCATAACAATAACCTAACTTCCACCTTGAGAAACTGAAAAAAAAAGAGCAACTAAACCCAAAGCAAGTAGAAAAAAGGAAATAATGAGTATTTGAATGTAGATTAGTGAATTATAGAAGAAAAAAACTAGTAGAGAAAACCCAAGAACCCCAGAATTGGTTCTTTGAAAGTATCAGCAAAATTGACAAATTTTAGGTAGACTGACCAAGAGGAAAAGAGAAAAGACTCAAGTTATTAAAATAAGAAAACAAAGAGTGGGACATTGCTACTGACCTTGCAGCAATAAAAGATGAATATGAGGGAATGCTATGAGCAGCTGAATGCCAACAAATTAGAGAGCTTAGATTAAATGGACAAATTCCTGGAAAGACATGAAGTACAGGGAAAAAAAAATACCCACAAAGAAAATTCCAGGTGCAGATGACTTTACTGGTGAATTCTACCAAATATACAAACAATAATTTACGCTAACACTTCACAAATTCTCCTAACAATAGAAGAGGAAGAAACATTTCTCAACTTACTTCATGAGATGAGTATTATCCCAATACCAAAATCAGACATATTTTATATTTTCCTAATAAACACTATATGCTATATAAGGTTACGATGTTCAATAATCAGCTAGAAAATCTGCTTCACATTAAAAAGAATAAAAATAGCATGTCATTCTTAGATCATAAAAGGATTAAATCTCTTTTTTCCCTTACCAAATTGTACTTTGTAAATGTTAAGTCAAGTTTCAATTACTTTAACTAGACAATAATCTAGAATTTAGAAAACCTAGAATTTAGGGAGCCTTATGGACTGTATCAATACATAATTTCCCTGAAAGATAAAGAGTGGTACACAAGAGACTAAGTCAGATGACCTGAGGATATACTGGGCTGCATCTAATGGAAGTTCTTGGCTGAATTCTTACTTATGACTTTAATAATACTGCTGGCTATGTTATTTGTATTTTGCCTGCTTTACAAGATTGTTGCTTCTTGCATTACCAAATATGTGACTGTCAAAAATATATAGTTTTATATGAGATCAATGATTGTAATAGTGTAACTCTGCATATGGGAAGATACAAGAGGGAATTTTTCCTGGACCATAACAGATTAGCAAGACAGGTGACCCAGAGCTCCCTTTAGTTATTGTTTATAAGACTTAGTCCAGTAATAGCACACTGAGTGGCCTATCAGCGAAATCTTCACCAGACCTAGGAAAGAGCCTTCCTAGCACTGTGGGATGAAATGGTCATGAAATGCCTCCCAAAGCACGGTCGAATTTATGACCATGAGGGGGCCCTGTCAACTACAAATTGGCACTTGCCATCTACCTCTACAAGGATTAAATCATGCGCTGCTGCAGCTGCTGACTTTCAACACCCCCTGAAAGGAGATCAGGGTGGTGAGCAGAAATGAGGCACTCTGTGCTCTGGGAAAAACTGGCAGAACAAGTCTTCAGATAGATATTTTCAGGAGCCGATTTTATGAGCCCAAATATCATGTCTCCTCATATCTAGAAAAACACTAAAATCCTGCATGGTGACGAGTGCTCCTCGTGACTAGCAGAGACCTTCTGCAAAAAAACATATGTGCTCTATTGCACGTACTCCCCCTTCACCAAAGTCACATATATACTGACCTTCCCCCCTACCTCTTTGAAGCAGTTTCTCAGAGCTATCTGAAATGCTGTCTCCGGGGCTGCAGTCCTCATTTTGCCCCAAATAAAACTTAACTTGCACCTCTCACATTGCGCATTTTTTTTAAGTCGACAGTTATTATGGTGATGATATAAAGCTTCTTCATCTCAATCTCAATTAAATTTTAAAAGTTTTCAAATTTATGCTAGATAAGGGATGGAAAGGCAAAGGAATTTAGTCATTCAATGAGTAAGCTCAATAAATGTCTCTATGCCATGTTTCTCACACTTTAAAATAATTACCTATAGTAAATGCATTTGTATTACAGCACAGGAAAAACATGAATTTATGGATTATCAACTATATGCCATACAAGACATTATTGATACAGACATAAATAAATTAGAATCCTAATCCCCAGAGAACTTGAAGCATTTTTGTCATAATAAAGATTGGTACTTCTAAGGAACAAAGACTTTACAAAACTATCTATGTTTTTAATAGTGTAAAATTGCAGACACACTTGTAAATACATAATTGGCTCTTTCCACATAGCAATAATTTAGAAATATGTATTCTGTAGCAGTAGAAAATAGGGTATGAATGAACACCTCATGTTCAGCATTGAGATTAGACCTGTTTACACAAGTAATTTTACCATTTTCATCGTATTAACCTGACATTAACCTGATCCTAATTAGTCATTCCATCAAAAGGTCACTTATTTACAGGCTGGCAATAGTGTTGATTAAATAAACAGTCAATTATTATCCAATTAATTCTGTCCATTTGATGGTATCTGCAAATACTTCTTAAATAACCTAGATAAATATCTCTAAATATTTACATAGGATTATTATCAAGATGATATAAGGATTCTCTACTTGTAAGAAGTTATATTCCTGTGTAAGAAAAATTTAGATTCACTCTCCTATTGGAGGGAGAGATGAGAGCGGAGGACAAAATTTAGAGTACAGTTTTATCAGAGATCTCTGTCAGTATCCAGTAAGTGTCAACATCTTGCTTTAAAGAAGGGGCATAATCTGTAGCTGGGGAATAGAGATAAGATCTTGTCCCAGGACTAAGAATTTATTCGTACAAGGGGAATTAACTGGTCTCTCATCAACTGGGCTAGTATTCAGGACAGGAATGTAATTATAGTGGAGAACAGGAAAGTGAACCACTAACTAGGGCAGACTAATAGTCATTTGGAACTGGCCATCCACAGTGGAGGTTGCAGGAATCTCTGCTTCAATGTGTTATGAACTGAGAAGTTGGAATTGAGTATTGGATTTATGGCCAAAACCTAATTTCACATTCAAGCCAAAAGTAGTGCTGATTACAGTAAAAAATAAATTTATCAATTTAGAATTTATAATTTTAAAAAGTGGTAGTTTTATTTGTCAGAAACTTACAAATTTCTAGGATCAGTATACATGTGTCTACATGATGTTTGTGTATGTATGTGTGTACACATGCAAATAGTATAAATATATTTATAACAGTCCTGTGAGTTAAATATTTTATTCTTTTTTATAAGTGAAAAAATCTGAGGCTCAAAAAGTTTAAGTGAAATTAAATGTTACAAGAATAATAAAGAGTAGAGTCTATTTTATAATGTATTCACCATGGGATGATGTACTCATTTGTCTGACTCTCAGAATAAATCTATTGTACAATTAAGTTGTTATGTCTGACACTTTTCAGTACTTTCTTCCTATCCTGTTATAAGTTTCTACTTGACACTGTGTATGATTCAGGTAACTTTTGTATCTCTAACCAATTAAATCATTTAATAAGTATTTATTTAACTAGCACATATTCTTTGCCAGGTCCACTAATGCTCACTTGTTTTTCCTCATTAATTATAATTATGTCCCAGTAGCAGTTATATCATTTGCTTCTTCAAACCTTTTGAAAGAATATTAAAATTTTAGTAAAATTAGCTACTTGTTTAAGTGGAATTTGTCCACGTATAGAATTATCATATATCTTTCTTTACATTCAGTAAGTACACTCTCTAGTGGCAGTACATGCTTTGACAAAAATGTTCAGAAACCTAAGTGCTGGTTTTCCTTCCAATCCTTTGTTCCTTCCTTCCAAATCTTGCAAATAGCTTGGAAACCTAAGCACTTTGTAAAACTTTACCTTGATAGTTTTAATGATAAAATGATAAAAGGGTCACCTATTTAATTTAATTGCTTATTTAATTCTCTTTGATATTTGCTTAAAATTATTCAACTGACATACTCCTTGAGAGACCAACTCTCCCTTGACATGGCATTACCTGACAAATCCTCAGAAAGAGATTTTATAGCAAAAGCACAGCAAAGCCTTCCCTGGCTTCCTCCTCTTATCATATCTCTGTCTGAGATTACTCATGCAAACACTTCCACAAAAATTAGTGGATAAGGAAATTACCTCTGAGAACAAATGCGGCGGATTATACTCCTCCAGTTATTATTTCTCAATTTCTTTGTATGAACTTGAATACATGGGCTACAAACAGTGGAAGATTTTTTTTTCTGTATTAACACTAATATATGCTTAATAAACTTACTCCTTATATGTGATTATTACTATATAATATGTATTTACATCATATTTTTACTACATATCTATTTTTGGCACAAATTTATAAAGATTGGTTAATTTTTAGTTATCTGTATCAATGAAGTTGAGCAATGAAGTGAATAAACCTCAGTGGAAAATAATCAATACCTAAGCTAGGTGCAGGAATTAATTATACCTGTACTATAGCAGCAGGCAAAAGGTTTGCCTTTTTAATTATGGGTGGGTGTGTGTGTGTGTGTGTGTGTGTGTGTGTGTGTGTGTGTGTTTAACTCAGACTTACCTGAATATTCATCTTTACCCTCCAGTTGGCTAGCATAAGCCATCTCAAGACATGCTTAATGGCTAAAGAGGTTGACAGTCAAGCCTCTTAATTACGGGAATATAGTTGTGTCAAGAAAAACAAACAAACACCTGAAAACAGGCAGTAAGGGATCAAACGGTATCCCGCATTTCTCTTCCATCTCTGTTTCTCTCTGCTTAATTAGGCTTATTCTTAATATAGTTCCTTTTCTTCAGATGATAAGTATGGTCACTGATATTTCCTGAGTCCAGCAACTCACAACTTCACTAAAAGATCCATTAACATACAGATATTATACCTGTAGTAGAGGACACATATCAAGAGGTCAAAATAATAGGTCCTCAATAACTGGGGGTACTGATAGCACCACGTCAGTTATAACTGTATTTTGGTACATATTCTTAACCATCACTAGACTTCTGCTAATATAACAAAAAGAACTGTTTTTTGTAATATATAAATGGTTATAAGAATCATTTGCACAAATATATATAATTTAAATATATTTTATATTTGTAAAAATGTTCCTGTTTTTGTTAGACTAGCAGAAGTACAGTGGCAATTAAGATTTTTTTTTGTTATTATTTTCTAAAGCAGTCATACCAGTAGTAGTAGTATTTCCCTTCGGTGTTCAGTTTCTATGGCCTGAGATGTATTTTTAGGTAATTCAACTTCTCATTAACGTACAATATCCTTGTCAATGAAAGAAAACAAAATATAATTTCTAAATATATACCAATTCATTGAAATGTATTTAAGTTCTTTTATCATAAGACAATTCAATTGCTTCTTCATTAGCTAAAGCATTTAGCATGTACTTATCTACATGTAGCACTATAGACGGCCAACCTTATGTAAAAGTTTGATAGTTCACTTACAGAAAAAGTTTATTGTCTAACTTCCCCAAATCCTTTGCACTTATTTGTAAAGTTCTGAATTCCTCTAACATTGGATGAAAATTTTTTCATCGTTAGAGAAGATGTTTAAAAATTAAAATAATTCCTAAAGATACAACACATAAATATAAAAGTACTCAGATTAATATTTTAATAAGACAGGAAGAAAAGTATAAATGTGTTGGGGCCCAGGGTAAGTTGCCCCAAAATGTACCTCAATAGTATATTATTTTGAATTAAAGTTACTTAAGGACTTCCCTGGTGGTGCAGTGGTTAAGAATCCGCATGCCAATGCAGGGGACACGGGTTCGAGCCCTGG
The DNA here is from genome assembly GCF_003031525.2 of Neophocaena asiaeorientalis asiaeorientalis. Classification (NCBI taxonomy): domain Eukaryota; kingdom Metazoa; phylum Chordata; class Mammalia; order Artiodactyla; family Phocoenidae; genus Neophocaena; species Neophocaena asiaeorientalis. The sequence continues at coordinate 20,843,632 of NW_020185339.1, read as the reverse complement.
TCTGGGAAGATCCCACATGCCGCAGAGCAACTAAACCCGTGCACCACAACTACTGAGCCTGCGTTCTAGAGCCCGGGAGCCACAATTACCGAAGCCCACGTGCCTAGAGCCCATGCTCCACAACAAGAGAAGCCACCGCAATGAGAAGCATGTGTACCACAACAAAGAGTAGCCCCTGCTTGCCGTAATTACAGAAAGCCTGTGTGCAGCAACGAAGACCTAACACAGCCAAAAATAAATAAATTAAACAAATAAATTTAAAAACTAAAGTTACTTAAGAAATGGCCAAAGCAAAATGGACACTCTGACCTTCCTTTCTGTCCCATGAAAGCAGGAAATAAATCTCTCATGTGAAAGGTACACTACCAGCATCTGGAGGTAAAAGGACACCCTTATGACCACAGATAGGGAATTCGAACCGAAAAACTTGTATATAGAAACCTTGTTATTTCTTTAATTTACTACCTGAAGCCCATACTCGGTTTATATTCTTCACTAATTGAGCACCCAAAATCTAAGTTTCGTTGTACTGTCAATTTCTTACAAATCTATCATTTCTTTTTCAAAAAAGTTTAAAAGCTGCCTGTTTTGGCCACTTCTTAGGTCCCATTTCTATGAATTAAAATTTGTTTCTCTTTCTCCTGTTAATCTGTCTTGTGTCATTTTTGTTATTAGTCCAGCCATAAGAACTCAGAAGGGGTAGAGGGGGAAATTTCCTCCTTCCTGACAAATGTAAGTGGTAGATTTGGCAACTATCAAATGTTCTCAGTATAGGGCATCTGGTAAAATGACAAACTTTAATAACTTGATACAACACCTCCTTAATTCAATTTCTGACTCTTGCATTTACCTTAATTTTCTTTATGAGAAGAGACAGTTGCCAACAAAATAATCATTTTTTTTAAAACTATAAGCTGAAATGTATAATTACCCTCTGAAAAGCCATTTGTGCTTTTTGGTTATATATAAAAATAAATCCAGACTTCCTGATCTAACAAGTTAAGTCTTGAGAAATCTGACGCCTTCATAATTTCATATGCTGCCCAAGCAAACTTGCTACACACTAGACTCCGTGTTCTGCTGTCTATTCAAGGAGCATGACAAATTCTTCAAGGGTCTTTTCACATTTTATTTTCTATACCTGGTGTACTCTAGACAAGTGGAATGGACTTAACTAGTTAGCGCAAATGGTATGTCATAGATCAGCAAACAGATAAATTCTTTGAATGTAAATCAAACACTTCACTAAGCTCAGCTGATGTTTGTTTGTTTGTTTTGTACTTGTTTTGTTTTCTCCTTAGCAAAGCTTTCTTAATGAAGTGCTTTGATTTATCTCTTGTAGACTAACAGGTTGAGCAACTGCGTTTTGCTTCCCCTTCTATTTCACCCCCATTTAACACATTCACATATAGTATCACACCAATTTTTGTTTAGCTACAGATTCCTTCTCCTCCTTCAAGGCTTAGCCCAAGAGTAATTTCATCAGGTAGAATTTCCTGGCCACCAAGTTAAACTAAATTGCCAGAGCTCTCTGTATTTTCTATCAACGCATCTTATTTAATTTCTATATGACCACAATCACAACTTGCAATTTTATATTTATTAGTTGCTTACTTGGTTTTTGTTAGTCTCCCACATAACTGTGAGTTTAATAAAGACCAATGTCACTTTTGTACACTATGCCTAGTGTCCAGAATATAGTATTCAGTATCTAAATTAAAAAACATGTATGTATTTGGCTGTGTATTTAGATGGTTACTGAGAAGACACAAGTCTCTCTCCTGGATTCTTTTGCTCTAGTTCATTGAGCTGTGGCTCAGTGGTCGAGCAAATATATTGGGTGTTAGTAGTTGTCTTTGGCTGTCTGGAGAATTTTTCTTTAATAAATAATTGATATTACAAATTTATGCTTTGTCTCAAGCCACAGCTTCAGAATACATCTTCCCTGACCTTCTAATTTGGGTGATATAGCCCTCAGGTGTATGTCACTGCAAGTTGTATACACCTGTATCCTAGGAAATGTCATTCCACACTCAATTTATCTGTTTACATTTTGCATTCTCCATTGGGTAATACCCTGCTTAAAGATAGGGATTTTTTTTTTTTTTTTGCCGTACGCGGGCCTCTCACTGCTGCGACTTCTCCCGTTGCGGAGCACAGGCTCCGGACGCACAGGCTCAGTGGCCATGGCCCACGGGGCCAGCCACGGCATGTGGGAATCCTCCTGGACCAGGGCACGAACCCGCGTCCCCTGCATCGGCAGGTGGACTCTCAACCACTGCACTACCAGGGAAGCCCGATAGGGACTTTTTGTAATGGTCTTTGTATTCCCACTTTTTTTCACCTAATGTGTTTCCATATAAAAGCCATATAACATGAAGTCTGTTTAAAGGTAACTTTTAGGAAGACATTTCTTATTCATTCATTATTCTTCTCCCATTACAATGTGGACTCTTTGGAAGCAGAGGATGAATTATATTTGTCTCTTTATTACCAGCTACTAAGATAGTATGGGCAATGTTAGAGCACACGCAAACCTTCTATACATCCTGGAACAAAAAGTAAGTAATATTAAATAATGGAAGGTATGTTTGAAATGACCCAATCACCTCCTTCACTCAGAGATGAGGAAATGCTCTAAAAGGTAGTATAATTTTCCAAGAGCACAAAGCCAACTGGTGTCAGAAACATGATTAGATTGGTTTTCCCTTAGCCAGTTTATAAATTTTGTCATCATCCAGTGCACTTTTAGGTGTATGCTTTATTTTAAACTCCTCTATTCCTCAGGCAGCCATAACCTGAACAAAAGAGAGGAGCTGTTGAGTTTTTGAAAGGATTATGAGAGCCCAAAGACTGCATATGAATTAAGGGCAAAACCCTTCCTAGGATCCTAACAGTAGTATATTTCTTCCTTCCCCTTAGGCCATGAATATACTCAGCAGCTTGAAAATATATCATAAGGGAAAAAGATTTCTACATCCTAAGCCATTCTCTACCCTGAGAATGTTGGCATTTTATATTATGTTTGAATATTTTTATTAAAAAAAAACACCTTATCTCACTTGGACAGGCTGACATTTAGCCAAAAGTAGTTTTCAACATTCCCCTGGTTTTAGTCAGGGAAAGAGTGATTATAGAAAGATAGCCCCACCAAGCCTTTAGGGTTCATGAGTCAAGAGCTCCCTATTTTTCTCACTCACACTATGGACGCTAACACTTTGGTGAGCTAAACGTAAGAAAGAATAGCCCATTTCCACCAAGGTGCACAGGATTAGAGTGCTCATGTGCTACGGAGAGTGAGACAATTCTGTCCTCAGTCTTTCTCTTGGTTGCCTGTCACCATGGTGACGTGGAAGGGCATACTGGATCAGAGTGCAAAAGAAAAATACAGTGATAATGAGATGTGGTAAAGAAAAATAGAGCAAGAAATGTATGTTTCCCTTTCTGATTACAGAAATAGTAGCAATTCTTTCAACTTATCGAGATGGGGGGAAAAAACACCAGAAACTGGTACGCAGGCCTCTCACTGCTGTGGCCCCTCCCGCCGCGGAGCACGGGCTCCGGACACGCAGGCTCAGCGGCCATGGCTCACGGGCCCAGCCGCTCTGCGGCATGTGGGATCCTACCGGACCGGGGCACGAACCCGTGTACCCTGCATCGGCAGGCAGACTCTCAACCACTGCGCCACCAGGGAAGCCCAAAACTATCACTTTTAACTTTGTTGTTTCCAAATCTAGGCTTCTTCTAGCTGAAACTACTTGAGATTCCCAAACATGCTAGCAAGTGCCATCATGGCTTTGCTCAAACTGCTACAGGTGTCAGGAATGCACCTGAACACTGACCCCCTCTCTGGTCTACACCCAGGGTGCAAACTATCAATGAAAAGTAGAAATGATAAGAAATGTCACACTTTCAGTGGATTAGCATGAGCACTGCCTAACCAAAGCAGAGTTAGCATAAGAAAAATCAGGAGAGAAGAATGCAAGAGCAATCAGGTAAGTCAGACAGAAAGATCAATCGAGTCAACTAACACTAAAACATTCTGTAAGATTAAAACTGAAAAGTATTTATAAGCAGTGTAGTAGAAATGGAAATCAGATCAATTTGGGTCAGACAATGAATAAGAGGTGAGTAAATTTTTTTAATTCAACTCTTGTAATTGTTTTAGTGCCTATTATATTTCCTCAAAAAAGTTATTTTAATAAATAAATTTCTTGTCTTAAAAAATACAGTTAGGAGGCCCAACACTTAAAGTAAATATTTTCTCTTCGATGTTGTATGTTAATTCAAAGTAAGAAGATGATTATATTGTGAATGACTTCAATTCAGAGCAATGGTCCTAAGGCAATGTTCTGAAAGATCTCTTCACTTCATCAAAGTGGTTTTGTTAAGAAATTGCATCTCTCATAGAAACAACAATTGGAACAATGAATTAGTTTCAATTTTAATTAAATGATGATTTCATTTAGCTTTGATTAAATTACAACAGCTAGATAAACCTAGACAGCAACATTTAGCTAATTTAATTAGGTATGGCATTGCTTTTCTGCATTTCCACTCTGAATGACAAATAGTTGTTCCTACACTAGATTCTCTGTACTTTTACTGAATATACATATGAAAACAACAGGCAAATTAAAACTAACTGCATGATCTTTTTTCTTTTATTTTTCAATTTTTACTTTTGGAAAGATTTTACGATAAATGGTAAATAACTGTCTTTTTCTCTATTTAAGATAAAATTTTCAATAAAAGAGTTATTTAATCTTATTAAGAAATAAACTTAAAACATTTTTGATAGTAAGAATTGGTTTCACCATAGAATAGCTAACCTTCCTTAGCTCCACTATTTTTTAAGTTACTATTTTATAAAAATTGACTTTCAATCGTTCAGTTTAATACTTAGATTGCATTTTTCTTGTTCTCTTTGTCTCCTTTCCTTCCTTCTTTCCTTCCTCCCTCCCTCCTTCCCTCCTTTCTTTCTCCTTTCCTTCCTCCCTCCCTCCCTCCCTCTTTCTTCCTTCCTTCCTTCCTCTTTCTTTCTCTCTCTCTCTCTTTCTTCCTTCCTTCCTTTCTTTCTTTCTCTCTCCCTTCCCTCCTTCCTTCCTTCCTTTCTCTCTCTCTCTCTCTCTCTCTCTTGATTTACATACCTAAGAGGATTGAACTTCAAGTGGTTGTAAGCTGTGATTCAACCTTAAAATTTCTGGCTCTCTTAGAGGGTTATTATATATCAGTTAGAGATTAGATTCAATTTCAAAAATAACAGTAAGTAAATAAGATTGAGATTAACTTTCTTTCAAATAACAGTAAATCTAGGGATAGGCATCTCAGGTCCAACAATTGTTAAAGAAAAAAACATACTGAACAGGATGAACAAACAAAAGTCAATTTTATCCCAATTGTATTACAACAGGGAAGAGACACGGAAACAAAAGCACTGAACTACTAAACAAAACTAAACAAAAGCACTGAACTACTAAACAAAAGCAGCAGAGTTTTTAAGAGCTGGGGTGGGGGGATTGGAGGCTACCTGTGTTTGCTAACTGGCCATACCCAAAGGAAAATTAAATTTTCTCCTTTTGTCATGACAGGAGGTAGTTTTACCATCTAGAATGAGAAGCTAACTGAAGTTAGGCTCCTACCTCTCTCTCTTTCTCCCCCCCAACCCCTCTCTCTCTCTCTCTCTCTCTCTCTCTCTCTCTCTCTATATATATATATATATATATATATATATATGGTTTACTATATATAAACCTCATGGTAACCAAAACCAGAAATCTATAATGATACACACACACACAGGAGAAAGGAATCCAAACTTAACAGAAAGATAATCATCAAATCAGAAGGGAAGAGAACATAGAAAAAGAAAACAAACAAACAAAAAAACCCATACAAAAACAATCCCAAAACCATTTAAAAATGGTAATAAGAACACACAAATCAATAATTACTTTAAATGTAAACGGACTAAATGCTCCAATCAGAAGACACAGAGTGGCTGAATGGATACAAAAACAGGGCTTGTATATATACTGCCTACAAGAGACTCACTTCAGATCTAAAGATACACATATACTGAAAGTGAGGGGTTGGAAAAATGTATTTTGTGCAAATGGGAATCAAAAGAAAGCTCGAGTATTGATCCTTATATCAGACAAAATACACTTTAAAACAGAAACTGTTATAAGAGACAAAGAAAGACATTACATAATGATCAAGGATTGACCAAAGAAGAAGATATAACAATTGTATATATCCCCAACAGAGGAGCACCTAAATACATAAAGCAATATTAACAGATATAAAGGGAAAAACTGACAGCAATACAATAATAGTAGGGGACAGATCATCCTGACAGAAAATCATTAAGGAAACACTGGCCTTAAAAGACACATCATACCAGATGGACAAACAAGTGGAGGCTACTAAATGACTATTGGATCACTGAAGAAATCAAGGAAATCAAAAAATTCCTGGAGATATATAAAAATAGAAACATAATTATCCAAAATTTATGGGATGCAGCAAAAGCAGTTCTAAGAGGAACGTTTATAACAATACAACCTTACCACTGGAAATAAGAAAAATCTCAAATAAACAACCTAAACTTACACCTAAAGGAACTAGAAAAAGAAGAACAAACAAAACCCAAAGTTAGTAGAAGGAAAGAAATAAATGAAATAGAGGCAAAAGAAAAAGAACTAGTTCTCTGAAAAGATAAACAAAATTGATAAACGTTTAGCCAGACTCATCAAGAAAAAAAGAGAGAGGGCCCAAATCAGAACTGAAAAAGGAGAGTTACACCCGACACCACAGAAGTACAAATAATCATGAGACTACTAAGAGCAACTATACACCAATAAAATGGACAACCTAGAAGAAACGGACAAATTCCTAGAAATGTACAATCTCTCAAGACTGAACCAGGAAGAAATAGATAATATGAACAGACTAATTATCAATAATGAAATTGAATCAGTAGTTAAAGAAAAAAAAATACAAAAAACCTCCCAACAAACAAAAGTCCAGGACCAGATGGCTTCACAGGTGAATTCTACAAAACATTTAGAGAAGAGTTAACACATATCCCTTCTCAAACTATTCAAAAAAAATTGAAGAGGAGGGGACAGTTCCAAACTCATTCTACAAGGCCAGTGTTATCCTTATACTAAAACTAGATAAATACACTACAAGTAAGTAAAAGTACAGGCCAATATCACTGATGAACATAGTTGCAAAAATCCTCAATAAAATATTTGTAAACCAAATTCAGCAATATGTTTAAAAGGATCATACATCATGATCAAGTGGAATTTATGCCAGGTATGCAAGGATTTTTCAATATCCACAAATCAATCACTGCGATACACCATATTAACAAATTGAAGAACAAAAACCAGATGCAGAAAAAGCTTTTGACAAAATTCAACATCAATTAATTATAAAACTCTCCAGAAAGTGGGCATAGAGGGAACATACCTCAGCATAATAAAGGCCGTATATGATAGGCCCACAAAAGACCCTGAATAGGCAAAATGATCTTGAGAAAGGGTAACGTAGCTGGAGGTATCATACTCCCAGACTTCAGACTGTACTGCAAAGCTAAGTAATCACAACAGTGTGGTATTGGCACAAAAGCAGACACATAGGTCAATGGAACAGAATTGAGAGTCCAGAGATAAACCCAGGCACTTATGGTCAATTAGTCTATGACAAAGTGGGCAAGAGTATATAATGGAGAAAAGACAGTCTCTTCAATAAGTGGTACTGGGAAAATTGGACAGCTGCACATAAAAGAATGAAATATCGAAAATTTTCTTACACCATATAGAAAAATGAACTCAAAATGGATTAAAGATTTAAATGTAAACCTGAGATCATAACACTTCTAAAAAAGAACATAGGCAGAACATTCTCTGACATATATCAAAACAATATATTTTTGGATCTGTCCCCCTAAGGCAAAGGAAACAAAAACAAAACTAAACAAATGGGACCTAATCAAATTTAAAAGCTTTTGTACAGCAAAGAAACTCTTCATTAAAAAGAAAAGACAAATTACTCAATGGGAGAAAATATTTGCAAATGATATGACCAATAAAGGGTTAATATCCAAAATATATAAACAGCTAATACAATTCTATATTTTAAAAAAAAACAAAACCCAAAAAACAAAACAAACGACCTGATTAAAAAACCAGCAGAAGACCTGGATAGAGATTTTTCCAAAGAAGACATACAGGCACATGAAAAGATGCTAAACATCACTAATCGTCAGAGAAATGCAAATGAAAAACATATCACCTCACATCTGTCAGAATGGCTATCATCAAAAAGACTCCAAACAAGAAATGTTGGTGAGGATGCTGAGAAAAAGGAACCCCTGTACACTGTTTATGGGAATGTAATTGGTGCAGACACTGTGGAAACAGTATGGAAATCCCTCAAAAAACTAAAAGTAGAACTACCCCATTATCCAGCAATTCCACTGCTGGGTATGTAGCTGAAGAAAATGAAAACACTAATTCAAAAAGATGCATGCACCTCAATGTTCACAGTAGCAGTATTTACAATAGCCAAGATATGGAAGCAACCTAAATGTCCATCAGCAGATGAATTGATAAAGAAGACATGGAATACTATTCAGCCATAAAAAAGAATAAAATTTTCCATTTGCAACAGCCTGGATGGTCCTGGAAGGTATTATGCTTAGTGAAACAAATCAGGCACAGAAAGACAAATACTGTATGTTATCACTTATATGTGGAATCTGAAAATAAAATAAACTAGTGAATATAACAAAAAAGAAACAGATTCACAGATATAGAGAATGAATAGTTACCAGTGGAGAGGGGCAAGATATGGGTAGGGTATTAAGAACAAACTACTTTGTATAAAATAAATAAGCTACATTAGATATATTGTACTGTACAGGGAATATAGCCAATACTGTATAAAAACCATAAATGGAATATAATTTATAAAAATTTTAAATCACTATGTCGTACACCTAAAACATAATACTGTGAATCCACTCTACCTCAATTAAAAATTTTCGTTATTTGATCTGATAATGTCTGTATTAATTACACGACAATAAGCCTCAGTTAAAGTTAAGATCCTAAGCTCTGGAATTTGCTTGCCTTCCTAGGTGCCAAGTAGATCCAAGAGCCCAGGGAAGAGTACAAGTATGCCGTAGTATAGTGACTCTCACTGAAGAGATACAAAGGGATTTGATTGTAAGAAATTTGAAACAAGCCATTATCATTGTAACTTTACTCTTTTGGCCTAGCTTCAATCTTTGAACTATTTGAATTGGTCTGAATCAAGCTTATCAATTGTACTTCTTGGTTTATTTAAACCAATCCCTCCCCCCTTTCTCTCTTCTCTCTCTCTCTCTCTCTGTCTTTTATTTTTTAAAGGAACTTATATGTTTCCCTTTGGATTTAATAGGTCATTGCAGGAGTAAAAATCAAGTCGTTGTGGTAGATAAAAGTTAGGCTAATACCTTTTTCCTATATGTATATGGAAAAAAAAAAAAAAAAATATATATATAGGCCGCACTGCATGGCTTGTAGAATCTTAGTTCCCCAAACAGGGATTGAACCCAGGCCCTTGGCAGTGAAAGCGTGGAGTCCTAACCACTGGACCACCAGGGAATTCCCACCAGCTATATTTTGTACAAGAGATATCTACTGTCAGAGGAATACTTTCTGGAATTATAAACTCCTATGTTCTCATGAGACTTTATATGCAATCTTTATTTGAAGATATAAGCTCTGCCATAACTATTAGACTTGCCTAGAATGACAGGTTAAACATCATGACTATTAAGGTACTTATGCTAGTTTGACCTCAGTGAAAAGAAACATTATTTCTGGAAAAAATCTTTCTTCATCATAAAAGTTAAATCATTTCATCAGACCCAAAGCCTCTTGTAGTTATTAATATGCAATTATAATTTCATGAGATTTGAAGTGTAGAATTAATTACCATTTTAATATTTGATCTTGCCTTTATATTTTATATTATAAATATGTTATGGAAGCCTTTGCTCTAGGTACAATACATATTAGGACTCTTGAATATAATGCACTTAAGTGGAAACATGACAAGTGTCATTGCCAAAATTGAAGGTCCAGAGCAATGTTAAATTAGTACAATATTTATAGAAGTATCAATATGAATAGTACGAGAGTCATTTGTTTTCCAACCAACAAAGGGGCTTAGGCTTAGATTTCATGATTTCACCATTTTCCTCAGCATAACTGGAATGTGATTTAGAGGGCAATAAATGCATATCCAAAAAATGCACATAATTGACAAACAGAGACAGATTCAGAAGTACATGGCTTAACTGATGTCCTGAGGAACTAGAGCAGCTGGAGATGTTACTACATCATGCTACTCCTTCACATTGAGAAAGAAGAGCATGAGAAACTCTGTAGCTGGGAAAACGTTCACTGTCTCCTTTCCCTTTTGGAACCATAGCCATATTTTCCCAGTTATATGTTAAGAATTTGTGAATAATCATCTATTCCTAAACGAAGTGGAAATTTTTTGGAGAAGTGAGGAGATTTTGCAGCCTGCATACTGAATTTCATCTCAAATTAAAAAGCACTGATATACCTTCTGAAGTGAAATTTCAGCCACCATGAAGGGCAAATTCCCAAGTTAACTGCATATTAGTTTATATTTTATGTGTGTTGATATTCAAATTAACATCATCTAGATTGACACATGGAGCCAGAGTGAGAACAGATGAGGAATCAGGCATGTTGCTGGTACTCTCATTTATGTGTGTAACATCACTGAAGAAATCACTTGAAAAGAATTCACACGTAATAAGCATAGACCTAGGCAAAACACTGCTGCTGTTTTAACGGATGACAAAGCTAATCCAGGTTCAAATACTCCTTACAAATTTATTTCCAAATCTATTGCCTTACTCTCCCCCAGATGACTTCCGAGTTTCTGCGTTTTTTCAATTCACTCAGTAAGAGAAACATGGATATTTCAGTTATGTTGCTTCAGGGTTTATCTGAAGCATGAGTTTGATAGCAATAACTGGCTTGTTTAGAAAACAGTTCTTACATTTGAAAGGGAATTAAAAATGGCATCAACTTAAATACACATGCTGAAATTCCATTAGAAAGTTAGATAATGGAACGAAATGGTAAGTGGGCTTTTGTTCCTTATTCTATAAATTGCACAAGTGATAGAAATAAATATTCAATTATTGACCAAATTAAATGATTCCCAGTTATAACGGGTTGAATAGTGTCCTCAGAGAACTCATGTCCACCTGAAACCTCAGATTTTGACTTCTTTTTAGTCTCTGCAGAAGCAATTAGTTAGCATGAGGTCAGACTGGATGCTGGGCTGTAAATCCAATCACTAATGTCCTTATAAGAAGAGGAAAGATGCACACAGGAAAGAAGGTCATGTGATGATGGAAGCAGAGATTAGAGTGACCCAGCTACAAGCAAAGGAATACCAAAGATTTTTGGCAACCACCAGACGCTAGAGGAGAGTCACGGAACAGTCTCCTTCAGAACTTCCAGAATGAACCAGTTTTGCTGACCTTGATTTCAGACTTAGCCTCCAGCACTGTCAGATAATAAATTCTTGTTGATTTAAGTCACCAGTTTTGCAGTAATTTGTTATGGCAGCCTTAGGAAACTAATGCATTAGTTAAAGAATAGCACAATGCATAATTTGCAAAAGTGAAAAGTTATCAAGGAAGCTGAGCCCAATTTTTCTACGCATGATTCTTTGATAAAAGAAATCTGTGCTAATCCTTGGTATAGGCAAGATGCTCTGATGTGTGTTAATCCTCCCAATATTATCTTGAGATATTAGGCTGCCTCCCTCCCCCTTCAAAAAAACAAAAAAAGACGTTAGCCAAGCAGAATAAAATTACACCAAAAATAACATGGAAAATCTTCACCTGAGATGATTCTGTATGTGTTGTCATGGATTACAGAACAATTTGATGACAAAGTTTTCCTATCTCCTGTACACTAAAATAAATACCAACTGATTTAAAGAGCTATAGAAACAAAAAAATGAAAAAAAATTGAAGAAAATAAATGACATATTTTATGATATTAGAGAAGGAAGAAACCCAAAACAATATACGACCAGATTTCTTTTGGCTACATTTGACTAATCAAAGTTTGAAATTTTTATAAGAAACTGTACACTATGAACTGATTTAAAACTCAAACTGCAACCTGTCACCAGCTCTTTGCAATTCACATAGCAGATCAGCTATAAATAACAGAAAACTAATTCTGTTCTAGGGCATTATTCACTTACCAGATATTCTCTTTGCTTATGTAGTACACCCAGAGGTGTCTCATACTGTTGATTTGGTCCCAGTTTGCCTAGATTGTTCTAGCTTCAAACTTCCAGTAATCTAATGATATTTAATGACTCAAGCTTCAGCATGATATCTTGCTCCAATTAATTTTTTTGTTTCTAAATATTTTAAAATATAAATATGGCAGAATCAGTTATTTGTTGTTAAGAAACATTCCCAGAATTCAGAGCTCATGCTTTAAAACATTTTTTGTACATTGTAAGCATTTGAATATGTGTTTTGTGCCAGTCTTAGCCTACTGCTATCCAATGGTGTGGCTGGACTAGTCCTTGTGGTTCTTATCGTGATTGCAAGACATCCTCAGCAATAACCATCAGGAAACTTTGAAAGAGACAAGGTTTATTACTTACAAGTCCTGGAAGTTACATGACATACCTGGAGCCACATATCAAGGTCACAGGTAGAGAGAGACTGAGAGCATATGGGCCTGGGGTTCTCCTTTTATTGGGGTCATGGATTGATGGCCTAGGGTTTGACGGGCTCATTCTTTATTAGTGAATTTAAAACTAAGAGCGGAAATTTAAAGTGCAGAAAGAGAGAAAACAAGAGGCCTAAATGTCAGTTATCTAAGGAGCCTGGGGTGGTGGAAAGCCTACCTCTTTATCTAGTCCTGTGACTGGCAATGTTATTATTCACTATAGCTGTCTTAAAGTGGATGCCTTGGCAATCGAAGGTTAAGTCAGCACTTGCATTACAAAAAAGAAAAACCAAATGTCACACTAAAATATGTCATGAAAACTATGAATCACCATCTTAGAAAAATGCATATAATCTTACACATAAACACACACCTACACACATATTTACACACATGGTTTTTGTACTTTTTAAAACTATTCATGGTCTTCCTAAAATTTATCCTTAAATACTCTAATGATTCTCTGATCTTAAGAACTGCTGCAAAAATTTTGTATAAAATATACTCAATTCTATGTTGCCTATGAATCACACAAATAAAACAAAAGATATAATGAATATTAAAATAACAGATTCTTTAAGATCAAATGCTTCCCCCCCTTTTTAATACAATGATCTATAGAATGTCTATGCAGAAAAGTTATGAAAAAGTCGTATTAATTTTTCAAAATAACTTTTTTCTCCTATAGTCATTATATCTATAAACTCCTGCAAACATAATTCTTGCATCTACTTTCCAAAATAACTTGTCAATTATTCAATTGACATGATTTTCCAAAATGTTGTTTCTCCAAAAATCTATTCATATCACATCAATGATAACGTTCTGGTATTTTACTGTCTCTTTGTGCATTTTTTCAGTTCAAATATTTTGCTTATTAAAGATAAAAATGCACACAATGGATGAAAATCAGTGTATGTGGTCTTATTCCTTTTGGAATTATTATTCTCTGTTTAGAACCATACTTGATAAATAGTAAGTTCCCAAAAACATACATTAAAATAGAACTTAGCTAAAGAATTCTAATTATTTCCCTTGTTAGTATTTTTTTTAATTTCTAAGCTAATTTTTTCATCTATATGAATGGCAAAGTTAAATATCTACCTTCCTAGATTGATTTACACATTAATTTACATAATAGCATTTAACAAGTTTCTTAGCATATAAGAAGATCTTAATGTGACTTCCTCTTCTTTTCTCTTAAATGTTTCAATCTATGAATATGATGTATGGTGTGAAATATTTGTATATGATTGGTTTTTAAAAGCCCTGGTTAAAAAAACTGAATTTGCCATATGATAAATGTAGTGATGGTTTATTCCACTATGTTGGAACTAAACTGAATTTATAAAACATTAATTTAGGCACAGTTTTAACATTTTATTAGATCTCAACGTTTATTTCAAACTAAATGCTTGTTTATAAGGGAAATTTGGTAGACACTGAAAATATCAAAAATAAGTTAAAAATTACCTTTATCCCCCTGCTTCACTCCTCCCTTGCCTCAAAGTTACATAAAGTCCTTTCTTCCCCCTACCCAATTTCAATTCCAAGAAGTAAGGACTATCAATAGTTTAGAACAGGTTCTTTTCAGACTTTTTAATACAATCTCACTTGTGTGATGTGTGGAAGAGTCAACTTTCATTGAAAATGCATTCTACATATGTACTAGATACCTTTCTTTTCTCCCAATGCCACTCCTTGTACTTCTCAGCTTTGATCTGTGTCCTGGGTGGCCTTCTTGCCCTCTGTCTTCCAATTTAGTTTCCCTGTTAAAGGAAGTAACAGAAGTTAAGAAAATGGGAAGAAAATAAGATTAGGGTATTTGTTACCTAGAGCCCTTTCACTGAGTTCCTGTGCATAGGTTTTACCTTTCCAGTGTAAACAACAGCTCTGTGTGCAGGCTGCCCTATCCCTGCAGCTATGTCTCTGGGTTCAGAGTCTGCTTCTCCTTCTAATTTTACGCTGAGGGTGTCAACAGCTTTCTGTTGCCACTACCCTTGAGATACTGTACCTTCCTTTTCCTAAGCCCTTTGTGAATAGTTTTGGTTTTGTTTTTCTTAAACTCATACATATATATGTATATGTATTTCTGTATTCATGAGTATCTTCCCATTAGAATGTAGTATGCTAGGCGGGTAAATGGTTTACATAGTTTTTTTCAAAGGCTTTTGTTTCCTCAGTTGAGAAAATCACCATGCAAACAATAGGCCTTTATTACTTGCTTTTAAAATATCAAATTAACATTTTCTTTTTCTGGAAAAACAAATGGACTCTATCTCCATTTTGACATAAATATATTCATATTTATATACAAATTTATATAAATAATCACGGTACTATATATAAGACAAGAGTATGTGAGAAACAACAAAATCCTCTACAAATTCCATTAATTCAGGGTCATCAAACAGGATCATAGAGTTTTTTTTACAGTAAAAACCATCAAAACTATCACTCTAACATGATCAATTACAAATACAATTTTCTCTGTAAGGTGTATAGCTCTTTAAGAGAGTTTGGAAAAAATCCTGAAGACAGATGGATGGTTTGTTTTGTTTTTTGCTTTGTTTTTATTTTTTTGTTGTTGTTGGTTTTCTGCAGATCTTTTTGTCCATTGTACATAGTTCTTTGTAGTTAGTTGAAATCAATGCTTCCCTTTAAAGCCCTCTCCTGCAGACACACAAAAATTCCATGAATGACATTGCTCGGCCTTACACCACATGTCTGCAATATACTGATGTTCGTTCCCTGCACCTTCCATACTTAGTTCTTGACTATTTCTCATTCATTGTCATTCTCTTTCTTATGATCCTGCATGAGGCAAGCCTTTTGAAGGGTTGGGTTTCTTTAGATCCAAATTCTGGGTGTACATTTCCCACTGGCACTCTAGAATCAGCTGGGTATTTGCATGTTCAGGATGTTGAACTTGCAATTCTGAACAAGCTGACAGGCTGCTGTCACCAAGCTCTTGAGAGTCATTAACAATATGTAGAAGTATTTCCTTTCTGTATTTTTCTAGATGTTCATTAGAATTCACTTTTCTTCCTAATTCCTGTAATTCCTTTTTGTATAAAATGTGTAGGCTTTCACCACTAAGATATCCCACTGTCTTAGGAACGCTTGATATATTAATTGTGTCAATACCACAACTGTCTGGTCATGGGGCCTTGTGGGAAGGTGTCAGTTGGCTCTGATTTTATGGATGAGAAGTTAGAGAGGCTGATTAGAACTGAGGAGGCAAATTGGTTTGTAATGGTTTATAATTTGTTGAGCTTTGAACTTTAGCTCATAAAGCTTAGCAGGGTTGTCTTTCTGTTTTGAAGACCTGGGGTCCAAGGCCAATCATCTACTCATGATATGTAGAGGCCACTTCAGGAAACTATCATCTCAATGGGTGGTCCAATTGGACATCATTCATGAAGTCCCATGCTGCCCTTACTTCTATGCCTTGATAGCCCAGTAAGATGCAAAATAATAATTTAAAATATGATAAAATAGTTATGTAAGGAATATGCCTACATACACTTTAATTCTATTTTTCTTTTTCAATCTTGGGTGAAGCAGTTGGTATGTGGCTTGTTTAGCAGGCTGAACATTATTAGCAAAGACACAATTTGATTTTGCTTCTGTAAATTAATAATCTCAGTATCTTTGTGTGGCGAAAGATGAGCAAAAGCTTCAGAATAACTGAAGACAAGTACAAGAAAGATCATTGACAGGCATCCACATGCTTTTTCTCAGTTCATGTTAGAATATACAGTGAGGAGAGACCTATCATTGCTCAGAATTACTGCCTCAACAGATTTTTCTGTTTTGAAAAGTAACGATAGATGATCATCAAAATCTCAAGGCAATGCAACATATTTAAGGAGTTTGGGCCCTTGAAACAATGAGTTACATTCAAAAGGCTCCAGTGTCAGAACTAAGAAAATAAACACATATTTTTTCTTTGTTTTCACAGCAAAGAGCATTTTGAAAAAGGATGGAAATCACAGATTGAGAAGGCTCTAGGCAGATAACGGATCATCTGAGGGCTGGCAAGAACCAGAATAATGTAAAGTCAAGTATTTTTGTATTTTGGGGGGAGTGGAGTGGCCGAGGAAAAGCTAAGTATTTTCAAAATTATTCTTTTAGCCCTTCCTACTCAGTGGATGTAAGTACCATTAGCTAGAGAAGCCACTGATACTGACTTGCTGGAAAAAATACACAATAAAGAGCTATTTTCATAAAAAAAGGATAACAAGGTGGAGTCAGTTACAACTCAGAATTCTGGTAAATTAGAGAGCCCAGTGGAGGAGAGTCAGAATACTAAGGAAGGCTGAATTTAGCGTTCACAGGCAAAACACTGGAGTTGGACTATGTACATGAATTCATAGCCTATCTCCCTCATTCCTCATTATGAATTCTTGGGTAAGTTCCCAAATCCCTCTTAGTTTTCATATAGATAAAATGAAATTTATAGTGTCTAACTTATGAGGTATTTGTGAAGGTGGGATAGCACATTAAAATTCATATAATTAAAATTCATATAATTTATAGCACAAAGATATTAAGTTATTTACAGTTTGACTATTATCACAGAATTGTGACACAATGCAGATCAAGTAAAAATAATAGATTAAATTTACTATCTGAAGTTCTTCAAATCCCTTTCATTCTAATATCAACCAAAATCTTGTTTCCAATTTGTTCTATGGTAGCTAAAATCACTAATTATCTTCCAATTACTAAATGTAATGACCTCCTTCTTAGATAATATATTTTTGACCTCAAGGGGGAAGTTGGAAATTCTTACATTCTCCTCCTTTTGGAAATCTCATGGGTCATGGCTTCTACAATGAAGTCCTCTCTTTGTTCTGTTAGTAGATGAATAATGCTTCTCAAATTCTACTTCTATCACCAATCTTTCTAGTCAATCTTTCCCTAGTTGGTGATTCCTTGTTACTTTTATTATATTGCTATTTTTCTACTTTCACCCTACTAATTTACTCAGTATGGTTCCATATTAAATTACAATGACTAATTTACTCAGTATGGCTCCATATTAAATTACAATGTTTCTATCACACACACCACCACATGTAACTACATACACAACAAATACCTCTATTTCTATTGAGCTCCACAACTCATGTTTCCAATAAGCTACTCAGTATCTCCACCTAGTTAAGCCAGAAGTGCAAGGAACTTGACATTTCCAAAGATTTAAATCATCTCCCCAAACAAGTGCCAGCAACTCAAAGACAAACCTGAGGGATTCCCTGGTGGCGCCGTCCAAAAAAAAAAAAAAAAAAAAAAAAAAAGACAAACCTGAATCCTCAAAGTACAAATAATTAGATTCGAGTAGACAATCAAAACTGTCCTATGTAAGCAAGTAAATTTCAGATTGAATATGGGCAGGATGATTTTAAAAAAAAACAGAAAAGAAATTACAAAACCCTCTTGGAAAATCTGAGATAGTGTTGTGAAAAATCATATTTTTGTGGTTAATGTCAATGAGGAACTGATAGAGAATTGGTAGTGTGTTTTATGCTATAATGTACATATACATTTCATTATTTAAATTTATGGCATACTTAGCATGCTTTTAAAATACACTATACATTTAATTTATATATACTATATACATGTATATTATTTATAGGTACATAAGTATATATAGGTATATGTGTACATATATATGTAAAGTGATATCCCAGAGATCACAAATGGCTATTAAATTTTCTTAATATAGATGTTGTCATATATATGTCATATATATTCTTTGGAATTTAACACAATTATTAACAATATGTTAGTGATAGTCTAAAAATTATTCTTAAAGCAACTATAGAAACCAGTAGCATATAATTTCATTGATAATATAGTAGCTTCCCAATGCACATGTAAATGACTACTGTAATGATACAGCTGAAGAAAATAATTCACAATTCATGAATAATAAGGCCACCATCTTCATATCCCTGAATCAAATGCATTTACAACAATCACTATACCTCATGTAAATAAGATAAATGGCAAACCTTATTCCAAATGCATCTGATGGATTATATCCTAAACTTTAACATTTAAGTGTTTTACAAAATATATATCCTTGTATTAAATTTGGACCAATTTTATCATTATAAACCACAAGTTGATTATGAAATGTCAAAGAAAAAGTTAAAATGACATTATTTAAAAACATAAGAAAGATATAAAAAGCATTTAAATTTAATATGAATAAAGTAGTAAAAATAATGAATAAAATAGATTATAAAAATGATTTTAAAACATCAAGAAGATAAGTATGAGGTAACTAATATCTTATAGTAAACCTAATTGTATTTAATGTCTAAATTCAGCTGTAATGAATTTACATTGTAACGAATTCACTTAATACTTCTAAGAAACCCTTGTGAATTTACACAGTACAGTAAAGATATTAGAAAAAGGTACTCATTAATTTGTGAGCTCATGGCTACTAAATCTATTTAACATGGAAGTAAATTCCTTGGCTTTTATTAGCAATGGACTGTCATAAGAGAACAAATATGAAAGCAAGTATGTAACTCATGCTGAGTTATAGAAAGTAAGGAATAAAGCACTTTTGCAATATTATAATTTTCACCTTGATATGAATTCCTGCACATGTCATTTATAAATCTTCTCTCTAAATGTTTTCAGTATTGGAAGGGACTTGAATGCCTTACATTCAAATTATGAACAAGCTTATTAATACAAACATCATATATTTCTCAAGAAAAGCAATCAGGGCTTCCTTGGTGGCGCAGTGGTTAAGAATCTGCCTGCCAATGCAGGGCACACGGGTTTGAGCCTTGGTTCAGGAAGATCCCACATACCATGGAGCAACTAAGCCTGTGTGCTGCAGCTGCTGAGTCTGTGCTCTAGAACCCGTGAGCCACAACTACTGAGCCCATGTGCCTAGAGCCCACGCTCCACAACAAGACAAGCCCACACACTGCAACTGCTTGCCAAAACTAGAGAAAGCCCATGCGCAGCAACAAAGACCCAATGCAGCCAAAAATTAATTAATTAATTAATGAAAAAAAAGAAAAGCAATCAAATATATTCTTACTCAAAGCTTTGTTTGGTTTCAACCACAAATCATTTTACAAACTTCTTGCATATTTTAACTGGAATAGATGCATATTAGATTCTATGCTCTTCTCACATCCAAGAGACTGCTAGTTATACCCAGTCTTAAAAGGGGAAGAAGGAAAATTTGTCGCAGTTCCAAACCATATGTCAATCAAATCGTGGCCTATCGATTAAATGAAACTAGCAAATGTGTATTGGCCACCTGCCATGTAATAATCAGTTTTAGGTGATCTAGGGATTAATTATAAAAGTGAGATATAGTTTATTGAATCTGTTTTATGTGTGTGACATGGCGGAAGATTTTGTGAGATTTTGTGAGTAACCTTGTACTTGTATGACCCATGAAGTAGCCTAACTAGTGGTCATATCTGAAATAGAAACTGACAGTGGTGCACAGTTAGTATTATCTGTATGTCTATGCATATGTATATGCATTCAAAAAACTTCTAAGTACGCTGTTACTGTATTCTGGTCATTCTCTGGATAGACAGATCGCTAGCTAGGCAGAAAAACACACATCATAGTTTCACATCTTCTGTTCTGAATTAATTGAAGGTTAATATTTATATCCATAAAAATGGGTTATATTGATTTAATCCTATGTACACCTGTGCGTGGATTGTGATTTAAATTGTCAGACACTTTCATTCTTTAAATCTGGCACTAAGTCTTTTTTTCCTTTCATACTTTTTCATTGCTAGGCAAGTAATAATAAATCCATAATTTTAGAATTATATAAATCCAACTGAAAAAAAGACAAATAAATAGAAAGCACAACCATTAATTCTGGGTAGCCAATGATCAAAAGCCAGTCAAGCCAGTCAAATATCACATAATTAACATTTTTTGAAAAACAACAAGGACTATCAAGAATATCAACTGTGCTTTATGATCTTCTTGCCAGGGATTCTGATTCACTCTTTAAGTACTACACTAGTAATGTCAGCAAATGACAAGGTGTTTGCATTTTCTGAGTTAAAATTACATTTAAGATTCTAAAAATTTAAAGATATATTTAAAATTTTTAAAATGATTAACACATAATTTCTTGTTGGAGTCAGAACTGTACATGTTGTGCAATGTTAACTGTCCCTAATAAAAGGCCAAAATCATATATAGAATTTACATTTTTTTAAAGTTTACCGAGGTATGATTGAAAAAATATGTACATACTTAATATATACATTTGATGAGTTTGGAGATAAGTATATACCCTTGAGACTTTCACCACAATATATGCCTTAAACATATCCATCACCTCCAAAAGTATACTCTCATCCTTTTTATTTGTTTTGTGACAATAAAACTTAACATAAGATCTACCCTCTTAACACATTTTAAAGTATACAATACAGTATTATTTATACGCTTTATGTTGAAGATCAGATTTCTAGGACCCACTCATCTTGTATAACAAACTTTGTATCCTTTGACTAATACCTCTCTGTTTCCCCTTTCCCTCACCTCCTAACAACCACCATTCTACTTTCTGCTTTTATTTTAGATTCTTCATGCAAGTGGAATCATGTAGTATTTGTCTATTATTGTCTTATTTCACTTAGCTTAATGTCATCCAGGTTCATCCAAGTTGTAGCAAATAGAATTTACATTTGTAAATAGCCATGTACATATAACATACAGTAGTTGATATGGTTCTACTTTCCAGCTGTATTTCAATCATTCTTTCTAAAAAAATATTCCTCCACTTAACCTCAGAATCGTGTTAAGAATGAAAAATATTCCATCTTCCATTTCTGCTTCTGAGTTGGAGCTAAGTATTTTCATATTTGAAGAAAGCTATGAAACTCTAGGCAATCTGTACCACCAAGTTGTCTTTAATTGTGTCTCACTGGTCCATTAAACTGTGTGTTTATACCACTAGGGAAAAGTTCATTCCCTATGTAAAAACTGATACTGTGAATCTCAGGGCATAGTTAAGCACAGTCTTCTGCAAGCATTCTCAGATAAGGGAGCTGCTGTCCTCTCATGAGGGGACAGTGCTAATCATGGGATATTGATTAGTATGGACAGTGCTGAGACTGTGTGTGGTTAATGAGAGTGATCAGTAAGGTGGGTATTTCTGAAGGTAAAAAATAGGGTACACTAATGCTTTTATATTTTATTTTACTTTATTCTTTTTTAATAAATAAATAAATAAATAAACTTGTTTGTTTGTTTGTTTGTTGGCTGCACTGGGTCTTCGTTGCTGCAGACAGGCTTTCTCTAGTTGCTGTGAGTGGGGGCTACGCTTTGTTGCAGTGCGCAGGCTTCTCTTGTTGCGGAGCACGGGCTCTAGGTGCGTGGTTTTTAGTAGTTGCAGCACGTGGGCTCAGTAGTTGTGGTTCGCAGGCTCTAGAGCACAGGCTCAGTAGTTGTGGCGCACGGGCTTAGTTGCTCTGCGGCATGTGGGATCTTCCCGGGCCAGGGATCGAACCCGTGTCCCCTGCATTGGCAGGTGGATTCTTAACCACTGCGCCACCAGGGAAGTCCCTCTTATATTTTAAGTTCCTACAACATTCTAAAAGATGAATATGATGGTCACTCTTGAACAACAGTCACTTTTGAAGAATCTTGATAATTTTAAACATTGCTTAATTACAAGGTGAAAAATGGTGCTCCCTTTTTTTCCCCCAGAAATCTCTAATTGATATATTGAAAGATTCTCAAGGGTTAGGAGAAAGTAATAGAATTCCGAAATTTTCAAGTAAGAGTCTTTCCAAAGTTATTCAAATGTAAGCTCTCACCTAACTCAGTTAATCTAGCAACAATACCTGAAGTTTTACTTGAAAACTGCCTCATCATAAATCACTTCAAGAGGAAATCTATTGCATTGTAGGGGAGCATTCATGGTTAGAAACAGTTTCTCTGATTGTAACCATGTTTAAACATAAATAAATATATAAGTAAATAAGTAAATAAATGATTGATAAGTGTATTTTCCGTATGTAATTTAAAAATTATATATATGCCTGAAATAACTGAAAATGAATTAGGCCATAGCCTTGGGATTTTTAGTTAGTTAAAGTAAGACAGCTATCATGCTATCTATAATATTTCTTGGTACTGCTTAAAATGTTGACCTCAACATGTCATGGTAGAAGCTCTCACCATGGACACCAGCGGCATACAAGTTTCTAAATGCAAAGGACACTTCTATTCCCTCTGTAGATCACTGCACTGGGGCAAAACATGGAAGTTTCATATCTACTTATCAATTTCCACTTACAAATAATCTAATTCTTCAGTATTGAAAGTTCGGTGTTCTCTAAGTGTTCAATTCTCTCTGAAAGTCCTGTAGTTTTCCCTGCTGCTCTCTATGCCTGGAAAATTCTATTTAATCCTTCTTTGTATCTCTCTCTCAATTCAGCCATTAAAACCAGCCTAGGAACTTGTCTTCTCTGAGAAGCTGCCCCTTAGTGTGTGAACTATTTTTACTCACAGTGTTTCTGACACCAAACGTGTGGATTTTTTTTCCTTGCACCAACCAATTCTCCAACTACCTGGACGCCAACTGGTATCCTAGAATTCAATCCAGTTCTGACACTGACTACCCAGAGTTCATGCAGATTTCACAGGTTAAGAACTCACTCCCACAAGACGGCACTCACTTCAGATGCCAATTACAAGTCCGGGCCACACATACATCTGACCAACCACCTATAAAGCCGGGAGCTCCCACTACTTGCTCTTCAGATTTGATAATTTACTAGAATGTTTCACAAAACTCAGAAAAGTACTTTGCTTATTATTACCAGTTTATTATAAAGAATACAACTCAGGAACAGCCAAATGGAAGAGATGCATTGGGCAAGGTATGGGTGGATGGAGCAGGGAGCTTCTGTGATGTCTTCAGGAGCACCACCCTCCCAGGATCTTGATGTGTTCACTAACCCAGAAACTCTCCAAATCTGGTGGGAGGTGTTAAATAGGCACGACTGATTAAATCATTGGCCATTGGTGACTGAACTCAACTTCCAGCTCTCTCCCCTCTTCAGAAGTCAGGGGGTAGGGCTGACCACCTCCCATGCTGAAGCTATCTAGGGACACCCAGACCAGTCATCTTATTATCATAAAAATGACACACTTATCACTCAAGGGTTTTAGAAGTTCTGTGTCTAGAACTGGGGGCAAAAACCAAATATATATTTCTTATTGGATCATAGTGTAGTTTTTTGCTCTTTTTTATGCTCTAATATTCACATCTCTAAAATCTCTCTGAAACTCATACATAAAGGGAGGATTCTTTAAATTCTTGGTAAAGAAGACATGCTGTTATATATTGTCTCCATTGGCAGAAATAAGAAAAAATGGTTCAAAAGTGAACCTCCAAAATTCAGGAAAGCAGATGCTCTGAAATTCATGTACTGATTCTGCAATCATTTATACTTCTTATTTGAGTATCTCTGTATCATGTGCCAGGAAGGATAGTTGGGAGCATTTGGGGCTTTTATTTAATTTTTTGAGAGTTTTTTGATGATGCTCTTAATGAGTCCTGTGTAGCTAGGTCAGAGCTCTATAAATCTGAACACACAGTATGTTTGCTTTGTTACTCAAACATTTCTTTAAACATGTTTCACTTTTATTACTTATTAGGGTCAGTTTGGTTATAAGTTATTTCATTTTTTGTTCTCCAATTTAATTTCACCGATACTCTTAAATACACACTAAGCCCTTGTGATAGTATCTGTATTTTCTCTATACTTTAAAAATTACTTTCCCCTAGTTAAAAATTTACAATTTAGATGGAATGATTGAAGATACGGAAAATGTGAATATCCCTATATCTTTGAAAGGAATGTTTTAATTAAACATTTTAAAATAGGAAATCCCAGGCCTAATGTTGTCACTGTTTAATTATTTTAAACATATAAAGAACGGGCAAAACAAAAATCAGAAAATTACTCGTTCAAAATATATAATAAATTTCAACAAATTTATTAAAAAAGAAACTCACAATTAAAAATGAACAAAAGGAACAGAAAAAGACACTTTACAAATGTGGATATCAAATTGACCAATAACCATGAAAAATATTCAACATCACTTTTCATATGAAAAATGCACAATATTATAATGAACTACTATTACTTATGTCTCCTATCCCCATGACTAAATTTTAAAAGATGGATAATATCATACGTTATTTAGTATGTGGAACAACTGAAGCTTTCATATATTGTGAGTACAAACTGACTGACTACTTTGAAAAACCTTTTGGCATTATCTACCATCAAAGAACATCCTCGTGCTGATGACCCAGCAGTTCTACTTCTAAGTCTATAACCAAGAAAAATGTATAAAAATGGATACCAAAAGATGCTTAACAAAAATGTTGATTCCAGCACTGTTCATAATTGCCCCAAACTAGAAACAACCCAATGGCCATTAACTGTAAAATGAATATATAAATTATGGTATATTTAGTAAGTGCAGTTCTGTGCCATAATGAGAATGAACAAACTACAGCTACACACATCAACATAAATGGATCTCACAAACATAGCACTGAGAAAAATATAGGCTAAAAGAGTAGTTAATGTATATTTACATTACATAAAATTTTAAATTAGGCAAAAATAATATATCATCTTAGTGTTAACTTTCTAGGAATGTGGTGACTAGAAAGAGAGTTTAAATGTAGCCTCTAGAGTGCATGTAATGTTTTTTTCATTTGAATGCTGTCTATGTGTTAACTTTGTGAAGAATTATTGTTATACAGTTATGATTTGTGTACTTTTATGTGTATATGACATACTTCAATCAAAAGTTTACTTAGAAAACACACATACAACTATATTCACTATTCCTTGTTTAGTTCTTCTACTACTCTATATTCCCTTCTCCAACTGTCCTCCCCCTTTCAATTTTCTTATTTCTCCCTAGATTTCAGTAGAACAATTCTGAAAGCCACCACCAAGATATCCATTTTGTAGAGGATAACTATTTTATTTACAGGTAACAGAATATTACATCTGATAGAAGAAAGTGTCTTTGAGTTGATCTCCTTAATTCATTGGGACCATTCACTGGTATGACTCCTATACATATATAATGTGTGGTCAGTTATGAGCCAACATAATTCTCATTTGTATGTCATCGCTTCTGCTAAAATCTTTTTTTTGGTTGGGATTTGATCTATTGGGAATCTTTTAAGCAGATAACTCTAAAGATTAGAGTTCCTTCTAGAAAGCCCATTTATAGAATCTATAGAAATGGAGTCCAAGGATAATGTTAATAAACCAAATAATAGGAGAAATAATTCTGGTTTTGCCTTTCACTTTTTTTCATTTCAGACATCTACCACTTTTGCTGATAAATGGGAATACTGATTGATTTTTAGGGATAATTTCATTGGTTAAAAAAGCGAATCCTCTCTACAGTTCAATGGGGTACCAGAGTTTAAAACAACTGTAGAGAGGATCCCATAATGAAACAAATATTCTCAAATCTTCTCAAATCTTCCATCTTGCAGAATGTAATCCATTCCTCTAACAGCCAAATGAAAGTTCAAAGTCTTCTCCAGCAACACTGCAGCACTTCAATTCTTTCATTGGGCTTTCCATCCAAAGTATTTTTAAAAATTTTTCTTTCTTTTTTTGTTTTGCTTTTGTTTTATTTTATTTTTAAGAATTCTAAGGGAGAGCTTACATGGTCTACAAATCCATTGTTCTTCCGTACCTCAGCCAATCATTGTTAAGGTGAACTTTGGTCAACTTTTATTGTCATAAATAACTTTTTAAATCTGTTATTAAAGTTGTAAATAACATGTCTGAAAGCTTAGACATAGCATATGAAAAGTACAATGAAATATTCCTAAAATGAGACAACTGATACTGCTTTCTCTGGAGTAACTCTCTAGGTCTTGCTTTTCCTTGGCTGGTTTCTTGTCAATCTCTCTCCTGGTCTGCTAAAATGCTGAAAGGATCCAATCCTCCAACTCCCGGTTCTCTCACTCCCTAGCCACCCCCAATGACTATTTTCATCACCCCCAAGTCAGGTATTCAACCTCTTCCAGGGTTCAAATAGATTAGAAAAATAGGTTCTCCCTTCTCTCAGAGCTGCCTCTAGCTTGAGTGATACACTCAGGGCTGCAGTTCAGAAAGATGATTTTTTACATCATTATATGGAGCATTTAGCTCCTCTTTGTCTCATTACCTCTCTATTTCTGATTGGGATTTGGGGATTAACTTCATACAACCAAATGGTGCATTAAAATATCTTCCTATACAAATGATTCAGAAATGTCCTTGATGCCTGAAGTGCATTTTGTCCCTGTTTCTACTTATCAAGTTTTCATTCTTTGAAAGTACTTCATTATATGTATGAAAACTATGTGTAAATATCAACTTTTTTAGTAGGATTTTCCAGTTCAATATGTTGCCTCATAACTCTTTGAAAAATACACATCGGCATATATGAATACTGTAAAACCTACAAATCTACTTAAATATGCATCTATCTTACCACCTTATTCATGGAAGACTTGACAGTTCACTATCAAAGGCCAACCCCTCTACCCATGCCCTTATCTTTTCAAATGCACCCCTTTCCTTTTCTGCTCCCCATTATGCATCATCAAACTTCCTCCTCTAGTGGGTCATCCCCACCAGATTATAAACAGGCGGATTCTTAACCACTGCGCCACCAGGGAAGCCCCATAAGGTCTCTTGAGGCTGCTTCAGTCTTCTCTGGAGCAGGCCTTTCCCTGAACCACTACTGCATTGAAATCTCCACCCTGTAGGCTAACATATGTATTCTCTAATATTTTTGTATGCAAAGATTTTGACCTTCCAACTAGATTACAAATTTTGGTTAGATTTTAAAGCCCTATTTTCCCACAGTTTTAGGGCAAGAATATGATTCTGACATTAATTCCTCTCCCCCTTTTGTTTCCTGGAACAAATTCTTCATATATGTTAATGACTGTTAATGACCTGATGCATTCTTCTCTCTACTATGATATATACACATCAATATAATATGTTTAAAGCCCTTCAGTGGCTCTCCTCCACCTCAGGATAAAGTGGGCCTTTCACGCCCAGCTTATGTTCACTCTCTCTCTTTGTCTCTTACACTTCCTTCCAGCTCTGGGGACCCCATACCTATGCCTGCTGCCTGGTAAGTCTCAACTTGCTTTGCTTGCTGCTTGTCCTTTAGGTCTCCGGAGTGCTTGACAAACATCCTAACCCTGTGCTAACACATCATTTACTATTTAAATTATCATGTTTCTGGTCTGATTCCAATCTAGATTTTAAATGCCTTTAGGATAGAGACTGTTTATTATTCATTTGTCACTACAATATTTTCTTAATTTGATTCTTTTGCGTGCAAGATTCCCAAATATTTCTGTTGTCTACTTTAGACCTAGACCCCTTCTCTTTCTACCCTGTGACTTTAACTGATAGCATCATCTTTTTATTTTTTCCCTTAGCTATCAATCATATCTTCATGCTAAAAATACTCAAATTTAAATCTCCTGCCTTTTTACTGCCAACTTAGCATATCTCACATGCATCTTAATATGCTTCGGACTCGATTCAGATATTGGATATAACCTATTTTTGCCTCAGCTTTCTTTATCTCAGGAAAGGGCACCAAAATGTACTATATTTTTCAAGCCAGGGAATACAGCAACTTTGATCCAACAGAACTCCATTCTCTTCCCCCTCTGTTTTGCTAGTTTTTATATATTAAACCCAGAAATGTCGGAAAGTGAACAGTACCAGGTTGTAACAATTGCTTTAAAGAACATTAAGATTTTTAAAGATGTTAAATGCTGCCCCATTCTTGATCACTACTTTTTCTTTTCTCTTTAGGCTCATTTTATATTAATATCTGATAAAACGCATTTTCCAAAGTCAATTTTAACTGAAGTTCTAATTTAATTACCTCCTAAATTTTTAGTCAATAATTAAAAAGTTATACTCTTCTTCATATTTTCATTTTTCAAAGTGTTTTTCTCTAACAAAAAAGGCAGAAAGTGGCTTGAGGTACCTTAATAAAGATTAACTTAATAGTATTTTCCTGTTACGTGTAATGTTGGCATTTTGAGTGTTCAGCTTAAATTGAAAGAACAATGTTTCAAGAACTAATAAATGATTTGGAGTTGGGGAAAAGAAGAAACATGAAATAGTTCTAACAGCATTTCACCCTACTTCTTTCTTTCTGCTTGACCCATTAGCAAAAATATCAAGTAATCTACAAATTCAGACTCTAATTACATTATAAGCACAAATGTCTTAGCAGTGCTGTGTTTGCCCTGTTGAGTGGAGACCCCACATGTTGTTGTCAAATTTGGTACATAGAAACCTTTTAATATGTGAAGAATTGACACAATGGCATTTATCACCACTGAGTAGAGAACAGTATCAGAGACAAGCTTCTTTTTCTGAAGGAGAGTGTGTTATCAAATTCTGGGAACAGCTGGCTTGACAGATTGTCCTTGTTTGTTCCCAGCTTAGATTTTGTTGAACACTTCAGCATATATTGGGTATGCTATTTAGGCTAGACATGACATTTCCAGTAGCTCTTTAAAGGTCAGAATGACAGATGTCTCGGTATAATATTCTCTATTGGAAATATTTATACAGTGATCAACACTTATATATTTTTCAAATACTGCTCTTTATATTAAGTGATTTGTAAGAATCTGGCTTTTCAGAGACCTGTGTTTCAATCCTGATTTTTCAGTCTCCTGAATATAATGCATCACACTCTGGCAAAATGAGATAATATAAATGTTTACTCCATAAGACTATTATGAGGACTAAATATATGAAAATATCTTGCAATTTTAAAGTGCCATATGAACATTAGTTATTTTCATTATAGGTATTGCGTATGTTTATTTTCTATGTGAATAAACACACATACTAATTTCTACATAAACAAATGGATGAATGGATGAATGTTAGAATCCACATCTAACAGATATCTGGCTTTTTCATACGCTGGTTCTGCTGACATCCAAAACTAACCATTACATAGTAATCAAGTGAGTAATCAATTAATACTGTATGGAAACACTATTAATATCTTAAACACTATCTTACATAATACACTTATCTCAGAGCATACAACTTTGTAAATGCCTCTGTTCCCAAATCTAACTGCTAACTAGGAGTGGTGGTTGAGGTTGGGTGTTAACATTGCCCTTGATCAGTCTTCTGCCTCTCAGTCTCTTGTTTTCCCTGCTAGCTCCTAGATCCCTCCTGCTTCTGCCCAACTTTCCCATACTCTTAACATACAGTATATTAGTTTTACTCCAGTTCTCCCCGCAAAAATCATATATATTCCAATTTATAAAGCACGGCTCTTGTAGTCATCACTTACGAGGGTTCACATAACTAAGATGCAGCAGATGATTTTAAATAAGTGTGCTCCCAGTTAAACAGCCTACTTCCTAAATAGATATTGTTATGTGGGAAAAAAAGTCATCAGTGTTCATTCTACTCTTGCCAATTATTCTAATGAACTCTACAGATAGTCTGATACAACTTGACATGAATAATTTTTGATTAAGCAGAAATATTAGGATTATTTAAATAGAAACTGTCTCTATCTTAAAGGTGGTTTTGAGTGGTTCTAACATTATTATACGAAGTTTAAACTGCCATTCATTAAAGAAGATTGGGTGTTTCCATCTCTAGTCAATTTAGGTAAACTGCTATGTTCATTTAAAAATTAATTTTATACTGCCATATAAAGGTGTTTACCTCTTACTTCTGTCATTTTCAGGGGTGTGTGTAACGAATGCTCACTTTTCTCTTAATCAACCTGATGTAAATTATCTACTGTATTTTATACTTTAAATTTTGCAAGATACATAGAAACGTATGAGCTTGGGTATCCCAGGGACAGTCAAAGAAGGACATTCACATTTAAAGTTATTTGACTTCTGCCTTTAAGGTATACTTTCCAGTATATCTTATTAATTTCACTTAATATACATATTTATTTTAACAGTAGGACATATTACTTATTAAACCTCTTTTTTATATTTTGAAAGTTTTCTCTTTTTATTTCATTTTAGGAAGTTTTTACATGTTTATATTTATGTTCCTAAAACTTTGTGCTTTCGAGCTTCAATTGCATATGACCTGGATAAATAATGATAAATATTTATAGCCCAATAAGATTGGACATATGTGAAAGGAGCATTCTTATTTAATAGACAAATATGTTTTTAGAACACATCCTTAGAATTCAAACAATACGTAAATCCAGCAAATATCTGTTCACACAATACTAGGATAGTCCTAAAAATTTTTGGAAAATAATATTCTGGTGTTCATGTCCACCATGACAGAAGATTGTGAAATTCATGTAAATAGACCCCAGAGAATCTCTAGGTTCAGATAATGTAAAAATGCATCAAGGTCTTTATACTATTGTCCTCAATAATCCACTCTCTCCTGTAGGAGTATCATACGTCCTCATTCTTGTCAAGTCTCCTTTTAGTTGCAATATATTCCCTCTTATTTTGAGGCTTAGTCATGTGACTTACTTTGACCAAGAAAACGGATGGGTACACCATGTATGAATAGAAGATGTAAGCGTATTTGCACAGTTCAGTTAGGTTTCTTGCTCCCCTCTTCCATGAGAACAGCTTGCTCCAGTTATCCTAGGTCATAGGTCATGGAGGAAGGTGACTTGAGGAGCAGAGCTGAACACAATAGAGCTAAGCTGAACAGAGCAGAACAGAACTGACCTGCAGAACTGTGAGTCTGAAATAACTTTTTATTGTTGAAATACACTGATTTGGGGATTATTTTCTTGCCACAACAAACCTGACTTATATAGCCTTTCTAAAGGTATGTTGCAAAGAGAAAGTAAAGCAAGCAGATAAATAATAACAATATCTGTAGCCATCTATTGACTCATCTTATTCCATGTCAGTCATTCACTCACACATTCATTCTTTCCTTTATTCAACAAACATGTATCACTGTAGGAGCAAAGGCCTGCCAGTTGCTATTGGGAATTAAAAAAAAAAATGGATATCAAAAACTGCAAACAAAGTTGTCCCCTTAAGAAATCTATTCTCTCCCAGAACAGTGCCCATTAAAGTTTTGAAAATTATTTTCTCAACAATATTTCAACACTGGATACTATAATATATAGCAATAGGTGAATTAAAAATTTATAACATTTTTTTCCCGATCTAAGATTCAATAAGTATTTTGAAAATCACATTTCCATAGTTTACACCATATGCTCACCATTAACGAAGTAAATGGAAAAATATGGTAAATATTGGAAAACTCTTTCAACTTTTTCAGAAATCTGAAAAGGGTATCCCCAGAGAATTTCGTAGAGGGCTAATTATAGACCAGTTCTAAGCATTCACACCAGCCAAGCTGGAAAAACATACAATTCATGGGGAATTATTGGACTTATCTGGTTTTAACTGAGCTTTTTTCTATGATTTGATTTTTTTTCCTTGATTTTTTTTTTGATTGGCTGCTTCAGGATTCAGATTATGCATCTTTAATTAATCAGACTCTACTTTCAAATAATCTTGTCTTACTTTACCAGTAGCGTAAGGTTCTTACAACAGGGTATTTCCAAATAACCCCCTCATCATTGATCAGATCAAGGGTTAAAAAGTAAGACTCACCAAAAAAAAAAAAAAAAAAAAGTAAGACTCACAATACTCCTAGAGACTGTAACTTATTGCAGCCACAAATTTTGAAAAAATATCCAATGTAACTGAAACTTGGGCTTCATTTTGTTCAATTAGTATAACTAGCTTCTGTATTGCTAAAAATATTAAGAAATGTTAGGTCAATATTAATATTACTTTGGAAATTTCTATTTTGGTTTTCTTTGTTGTTTTTTGCTGCTTATTTGTTCCCTTTTTCTCTCTATGAAATATCCCACAACTGGAATTCAAAGATGAAACACGTTTATGTTTTAAATACCTTATGATTGGTAATAATGCATGCCATTTCTAAGAAGAATATAGGGTATGTTCATTGGTATGTGTTCATATATGTTTTACTAGGTTGGCAGTTATTAATGATAACTACCTTATAATGACTCTTTACTGGTCACTAAAATCTAATTTCATTTACTTCTAGGTCAGATATGTGAAACTTCCAAATCTATATGGGAATCGATGGGCCTTTTTATAGTCCAGGATTACTGTGACTTGCTACTTGGATTCACCTCATACATATTTACACCAACAGTATGATAAGAAAAGTACTCTAGTATAGAATTAATTTTAAAAATTTATTCTCATTTAACTTCTCAACACTAATATCACTCATTATTGGGGAAGAACCAACCTCATTTAATGCTAGAAGCATACTTGTAAAGGTGCCAGTCACTCCTTTGTTTTCTTTTGAGGTTAAAACTTTGGAAGTCTATTAAATGTAGAAAATGTTTCTATGTTGACTAAAAGCAAATGCCAAATCATGAATGTTCTTGTGACAAATATATTGAGTCACTCAAGAAAAATATTGAGTGTTTAATATTCCAAAAATCCACACTTAGCCATAGATTGTAGTTGGCCTAGTATAAATCAATCAGGTTTTAATTTATAACTAGGAGAAACACTCAACAGGTTAGGAGCCACTGAACAAGGTGATTTAAAAGTAGCAACTCTTTGTTAAGTGTTATTGACTCTGCATTTGAAGGAAAAAAAATTACCAACTTGTCACTTGACTCTGCACTTGAGAAGAGGCTCTAAATTTCCATTGTAGGAACAGTGAAATGTAAGCCTGGATATTAGAATTCAACATTACTCACTGCAGCGAGAGAGGCCTTCATTAATTAAACATCCTAAGTGTGCTAAGTGCTGCAGAGGACAATAAAGACATGTTCCTTGTCAGTGTGGAGAATGGACGTCATTTCCTCTTGGGACCTCTATTGCTGAGGTAACTTCTATCTGTCAAAGAAAGAAACATGCCTCATCATACGTAAAAGAGAGTATGCTTTCCTCTGTTCTGCTTCAAGGCTCTTTCCTTGCTACTTACTTGTTCTTGAAGGACAGGGAGTAACACTGACTATTAGTGATTTATGATCTAATGATAGCAAAAGGCACGTGAACGAAGAATATTGTTCTTTTGTACCAGCTGGGTTTATTAGGTTCTAGCATTGAGCTTCACCAACAGCATAACTCTTGCTGCCCATTTTGCTCTCCATCGCTGGCAAGATTCTACTCAACAGTCAAGTACCGACTCACAAGTCACTTCCTTTGTGAAGCCTTCTCAGTTCCCTGAAGAACTGAGTTGCTATTGTCTGTATTCTAAAAGAAAGTTGTCTTACTGTACTAAGAGCTCTTTACTGCTTTGTACTGTTATTTATCTGTTTACTGTTTTGCTCCCAAGTAAGCTGTGAATTTCTTAAACAAAGTGGCATTTCTTATTTTCCGGTAGTCATCAAAAGTAAAATATAAGGGCGTCCCTGGTGGCGCAGTGGTTGAGAATCTGTCTGCTAATGCAGGGGACACGGGTTCGAGCCCTGGTCTGGGAGGATCCCACATGCCGCGGAGCAACTAGGCCCATGAGCCACAACTACTGAGCCTGCGCGTCTGGAGCCTGTGCTCCGCAACAAGGGAGGCCGTGATAGTGAGAGGCCCATGCACCGCGATGAAGAGTGGCCCCCGCTTGCCACAACTAGAGAAAGCCCTCACACAGAAACGAAGACCCAACACAGCAAAAATAAAATAAAATAAATTAATAAACTCCTACCCCCAACATCTTCTTTAAAAAAAAAAAAAAGTAAAATATAAAAAGAAAAGGGCAAAATAAAAAAGGCAAAAAATTGTCTAGGAAATACAACAATTTTAAGAGAGAAAGCATAAAGATTCTGTTTCACAGTATCCACATTTAAATTACTGGATCTAGTCAATACCCTCTATTCCTTAGTGCTACCACTTAAAAGAGGTTTGGAAGAATGAGGGTGTAGCCTTATTCTATTGAATAATGGTACTCACTATGGACCCTGGAAGGCTATTTGTTGTCAGTAATTAGTATCCAAACTACTAATTCTATGCACCTCTCCCATCTTTTAGTTCTAATCACAGTGTAGATCTGGAGCCTTCATCAGTGGACAGAGAAATGACTCTCTTCCAAGATCGGACAGGAAACATCTGTGTGCAAACTTGAGAAAAATCACTTCAACCTCTGTTTTATTTCCTTTTCTATAAAATAAAGGGTTTAGAATAAGTTTTTACCCTCAATAAATCTCATCCACTAGTAATCATTGCTCTAAATCTCTGTCTTTTTTTTCAAAAGTTCTATTTTTCTGCTTAAGGTAAGAAATCACTCAGAGTGGAAGTCACCTAGAAGCACTGTTGACAAAGAAAGCACTGAATACCAATCAGAAGTCCCTATTCACATGAGAAGGTCATCTCAAGAGATCACTTTCTCCTTCTATCACCAGTATCCCTCTTGCTGTGCTAAGGTGGGATGCAATTTATGAACTTTAATTAGAGGGAAAGAACTTCACAATTTGTGTAAGATACCTTTACAAAAATGTTTACCTGTGTGTGTTTGTGTATGAGTGTTTTTTCTTGCCATTTAAATGAAAGTTGGTTGATTCTGTAGTGTTTAAATATCCCTGAGAGTCTTTTAGTTCTGTTCTGTAATTCTTCACACATCAACTGCATATATTCTTCCTCTCTCAATAGCATTTTATTATATATGCAGTGATGTAACATTAGTAGTGGCCGTTTAATGTATTCAAATCCAAGGTGAATTCATTGTAAAAGTTAAAAATGGATAGGCCTTTTGCTTATCTGGGATGCTGACATCACTGCTAGATAAATAATACAATCTTCTTAGCCTTGCTCAGAAACAGGTCAATAAAAATTTCAAAAACCCTCTGGATGAAGTAAAACCTTAGGTTTGCTTTTCTTATAATAATTCTGCTTAATCATTAAGTGGTTGCAACTTGGCATTCTTTCAGGTATGTGCAGTGGATAGAATTCACACTAGACCCTAAGTATGAAAGCTATATAATGAGATAGTGTTAATCCTATAAATAGCATTTGAAGTGTGGAAAATTTTTTTAAAGGGGGGTAAAAAAAGAAAGAAAAGATAAATAGCAAAGTACAGTGTAATTTTAGTGAAACGGAAATGGAATATGATGACTTCAACTCCTGCTTTATGTGCAGAGAGAGTAGTTGTCTTATATAATAACAGATTTAAGAGGCCATGTAAGGATGTCCTAACCACATCATACTCTAAACATTACTCACGGGGTAAAATTCTTCACTTTGGTTTTGTTCTATGATTAAAACTCTACTAATTATAAAATATATGTTACCTTATTTTTTCTTGTAAATGCAAATTTAAGACACATTAATATTCAGTCATTTAGGTGTTAATATGAATTTGTTGAATAAGGATCTTGTTTATTTTATGCCTGGATGAGATCAGTTGTCATAAAAGAATGGGAATTTTGACAGTATAAAGAACTGGTCTCATAATGACATTGAAACAACTTTCCACCATGCCTACCACTGCTTTGTGAAAAACGTACTATAATGGTATCACTTTTATCATAGAATATTCTAAGAATTCAACTATATTGTAGGTACACTAGGGATCAAATAATTGTCTCCAAGTCCGGTCTTAATTACTAAACTGCAGTATAATATCAGTTAATTTTTCTCATTGATTATCTAGTAAGGACGTGATTTATGCCAGATGTTTAATGTCAGGAAGGCTTCTGTCACCACAAACCAAGATGCTTATTCATCTTTCCTCACCATTACTTAACTGTGTGCTTCAGGTATATAAACTGATTTTAATTTTAACACTGCCTTAAAAGTAGCATTAATAGCAACCTATAAATGTTGTAAACATAACTCATAATATATTCAAAAGTCAGTGTCTGTGGTTTTTACACTTCTTTTGTTAAGGGGCTATCTGTGCTACTTCTGTCTTCAATTTAAGGCAGATAATTGTGGTTTGATTAAATCTCTGTAAGGAAAATAATGCTTTTCACACACTTATAAAGGGGAATATGGAGGAAGTTATGAACATGTTTTTATCTATATATTGTATATTTATATATATATTTAAATTTTCTTTAAAAGTTATTCACACACTACAAAGATCATAGAATATGTTTATTTGCAATGCATTACTACTTTTTAGAAAACAAAGTGTATATGCTTCTTGCAAAGAAATATAAATATCAAATCTATTTGTGCTCACACCTCTTTAAAAAAATGTATTTTAGGACCTTCAAGATGGCAGAGTAAGACGTGGTAATCACCATCCTCCCCATAAATACATCAAAAATACATCTACATGTGTAACAACTCCTACAGAACACCTACTGAATGCTGGCAGAAGACCTCAGACTTCCCAAAAGGCAAGAAAATCCCCATGTACCTGGGTAAGGCAAAAGGAAAAAACAGAGACAAAAGAACAGGGACGGGACCTGCACCTCTGCGAGGGACCTGTGAGGCAGGAAAAGTTTCTACACACTAGGAAGTCCCTTTGCGGGCGGAGACTGCGGGTGGCAGAGGGGGGAAGCTTCGGAGCCACAGAGGAGAGCACAGCAACAGGGGTGCAGTGGGCAAAGTGGAGAGATTCCCGCACAGAGGATGGGTGCCGACCAGCACTCACCAGCCTGAGAGGCTTGTTTGCTCACCCGCCAGGGTGGGCGGGGCTGGGAGCTGAGGCTCGGGCTTTGGTCGGAGCGCAGGGAGAGGACTGGGGTTGGCTGCGTGAACACAGCCTGCAGGGGGTTAGTGCACCACAGGTAGCTGGGAGGGAGTCCCGGAAAAAGTCTGGACCTGCCGAAGAGGCAGGAGATCATTGTTTCAGGGTGCTCGAGGAGAGGGGATTCAGAGCACCAACTCAACAAGCTCGAGAGACAGGCGCAAGCCGTGGCTATCAGCACAGACACAAGAGACATGAAAAACTAAGGCTGCTACTGCAGCCACCAAGAAGCCTGTGTGCAAGCATGGGTCACTATCCACACCTTCCCTCCCGGGAGCCTGTTCAGCCCGCCATTGCCAGGGTCTCGTGATCCAGGGGCAACTTCCCCGGGAGAACACATGCCGCGCCTCAGGCTGTTGCAACGTCACACTGCCCTCTGCCACCACAGGCTCACCCTGCATTCCATACCCCTCCCTCCCCGCAGCCTGAGTGAGCCAGAGCCCCCTAATCAGCGGCTCCTTTAACCCCCTCCTGTCTGGGTAAAGAACAGATGCCCTCAGGTGACCTACACACAGAGGTGGTGCCAAATCCAAAGCTGAGTCCCTGGGAGCTGTGAGAACAAAGAAGAGAAAGGGAAATCTTTCCAAGCAGCCTCAGGAGCAGCGGATTAAATCTCTACAATCAACCTGATGTACCCTGCATCTGTGGAATACCTGAATAGACAACGAATCATCCCAAAATTGAGGCAGAGGACTTTGGGAA
Source organism: Neophocaena asiaeorientalis asiaeorientalis (assembly GCF_003031525.2). Taxonomy (NCBI): domain Eukaryota; kingdom Metazoa; phylum Chordata; class Mammalia; order Artiodactyla; family Phocoenidae; genus Neophocaena; species Neophocaena asiaeorientalis. Next base: position 20,805,333 of record NW_020185339.1, on the reverse strand, counting down.
CAACTGTGGACTTGGGGTTTGCTTTCTGAATCTAATTTGTTTCTGGTTTAATGCTTATCTTAGTTTGGTATTTACAGCTTATTATCATTGGTATTGGTAGATTTGTTTATTGATTTAGTTGCTCTCCCTTTTTTTAAAAAAAAGAATATATATATACACTTTTTCTTTCCTTTTTCTCTTTTTGTCAGTGTGTATGTGTATGCTACTTTGTGTCATTTTGTCTGTATAGCTTTGCTTTTACCATTTGTCCTAGGGTTCTGTCTGTCTTTTGTTGTTGTTGTTGTTTGTATAGTTTTTAGCACTTGTTATCACTGGTGGGTTTGTTTTTTGGTTTAGTTGCTCTCTTCCTTCTTTTTTTTATTACTTTTATAAACTTAATAATTTTTTTTATTTTTTATTTTAATGCCTTTATTTATTTTATTTTATTACTTGTTTTCTTTCTTCCTTTCTTTTTTTTCTCCCTTTTCTTCTGAGCCATGTGGCTGACAGGGTTTTGGTGCTCCAGCCGGAGGTCAGGCCTAAGCCTCTGAGGTGGGAGAACCAAGTATAGGACATTTGTCCCTCAGAGACCTCCAAGCTCCATGTAATATCAAATGGCGAAAGCTCTCCCAGAGATCTCCATCTCAACTCTAAGACCCAGCACCACTCAACAACCAGCAAGCTACACTGCTGGTACCGTATGCCAAACAACTACCAAGACAGGAACACAACACCACCCATTAACAGAGAGACTGCCTAAAATCATAATATGTTCTCAGACAACCCAAAACACACCACCAAATGCAGTCCTGCCCAGCAGAAAGACAAGATCCAACCTCATCCACAAGAACACAGGCACTAGTCCCCTCAACCAGAAAGCCTACACAACCCACTGAACCAACTTTACCCACTGGGGGCAGACACCAAAAACAATGGGAACTACGAACCTGCAGCCTGCAAAAAGGAGACCCCAAAACAGTAAGTTAAACAAAATGAGAAGACAGAGAAATACACAGCAGATGAAGGAACAAGGTAAAAACCCACGAGACCAAACAAATGAAGAGGAAATAGGAAGTCTACCTGAAAAAGAATTCAGAGTAATGACAGTAAAGATGACCCAAAATCTTGGAAACAGAATGGAGAAAATACAAGAAACGTTTAACAAGGACCTAGAATAACTAAAGAACAAACAAACAATGATGAACAACACAATAAATGAAATTAAAAATTCTCTAGAAGGAATCAATAGCAGAATAACTGAGGCAGAAGAACGGGTAAGCGACCTGAAAGATAAAATAGTAGAAATAACTACTGCACAGCAGAATAGAGAAAAAAGAATTAAAAGAATTGAGGACAGTCTCAGAGACTTCTGGGACAACATTAAATGCACCAACATTCGAATTATAAGGGTCCCAGAAGAAGAAGAGAAAAAGAAAGGGACTGAGAAACTATTTGAAGAGATTATAGTTGAAAACTTCCCTAATATAGGAAAGGAAATAGTCAATCAAGTCCAGGAAGAGCAGAGCCCCATACAGGATAAATCTAAGGAGGAACATGCCAAGACACATATTAATCAAACTATCAAAAATTAAATATAAAGAAAAAAATATTAAAACAGCAAGGGAAAAGCAACAAATAACATACAAGAGAATCTTCATAAGGTTAACAGCTGATCTTTCAGCAGAAACTCAGCAAGCCAGAAGTGAGTGGCAGGACATATTTAAAGTGATGAAAGGGAAAAACCTACAACCAAGATTACTCTGCCCAGTAAGGATCTCATTCAGATTCGATGGAGAAAGCTAAGAGAATTCAGCACCACCAAACCAGCTTTACAACAAACGCTAAAGGAACTTCTCTAGGCAGGAAACACAAGAGAAGACTTACAATAACAAACCCAAAACAATTAAGGAAATGGTAGTAGGAACATACATATCAATAACTACCTTAAATGTAAATGGATTAAATGCTCCAACCAAAAGACATAAACTGGCTAAATGGATATTAAAACATGACCTGTATATATACTGTCTACAAGAGACCCACTTCAGACCTTCAGACACATACAGACTGAAAGTGAGGGGATGGAAAAAGAGATTCCATGAAAATGGAAAACAAAGCTGGAATAACAATTCTCATATCAGACAAAACAGAGTTTAAAATAAAGACTATTACAAGAGACAAAGAAAGACAATGCATAATGATCAAGGGATTAATCCAAGAAGAAGATATAACAATTGTAAATATTTATGCACCCAACATAGGAGCACCTCAATACATAAGGCAAATGCTAACAGCCATAAAAAGGGAAATTGACAGTAACACAATAATATAAGGGGACTTTAACACCCCACTTTCACCAATGGAAAGATCATCCAAAATGAAAATAAATAAGGAAACACAAGCTTTAAATGATACATTAAACAAGATGCACTTAATTGATATTTATAAGACATTCCATCCCCAAACAACAGAACACACTTTTTTCTCAAGTGCTCATGGAACATTCTCCAGGAAACATCATATCTTGGGTCACAAATCAAACCTTGGTAAAATTGAAAATGTAGCAAGTATCTTTCCTGACCACAATGCTTTAAGACTAGATATCAATTACAGGAAAAAATCTACAAAACAATTATTGGAGGCTAAACAGTACTCTACTAAATAACCAAGAGATCACTGAAGAAATCAAAGGGGAAATCAAAAAATACCTAGAAACAGGAGCCAATGAAAACATGACAACCCAAAACCTATGGGATGCAGCAAAAGCAATTCTAAGAGGGACGTTTATAGCAATACAATCCTACCTCAAAAAACCAAACAAAAATCTCAAATAAACAACCTAACCTTACACCTAAAGCAATTAGAGAAAGAAAAAAAAAACCCCAATGTTAGCACAAGAAATCATAAAGATCAGATCAGAAATAAATGAAAAAGAAATGAAGGAAATGATAGCAAAGGTCAATAAAACTAAAAGCTGGTTCTTTGAGAAGATAAACAAAATTGATAAACCATTAGCCAGACTCATCAAGCAAAAGGGAAACGACTGAAATCAATAGAATTAGAAATGAAAAAGGAGAAGTAACAACTGACACTGCAGAAATACAAAGGATCATGAGAGATTACTGTAAGCAACTATATGCCAATAAAACAGACAACCTGTAAGAAATGGACAAATACTTAGAAAGGCACAACCTTCCAAGACTGAACCAGTAATAAATAGAAATATAAACAGACCAATCACAAGCACTGAAAGTGAGACTGTGATTAAAAATCTTCCAACAGGGCTTCCCTGGTGGCACAGTAGTTGGGAGTCTGCCTGCTAATGCAGGGGGCACAGGTTCGAGCCCTGGTCTGGGAGAATCCCACGTGCCGCGGAGCAGCTGGGCCCGTGGGCCACAAGTGCTGAGCCTGTGCGTCCGGAGCCTGTGCTCCGCAGCAAGAGAGGCCACGACGGTGAGAGGCCCGCACACCGCGATGAGTGGCCCCTGCTCGCTGCAACTGGAGAGAGACCTCGCACGGAAACGAAGACACAACACAGCCAAAAATAAATAAATTACTGAATACATAACTACTTAAAAAAAATTACAGTTGCTACAATGTTTCAAAAAATATATATATATCTTCCAACAAACAAAAGTCCAGGACCAGATGGCTTCACAGGAGAATTCTATCAAACATTTAGAGAAGAGCTAACACACATCCTTCGCAAATTCTTCCAAAATATAGCAGAGCGAGGAACACTCCCAAACTTATTCTACGAGGTCACCATCACCCTGATTCCAAAACCAGACAAAGATGTCACAAAGAAAGAAAACTACAGGCCAATATCACTGATGAATATAGATGCAAGACTCCTCAACAAAATAATAGCAAACAGAATCCAACAGCACATTAAAAGTATCATACACCATGATCAAGTTGGGTTTATTCCAGGAATGCAAGGATTCTTCAATATATGCCAATCAATCAATGTGATCAACCATATTAACAAGTTGAAGAAGAAAAACCATATGATCATCTCAGTAGATGCAGAAAAAGCTTTCATCATAATTCAACACCCATTTATGATAAAAACCCTCCAGAAAGTAGGCTTAGAGGTAACTTACCTCAACATAATAAAGGCCATATATGAAAAACCCACAGCCAACACCGTTCTCAACGGTGAAAAACTGAAAACATTTCTACTAAGATCAGGAACAAGACAAGGTGTCCCACATTCACCACTATTTTTAAACATAGTTTTGCAAGTTTTAGCCACAGCAATCAGAGAAGAAAAAGAAATAAAAGGAATCCAAATCGGAAAAGAAGAAGTAAAACTCACTGTTTGCAGATGACATGATACTATACATAGAAAATCCCAAAGATGCTACCAGAAACTACTAGAGCTAATCAATGAATTTGGTAAAGTAGCAGGATACAAAATTAATGCACAGAAATCTCTTATATTCCTATATACTAATGATGACAATTCTGAAAGAGCAATTAAGGAAACACTCTCCTTCACCCTTGCAACAAAAAGAATAAAATACCTAGGAATAAACCTACCTAAGGAGGCAAAAGACCTGTATGAAGAAAACTGTAAGACAGTGATGAAAGAAATTAAAGATGATACAAACAGATGGAGAGATATACCATGTTCTTGGATTGGAAGAATCAACATTGTGAAAATGACTATACTACCCAAAGCAATGTACAGATTCAATGCTATCCCTATCAAACTACCAATGGCATTTTTCACATAACTAGAACAAAAAGTTTCACAATTTGTACGTAAACTCAAAAGACCCAGAATAGCCAAAGCAATCTTGGGAAAGAAAAACAAGAGCTGGAGGAAACAGGCTCCCAGACTTCAGACTATACTACAAAGCTACAGTAATCAAGACAGTACGGTACTGGCACAAAAACAGAAATATAGATCAATGGAATAGGATAGAAAGCCTAGAGATAAACCCACTCACCTATGGTCCCCTTATCTTTGATAAAGGAGGCAAGAATATACAGTGGAGAAAAGACAGCCTCTCCAATAGGTGGTGCTGGGAAAACTGGACAGCTACATGTAAAAGAATAAAATTAGAAAACTCCCTAACACCATATACAAAAATAAACTCAAAATGGATTAAAGTCCTAAACATAAGGCCAGACACTATAAAACTCTTAGAAGCAAACATAGGCAGAACAGTCTATGACATAAATCACAGCAAGATCCTTTTTGACCTAGCTCCTAGAGAAATGGAAATAAAAACAAAAATAAACAAATGGGACCTAATGAAACTTAAAAGCTTTTGCACAGCAAAGGAAACCATAAACAAGACAAAATGACAACCCTCAGAATGGGAGAAAATGTTTGCAAATGAAGCAACTGACAAAGGATTAATCTCCAAAATTTACAAGCAGCTCATGCAGCTCAATATCAAAAAAATAGACAACCCAATCCAAAAATGGGCAGAAGATCTAAATAGGCATTTCTCCAAAGAAGGTATACAGATTGCCAGCAAACATATGAAAGGATGTTCAACATCACTCATCATTAGAGAAATGCAAGTCAAAAGTACAATGAGGTATCAGCTCACACTGGTCAGAAGGGCCATCATCAAAATATCTACAAACAATGTTGGAGAAGGTGTGGAGAAAAGGGAACACTCTTGCACTGTTGGTGGAAATGTAAATTGATACAGCCACTATGGAGAACAGTATCGAGGTCCCTTAAAAAACTAAAAATAGAACATATGACCCAGTAATCACCCTACCGGGCATATACCCTGAGAAAACCACAATTCAAAGACTCATGTACCACAATGTTCATTGCAGCTCTATTTACAATAGCCAGGACATGGAAGCAACCTATGTATCCATCGACAGATGAATGGATAAAGAAGATGTGGCACATATGTAAAATGGAATATTACTCAGCCATAAAAAGAAATGAAGTTGAGTTACTTGTAGTGAGGTGGATGGACCTAGAGACTGTCATACAGAGTGAAGTAAGTCAGAAAGAGGAAAACAAATACCCTATGCTGATACATATATATGGAATTTAAAAACAAAGGTTCTGAAGAACGTAGGGGCAGGTGAGGAATAAAGACACAGATGTAGAGAATGGACTTGAGGACACGGGGAGGGGGAAGGGTAAGCTGGGACAAAGTGAGGGAGTCACATGGACATATATACACTACCAAACGTAAAATAGCTAGTGGGAAGCAGCCGCATAGCACTGGGAGATCAGCTCTGTGCTTTGTGACCACCTAGAGGGGTGGGATAGGGAGGGTGGGAGGTAGATGCAAGAGGGAGGGGATATGGGGATATATGTTTATGTATAGCTGATTCACTTTGTTATAAAGCAGAAACTAACACACCAGTGTAAAGCAATTATACTCCAATAAAGATGTTAAAAAGAAGTTTGTTACTTTATTATAGTTTTCATTGCTTCCTGAATGATCGTCACCATCACCATCATTATCCTGATTATAATCATCACTAGGTAGTATTTAATCATCAGTTCATTGATTACTTTACCTAAGAATGTGATAACTAAATAGAAATGTAGGAACATATTATTTCACTGCAGTCAATTTATAATTTCATGGAAAGATACATCAGATGAAATATTTTATTAATAGCATGAAAATCGTGATACAAAATCAATGAAAGTGGAAAGTGAGATTTATAAATGATATCATGAAATTATACATATATTATTTCAGTGTTTCAGTTCTCTAGTGCTTCCCACCTAGAAACTTTGTTCCTGATATGAAGCTCAGCCAATCTGAGTTTAGTCTTGCATCACCCTCAAAATTAGTGGGTCCTAGATTTATCTTAACACTGAGATTCATTTTATCTGGAGTATCTGAAATTTTTTTCTACTAGACTATAGGGAAACATAGATAGCTATGTGTCCAGAAACAATTTAACTTCCTGCTAAGCAATTTTAACTTATACAAATGGGCTTTAAACAGATTACCAATCCACCTGGGTTTAACTATTACTTTCCCCTAGGATTCTTTTTATCATGTCTCCTCACACCAAGTTAGATCTCCATAGAGATTAATTCCTTCTGAAACTCAATCTATATTCATCTTTGGACACTGTGTGAATTGGCTTTCTTTACCTGTTAGAGTTTATAGTGGAGGAGACTCTAGTGTGTGGACGTTCTAGAAATTTCTCTGGTTTATTCTATCCATGATTTAACTTTCTCTGTCACTCAATGGGTTTCTTTAGATTATGGTAATATATTGTGAGCATTTGCCTAATGAAGTAAAGGTGGCTCCTCTCATTCATTTTAATTTATTAAATGTAATTGCTTAATTTATAATCGCTTAAACATAAATGCATGTTTGTATATTTCAGTTAGTTTTACCAAATTTTATTTACTTGGGGCTTTTCTATATAAATTTACTGTATTATGCATTTATTTTGCGGTCAGAAAAAAAAAAGTTTGCTTGCTCTATTGTTCTCCCAAAGGATGAGGTTTATTTAGCATTAAAATTAATCTTGTCAGCTTAGTTGGCCAGTTAATTGTATTTAACATTTTACTGTTAGCTGTTTCAAGAAACTCAGAAAATTGTTGTGTTGCTTGAGTACACCTAGGAGGAATTATTTTAAAAGTACCAGCAGTGACATTTATAATTACTGGATCTTTGAAAAGCAAGTGCTGTTGGTGAAGTAAATACAACCTGACGTTCCCCCATGTCCATTGCAAGGAAGAACTTTAATACCACAAACAGATTTCAGTCATATGCTACAGAATGTGATGGTTATCTTTTAAATTCCATTTCTGTTATCTTCTTAAATCTACTGATCTAATGAAAATGAATTTAATACCTAGGAAATATATCTAGAGGCACTGGTGAATCCTTGTCTAAAAAATAGTGAGAATAATGGTTCAAGAGAGAAGACACGGGGTTTCCCTGGTGGCGCAGTGGTTTCAAAAAAAAAAAAAAAAAAAAAAAAAAAAGAGAGAAGACACGCCAGACCAGAGAAAAATGATTTAGTAGAGTAAAGAGTCTTGACCTTTTAATAGAGCTTCACTATTTCAACAACTGCACTCATAAATGCTATGTGTCCTGAATTGTTTGCATTTGTGCATTTTACAATTATTTACTACTAACAGAACAAATGATGGCATTGAAGAATTTACTTAAGGAATAAAGAAATTTGGATAACTCAAGGGAAATATATATTAAAATAAATGTATATAAAGCCAATATATGAACAATTATATATATTTGTATATATATATATACACACACATGTATATGTGTGTGTATATATATGTATATATATATCTCAGAGAAAAAGAGAAAGAATAATAAAGAGAATATGTATGAAGAAAATATATTTTTATCCAATATTCTTTATTCAAAGTTTAGGGAACGAATGAAAAATGAAGAGTAATGCATTTTTGAGTTATTTTGGAAGTTGTAGCTATATTCTAAATGAAATAATTGAAAATGAATTAACTAATGAGCAGAACACTGAAACTCTCTCAATGTGTTATCACATACATATTACAATTTCAGAAGTGCCACTGGAAATTTCTGGGTATAAAAAGTACAGTAAGTCCCCTACATATCAACAAGTCCTGTTCCGAGAGCGCATTTGTAAGTCCAATTTGTTCGTTAAGTCTAACAAAGTTAGGTACCCAACTAACACAATCAGCTACATAGTACTGTACTGTAATAGGTTTATAATACTTTTCACACAAATAATACATAAAAAAAACAAATGTAAAAAATAAAGAAAACATTTAAAATCTTATAGCACAGTACCTTGAAAAGTACAGTAGTGCAGTACAACAGCTGGCATACAGGGGCTGGAATTGAGTGAACAGGCAAGAAGAGTTACTGACTGGAGGAGGGAGAGGAGGTGGGAGATAGCAGAGCTGAAGGATCGTCAGCAATAGGAGACGGAGGGCAAGCTGCAATTTCACTACGCCTGACATTGATGGCACAGGTTCTGGTTCCTCGCTGGATTCAATTCTCTCTACCCCTTTGAAAAAACTATCCAGTGATGTCTGGGTAGTAGCTGTTTTCTCATCATAGATGACACGGTAGCACTGGATTGCATCCTGAATGGCTGCTGCAACCTTTGTGTACCGTTCTACGTTTAGGTCCCGTGCCTCAAAAACTAACAGTGCCGCCTCAAATAAAGAAAATCCCCTGGCCATTTCCTGAGTCACGAATCTCTTTCGTTCTTCAGTTACTTCTTCTTCCTCTTGTCACTCCACTCTCTCAATTATTTTCACTTTTGTTTCCACTGTTATCTCTTGGCACTTCTTAGCAGTACCAGCTACATCATGGCTGCTTTTACACTTGCTTCTGGATATCCTGGGCTTGAAATAAATACTGTACTACTCTGTACACATGTTCACATGTTTGAAAGTTTGCAAATTGAAGGTTTGTATGTAGATGACTTAATGTATTTGCTTTTTTCAATGTCTGAAAATGACCTAATTTTGCTCTAATTCTTAAAAGATACTTTAGCAGAATATAGAATTCTAGATTTTCAGTTAGTTTTCCTCAGCACTTTGATGATATAATGCTTATATCTTATGCCACAAAGACAGGGTCTTGACAATGATTAAAACCATCCCATAAAGGGTGAATTATATATTATATAGTCATAGAAAAGAATAATTTTTAACACAGCTATAGAGAGATATTTTATCTAGTGTTTATCATTTTGAATATAGATTCTTCACTCTATTGTTCAGCCTTAGAAAGGCAGAGTCCCTGAAATATAGCTGTGTGACCTTGGAAATGCCATGTAACCCCTCTGATCTTTTCCCACTTAATCTGGAAAAGGAGCATTTATAACACTTTATGTACAATGCTGTTAGAAAAAATAAATGAGAGGATTAAGTAATGCCAAATATTAATTACAAGGTAAGTAAAATTATTTGCCATTGTAACTATGAACAAGCTCTAAGATAAAGGAAGAAAATTACTTTTCTCACAGCACATGCATGATCTTGTTCTTTTCAATCAACTGGTATATTTGGCAGGGGTTTCAAATTCATATCCTTACAGAGAATAGACACTAACATAAAATGTGTGAAGTGAAAGGATATAAGATTATAGAGAGCAATGGGGCTCTGCTAATGAAGAGTAATCTAGAAAGGCATTTACTTTCATTTGTATTGGAACATGACTACAGAAAAGTCTGGCTTAAAGATGACTAGTTTTACATGTAGTTTACAGAGTTATTCTCAAAGTGTGTTTCTTTAATACATATTTTGATTTAAAACTGTGGTTGTCTACAAACCAGCAAAATCAGACTGGTGTAAACTTCAGTTTCCTCGTAACACTGAAACTTACCTTTTCAATCCCACTCTTTTCTACTTTTATTCTAGACATTTGCTTTACTACTCTAAAGATCCACAAAGTGTTCCCTATTTATTCTTCCTATTTAGAACTTACTTACTCTAATAATGTATTTAGCAATAGAAGGGTGGGGGTCAATGCCAATAAAACACAGAAGAGAACAACACATAAAAGTACTTAGAATGTTGGCATGGGCAAATACAAAGGAATTACTTCTGTGAGCTGAAAAGTTAGAGAATTTAATGAATGAACCAATGTATTCAATAGTCTGTAAAGGGTTTGAAATATTTGAAGTTAGAATATAATGACATGTAGAAGGAATTTCAATAGCCATTATCCTTTCATTCCCTGAAAGAATAATGAGCCAACAGCTTCATAAGCATTATATCTCTATTGTAAATTATTACTTAGCAACTGTACATCCTAAAATAATCATGCTGAGTTTCTTTTATTTATTCTCATTTGAATAAATGTGTTTTCATTCCAGTATTGTTCAAATTAGTAAAGACCTAGCTTTGTGCTATCAGGCAGATTGCAAAATGCTTGAGAAAAATGTTATTGTTTTCAATGGTAGAGTGTATGTGTTTTTAAATTATTATAACATTTAAAAAATATTTTCGTAAGTATGAACTATTTAGTCATATGTTTATGACTTTTGTTAGAGGAGTTATAACTGTACACATAAAATTTTGAAATGGTCTGTTTAATTAAAATCACTATCATCAGAACTCTAGTAAGTAAGTGGGAAGCAGATAGAAAACAACCAGATGTGGTTTATCACCAAATGAGATCATTGCAAGTCTATGCTTTAATATTTAAAACTAATCATTTATGTAAATATTTAAATGATTTTTCTTGATCAACTACAGTATATTCACATATGTCTATATTTTGTGATGGCTTCCTTTAACTCTAAATGTGATTGAAAAATGATTGGCTTAAAGATTAGAAATACGTTAAATAAATTGATATCAATGATATTAATATCAATTGATATTAATGAATCTGGGAACACATATCTTTGAAATTAATGCTTTTATAAACATTTAGTATCCTTTGTCATGCCATCATTTAGTAGAATTGCCATTGCACATTTTATGAAAACCTTCTGTAACCTGGTTTGATTTTTAAATATATTTAAGAAATATTATTATATTAAACTGAGAGAACTATTTAATATCTCAGAAAGTAAGCTAAAAACAGGTAAATATATAAATTCAAGTCACTATCTTGCTTAAAAATTTTATCCTACTTAAAAACACTTAAAGTGTTCTTTCATAACCATTTTTTCGTAGGTTTTCAAATTATGTAAACAACAAAAACAAAAGAAGTACAAATCTGCAAAGACATTGCTTTCCGTGCTAACTGAAATAGAGAGTCACACATTTTGAAATTTTACTTTTGTAGCACATGGGGGAAAGGATTAAGATTGCTCCTGTTGATAAGATAGACTCTTAGTGCCACTCTACCAACACATTCCAGATAAGGAAAGCACAGAAATACTGAGTATTAGAGATTTGATGATAATCTTCAGGATTCACAGGTGAAGCACCTGTAGATACAAGACAATTGCACAAATGACACTATTTCAATAAGATACATGTACTCCAATGTTCATAGCAGCATCACTTACAATAGCCAAGAAACAGAAGCAACCTAAGGGTCCATTAACAGAGGAAGAGATATAGAAGATGTGAGACACACACACACACACACACACACACACACACACATACACACACACATACATAATGGACTACCACCCAGTCATAAAAAGAAATGAAATTCTGCCATTTGCAGCAACATGGATGGACTTAAGGAATATTATGCTTCATGAAATAAGTCAGACAAAGACAAATACCGCATGTTATCACTTATATGTGGAATCTAAAAAATAACAAATGTTTATAGCAAAACAGAAACAGACTCATAGATAAAAAAAAAAAACTAGTGGTTACCAGAGGGGAGAAGAAAGGGGGTGGGACAAGTTAGGGGTATGGGATACAAATTACTATGCATAAAATAGATGAGCAACAAGGATATATTATATAGCACAGGGAATTATACCTATTATCTTATAATAACTTTTACTGAAGCATAATCTATAAAAATACTGAATTATTATGCTGTATCTGAAACTAATATAATATTGTAAATCAACTATACTCCAATTAAAAAAACAAAAAATAACAAAATACATAATATGAATTTGTATAGAATATAAAATAGACATGTAAAATATTTTAGTAAATAAAAGATAGTACAAGAGAATAAGAAAGAAGGTATTACCCCTAGAACACAGAACAGATAGGAAAAATAACCAACCAGAACTTCTAAGAAAAATAGTATAATTGTGATGAAAACTCAGAGGATAGATCACAGTATAGCAGATGCAGCTAAAAAGAGAAATTATAAAAGAAAGATAGCTCTAACGAAATTCTGTTGAATTAGCAAAAATACACAGAGGGATAGAGAGTATGATGGAGACACTGAGAATAGAAATAGAAATCCTAAAATATGTCTAATTGGAATTTTGTTTAAATTTGGTTTAGTTATGTGCAATAATTGAATATACATATATATATGCATAAACACATACATATATATGTACATGCATTCACAAAGAAAATTCACTGAATGGACTATATGTATATTGGAAAACTGAACAGAATATATATATGTATATTCAGTGAATTTTGAGAAGTTCATATAGTCATGTAATCACAATGATGACTGGAATACAGAAGAATTTCCTTACTATAAAAATATCTCCTGTTTTACTCACATATCAATCCACGGCTACTGCTAACTGTTTTGACTTTTCCACAATGTCATGTAAATTAAACCATACAGTATGGTAGTAACCTTGATTTTGGATTCTTTCAGGAAGCATTTGAGACTCATCTACGTTGCTGCATGTTCTTTTTACTGCTGAGTAGTGTAGCACTGTATGAATGTACATCCATAGGACATCTGTTTCTAGATTTCAATAATTATAAATTATACTGCTACAAACATTCATATGAAGGTTGTCAACAAGTTTCTATTTCTCTGAATATATAACTAAGAATGGAATTGCTCGGTCATATTGTAAAAGTATGTTTAATTTATAAGAAATGCACTTTTGCATTCCCTCTGGCAATGCATGAGTTACATTTGCTCAGATCCTCAACACTTACTATTGTCATTTTAAAAATATGTATTCACTTTAATAGGTGTGCAGTGGTATCTCATTGGGGTTTTATTTTACATTTTCCATTGTCTAATGATGTTGAGCATCTCTTATTGTGCATATTTGCCATCAGTATATCTTCAGTAGTAAATTATCATTCAAATATTCAAATTTATTCAAATATTTTAACATCATCTGTCAACAGCTATGGAGAAAATATATTCTTCCATCTTTAGCTTGCCTCTTTATTCTACTAACAGTATTTTTCTCAGAGCAAAAATTTTTAATTTTGATGAAGCCCAATTATCAAATTTTTCTTTTATGAATCATGCTTTTGATGTTTTAACAAAGAACAGTTGAGTTAATCTGTGGTCCTGAAAATTTTCTCTTTTCTTCTAAAAATATTAGTTTTACCCTTATATTTAGACACATCATTCATTTTAAATTAATTTTTATATAAAGTATAAGGTAAAAGGTACCAGGCTATGCAACCCCAAAATATGCCTCTGTGGCATATGAATCCTTTGGAGCCAAAGGGCACTGAGAACCAAGAGACACAGGGAAAGCTCTAAAATCAGGGCACAAATTTTCCTTTTTAAGGAAATTTACATTTATAAAGGAAATTTCCATTTCCTTAGAAATGTCTACCAGGAAGAGGAGTTCTCTTAACAATTCTTACTAATGGAGCAGGCACTGACCTAAAGTTGCAACACAAACCTTTCTAAACAACCCTTGTTTACCAATATTTTTTTCCTGGTCACCTTCCCATAACTTGCTCCCCCTGCCCAGAACCCCAAAATCCCTTTTCCTTTTTTTTAGCCTGATATATAAACCAAAGTTTTTACCAATTCGAGTTACTCATCTCTGAGTACTCCCAGTTGTAAGTGCTATGCACATGATACTAAACTTGTTTGTTTTTCTCTCATTAACGTGTTTTTGGCCAGTCTCCTTCACAGGGCCCCTAATGATAACCTAAGATGGATAGAGGAAAAGATTTTTCCTCCCTTGCAAAGGCAAAGATCAATGTTTAATTTTTTTTTTTTGTATATTGATATTCAGTTGTTATAGCACAATTTGTTGCAAAGTCTATCCTTTTTCCATTAAATTACCTTTTTATCTTTGTCAAAATCAATTGAATATGTTTATGTGACTCTATTTCTGCACTCTATTCTATTTTACACATCTATATGTCTATCCTCTCACAAAGATAACACTAGTTTGATTAATGTAGCTTAATACAGTTATAGATAGAACCAGATATTGAGACTTCCAGCTTTGTTCTTTTCAAAATCATTTTGGCTATCCCAATAATTTTGTGTTCCATAAACAATTTCGATCCCACATGTAAATATCACAAAAAGTCCTGCTGGAATTTGATTGGGATTTCTTTAATCCATAGAACAATTTGAGAGAATTAACGTCTTTATACTGAGTCTTCAAATCCATGAACATGGTGTATCTCTCACTTATTTATGCCTTTTCTTTCTTTTATCAGCTTTGTGTACTTTTCAAAATATAAATCTTCCACATATTACATTGTTAATTTTTGGAGCAATTTAAGGGTAACTTTTTAAAAAAAATTTTAATTAATTAATTTTTGGCTGCATTGGTCTTAGTTGCTGTACATGTGCTTTCTCTAGTTGCAGCCATCTGTGGTGAGTGAGGAAAATCTAAATTTCTTTACCTTGTTATTCATTTAATTCTGAGGTAACCAAAGTTAAATTTGAACACACTTGAAGGAAATGCCTAAAGGGATAAAATTTATCTCATTTTTATGTTATAAAAATTACTCATGACTTTAGAACAGATACATTTGAATACAATTTTATATTAAGTAAAACAGAATCAAAAATTTTAGTTTCAAAATAAGAACTCCTGAAGCCTACAAATAAAATGTGCAAGTTATAGTTTAGGTATTATCCCTGACTTATGAAGTAGTCAACTTTTTATCTACTCTTTGTTTTCTGAGAACTGAGTTGAAACTGACTTAATTTAAAAAATAGAGCAGGGCTTCCCTGGTGGTGCAGTGGTTGAGAGTCTGCCTGCCGATGCGGGGAACACGGGTTCGTGCCCCGGTCCGGGAAGATCCCACATGCCGCAGAGTGGCTAGGCCCGTGAGCCATGGACGCTGAGCCTGCGCGTCTGGAGCCTGTGCTCCGCAACGGGAGAGGCCACAACAGTGCAACGGTGAGAGGCCTGCGCACCGCAAAAAAAAAAAAAAAAAAAAAAAAAAATAGAGCAAACAGCCTCTGCAAGTTCAAAACTTAAGATATAAACTTCTTTTGATTCACTAATCAGTGAGTTCCTCTGGCATTAATCCAGACTAATGCTTTTCAGCATACGAGCAATGTCCATGTTCAACAACCTTAAAAGGGCCTTTACATTTTATATCAAGCAATATAGTTAATAACAATTAATTTTGCTTTAATAAGACTTATTTCACATGGAAGAAAAATATGCAATGTTTTCAAACAATGTTAAGAAGTTGATTAATTCAAGAAGGCTTTGGAACAAGGGTGTGGCCAAGAGGGCAAAGTAGGAAGACCCAGAGCTCAATTCCTCCCATAGGCACACCAATATGACACCTATCCGCAGAGCAATTATTGATGAGAATGACTGAAGACTAATGGAAAAGATTTTCCACAACTAAAGATATAAATAAAGAACCACAGTGAGACAGTAGGAGGGGTGGAGAAGTGGTATAGTCAAGACCCACATTGCTGAGTAGGACACCCACAAATGGGAGGATAATTACAACTGAAGAGGTTCTCCCCAAGGAGTGAGGGGTCTGAGACCCACTTTAGGCTCCCTGTCCTAGGGACTTGAACTAGGAAGACGAGCCACCAGAACATCTGGTTTTGAAGGCCAGTGGGGCTTATGTATGGGAGAGCCAGAGGGCTGAAGAAAACAGAGACTTCATGCTTAAGGGGCTCAGGAAAAATCTCACATGCTCCAAGATCCAGTGTGGAGGCAATCATTTGAAAGGAGACTGGGTCAGACCCACTTGCTGATGTTGGAGAGCCTCCAAAAGAAACAGGATGAAACTGAGAACCCTCTGGGGACACAGATACTGGCAGAAGACATTTTTGGGAGCTTGTTCTACCATGAGGACACTGGTGCTGGCAAGTGCCATTCTGGAGTCAGCACTGAGGTCTTACCCACCCACCAGCTGGTCAGCTCCAGTGCTGAGACATTTCAGGCCAAGCAGCCAGTCATGTGAGGACCCAGCCCTGTCCACCAGCAGGCTGGGCACCAGCACCAGGACCCCTGAACCCTACAAGCAGTGCCCCACGATACAGCCCCACCCACCAGCAGCCTGAAGCCTGCATGAGGTAAAGCCTGGCAGCCAACTGGATCAAAGGACAGTTCCACCTATCAACGTACTCACAATAGTCAGCCCAGCAACAACAGAAGGGCCCATGCAGCCCACCTTTGGAGCACCCCTTGAGCATATAGCTCTGTGACCAGAGGGGAGAGTGTTGCTGGGGCACATAGGATGTCTCCTACATAAGGTCACTTCTCCAAAACAAGAAATGTAACTGACCTGCCTAATATGTAGAAATAAAAACAGATATCTGGAGAATGAGATGACAGAAGAATATTTTCAAAAGGAAAGAACAAGATAAAATGTCAGAAGAAGAACTAACTGAAGTGGAGATAAGAAATCTCTCCAATAAAGAATCCAAGTTAATGACCATAAAGATGCTCAATGAGCTCAGGAGAAAAGTGGATGAACACAGAAGTTTAACAAAGAGAAAATATAAGACAGAACCAAATAGAGCTGAAAACTACAATATCTAAAATAAAAAATACACTAGAAAGAATCAGCAGTAGATTAGATGATACAGAAGAATAGATCAGCAAACTAGAATATAGAGTAGTGGAAATCACCCAAGCAGAAGGCTGAAATCATATCAAGTATCTTTTCAGACCACAACAGTATGAGACCAGAAATCAACTACAAGGAAAAAAAAGAAAAAGAAAGAAAGACAAAACAAACCAAAGAAACAAACAAAAAATATGCAAAAAGCATAAACACGTGGAGGCTAAACAATATGCTACTAAACAAGCAGTGAATCACTGAAAAAATCAAAGAGGAAACAAAAAAATACTTGGAGACAAATGAAAATGGAAATCTATGGGACACAACAAAAGCAGTTTTGAGAGGTTAGTGTATAGAGATACAAGCCTACCTCAGGAAACAAGAAAAAATCTTAAATGACCTAACTTTACACCTGATGGAACTAGAAATAGAAGAATAAACAAAACCAAAAATTAGTAGAAGGAAAGAAATAATAAAGATCAGAACAGAAATAAATGAAATAGAGACTAAGAAAAACAGTAGAGAAGATCAATGAAACTAAGAGCTGGTTTTTTGAAAAAATAAGCAAAATTGATAAACCTTTAGCAGACTCATCAAGAACGAAGGAGAAAGGGCCCAAAATAAAATCAGAAATGAAATACAAAGGATTATAAGAGAGTACTACAATTATATGTCAATAAAATGAACAACCTAGAAGAAATGGATAGATTCCTAGAGACATTCAATCTCCCAAGACTGAATCGGGAAGAAATAGAAAATATAAACAGACCAATTAACAATAATGAAATTGAATCAGTAATTTTAAAAACTCCCAACAAACAAAAGTCCAGAACCAGATACCGTCACAGGTAAATTCTACCAAAAATGTAAAGAAGGGTTAACATGCAGCCTTCTGAAACTATTCCAAAAATCTAAAGAGGAAGGAATGCTTGTGAACTCATTCTATAAGGCCAGCCTCACCCTTATCACCAAACCAGACAAAGACACCACAAAAAAAGAAATTTACAGGCCATCACTGATGAATACAGATGCAAAATCCTCAAAAAAAATTAGGGAACCAAATTGAATAGTACATTAAGAAGATCATACACCATGAACAAGTGGGATTTATCCCCGGGATTCAAGGATGGTTCAGTATTTGAAAATCAGTCAATGTGATGCATCCCATTAACAAATTGAAGAATAAAAACCTTACGATGATCTCAAAGGTGCAGAAAAAGCTTCTGACAAAATTCAACATCCATTAATGATAAAAACTCTCAACAAAGTGGCTATAGAGGGAACACATCTCAATATAATAAAAGCCATATATGAAAGCTTTTCTTCTAAGATCAGGAAAAAGACAAGGATGCCCATCTTCACCACTTTTATTCAACATAGTATGAGACATCCTAGCCACAGCAATCAGACAGACAGAATATTAAAAAAAAAGAAAAGAAAAAGCATCCAAATTGGAAAGAAAGAAGTAAAACTGTCATTATTTGCCAATGACATGATACTACATATAAAAAAGCTAAAAATGCTACCAGAAAGTTATTAGAAGTAAGACATGATTCAATAAAGTTGTAGGACACAAAATTAATACCCAGAAATCAGTTGCATTCCTATACACTAATAATGAATTATCAGAAAGAAATTAAGAAAAGAATCTCGTTTACAACTGCAACAAAAATAATAAATCTAAGAAGATAAACCTGTACTCAGAAAACTATAAGACACCGATGAAATAAATTGAAGATGACACAAATGGAAAGATGTACCCTGTTCATGGATTGGAACAATTAATATTGTTAAACTGACCATACTACTCAAGGTAATCTACAGATTCAATGCAATTCCTATCAAAATACAATGGAATTTTTCACAGAACTAAAACAAATAATTCTAAAATTTGTATGGAAACACAAAATAGCTCAAAAACCAAAACATTCTTGAGAAAGAAAATCAAAGCTGGAGGTAGGTATCATGTTCTTTGATTTCAAACTATACTATGAAGCTACAGTAATCAAAGCAGTACGGTGCTAGCACACAGACACACAAATCAATGGGACAGAAAAGAGAGCCCAGAAATAAAACCACCCTCATATGGTCAATTAATCTATGACATAGGAGGCAAGTATATTACCATGGGGAAAACACAGCCTCTTTAATAAATGGAGTTGGGAAGACTGGACAGTTACATAAAAAAGCATCATACTGGACTAGTTTCTCACACCATATACAAAAATAAACTCAAAATGGATTGCAGAGTTAAATGTAAGACCTGAAACCATAAAAGTTCTAGAAAAAATCATAGTAAGTTCTTTACATTGGCCTTCACAACATTTTTTTTTATCCTCAGGCAAGCAAAACAAAAGCAAAAATAAACAAATGAGAATAAATCAAACTAAAAAGCTTTTGCACAGAAGAAAAAAAACTACAAAATGAAAAGGCTGTCTACTGAATGGGACAAGATATTTGCAAATGATATACCAGATAAGGAGTAAAATATCTGATATATACAAAGAAATCGTTCGGACAAACAAAAAACAAACAACCTGATTAAAAAACGGGCAGAGTATATTTTTCCAAAAAACACATACAGATAGCAAACAGGAACATGAAAAGATGCTCAACATCACTAACCAGCAAGTAAATGCAAATCAAACCAAAATGAGCTATCACCTCAGACCTATTTGATAAAAGCCTCAGAATGGCTATTATCAAAAAGACAACAAATAACAAGTGTTGTCTTGGTTGTAGAGAAGAGGGAACCCTCATATACTGCTGGTGGGAATGTAAATTGGGGCAGCCACTATGGAAAACAGTGTGGAGATTCCTAAAAAAAATTAAAAATAGAATTGTCATATAATCTGCTAATTCCACTCCTAGGTATTTACCTAAAGAAAACAAGAACATTAATTAGAAAAGATACATGCACCCCTATGTCCATTGCAGCATTATTAACAATAGCCAAGATATGGAAGCTACTCAACTGCCCATCAAAAGACAAATGGGTAAAGATGTGGTATATATATATATATATATATATATATATTATATATATATGTGTGTGTATACACACACACACACACACACACACACACAGTGGGATATTACCCATAAAAAAGAATGAAATTTTGACAATTATGATGATATGGATGGAGGGTATTATACTAAGTGAAATAAGTCAGACAAAGACAAATCCGTATGATTTCATTTACATGTGAGAGGTGAAAAACTAAACAAAGGAACAAACATAACAGAAACAGACTCATAGATACTCATAGAATTGGTGGTTGCCAGAGGGTGAGTGAGGGAGTGAATGAAATAGGTGAGGGGGATTAAGAGGTAGAAGCTTCCAGTTACAAAGTAAGTGAGTCATAGGCATGAAATGTACAGCATGAGGAATACAGTCAATAATACTGTAACATATTTGTATGGTGCAAATGGTTATTAGAGTTATAGTAGTGATCACTTTGTAATGTGTAGAAATATCAAATCACTATGTGGTACACCTAGAACGAATATAGTGTTGAAGGTCAATTATACTTCAATTAAAATAATTTTATCTACCCTAAGCTATAGTAAAATCTACTTTCCTAATTAATTATTGTGTAAATGTTTTGTATTTTTCCAATATCTATCTATCCAATGACATTGAAGTTCGTTTCCCAAAGCCCGAACTGCCAATATTTTACATATATATGTATATTTAGGGGTGTGTGTAAATTATATGAATATATATATTTAATTAAAGCAAAGTAAGTTTTTCATAATTCTAATTTTTGTTTTTTACTCCCAAACAAATTTAAGCATAAGGGGTGGGCAGGAATTTTTTTTCTTTTTTTTGCTGTTGTTCATTGCTGCCTCTCCAGTGCTCAGACCTATCCCTTACACATAAAGTCTCAGCCAGAATATTTTTATAATGTATAAATAAAATATTACCCATAAAGATAATCCTATATCTGCCAATGTAGGTGAGCAAATAAAAACATTCCTGCCTGAGAAATGCACATTGCTCATTTATACCCCTCTACCCTATGAAATTGATTTTTGCTGTGGGATGTTTAAGTGAGTTAAAATCCATGCACATCCCTTTATTTAATTGTGGGCCAGGAGAACTCTCAGCTTTTGCTGCAAATTAGCCAGCAACAGGAGCAATTCATCCAGATGCTGAAATGAGCACCCTGGGGAGCTGGTGGATATCTCGGATATGGAGTGTGAGGTGGGTCCATAAGAGAGGAGGCCTGGCAGATGAACTACATCCAAGTGAAAATGCAGGAGAAAGAAGCTATACTTGAAAACCCTGGGCTTCCCAGAGAACCTGGTGATCCAGAACCACTTTTCTTGCGAACAAAACTGGAGAACTTGGCTGCAATTTTCTCCTGACCCAGAACTTTGATGAGGAATGAAACTGGGAAGGCAGGCACACACAGCCCCCACCTTACGCCCACTCCACAAGAATTTATGTATATACATATCTATAAAGATGTATCTGTTTTACTTTATTTACTTAGGCATTAGAAAAAATTGAAAAACTTTAAAACAAAATACCCAAACTTCCCACCCTCTTAAAGTGGCCCCATTCCCACCCTGGCCTGAGAGGACCCAGGCCAGATGGCTGTCCCCCACCCCCTGTCCCAGCCCAGCAACCTGGCAGGACTGGAGGGTGACAGATGGGCCCCTCTTGGCCCCTGTCCCAGCTTCCTGCAGCCAGATGGAGAGGTGGGTGCTTGTTTTCTGCTCTCCCAACCCAAACCCCTGACACTTCCCCACCCCTTTTCCAGGGTGAGGGGAAGCTAGCACCCAAACTTTGATCCTCCATTGGAGTGACTCAAATCTTTCCATCTCGGGTGAGCACTCGGAAACCCGACACCCGCTCCACAGACTGGCCATGACCTCCAGGCTGCATCCCTTTGCTGGGGAGGGAGATGTCTGGTTTGTCCTGCCTGGGGAAGAGGCAAGATCAGAGCCGCTTTGGAGCTCAAGGCCACCTCCTACCCCAGAATAGAACCATGTCTCTGATAAAGGTTTTGAAGTGAAATAAAGTTTTAAAAGCTAAAAAATAAATAAAAGGTGAAGGAGCTAGTTCCCTCATGTCTAGGTGTTGCAAGATGAGGTGGGTTAGAGAGAAAGACTAATTCCCTGAGGGTGCTCTTCAGGGGAGAGGCTCAAGGAACAGGCAAGCGACAGTCTCACCTCGCAGCTGCTAGTAGGAACAACTGGCCCCAACGATGAGCAATGGAGCGGCTCGTGGCTGCTGCGGCCTTGGCCCTTGGTGGACGACCTGATCCGCACCGGGAGCCTTTGGGTTACTTCTGGCTTTTAAAAGTCTCGCGATTTCCAGGCCGCGCATGCGCAGTTCGGTCCGGCGCCAGCGTCCAGAGCGAGCGTCATGCGCGAGCGTCCTGCGCCAGCCTCGCGGGCTTCGTCCGTGCGCGGCATGAAAGCGACAGCCTTTCCCTCGCACCTGACTGGGCCTCTGCGGCGAGGAGGTGCTGCACGGTGAGTCTGAATATGAGATTTTGGGGGGAGAAGGGAAGGAAGTTCTCCTAGAGGATTGGTGTTTGCGAGATAGGGGATCCCGGCACCAAGGGCACCCAGGTGTTTTCTCATCCCAGGAGTTCCCTCCTGATATCCTGTGAGCTTCTTTTGGGAGGAGTGGTTGGGGTGCCGCCTTTGGAGCTCAGCACATCCGAACCTGTCCTTTTCCTGTCCCTTCAACAGGACCTGCCCTTACTTCCCACAGGCTTACCCTGTGAGCTCCAACTGTGCCCTATTTGACTCCTTGGGAAACTCCACATTCCACCTATCCAGCCCAGGCCCCAGGTGTTAGCCCAGGCCCCAGGTGTTAGCCCAGAAGATTAATTCAAACTAGAGAAAATGACATCCTTTAATTTTTTTCCCCTGATGTCTGGAAATAAACGAGTCAGAATTGCAAAGCCTTTTAGATTTTCATAGATCAAAGGTTCATTCTGACTCTTAGTTAAAAGGAAGATGGTAGATTGGAGAAAGAAAACAAGAAGGTTAGTGAAGAAGGAAAGCAAAGGAAAGGGAACACGAGGCAAAAAAAAAAAAATTGATTTCTTCTACTTTGTCCTATAACTTGCAGACTAGGTTTAGTGATTTTATGGTATGACATGAAGTAGGGAAGAGCAAATATTGCATTTTCCTCCATCAGATACAGCTGTGCTGAGGCAAACAAGTGTTTGCTTATCCAGCCGTGACTATGTCTTACAAACAAATTTACCAATTTAGAAATACTGGACGTTTCTGCAGATGCATTGACTTATTAAGCAGCAACTCCCAGAAATATTCTTTCAAACTTTTGAAAATAAATTGCTCTAGTAGATTATCGTATATTATCATGTCCTAGGAACTTTAGGAAGGAAGAACCATAAATGGAAGCCAGGAGACCCCCATCAAGCAGTATATAGGATATTAAGACTCAGGAACACACATGCAGCAAACCCATTTTCACCAAATTAACCAAGGAAATTGACCTTTATTGCTTTACTGGAGGGCCAGGGGGCCTGGTGTTGACAACACATTAGAACTAATAGAACGTAGCTATTATGTGGAATGGGTCTTGAGTCAGTTCATTTTTCTGTTAAGTAAAATAGTGATGACAGGGTGCTAGGGGCCTATGGGCTAAGCCACAGGTATGTGAATTACACATGTATCCTGATATACTGAAAATACTGTATTGTTTTATCTCCCAAGATTTTTTTAACATCTGTTTAGTGTGAGTCATTTCCTGTGCCGTGGGTGAAAATTCAAGCAAATATATGGCTTTGTTGGTCATAAAAATGTGTCGTTCAGTTATCTTACTGTGGCAAGCAACTTAATTTACTGATGGCCACCAGCTGTAGCCTTTTTGGATCTAACACTGGATCCCATGAACTGCTAATAGTCAATGGTTATACACAGCAGGTGTATGAGAAAGAGATATTTATGCAAGATATTGAAGTCCTCTAATGGGCAACTTTGACTCAAAGATTCCCCGTCTGACTGGAGAAAACTTTCTTAGAGATGTTCTGCCGTCTGAGATGCTTTCCACCCAGTCTCCTTCAGGGAGACAGGCATAAGGCCTGCTTTCAAGTCTGAAGGCTCTCTCAACCTTCTCTGTCTCCCAGTACTTTTTCTTCATAGGGATTTGCCCAAATATATATCTATCATCTTCTCTAAGTACCCAAACTAACATAATGACTTTTCCAAAAATTATAAGCATAATCTCAGTTAAGGAATTGGAATTTTGAGTACAAATTATTAGTCCAAACTCTGAACTTGTTTTAATGGCAAACCTCCTCTTAACTAGCTCAAGCCTGCTGTCAGTAGAAGCCTTTATTGGAATAAGGGCTAAGGCTTGAACTTTGTCTCTTTCTCCCCTTTCTGCTTCTCTTCCTCCCTCCTTCTCCCAGTCTCCAATCTCATTAGTCAGTTACTATCCAGGGGATGTGGAAAAAGAAATGGAAGAGAATAGGAAAGGAACAGGAAAGGATTTTACACTGGCAGCTAGCTTCTCACTCTCTGGGACTGAGGATGCTTGAAGCTAATCTTGTGAAGGAGGTCTTTTCTGACGACAAAGGTACTACAATTCCTTTGACTTAGGCAGAGGCAATTTATACCAGTCTTTAGGAATCTTGCATCACCCCAGTTCTTTTCTGCTGGAATTCCTTCATCCTTTGATAGATACACACTGTAGTAATGCGATTTATTATAATAAATATGTATCTGGTCTTCATCCTCATTTCTGACACAGCTCCTAAAACCATTATTTTTCTAAGAGATAAGAGTAATAAAAGTGTCTTGATATTCACAACAAACCCTTTTCAACTACACCTGAGTTCATGTTAATGAGGAGACTTCTGGAAAACACCTGAGGATGGTAAAGGGCATCCAAAGGAAGGGGGCTGGTTGCCAGGGGAACCAATCATGTGATTAGGGGGTTGGAACTTTCAGTTCACCCCCTGCCCTCTGGGGATGGGGGAAGGACTGCAGTTTGAATCAGTCACTAAGGGTCAATGATTTAATCAATCATGCCTATGTAATAAAGTCCCCATAAAAACTAAAAGGGTGGGGTTCAGAGACTTTCTGGGTTGGTGAACACGAGGGGATGCTGGGGGAATGGTGCTACCAGAGAGCATGGAAGCTTTTCCCACATAACTTGTGCTCCTTCCCACATGCCTTGCCCTGTGCGTGTCTTGCATCTGGCTGTTCTTGAGTTATATCCTTTTATAATAAACCAGTGATCTAGTGAGTAAAATGTTTCTCTGAGTTCTGTAAGTCGCTCTGCAAATTAATCGAACCTAAGGAGGAAGTGGTGGGAACCTCCAGTCTGTACACACACACTGTTTCTTTCTTGCCAGAAATATATAAAACAGTTTATAGGAAATACTGGCATATACCTTGTGTTGATGAATACCGGGAATGCAGGCCTACCCTCATGCAGCCATCTCTGCCAGGCTGGTACAGCACACTTGAGCTTGATGATAGCCTTAGACAGGGCCAGATTCTCTTTGTCTTCCTCTTCAGAGGGCTCCAGGGACATCACTTCATCACCTTTCTGGGGATAAGTGGACTCTACCTCTGAAGTGCTTACAGATTGCAAGAGCTCTTATCCAAGAGTTCTCATCAATAAATCTTTCTCCTACATCTGCGTATTTTCTACCTGCATTACACTCAGGGGCCTAATAGTTGTGAAAATAGTTTTGAAATAATTCCTTTGAAAATTTCCAAGAGATAGTTTTTCCTCTCATCTTCAAATTTATCATTCATTGTGTTCATAGTTCTTTATATACATTTACAATAAATACATCATTACATTACTTGTATATGATTAAAACTCACTTGGAGTTTAAGGATAAGCAGCAGATTGGAGACATGGTATTTGGAGTTTCTTCTCTCATGTTCACAGAAAATTGCTAAAAGTACTTAGGAGTATTTTGCTGGGTAACTAGGCTTTAGAAATAAAATGCAGGGTGACAGGTAAATACCAGAGTCAAGTAGAGTTTTTTAGATGTAATTGGATTATTCCCTTTGCAATGAATATTTTACCCATGCTAGTTAATCATAATTAAAATTACATGTAATAATTTGGGAGATTTATAAGTAGAATATTTGGGGGTTGTGTCCCAATAGAGATTGGGTATTAATTAAGAGGAAAGACAAAATGAGGGGAAAATAAGATTAAGTTGATTTAAAGGAAAGGATAGTTAAATAAGAGGGTGAGGATGATTGCAGATTGTTAATCATGATAACATCGAATTCCTGTATCTTGGAATAATACTTTTGTTTTTGAATAAAAGTGATATAATATTCAAGATTTTTAATTCTCTCTTTTCATATGATACCATCATTTAAGATTGGTAAATCTTATGCTATATGAGTATATATTAGCCTGAGGAATTCTGAAATACAGACTCTTCATCATTTCTGTATCAATTGTTTTGTATTAGAGAAAAAATTTAAATATAATATTGTTATGCAGTATTTCCCAAGTTACATTTATATGTAAAAGTTGTGCTGTGAACATGTGTGGGAACCTTCAAATTATTGCCTGTAAATTCTGTGTGATTTTTAAAGGTACATTTTCTAGAACCACTATATGCATAGTCATATATGTGTGGCATAGTGAACTCAACACAAGATTATTCTTTGAAAATATTTCAATTTTTTGTAATTGCTCTTGAGAGACTAGACAGATCTCTCTCCAGTATGCAGCTCATGCTACTTAACCTGATCTTTTCATCTACTAAAATTAAACTCAGTTTTTGATAGTTTTCATCTTTCAACTGTAGCAGATTATCTACTTAGTAATGTTTAATCTTAATGATTTCTCTCTAAAATATGCATCTTTTACATTAATTAATTGTACAAATTCTTACTGAACGTTTATGTTCTTACTCTGGGTAAACAAGGGTCAATATAATAATTCTTTTCTTAAAGAACTTTTGTCTAATCAGTAAAAGAAATTGTCTAATGCATCACTAATTATAGTAAAGTACGATAAATATTATAATAGGGATAGGCCCCAACTCTTGGCAAAGCACTTGGGAGCAGTGCAGAATCTCCATTATTGTTATTCGTGAACAACGTATGTGAGAAAGAGTACACAATAATAGGTGTTGACCAATCTGAGGACAGTTTCCCCTCAGATATGTTACCTGTAAATAACAATTCAGTTTTGTTCCATAGATACATATGTTGATTTGTGAGCTTACTTAAAGATATATGCCCTTAAATAAACTCATAAAGAAAAATTATTTGATCCATCATGTACATTCAGCAGAATGAAAATAGTGTGATATGGTTTCAATAAGTTTATTGTTAAAGTGCCTCAA
Source organism: Neophocaena asiaeorientalis asiaeorientalis (assembly GCF_003031525.2). Taxonomy (NCBI): domain Eukaryota; kingdom Metazoa; phylum Chordata; class Mammalia; order Artiodactyla; family Phocoenidae; genus Neophocaena; species Neophocaena asiaeorientalis. The sequence continues at coordinate 20,777,715 of NW_020185339.1, read as the reverse complement.
CACATAAAGAGGCACTATTAAGTAGGGTGTAAGTGTTTAGGCTCTGGAGACATATTCTATGACTTTGAATCCTATCTCTATAACTTACTAGCTTTGTGACTTTAGAAAATTATATTTCTGTCTTTCTGGTTATTTTTATATGAAATGGAGAAGATATTAGGCTAAACCATATGAGATTGTTGTATTTGGCTGTTTTATTTTATAGTTTATTTAGGTGTAACTGATTTACAACAAACTACACACATTTAAAGTATGCAATTTGATGAGTTTTCATAAATACATATATACCTAAGAAACCATTGCCATAATTCAGATGTAAACATAGTAGTCAGTCCAAAAAGTTTTCTTGTACCCCCCCTTTTTTTTTTTTTTGCGGTACGCGGGCCTCTTACTGTTTTGGCCTCTCCCGTTGCGGAGCGCAGGCTCAGCGGCCATGGCCCACGGGCCTAGCTGCTCCGCGGCATATGGGATCTTCCTGGACCGGGGCACGAACCCATGTCCCCTGCATCGGCAGGCGGGCTCCCTACCACTGCGCCACCAGGGAAGCCCTTATACCCCTTTTAAATTCATTTTTCCCTACCTCTCTCTCCTGGAAAGCACTGATTTGCTCTCTAGCTCTCTGGATAGTTTGCCTTTTCTAGATTTTTTTTAATGAGTAGGATCATTGCAATATGTACCTTTTTGGTTTGACTTCTTTCATTCAGCATAACTATTTTGAGACTCATTCATGGTTTTGCAGGTATCAAAAGTAGTTGCTGGCTAAACAATTTGTTTATTCATCTGTTGGTGGACATTTCAGTTGTTTTCTGTTTTAGGTGATTGTATATATTTAGATGTTTAGGTGATTTATATATTTGCTGTAAACATTTGCATACAGAAAACAGTAGAGAAAAACAATGAAGCAAATAGTTTCTTTGAAATGACCAATAAGCTTAGGAAAGAAAGAGAGAAGATATAAATCTTCAATATCAGGAATGACAGAGGTGACATTACTGCACATCCTACATACACAATGAGAATAATAAGAGAATGTTATTAACATCCATCAAGAAGTCTGGTTAATTAAATAAAATGGAAAAATTCCTTGAAAGACAAAAATTACCAAAGCTCACTCAAGAAGAAATAGATATACTGACTAGTCCTGTATCTATTAAAGAAATTGATTTCATAGCAAAAAAATTGCATAAAAATAACTACCCCTAGATTGCTGCCTGGATGATTATACCAAATATTTAAGAAATAATAACAATTCTATGTAGATACTTCTAGAAAATTGAAAAGGGAAGAATACTCCAAAATGTATTTTATGAGACTGGTGTTACTCTGATAACTGATTCAGATGAAGACATTACCAAAAAAAACAAACAAACCCAAAACTATGAAAGAACAAAATCTATGAACCTAGACACAGAAGTCCTTAACACAAAGTTAGCATATCAAATCTAGTAATATATTAAAGGATTAATACATCATAACCAAGTAGGGATTATTCTGTTAACACAAAAATCAATGTAATTCACTATATTCACAGATTAAAGAAGAAAAGCCATATAATTGCCTTGGTAGGAACATTAAAAAATTTTGGCAAAGTTCGATCTTCTTTTATGATAAAAACTCTCAACATAATGAAGGGTAGCTATGTAAAACCCACAGCTAACAGCATAATTAATAGTCCAAGACTGTATGTCTTCTATCTGACATGGAGGATGAAGCATGGTTGTCCACTCTGACCACTTCTATTCAACATTGCACTGAAGGTCTTAGTGCAATATGTAAAAAAATGAAATAAAAGAAATACAAATTGAAATGGACGAAGTAAAAAAATTATTTGCAGGCAATCTGATTTTCTAAATATTAAAGAATCTATGGAAAAGTTACTATTTGACATGCTTAGACTCCCCAAAGAGCAATTCTCTTTGTTTTATCCTAATAATAATAGAATCTACTTCAAAGGTTATAATGATTGATGTGTTTGAATACATTAATATACATATGGCATTTATCATAGAGTCTGTTCCAGAGGAGGTAATCTGCAACTGTTAGCTAATGCTTTTTGTCATGCATATTATCAGCAAAACTTGAAAATAACAATACGGAGCAATTGAAAATTGAAAAAGAGAAAGAATTAATGAGCAGAAAAATAAATATGAGGACTGAAATATTGTGTCAAGTTAAATGTTAGTTTAAAAAAATTACCTCTGAGTGATAAATAAAAACTGGCTGAGTTTCCCAGAAATTGATACTAAAAAGTAAATATGCATTATCATCCCATGTTTATCAATATCCATACCATTTAAAAACATTTTTTAGATAAAGACATTAATGAGAGGCACGATTGTTTTTTTTTTTTTTCTTTTTTGCGGTACGTGGGCCTCTCACTGTTGTGGCCTCTCCCGTGGCGGAGAACAGACTCTGGATGCGGAGGCCCAGTGGCCGTGGCTCACAGGCCCAGCCGCTCCGCGGCATGTGGGATCCTCCCAGACTGGGGCACGAACCCGTGTCCCCTGCATCGGCAGGCGGACTCTCAACCACTGCTCCACCAGGGAAGCCCCGATTGTTTCTTTTTACTGTCACCAAATAGAATATTTCAGGGCGCTCTTATTAAGGACACAGTACAACTTAGTGACCACAACCCAAGCAAACTTTTATAATAAATAAAATGACAGGTTTTTAAGTATATAAGGCTTATGTATATATTTTTCTTTTTACAAAGACAATCTTTATACATTGAGTAATAATGTCTACTGAGCAATAATGTGAAGTAATAATGTCAGTAATTAAAATTCAGATAATGCTGCATATCAGGCACTATTATATAATTTACATATATTAATTCACTTATTTACAACCATATTATGAGGTAGTTACTATTATTGTCTCTTTTAAAAATGAAGAAACTGATGCACAGAGAGATTGAGTGATTTGTCGAAGGTCACAGTTTTTTAAGTGGCAGAGAGAGAATTCAAAGGCCACTACTTATCTGTACTATATTGCCTCAACTTTTCTTCTTTGTCATAATTTAGTAGTGCAACAGTTTTTGTTGTTTTTTTAATTGTTGTTGTGATTGTATGTCTCTAATACTCTTAAGTAGATTCATTTACTTGTCTCGGTCATTCAGAATGGATAACTTTGCTTCTCTGAAATTCCTATCTTAAATCCACGATTAATCTGATGATATGAAGGCAAGATAGTGTAATGTTAAGCACACAAGATCCTGAGCTAGACTTTCTAATGTTTGTTTTCACTCAACTACATACTAATTCAGTAACACTAGATGAGGCATACAACCTTTCAAAACTTTTTTCCTTTGCAGTAGTTGAAATAGCAATAATAGCAATATCACAAGATTTATACACATCACGAAACAAGATAATTAGATAATTGTTAGTTGAGTTGGGCAGAGGGGAGGGGGTTACTGCTTAACTTTGTCACGGGTAAGTAAATAGGAAAAACCATAAAAAATAATTTCTACTCTCTTCCTTGCATTATTATTTCCCCTAGAATTAAGTAGCCATTTTTGCATCTTTGTTTAGGGTGAGAAATAAATTATTTTAAAATATGAATATTCAGTTTTTCAGTTATTTTCTCTACCAAATGATTACTAAAATATTTGCAGTAGGGCATTTTTATGTAAGATTATCCACTTTATCAATGCATTCTAATTCCTGTTCACTGGAAATAAAAGTCATAACAGTCACTCATGAAGAGCACTTTTACCCATTACAGGGAAGACACCTCAACTAGAACAATTGTTGTTACAAATAAATAACATGAGATATGGCATATAAAATTGTACATGTAAAGAACTTAAAACTGTGTCTGGCATATGCTAAGTGTTACGCAAGGAATAATTTGTAGTAGTAGCAGACAGAGAAGGAGCAGTAGCAATAGTGGTAGTTGTCCCATTAGACTGTAGGGGATGTTAAAGATAAGAACAACTGATTAACCCTTGGGTGTATAGCATCTAGTAGCTCCTTAAAAAGGAATAAATGGATAACTCATAATTAGTGAGTGGACAAGAAATATTGAAGCACATAAAAATAGTAGACTACATTCTTCTATACCTTCTTCTGTGGAAAAATTAAATTTGAAGAAATATGGTCAGGTTTAGTGTTTACCTAATCTTCAAGAATATGATCATTTTTGTCCCAAAGAAATGGCAGCAGTATATCCAAGTCCATATATGCCAAGAAAGGTCAGGGAAAATACAAAAGAGCTCAATATTGTCTTGTTAAAAAGTTCAGAACTGGGAATAGCTATGAATGTTTAAAAAATTACAGAAGAAACAGATTCTGATTTATTCTATGATATCGGGACTTGAGAAAGGTAAGAAAATGGTCATTGTTTATTTTAAGTAAAGATTCATATCTATTTTGCTTTTGAATTTTATTTTACAAATGGTCCTTAATATTTTTCTATGAAACTACTGTTGTATGACTATTACTTATCTAAAGTTACCATTGATATGTGACTAATTTCGAATATATAGTTGTTTCATTTTATATTCTTTTGGACTTTGTATAGTAAAAAATATACTAAACATTTTTTCCTTTGAGGTCAATATATTATTCATAGCATAAAATGCATTTTACTAATATGCTTTTCAAATACTCTGGGTAGTAAAACATTTACTAATAAATTATAAAGAACAGATCGAAATAGTCCTGAGATACAGTTGAGGTTTACTCTAAGAAAGTACTTCATCTACTGTTGTTTGTGTAATACAACAACACAATAATCAGATATTAGATGAAATTTAACCTAAAACCTCTCAATGGTTTCTTTTGTAAAACTCATGCCCAAATAATCTTGTCAAATTCTTGTAAATATGGAACAAAATATGGAAGGCCACTGTCAATGACTAAACATTCACAGAGGTAGTTATTTGTTATATTGCTGAGATAATCATAATTGGCACCTAGTGTTCTTTGGAGAAAACCTCGTTAAGGATCAAAACATGGTCAGGTCCCACCTCCTAGAGTAATGGAAATAAAAACAAAAATAAACAAATGGGACCTAAAGAAACTTCAAAGCTTTTGCACAGCAAAGGAAACCATAAACAAGACCAAAAGACAACCCTCAGAATGGGAGAAAATATTTGCAAATGAAGCAACTGACAAAGGATTAATCTCCAAAATTTACAAGCAGCTCATGGAGCTCAATAACAAAAAAACAACCCAATCCAAAAATGGGCATAAAAAAAAAAAAAAACATGGTCAGGTAATTGACTTTGTACAAGGAAAAAATCAATGAATAATTGTCTCTTAATATTTACAGATGGATTTTTAAAAAATGATGGTTAGTGGAAGTTACAAATTCTATAACAATAATCTGTGTACTAGTTTACTAGTTTTTTAATAGGTACATTGAAAGAGGCCAAAACAGACACAGTGAAGAGCTTAACAAGTTTAAGTGCTTATTATTCTGTAAATCACAGGAAATTTTTTGTTTTTTGTTTTTGCTGGAAAGTAATTTGGGTAAAAAGATAGTATCATATAAAAATCATACAGTTTTAGAAAGTTAATATTTTGTGGAGTCACTGAAGATAAGGCATTTAGGAAGGCAGATTCAAGGATATGGAGACATATATCCTTAAAATAGTGTGTGCTTCCGTGACCTAAGTATGGTCCTTTTAAATATAATAAAAATAAAAGTTCAGCAACAACAAAAAACAATTATCCATTACTTGCTAGCAGTTGTGTCAGATATTTATATATGCATTGTTTTACTTAATCCTTATGAATTTCATTCATTAGTTATTGTTTTTGAATTAGAAACCATTTGAATATTTGATGAAGTAAAAGAAGCTGGGGCTTTGAAAAAAGAGGAAAAGTAGCACTTGAAGAGATTAGGGAGGTAAATGATTGAAAGGACTTTGACATTTACCCTAAGTGTCAGAGGAAGCCTTTGGAATATATTGAGGAGTGATATCATCTGGTTTATGTTTTGACAAGACTACTTTGGCTGTTGTGCTAAGATAGATTGAAGCATTGAAACCTTCTAATTAACTAATCCAGGTTAGAAATAATGGTGGCTTGCACCAGGCAAATAGCAGTGGACATGGTAAGAGACTGGATGTTTTAATTTTTCCAAAACAAAGGCAAAAGGATGTGTTCAAACAGCACATGTAAGCTGTAAGAGAAAGACTGGAGTTGAACATGTTGCTAAGGTTTTCACTTGGAGATGGAGTTTTTATTAACTGAGAAGGAAAAAGTTGTGCAAAAGGCAGGTTTAAGGATGAACAAGAACAGTAGTTCAGGGCATGTTGAGTTTCTGTCAAGTAGGAAATTGGGTAAGTTTGGAAATATCTAGTAGGTAATTGGATAGATTAATCTGCTCAGAACTCAGGAGAATTCTGACTGGAGATATAAATTTGAAATATGCCAAAATATACATAAACATAGCATGTAAATAAAAGCATATGACTGAGCTCATCAAGTAAGTGGTTATAAATGTAAAAGAGAATTCAAGAGGCAGAACCCTGGGGAACTGCAATGTTAATGAAATAAAGAGAACTTATCAAAGGAGCCTGTGGAGAAGGCATTGAAGTAGGAAGATAATCAAGAGAGAAATGAAATGAACTGATAGGCATGTGAAGAAAATGTTTCAAAGAGAAGATAGTGATAAACTATTCATAGTTACTTAAATACAATGCTAGATTTTATGCTTATCTTTTTCCAAAAATGTTCTCAAATAATTAAATATCTCGTCAGAGAGTCAAAGGCAATATACAGGCTTTGGGTAATGGTAGACCACATAATTTTGGCCAACCATTCACTTGAAAGAGTATGTGACAGACATGTTTGAGAGCAAAGATACCTGACAATTTAGTGGAGAAATATAGAGCAGATCTGGACAGGATGAAATTCCAATGACATGAGACTAGCAGTTGATGCCCCTTTGCCCTGTTTTCTAAATCTTTTTTTTTTTTTTTTCTTGAGGAGAATGAGTAGGTTAAGAAGCTGAGCTAAAGTTTTAACATTGTTGTTGGGCTACTGTGTCAAGAACACAAGAGGGAACTCTGATGAATCCATTTGCTCAAATAATCTCAATTCCTGAAATTGGATTAAGTAATTGCAGACTGAATGAATGTGCCCCAAACACAGGGCAGAGGCAAAGATAAGTTCCTCAAAGATTAATATGTTGTACTTCAAATTATTTCTACAATTTTCATGGATGTGTGGTACACAATAAAAAATAACCAGCCAGAAGAGAAGAAAGAGCAACATGACCAAAAGCAATGAAAGTTACAGAAAATAAAAATAGATTCATAGAAGCTCTAGATAAGAGTCATCAGACTTAGATATAAAATAACTATGTTTTTTATTTTAGAAATATAAAAAATTAAGCATATGGCAGAGAACTAGGAACTTTCACAGCTGAAATGCATAGTAATCAAAATTAAAAGTTCAGTGGATGGATTTAATACCCTGTTACCCACAATCAAAGAGATAATGATGAACAGGAAGAGAGAGAAAGAGGGAGGGAGAGAGTAGTTGCAAGAGAAAGTCTATACCTAAAGAATATAGAAGACACAGGGAACTCTACTTAATGCACTGTGGTGACCTGAATGGGAAAGAAAACCAAAAAGGAAGGGTATATGTATATGTATAGCTGATTCATTTTGCTGTACAGTAGAAACTAATACAACATTGTAAAACAACTATATGCCAATAAAAATTGATTTAAAAAATAAAGAATATAGAAGAAAAGCACATTCTACCCAAAGAAAGTAGAAAGAATGAGATAAGAGAAGAAACAGAAATTAATGAAGAAATAAAATACAATGATGAGTAAAAATAAAACCCTCAAGATTTTTTTTGGAAGTTCTAGTAAAATTGATAAATCTCTGACAAGTTTCCTCAGGAAAACAAGAGAAAGAACAACTAACTTATATCAGAAATAAATGTACCATCTAAAAGAATTAGGGGGGAAAAAAAGGAACAAAGTCCAAGTCAGAAGAAAGGAAATAATAAAGATCAGAGAGTAAATAAATAAAATAGAAACCACACACACAAAAAAAGTGGAAAAGATTAATGAAACCAAAAGCTAGTTTTTTGAAAAGAGAAACAAATAGGTAAGCCTTAACCAGACTCATCAAGAAGAAAACAGAGTACCCAAATATACAACGTAAGAAATGAAAGAGGAGAAATAACAAAGGATACCACAGAGATAAAAATAATCATAAGAGAATACTACATTTATATGGCAACAAATTAGATAACCTTGAAGAAATGGGTAAATTTCTAGAACTATGCAATTTTTCAAGTCTGAATCAGGAAGAAATAGAGTTTGAACAGACTGGTCATCAGTAATGAAATTGAATTTTTAATAAAAAATCTCCCAGCAAACAGAAGTCTAGGACTGGGCAACTTCACAGGGGGAATTCTACCAAACATATAAAAAAGAGCTAATACCTATCCTTCTAAAACTATTCCAAAACATTGAAGAGGAGGGAACACTCCCAAATTCATTCTACCAGATCATCATTACCCTGTTATCAAAACCAGACAAAGACACTACCTCAAAAATAGTCTTTTTTATTTAAAGTAAACTGATTGTAAATGTTAACCATATCTACAAAATGCCTTCACAGGAACACTGAGATTAGTGTTTGATTAAATTTCTGGGACAATAGTCTAATCAAATTGACACTTAAAAGTAGCCATTGCATGGGCTTCCCTGGTGGCGCAGTGGTTGAGAGTCCGCCTGCCGATGCAGGGGACACGGGTTCGTGCCCCAGTCTGGGAAGATCCCACATGCCACGGAGCGGCTGCGCCCGTGAGCCATGGCCGCTGAGCCTGCGCATCCGGAGCCTGTGCTCTGCAACGGGAGAGGCCACAACAGTGAGAGGCCTGCGTACGGAAAAAAAGAAAAGTAGTCATTGCAGTAGAGCAATTCATAAAGTAGGTATTATTCCCATTTACACATGCGAAAACTGAGAATCACTGATTTTATATAAGATCTTTATTTTCACTAAACTTGTTTGTGGCTAAGATTTTCATTCTAGGAGTCTGTCAAATGTAAAGTTTTAACCAGTGTATTATAAAACCAAGAACAGAAAAGTATTTTAAGAACTATATTTGAAACAAATCAGTATTTCTTCCGATTTACATTTGTCTCCCTTTTCTCACATGTGTGAGAGATTGAATAACAAATAGCTGGACACAGTCAGAATTCCACTATGAAGAACTTAACTCTTCTGGTCATAAAGCAGGTAGAGGAAATGATTTTGGATGAAAATATAAAGGTTGTCTTAAACATTCTAAGTCCAACAATCCTGCATTTCCTTTGCTAATTGAAATCACTGGTTTAGTGTTATTAATGTTTCTTTCCTTTAAAGTATGAAATATACATTTTTGGATTAATTCTTAATATTTAGTGCCAGTTGCATTTTAAGCTGCCAATTGCATTTTAAGCTGCTAAAGGTCATCTGAGACATAATGAGATGACAAAAAGGTGTTTTGCTTTATAAAAAGGATTGAAGAGCATATTTTTCATATTCTTTTTCACAAAGTAAACACCTTCTGGTTTATTTCAGCTTTTCAAACAAAATATTGCATATCATATTGTAGGTAGTAAGGTCAGTCATGGCATGCTTCTGCAAAGTGTTTTATTCTTAGCATCAAAGAGGAAACTATTTAAAGGTCATGCTTGTCAACTTCATTCCTATTCAAGTTGTCTAAATTATAAACATTCCCCCTTAAAAGCTTTAATATTCACTGAACTGCTGAATTATGTTATTTTCCTGAGTCTGTCAAATTTATATTACTTCCCTCATGAATTTTTTTCCCCAGTTCATCATTGGCATTCCTTCTCAAACGTGAATTAAAAATAAAAAATAAAAATAATATACCTATTTTAAATTCTTTAAATGGCCAGGTGTATTAAGCTTTGAGTTATTTGAAAGGGTGATTAAATTTCTCTTGACAATATTATGAAACAGAGTTTAGTTTATGAAACAATGATGTGGGTAAAGTAAATTTTTAATGTTACATAAAAAGCCAATAATATTTTCAGTCTTATTCTAAAAATATATTACTAAACGAATGTTATTTTTCTGTATTACTTACCATAATATAAATATTATATTGCATGGGTGAGGTGGAGGATTAGGGAAAAAGTCAGATTTCATCCAGGAGCATCATTTCCTCCTGATCTATCTTCAGTATTAGAAAACAGAAATGTTAAACGTAAAAGGATAGGAAAACTGTAAAAATAATAAAGCCAATTTAGTAATACCAACATCCTACAAGTAGAGTTTCAGGCAAAAAATCATTGCTGAAGTTAAAGAGGGACATTTCATAATATTAAAGCACTAAGTTAAACTTCCATATTTAATAACACTGAGTTTATATGCATTGACATGGTTTAAAATATGTAAGGCAAAACTGACAGAAATAAAAGGAGAAATAGATAAATTCAGAATCATATTTGGAAGTTTAAAAAAAAAAAACAGTTGTCCGTGGCACACAGCCACACAGCATGTGGGATCTTAGTTCCCCAACCAGGGATGGAACCCGATCCCCCTGCAGTGGAAGTGCAGAATCTTAACCACTGGACAGCCAGGGAACTCCCATGTTTGGAAGCTTAAAGGAAACTTAGTAACTGATAGTCCATGTAGACACCCCACCCCCAAAAAAACTCCAAAACAAAGACTAATTGAACAACATGAAAAAGAAACTTGAACAAAATGATGTATATAAAGCACATCAACTAACACCTCCACAATGAAAGATATTTTCAAATGCATTTGAAACACTTACCAAAATGTATCATGTACTGGTCAGTAAAAGCAAGGCTCCACAAATTTCAAAAACCAGACTAAAATTAGAAAAAAATATTCTTTGACAACGGTGGGATTAAGATAGAATTAAATAATAAAAAATCCATTAAGCAAGCAAGCAGTATACTTCTAAATAACCCATAGGTTAAAGGAAAAATAAAACAAAATTTGCAAGTATCCCAAACTGAAAAATGGAAATATGAAAAAATATGAAAAATAAAGATTGTGAGGGAGCTTTCTTTTTTCTTAATAATCTAGGAAAAAGACATTAAATTAAGCATAAATACAAGTAGAAGGAAAGAAATAATTGAGAGAAAATCAGACATAAAAATGTAAATGTATACAAAGAGAAAATCAAACTAAAGCTTAAATTCTTTGAAAATCAAATAAAATTATTAGTCCTCTAGGACATCTTATGAATAAAAGAAAGGAATACAAATTGCCAATTCTGGGAATAAAAAATGTGATTACCACTATGGATTTTTTAATATTAAAAATAATAAAATATATTATGTACAGCTTGCACAAGTCTAAGAAAATAAATTTAAACATTTGGATGAATGAGCATATTTCTTGAGAAATATAACTTGACAAATGCAGAAAAGAGTAAAAACTGTGTGGTCCTCTAATTATTAAAGAAATTTAAAATGTAAATAAAAACTTTTCTAGAAAGAAAAGTATGTTCAGTGGTAAATTATTTGAAATACTTAAGTAATAATATCATCAATTTTAAATGAGATCTTCCAGAAAGTCAAAGCAAGCTTACAAAGGACCTCTTTCTAGAAGTTGCAGCTCGGCGGGGACGCGGATATGGAAGAGCGTGCGTTCCCCAACCCCTTCCGGGAGGGACTACGAGGCCGCTGCGGCCATGCCAGACGAGGAGGAGCTGCCATGTGCTCGTCCCCTCCGGGCCCGCCCCCCCGTCACTCCCAACGAGTTCGGCTTCCCCTTCCACAGCAAAAGGAAGGTACTGAAACCGCCACCAGGTGGAAGAAGTTAACTACATGATGACCAGACTGTGGCCATGACGTAAACTGCCACAATTCTGAGAACTGGCCTCAAAGAAATGGGAACAAACCGACCCAGGAACTGAAAACTAAGTGTACTTAAAACAATCAAGATGATGTTGATCAGACCACCACATGACCAATTTCAGGATGACTGTCAGAGCTGACTGTGCTGTTTCTACACGTAGCCCCCTGCTTCACTTATACACCCATGAAACCTGCCTTTTAAAAGCTCTTAGCCACTGGTCATCCGTGTGTGTGTGTGTGTCAGTGTCAGCCTTTGGACATCAGTGACCCCCACCTTCCTCCTGGTTTGCCAGTCTCCAAAATAAAGCAAACTTTCATTTCCACCAAAAACAAACAAACAAAGGACCTCTTTCTAATTCACTTTATGAAGTCAGTAAACGGTCCTGAAGCCAAGAAATAATAACATTCATTAAAAAAAAAAAAGGCCAATTGTTCAGTAATATGAGAGAAAGAGGTCACAGACCAAATAAATTTGCTCTAACTCTTCTCATGGAAAGAAACACTAGATTTTCCATTGTAGTGAGTTTTGTTCTTAGGGAAATTAATTTACATTTCCTGTATTATGGATACAGGAAGGCTTTTTGTTTTTTTTCAAGATTTTTATTTAGATAAGCAATTACATCTATTGCATAATCTTATCTTGCAGCAACTTTTTTACTCACTTGGACCTAAAGCCAGACTGCTTCATTGATGCTTTATCTTTAGCTTGCTTCCAATTGTCAACATTGTAGAAACAGCTAATACGAGACATCATTCACTATTTAAAGTCCAGATTTCAAGCAAAGATTCTTTTCTTGATGAGACTCCTGAACCTTCTTCTAGGCCCATCTGTGTTCTTCCTTATAACATCTAGTTTTAGCAAGAATCTTGCTGTCAGTTTAGCAAGAACCTTCCATCCTCAATATCTGATTTCCCTTGATATCTGATATGGCTATTATGAATATTTGCACTGAACATAGTAGTGATAATATCTCTTTGAGATTCTAATTTCAATTCTTTTGAATAAATACTCAGAAGTGGAATTCCTGGACCATATCGTAGTTCTATTATAGGAACCTCCATACTGTTTTCCATAGCAGCTGTATCATTTTGCATTCCCACCAGTAGTGTACAAGAGTTTTAATCTCTCTACAACCTTGCTGGCAAGTGTCTTTTGTTTTTTGATAATAGCCATCCTAAGAGGTGTGAGGTGATGTCTCTTTATGGTTTTGATTTGTGTTTCCTGATGATTAGAGATGTTGAGCATCATACCTGTTGGCCATTTGTATGTATTCTTTAGAAATATATCCAAGTCATTAGCCCGTGTTTTAATTGGGCTTTTAGGTTTTTTGTTTGTTTTTTCGCTACTGAGTTGTAGCAGTTCCTTATATATTGATATTTCGTTACTCCTTTTTGAGTTTGCTTTTGTGTATGGTATAGGATAAGGGTCCAATTTCACTCTTTTGCTTGTAGATATCTAATTTTCCTAGTGCTACTTGTTGAAGAGACTATCCTTTTCTTATTGTGTAATCTCAGCACCCTTGTTGAAGATCAGTTGACCATGTATGTCTCTATTCTGTTCCATTGGTCTGTTTGTCTGTCTTCATGCCAAAACAACTGAAACGTTTAGTGTGTAATATATTTGTGACTTATTTTGTTGTGTCAGCAAATAAGAGCAGCAACGTGGTGTGATATGTGTGTGTGTGTATGTGGGGTGGGGGGAGAGGGAGAGAGATGTGTGTTATCACTGAAGTCTGACAGTTTTATTTCAATGTCTAGCATGGCATCCCCTTCCCATCCCCTCCCTAATGTTAGGACAGTTGATTATCACTGAGTCCCTCCCATCAATGATCAGAAATTTTGACTAGTATCAGGTAAGTTGCCAGAAATCTGTACAGATTTATAATCCACCAGAGGTTACCTGATATTTGAGTAGCTGTGCCAAACCCAAAATTGAGAATGAGAGGCTGTCTTTTTACTAAAATAAATTTGGATGATAGAAACTGCTAATGTATGATCATTTGACTCAGGAGATACCAGAGGGATTGCACAAGAAGCTTTAGCAATCCAGCCATCACTGTCTCTTAGATAAAAGATTTCAGTTAGTACTTTGTTGGTAACTGTTCACCATTTTCTAAGAGCCAATAAAATTTTCTTTGCTCATTTTATTTACTTTTATGTTTTATTTATCCAAATGCAATTAGCACTTGCTATGCTAGAAGTCCTATTTTCAAAGCTTTACAAATATTAAATTATTTAGTTTGTTTAATTTTTATAACATTATGAAGTAGTTACAATTATTATCCCTATTTACATAAAGGAAATCTGAGGCACAGAGAAGTTAACTGCCTGGTCCAAGATCACAGAACTAGTAAGTGACAAAACAGGGATTCAACCTAAGTACTTTAACAATAGATCTCATATTATGGACAATATTACCTTCCAATTTCCTAACTCTCTTCAAACTCCGAGTAGCTTCCCGGTGCTTACCATAAAACTTCACCTTCTTTAGCATGGTCCTCAAAACCTTTTATATATATGCTTTAACTGCTACTTAAGTCTTATCTCTAATCATTTCACTTCTTATAGTCTATGTCATAATGATGTCTCATTTTCTTAGATATATATGCAATTTTATTGATTGCAATGCATTAAATCAATTATTTGCTTGAATCATACTAAATTTTGCTTTGATATTGAACATAAAGTGTTTCAGCTTCCTCTTTCCTCTAGTTTTGTGTGCGTCTGATTCTTGAATATCTAACTTGTTTCTGACACATTATTCGTATTCATCCTGACCTCTTCTCATTTTCTTGTTCCAAGAGCCTGGATTGTCTTTATCATTCTGACTCACAGTCCTAAGTTTAGCCTACTCCTGTGTGTTGTTCAAGTTTAGTTTCTCTTTCCAGAGCATAACATTCTCATCAAGTCTTTATTTCTGTTAGCTTTGCCTGAGAATGACACAATTAGTGATTTTCATTAGAGGCACAGAAAATAAGAATGAGAAATTATAATAAAGCTGTACCATCATTGGACTATAGGAATCAGAATGGTGTCATAGAATAAATATTTGTATATCCAGTTACTATTATTTATAATCACTCTGCAGTAATGAAATAATCTGAGAAATGTTACTTATTTCCTATTAGAGATTTTTGTTTTCTCATGATCACTTTTTTATTGCTTGTTTTGAAAGTAATGTACCATTAAAATTTTCAACTTTTGCTAAACTGTTAGCTGTTAACTAAAATTGGTTTAACTCTTATAATACATGATTAAGTACATTGCAGATATCTTTTATGTGGTTATATACTCCATGATATAAATCAACAACACTCCAAGTAATTATGGAAGCTCTAGTGTTTTTCATTAGAGGGAAAACTGTGCATTGTGAGAGTATTTACTTTCAAATATAAATTATAAATGGTCATCCTAAAAATGGTTATAAAGAAATATTGACTGAGACTTCCTTGGCGGTTCAGTGGTTAAGACTGAGCTTCCGCTGCAGGGGGTGTGGGTTCAATCCCTGGTAGGGGAACTATCAGTAGGATTCCTCATGCCGTGTGGCGTGGCCAAATAAATAAATATTGATTAATAATGTATGATATATACTTTTCTGCTAATAATATTATACTAACAAAATATGCTGTTTTGTAGATATTATTTTTATGATTTACATTTTAATTAAACCTTTTTTCTTCTATTCTATCATATATATTTTACATTATATATGTAAATCTTTTTCAGAAAGCCATTTGTTTTATTCCACATTTTTTATTCTTATATTGATTACAAGGAATAAAGCGTATTTAATATCTTTCTTTTACTTTCCAAGGTAAAGTATTCTAAATTTGGACTTTTCTATTTAATTTTGATGGCATTGGTAGCAAAGGGGCTTTTTATCATATGTAGTGTGATCTTGAAGAGGTCTGTAACAAAGAAACGCTTTTTCAAAGCTGTGTTTAGTGCACAGGAGTCATAAACTTGAGTGAACATCAGTATCAAGAGGTGAAATAATGTACAATATTCAATAACTTTTAGGCAACATACACAGCATATTCCCTTTGCCAGTGATTTTCACACACATACACACCCATACATGCAAATTGCATAAATATTATACATTAACTCACACAAATTCAAACCTTGACAAATGTATGTATGTCAAATGTTTCATTTTATATTTTTCTTTCCTAGAGAAAACTAAGAAAACTAGAGTAAACTGGAGAGGTGAAACAACCATACTGCTTTAGACTGCTTTAGACTGAATTGTTTTTGTCCCCACAAAATCATACGTTGAAATCCTAACCATCAAGGTAATAGGATTAGAAGGTGGTGTCTTTAGTAGGTTATTAGGTCTTGAGGGTGGAGTCCTCATGGGTGAATTTTGTGCTTTTGTAAAAGTGGCCCCAGAGAGATCCCTAACCCCTTCCACCAGGTGAGAACCACGAAGCAGGCTTTCACCAGACAATGAATCTGTTGGTCCATTGATCTTGGACTTCCCAGCCTCCAGAACTATCAGAAATAAGTGCTTATTGTTATTTTTATTTTTTAATTTAATTTTTATTTTATATTGGAGTATAGTTGATACACAATGTTGTGTTTGTTTCAGGTATACAGGAAAGTGATTCAGTTGTACGTATACAAATATTCATTCTTTTTCAGATTCTTTTCCCATATAGCTTATTACAGAATATTTGAGTAGAGTTCCCTGTGCTATACCATAGGTCCTTGTTGATTATCGGTTTTATATATAGTAGTGTGTATATGTTGATCCCAACCTCCTAATTTATCCCTCCCTACCACCTTTCCCCTTTGGTACCCATAACTTTGTTTTCGAAGTCTGTGAGTCAGTTTCTATTTTGTAAATAAGTTCATTTGTATCATTTTTATTAGATTCCACATGTGATATCATATAACATTTGTCTCTGTCTGACTTACTTCACTCAGTATGATAATCTCTAGGTCCATCCATTTTGCTGCAGATGGCATTATTTGATTCTTTTTTATGGCTGAGTAATAATCCATTGTATATACGTACTACATCTTCTTTATCCATTCATCCGTCAGTGGACCTTTAGGTTGCTTCCACATCCTGGCTATTGTAAATAATGCTGCAGTGAACGTTGGGGTGCGTGTATTTTTTCGAATTATCATTTTCTTTAGAAATATGCCCAGGAGTGGGATTGCTGGATCATATGTAGCTTTATTTTTAGTTTTGTAAGGAACCTCCATACTTCCCACCAACAGTGTAGGAGGGTTCCCTTTTCTCCACACCCTCTCCAGCCTTTATAATTTGTAGACTTTTTGATGATGGCCATTCTGACTGGCGTGAGGTGATACCTCATTGTTGTTTTAATTTGCATTTCTTTAATAATTAGCAATGTTGACCACCTTTTCATGTGCTCTTTGGCCATCTGTATGCCTTCTTTGGAGAAATGTCTATAGATCTTCTGCCCATTTTTGGATTGGGTTTTTTTTTGATACAGAGCTGCATGAGCTGTTTATATATTTTGGAGATTAATCGCTTATTGGTCTCTTTGTTTGCAAATATTTTCTTCCATTCTAAGAGTTGTCTTTTGTTTACCGTTTCCTTTGCTGTGCAAAAGCTTTTAAGTTTCATTTGGTCCCATTTGTTTATTTTTGTTTTTATTTTCATTACTCTAGAAGGTGGATCAAAAAAGATATTGCTGCAATTTATGTCAGAGAGTGTGCTGCCTATGTTTTCCCCTAAGAGTTTTATAGTATCCAGTCTTACATTTAGGTCTTTAATCCATTTTGAGTTTGTTTTTGTGTATGGTATTAGGGAGTGTTCTAATTTCATTCTTTTACATGTAGCTGTCCAGTTTTCCCAGCACCACTTATTGAAGAGACTGTCTTTTCTCCATTGTATATGTTGCCTTTTTTGTTGTAGATTGACCATAGGTGCATAGGTTTATTTCTGGGCTTTCTGTCCTGTTCCATTGATCTATATTTCTGTTTTTGTGCCATTATCATACTGTTTTGATGACTGTAGCTTTGTAGTACAGTCTGAAGTCAGGGAGCCTGACTCCTCCAGCCCCATTTTTCTTTCTCAATATATATTTTTTTAAGATGGTTTTCCTCCTTTAATGAATTCCAGTAATGATGTACAGAAACAGATTTCCTCATTTTTGAGACACTTGAGTTCTTGTTTTATTGTATTTTATTTTTATTTTTTGGCAGTACCACGTGGCATGTGGGATCTTAGTTCCCTGACCAGGGATTGAGCCCTTGCCCCCTGTATTGGAAGCATGGAGTCTTAACCACTGGACTGCCAGAGAAGTCCCTTCTTTCTCAGTATTGCTTTGGCTATTTGATGTCTTTTGTGTTTCCATACAAATTAAAAAAATTTTTGTTCTAGTTCTGTGAAAAATGCCATTGGTAATTTGATAGAAATTGCATTGAATCTGTAGATTACTTTGGGTAATATAGTCATTTTGACAATATTGGTTCTTCCAATCCAAGAACATGGTATATCTTTCCATCTGTTTGTGTCACCTTTGATTTCTTTCATCAGTGTCATAGTTTTCAGAGTACAGGTCTTTTGTCTCATTAGGTAAGTTTATTCCTAGGTTTTTTGTTCCTTTTGATGCAATGGTAAATGGGATTTTTTTCCTTAATTTCTCTTTCTGATCTCTTGTTGTAAGTATATAGGAATGCAAGAAATTTCTGTGTATTAATTTTGTATTCTGTGACTTTACCAGATTCATTGATGAGCTCTAGCAGTTTTCTGGTAGCATCTCTAGGATTTTCTATGTATAGTATCAAGTCATCTGCAAACAATGACATTTTTACTTCTTCTTTTCCAAGTTGGATTACATTTATTTATTTTTTTCTTCTCTGATCACTGTGGCTAGGACTTCCTAAAATATGCTGAGTAAAAGTGGCGAGAGTGGACATTCTTGTCTGATTCCTGATCTTAGGGGAAATGCTTTCACCTTTTCATCATTGAGTGTGATGTTAGCTGTGGATTTGTCAAATATGACCTTTATTATGTTGAGGTAGGTTTCCTCTGTGCTCACTTTCTGGAGGGTTTTTATCATAAATGGGTGTTGAATTTTGTCAAAAGCTTTTTCTGCATCTATTGAGATAATCATATGGTTTTTATTCTTCAATTTGTTGATGTGGTGTATCAAAGTGATTGATTTGTGGATATTGAAAAATCCTTGCATCCCTGGGATAAATCCCACTTGATCATGGTGTATGATCTTTTTAATGTGTTGTTGGATTCGGTTTTGTTAAGGATTTTTGCATCTATGTTCATCAGTCATATTGGTCTGTAATTTTCTTTTTTTGTGGTATCTTTGTCTGGTTTAAGTATCAGGATGATGCTGGCTTCATAGATGAGTTCAGAAGTGTTCCTTCCTCTGCAATTTTTTGGAAGAGTTTCAGAAGGGTAGGTGTTAACTCTTCTCTAAATGATTGAATTTGCTTGTGAAGCCATCTGGTCCTGGCCTTCTGTTTGTTGGAAGTTTTTAAATCACAGTTTCAATTTCAGTACTTGTGATTGGTCTGTTCATATTTTCTATTTCTTCCTGGTTCAGTCTTGGAAGGTTATACCTTTCTAGGAATTTGTCTATTTCTTCTAGGTTGTCCATTTTATTGGCATAGAGTTTCTGATAGTAGTCTCTTATGATCCTTTGTATTTCTGTGGTGTCAGTTGTAACTCCTCCTTTTTCATTTCTAATTTTATTAATTTGAGCCCTCTCCTTTTTTTTTTTCTTGATGAGTCTGGCTAAAGGTTTATCAATTTTATGTTTTCCAAGAATCAGCTTTTAGTTTCATTGATCTTTTCTGTTGTTTTCTTCTCCTCTTATTTATTTCTGCTCTCATCTTTATGATTTCTTTCCTTTTACTAACTTTGGGTTTTGTTTGTTCTTCTTTCTCTAGCTGGTTTAGGTGTAAGTTTAGGTAGTGTTTATAAGCCACCCATCCTATGGTTTTTTATTACAGTAGCCTGAATGGACTAAGGCATACAGATAATTTAAGCCTCTTTCAGGTGTTTTAAAAAAAATTAAAGTATTCTAATCTATAATTTCTTTAAAAATAACTCATTTGTGGAAAAAAAATTACATAAAGTTCATTAGAACATAAAGTTCTAATGATGTAATTTTTACTTGATTAGATGTAAAAATGACAGGAAGGTAAATTTAAATGCTTATGTGTACAGATATGCATTGTGGCCTAATAGTTATGAACTACTGTACATTTACCATAAATTCTATTCAGATTTTAAAACGTGATCCACTTAATTGATTTCACCTGGCAGAGGCTTGGAAGTATCAAGTATATCAACATTTAAAACATTAAGAAGTAATAATTATGAAAAAAAGATAAAAGTTTCATCTTTTAGATTTGGAATGATTAACATAAAATATTACTGTCTTAAGTTTCATAAACATAATTTAACACATTTGGTTAATGTTAAAAATCAACCTAACAGTATGCTCAGAAAGTGGCATACCTTAAGTATCCAAAATATTCACAGCAAAAACCTGTGCAACAGGATGGTGGTTTTATTTTATTTATTTTTTAAAATTAATTAATTAATTTATTTTTGGCTGCGTTGGGTCTTCGTTGCGGTGTGCGGGCTTCTCATTGTGGTGGCTTCTCTTGTTGCAGAGCATGGGCTCTAGGCACGCTAGCTTCTGTAGTTGTGGCTCGTGGGCTCTAGAGCACAGGCTCAATAGTTGTGGCACACAGGCTTAGTTGCTCTGCGGCATGTGGGATCTTCCCAGACCAGGACTCGAACCCATGTCCCCTGCATAGAGGGCGGATTTTTAACCACTGTGCCACCAGGGAAGTCCCAGGATAATGGTTTTAAATTTTGTCTTTGTTATATTGGAATAATGTGTGATAAATATTCCATTTTCTAAAGAGAAGTGCTAGACTAGTTCATGAAAGATGTACAAAATGTAAAGAAATAAAAAAGGTCCTAATAATAACTTCCTGATTGCCCACTTCCAGCCTACATAAGAAAATAGAAAAGGATGAGTGTAGAATCAATCTGTGGTGTGTTAGCCTAGAGGATTATCAACTATAATCTCTGGAGAGAGACTGTTCTCTCCAGAGTTGTTTCTGCCCCACTTTAAACAAAGTTGCTTGAGAGAAGGAGGTATTTTCACAAAGAGAAAACTAACGTCTCTCTTCCTGGCTAGATATTTGCTGAGTGAGCAACAGAAAATTGTATAACCACTTCAGTGTATCAGAGAAGTAGTGAGAGAGTTCTTTGGAAAGGTCACCATCTGTTTTCTGAAATTGGATGTCATGTATTTAAAAAAATTAAAAAATAGACTGGAGAATTTTGAGGGTAGTGGCCAGCTGGAACTTCCTGTCAAAGCTGGAATGAAGAAATGAAGGCATTAGAGAAGTCTGTACTACCTGTAATTTTCATGCCAAGAAATCCAGAGTTTCTAATGGGCAATGTGTACATCCAAAATAGGAGCTGGATGTTCTCCATCTTGATGGGGACCCAACCAACATGGTCTGTTGGAACAGAGTAACTGCAGCAGTAAGTTTACAGAGTGCATCACTGGGTAGGGGTAGGCAAGAGCTGAGGAGGTTTAGAGGTTAGCTAGGAAGTGCATCACAGAATCTGAAAGCTGAACAGTTCAGAGGGTCCTGCAGGACCAATGAATGATCCACACATCAGCTCCCCACAAATCACCTAAGGGGGACATCTGATGCTAGAGAGCATATGACTATGGAAAAATACAAAGAGAGCTACTTGGTAAAGAACTGATGGTCCCATTAAATATTTATTTTTCCTGTGTGTCCCCTCACTGAATACAGCTCACTCAAAAAGGCTACAGCAGCCAGTGATCTAAAGGACTCATAAAGATATTTTCAGTGGAAATAAATATATCTGCAGTGATACTTCTGTAAGATGCATTCAGTGCTTCCTCACACACCTCCATTGACTTGGGACAATTTTCATGGTCTGGAAAATAATCTGGGGTGGTTATACTTAAATGACTAAGACTAGGTAAATAATTGAATTTAAATTCTCTCTCCAGTTGCACACATCAGACCTTTTTTGCCTCTATATGTTAATGTAATTGAAATCTAGATCTGTAAAAGTGTAGAAAGATCAAATTACTTTGGCTGTTGTAATGTGTTTTAGTGTTTATTTCCTATAAAATTGACTTCATTATGTTTATGACCATAAAAAACACTACCATCCTGTTAAATATTTGGGGTCCTTTGTATGGATGCATAATTTATGAACTCAAAACATTTTTAAGTTGGGGGGATTTTATTGAGTGTGTCCTAAAGTGTAATAATATAATCAGAAAATGTCCACTCTTGCACAAACAAGATAGTACACATGTATATACATTATACACGTATATATATGTATGTATAAGTACTACATGACCTGTTTTAAATATATTGGAATCCATGGTCAAAACCCCACTTAATAATCATCCCCTACTGTATGTATGATATGTCTTTTTTATTATTTACAAATATAATGACATACACAAGAAGAAGCTAAAGCACTTCAGCAGGCTATTAGTTTGCTTTCTGTGAAACTCATTTTAGTTAAAATCATATTATTATTATAATCATGGATTTGTAAGATTTCTTTTCCCATAAAGGAAAGTGGGGATAGAAATTGAATTTCTTATCATACTGAATCTTGTCATTTCACAGAGTGTGATTTCTTACTAGGTTCTCTGCATCCATCATTTTTTTCTTTCCTTTAAATAGGGTGAGTACACTACAGTGACATTGTGTTTAAAGCCAGACTCACGTTATGGCAAATGTGGCTGAAATGCCCATTTAAACCAGTATATTTTAATGCAGTATATAAATTGGTGTAGTGAATGAATAAACTGTTGTAGTGTGAGATCACTTGGCACAGTAGTTTATATTAAAGGAAACATCACTTTAAACTAACTCTATACCATCTGTTGTGTACTCTACTTTAAAAAGACCATAATTTACAACTGCAAAAGTAGGTAAGAGACAAATGCTTAAAATGCATGTTTATATGCAGTATTCAGCTGAACATACATATGTTTGTCTCTGGAATAGTAGATGCTAATTGGGAGACAAGCTCCTCTCTTCACATATGAGGATAGATTTGGGGAGGAGTAAAAGTAGGAATTACATTTTTTTAGTACTATTTAAAAAAAATTTAAGATGATGTACAGTATTATATAAATTATAGGTGTACAACATATTGAATAGTTATTCACAATTTTAAAGGTTATACTCCATTTATAGTTGTTATAAAATATTGACTATATTCCCTGGGTTGTACAATATATCCTTGTAGTTTATTTACTTTATACGTAATAGTTTGTACCTCTTAATCCCCTACCCCATCTTGTCCCTCCCCCTTCCCTCTCCCCACTGGTAACCACCAGTTTGTTGTCTATATCTATGGGTCTATTTCCTTTTTGTTATATTCACTAGTTTTATTGTTTAGATCCCACGTATAAGTGATATCATGTAGTATTTCTTTCTTTGACTTATTTCACTTAGCATAACACCCTCCAAGTCCATTCATGTTGTTGCAAATGGCAAAATTTCATTCTTTTTTATGGTTGAGTAGCATTCTGTTGTATATATATTCCACATTGTCTTTATCCATTTATCTGTTGATGGACACTTGCTTCCATTGTAGCTATTGTAAATAATGCAGCTATGAACATTGGGGTGTGCTTTTCGAATTAGTGTTTTCATTTTTCTTGGATATCTACCCAGGAGTTGAATTGCTGGGCCATAAGTAGGAATTATTTTTAAAGTGATTCCCTTTACAAAGTTGTAACACTAATGAAATCGGGGCCCAATTAATAATACATAATTATTATTTACACTAATTATTGTTACATTTTACAGTGCTCCATCATGAAGAGGTTGTCAAAATTACTCTTCAAGAAAGTCCATTATTTTAATCATATTGGATTTAGGTTGATCCAAATGAAATTTCCAATATTGAACCTTTTTATTTCCTGCATAAAAACCAATTTCTTATAGTTCAGTCTGCTAATTATAAGGAAATTGAGGCAGTCTCAAATTTAACAAATTGACCTTTTACATTAGATGATAAAACAATTGGGGGTAATTATATAATTTATTCATGGTAGTTTAATATTCACTTAGATTTTTAGATGTTGAATAACTCCTGGAAAACTTGATTCTGTAAAGATATGTAGAATTCCACTGGTCTTTTATATATACTACATAATCTTCTACTTAAAGTCCTACTGTGTCCCTTTTATATAAACAGAGAATCATGGGAATTATATTACATTCTCAAGTTTTATTGCGAGTGAGTCACCATCTTCTCCCTCTCCCTCTCTCATACACGCACACACACATACATGTGAGCATGTGATTGCCAATAGCAAAGAGATCAGAACTCAGTCTGACCTTGACTTGGCTGAAACAAAAGATAGGAAGATTTTTAAGCAAAGGAGTGAGAAGAACAACACAGGTTGTGTTTGCTAACTGGCTTTACCCAAAGGAAAAGTCAAATTTATTTTTGTGGCAAGAGGTAGTTTTGCAACTCGGAGCAAAGCACTAGTGAAGTTAGGCTCCTACCCTCCCACAAAAACTGGGAGATGGGGTGCTCTCTCCCTTGAAGATTACATTTCAAGGGAATATTCCACCGTCCTTAAGAAAGATATTCCTGAGTTGTTGTTTATAAAAAGATTCACAGGATAGAGGAAGAATTTACAATGATCTGTTTTCTAAAGTAAAAGCTCTAAGAAATGGGAGGCCAGGGATCTAGAGTCAGGAAGAAGCTTGTCAAAAGCTTAGTCAAGCTGAGGGGAACATGAAGTCCATATTGGTTACTAGTTTAAAAAAAAAAAAAAAAACCACATAAACTGCTTATAGTATACTAGACCTGTATTCCAAACATGAATTTTGCAGACAGTATTGATCTGCCTCTTCCTTCTCCCCATGCTTTTTTTTTTTTCTTTTCTTTCCTCTGAGCAGAGAGAGAGAGAGAGTGAGTGAGTGCGGGGGTGGTGGTGCGGAGACGGTAAGGAACTGTTGTGAAAACTACATTTGAAGGATTTCTGATTTCCACTCCAACATGTAAAGAACTTGTAAGTCATTGCTTTCAACCTCACAGCAGGAAAAAAGCTGAAGGAACTGAAAATCAAAATTTCTTAGATCTTTCAGAGAACTGAGGTCATGGTGTAAACCACCACCCCGAAAACTGGCAAGAAATGTGAATACAGAGAACAAAGATCAGTTTACCTGAAGCAGAAGTGGCTGGAGCCAGAATACTTACAGAGTAACTTTAGTAAATTGCTGGAAGCTGAGTGTGGATCAGCTTGAGGGTTAAAAACTCCTGGGGACCCAGTCTAAGCACCCCCCCCCACAGTTTTGTGGGTTTTACCTCTAGGAGCCCCACCAGGTTCTCATAGTGCAGATGAGAGAAAAATCCCCCTGCGCTTGTCAAGGGGAAGGGAAAAGTCACCATTTTGACAAACACCAAGAGGAAACGTATTTTGAAAATAGCCTCCAATGACCTCCACAATAAATGCCCATCAATTAAAGGAAAAGACTTCACTAAAGCTTTATCTGACTTGGGGGAGAGGAAATTACCCAATTCCAGCCCCCTCTGGACTTCCTCCTCAACTAAGGGACCAGAAATGTTGAGAAGCTCTTGAAAAGTCATGAGCCAGGGCCACAGTTCCCCTATGAGACTGAGACTCAATCATAGGATTATGGAAATGCTCTCCTGCACCACACTCCGAACTTCGCTACCACAGTAACAGGCCGCTTAAGATACTTACCCAAGTGAGATGAAAACGTATATCCACACAGTAATCTGTACATGATGTTTATCACAGTTTTATTCATAATTACTCAAAACTGGAAACAACCAAGGTGTCTTTCAGTAGGTGCAAGGATAAACTGTGTACGTTCATAGTGAAATATCATTCAGGAATAAAAAAGAATGAGCTATCAAGTCATGATAAGACCTGAGGAACATTAAATGCATATAAATGCATATTCTGGAGTGAAAGAATGAGTATGAGTAATGAATGGGTTTAATTATATAACATTATGGAAAAGGCAAAACTACAGAGACAATAAAAAGATGAGTAATTGCCAGATGTTCTCTGGAAAGGAGGGAAGTGTAGGGGAGGAAAAATAATTTGCCCTCCACCTTTCTAGGTTCTTGGATGAGATACTCTCTGTGATAAAAGACAGATTAATAGGAGAAAAACAAACAAGTTTAATAACATGTATACCTCCTGTATACATGGGATTTACCCAGGAAAACTAACTCCCCTAAATGGCCCAAACAACCATTTTAAATACCATTTCCAGCTAAAGACAAAAGAAGAGGTTGGGGGTGAGGGGTGGCCAGTTATAGGAGGTTACCAGGAAAAGCACAGTAAACAAGAGTAAGGTTATTATACAAATTTAACTTGTTGCCTTCTCCCTTGATAAGAGTTTCTAGAGATTTATAGTCATCCTTCTCTTCCTGGTACAGAAAGGGAGAAACTCTTACAAATGGAGCGTTCTCTTACAATGTAAATATCTCTTACAAAAGAGTAACTTCTACTCAGTTTTCAGAGCTTCTCCTATGTCTGCTGTTTCTTAAAAATAACTAGCTCAAAATAATCACTATACTAAAGCCGTATTTTGGGGTGGTATATTTTGCTCCCCTTCGAAAGGATGAATAGGTGAAACATGGAATTTTTAGGGTGGTAAAACTATCCTGTATGAAACTATAATGGTGGATACATGGCAATATGCATTTGTCAAAATTTATAGAACTATACAAGACAAAGAGTGAGCCCTAATGTAAATTATGGATTATATTTAATAATAATGTATCAACATCGATTCTTTATTTGGAAAAAGTATACCACACTAATGCAAGATGTTAATAATAAAGGAAACTGTGCAGAAGTGGGAGGTGGATATGTGGAATTTTATTTTCTATCTGGTCAATTCTATAAATCTAAAAATATACTAAAATATAAAGTTTATTATAAAAATATAGAAATATGAGGATTGCTAAATAATTTATTTGAATGTAACCACATCTGTCTTAAGAGAGTGTTGTAATTTATTTTGAGAATTCATGGCATTTGATTTTTGAAAATAGCTTGGTAGTTGTTTTTGACTGTAAAATCTAAGGCTCATAGGGCACAATTTCTAAGGGAGCAGGGTAACAAAGAGATGGTTAAAATGTTCTGTTTAAGAAAATAAAAGAATTTGGAATATAACAGAAAACAATATGGGTGATTTTGAGAGAGTAAGATAAACACATGGGTGAATCTGTAAGATGACAGTTGAAGATGAAGAGGGCCTGTGGAGAAGCATTGGGATGAGAGATTTGCAAAGTTTCCAGTAGATACAAGAACCATAAAAGCAGAGATGGTTAAATTATTTGCTTCCTGGTGTTGTAAAGAACCACTTTCCATTCCCTCCAGTTTTCAGCCAAATTTAAAGACAAAAATACAGCCAATATCTAAGCTATACTGGTAGTTATTTATCTATTTTAGTCCATAGTTTAGTTATTCTGTTATGAGAAATTAGTGGTATCCCATTTAATGCACCAACACTGAAGAGAAACTATTTGGTCTGTAATTGCTTTATGGATATTGAAATATCTGATATGACAATTAAAATTTTCAATATTACAAGTTTAACATTTTTTAAGTAATAGCTTTTTTAAAATTTTTTTTACATAAGGTGGCTTGCCTTTGCAAAGGCTGCACACAGCTAAGTTTTGATACAATGTGCAAGTTAGTCTAGTCCAACATACAATATTTCTGTTTTTTATTATGGAGGAAACTCTAAATCTACTTTTATTAAACAAATGCAAAACTGAGAATTTAATGAAATATTCTTGTTATTCCAGAGATAACTCATTTAAAGATAAACAAATACAGGTGGTTTATTTTCAAGCAGTCTACAGCATTTTGTTTCACTTGCCAGTGAAACAGTGATTCAAGAGTTACACATGGTTAAATGAAACTAGTAACCACCATGTGGGAAATTAACATTAAGAATGTTGTTTATTCACTCAAAACTTCAGGGTCATTTTTCTCCCTCCCAAAATTGAAATTTTTTTTCATTCTCGTGTGTCACGCTGTATTTTCTTATTTTTAGACCCTGTTACATATGAAAGCAAGTAAGAAATGAGACTGCAGGCTTTATGATTTTAAAAATGTTAGCAATTTCATTTATTTTTATGTGGAGTTTTCAATTCACAGTAAAACCTAAAATATTTTCAGGTCCTGTAATTAGGTGACAGCTGGCTTGTGAAGTATCCAATGCCAATTAGCAGAAAAACTTTCATAAGAGAATTTTAATAAATCTTATAATTTCCAAGAGGATTTTCTATACTTATCTCCAAAAAGTGAAAAACTTTTCTATTCACTTCAACTACAAGTTGATATTTTTAGGATACATAAAAGCTTCTTTCCCTGATTATGCTTGAATTTTTTTAATATCCATCATATATATGTGTATGTATATGTACATACACACACACGTGTGTATATATTAAAAAAATTCAAGCTTTATCAGGGAAAGACACTTTCTTGTATCCTGTTTGTGTGTATTTATGTGTTTATAAACCCCTTTTAATTTAGAAATATATACTATATGGCTAAGAGATTGCTTATCACAAGGCAGTCTGTAGCATCTGTCTTGTGGATATGTAAAGTATAAATTACTTGCTCACTCTTTTCTCAAGATAATTATAATTGTGCTTGTGAGGGTTCTTAAGTGACTATGGGAACAGAGGCGAAGGTCAGTGTGAAACAGCACTCCTGCTCTCATGGGACTCGAACCCAGCATAAACTCAAACTGGGACTTGACCCCATGATCCCTGACTTAGAAAGGGACTAGAACCCACTGTCTTTGTTTTTGTTTCTTTGCGGTACACGGGCCTATCACTGTTGTGGCCTCTCCCGTTGCGGAGCACAGGCTCCGGATGCGCAGGCTCAGCGGCCATGGCTCACGGGCCCAGCTGCTCCGTGACGTGTGGGATCCTCCGGGACCAGGGCACGAACCCGTGTCCCCTGCATCGGCAGGCGGACTCTCAACCACTGTGCTACCGGGGAAGCACAAATCCACTGTCTTTTAATTGAAACCACTCACCTGGAGCCAGGACTTACTGAAGCTCAGGTTCTTTTCTCTTGTTGAAGAAAGAATTTAGGGCTTCCCCGGTGGCGCAGTGGTTAAGAATCCGCTTGCCAATGCAGGGGACCCAGATTTGAGCCCTGGTCTGGGAAGATCCCACATGCCCCAGAGCAGCTAAGCCCGTGTGCCACAACTACTGAGCCTGTGCTCTAGAGCCCATGAGCCACAACTACTGAGCCTGTGTGTTATAACTACTGAAGCCCGCGCACCTAGAGCCCATGCTCTGCAGCAAGAGAAGCCACCACGATGAGAAGCCTGCGCACTGCAACAAAGAGTAGACCCCACTCTCTGCAACTAGAGAAAGCCCGTGCACAGCACTGGAGAACCAATGCAGCCAAAAATAAATAAATAGAATAAATAAGAAAAATAATTGAGGGTAAAGTAAAAAAGCATTTTCAAAAACAAAAATTCAGAGTGAGGCAAAGTGGCAGGCAAAGAGTGAGTTTGTTAGCATAGGACACTTGTGAGAGGTACAACTGGACAGGCAAGGGAGTGCAGCCCTGAGAACAAAGAGGGCTACATTTTTATCATCAAAGAGAAAGTGGGGATGGGAGAAGACCACCTTCTTTCTCATTCTTGGGCAGACGTCAAGGCTTACGTTATTAGTTCCTCCTTTGACCCTATATGGTCTAACTGAGACTGTCATAGCACAGTTTAAATTATACGTATATTAGCAGAAGGGTGGTAACATATATTAAAATATGGTAATTCAAATCAGATTTTGTTATAATGTCCCCTTTCACTTAGTTTCTTTCCCCTTTCACCTATATTCCTGTCTTGGCTATGTGTGCAGAAATGCAACTCTTCAAGTACCATTAACTCCCTGACTTCATGTAATAAGATTCAGATCCCATATCTATTGTCTTTTGTTTTAACTATCAGGATTTGTGGCTTGAGTGTGCCTGGCACTTGAATGTACCTGGTCTTCCTTCAAGGTAGATTAGATTGTTGCTAGGTTAATGGATTCTTTTCCTGAGTGGTCATTAGCTTACAACAGTCTTCCAAACTCCCTTAAAATTCCTTTTCTGTCTTTAATCCCCTAATGGGATTTCTAAACTAACTATTTAATTATCCTACTATATTCCTATCAAGTGTGTATCTATCATAGAAAGAAATAGGGAATGCAGTGTTACAAAATGTGAATGGAGAGATTGGCAGAACTTTCTAGGTTGTCTAAGAGTTAGGGATTTTTGTTTTTTAAAATAATTTAAAAAGCTAAAATTTTTTGAAATTTTTGATGCTTAGACTTTGAAGGATTTTCTGTGTAATGATATTTAATAGGATAGACTTTGAAGGATTTTCTGTGTAATCATATTTAATAGGAAACTGAATATGAAGGCATAGTGCTCAGAAGGGATGACTCAGTCAGAGATAATATTATCTGGAGTCCTGGGAGTAATTAATGATGCCAAGGGGTAGTATAAGTAGTAGCAATACCCCTCAACTGAGTTAGACATAGGTTTTTATTTTTAATTCACCATTAGAATTGTTAAAGATACATGTGTATCTATCCTTTCAATTTTTAAATAATTGCTCTATGTCTCAGAGTTCTAACTGCCATAAAGCAGTCTCTTTGCACTCTTCCCTGTGTCTCTGTTTAGTTTATATAATTTCCTCAGTTTTTTCCCTAAATAATTGAAATTTACATGGAGGGATTTTATACTAAAATTATGATCGAAAAACAGAGCTTGTAAAAGAAAAGGAATGCTGAGTCAAATGTCATAGAGCTTCTAACCGTAGACCTATAACAAGTGTTTCAACCTTTGTAAGTTAGATAACTTGATTTAAGGGAAAAAATAAGTAATTACACAGGTTGATTGGCAGGTGTTAGTCTCTGAGGAATACCATCAACCATGCAAATTCTTGTAGGTCAGGAATGTTCAAGGTATAGGCAGTTTACATTTATTTCCTTAAATTTCTTAAGATCAAGAAATATTGGGTTTAGATTCCATATATATGTGTTAGCATATGGTATTTGTTTTTCTGACTTACTTCACTCTGTATGACAGACTCTAGGTCTGTATGACAGACTCTAGGTCCATCCACCTCACTACAGATAACTGTTTCATTTCTTTTTATGCCTAAGTAATATTCCATTGTATATATGTGCCACATCTTCTTTATCCATTCATCTGTCAGTGGACACTTAGAGAGTGGCATGGACATATATACACTACCAAATGTAAAATAGATAGCTAGTGGGAAGCAGCTGCATAGCACAGGGAGATCACCTTGGTGCTTTGTGACCACCTAGAGGGGTGGGATAGAGAGGGTGGGAGGGAGGGAGACGCAAGAGGGAAGAGATACGGGGATATATGTATATGTATAGCTGATTCACTTTGTTATAAAGCAGAAACTGACACACCATTGTAAAGCAATTATACTCCAGTAAAGATGTTAAAAAAATATATTGGGTTTAATGTTTTAAAAACCAGTGGGGTTAAAAACAAAGGTAATATATAATATATTATGGTTTAAGTTACCTTCTTAAAACCAGTTAAGCACCGATTGACCAAAGAAGTGGGTCAGAGGCACAGAAGGATCTAGTAATGATGTGGTGGGCAGCCTCTGAAATGGCCCCCAGTGATTTTCACTGACTGATATTTACCCCTTTGTGTGAGTCTCCTCTTCTTGAGTGTGGACTAGACCTAATGATTGATACAAATACAATACAGAAAAAATATGTCACATTGGAGATTAGGTTATAAAGTCTGTGTCTCTTGTCTCACCCTCTTTCACTATCTCTTTTGCTTGCTCTGAAGGGAAGCCAGTTGCCATGTTGTAAGCTGCCATGTAGAGAGACCCATGAGGCAAGGAACAGATGACTCTTGCCAAGAGTCAGCAAGAATCTGAGGCCTGCAGAAATAATCAGTAGGAGTGGATATTCCCCAAGTCAAACCTTTAGATGACCACAGTCCTTGATTGCAGCCTAGAGACAGAGGACCCAATTAAGCCAATCCTGAATTCCGGACCCACAGACACTCTAAGATAACATATTTTGCTGTTTTAAGCTGCTACCTTTTGTTATGCAGCAATATATAAATGTTACAATAGAAAAAGCCAAGTTGATTTCAAAATACATTTTGAATGGTTGTCAAAAAATAAATATAATTAAAGAATGATTTCACCTGCAATAATTTAAAAAAGTGTAGCTATACCTATACTAAGACACAGCTGTTTCCTTGGCTTCCTCTTTGCATCATTCAGAATAGGCTAGGTATAGAGGTCAAGATAAAGGTAGAGATAGAGGCAGAGATATAGAAATAAAGAGACATAGGTATAGACATGTATTTTTTTCACTCTATCATGCTACCTGCACTGCAGGTTAGTGCAGATTGGGGATTGGATATCTTTTCGTCATAGTCAGTAAGAAACCAAGGTTATTAATGAAGCACCCACCAGTCTCAAATGTTGCTGATTGGCATGCCAGGAAGAAAACACAGCTCAGGAGGGTCTTTTACTAGGAATGAAATATTTTGGCCCTGAAGTGGCATGTATCTGATAACAACTCACTGGTCAGAAGCAGCAGTAGTAACTGCATTCAACCAAAAGGTGGACAGGATTTATAAGCTTACCATAAACCAGGAATGGATTACAACTGGAAGTACTTAACAGCAGCATAATTGGCTACCACATTGTGAAAAGCTTCTTGATACTTTCCCATTGTAAGTTTTATTTATTTTTGTCTTCTAAAGATATATCAGAAGAAATCTACCAGGCCCATCTTGGAATCTTATAAATGTTAATTGCAACTAACTGAAAAGCTATAGCACATTGAGTTGAACTATTTTCACAGAATTTCCATATTTTATATCCTAGATGAGTATTTAATCTTTAAGGAACATAGCCTACCATGTCTTCTAACACATAGCTGCTTTTTGTTTGTTTATTTGGTTGGGTTTTTTGTTTTCTTTTTTCCTTAAGTAGCTCCCAAGTTTGTGTGTTTATTTGAGAGTTGGTGGTGTTAAACCATCTTTTTTTTTTTTTTAACTCTTTATTCCACTTCATGTGTGCAGGTTTTCCCTGTACTTATTGGTGTTTTGTTCATTTTTGTTTTGTTTATTGATGATTCTCTGGAATTACCATACTGCATTGTTTCATCTGGATATTTAACAAGACACTTGTCTATTTTGTTATTAATTAATTCAACAAAGCATATTGTGCCTTTCTATTTTGGCAGCGTTTGTATAGTGACAGGATATAACATAAAATTTTTTCAAAATCCCATGCCTTTACAGTACACATGTTCATGAGGGAGACAGAAAACTAATGAAAACTAAAATATACATTATGTTAGGTGGTAATGAGTCCTGTGAAGAAAAAATAAACAATGAAGAGTATAGATAGTACTAAAGGCTTTGCTAATATGCTCACATTAAGCAGAAACCTAGAAAAGGTGAGGTCATAGATATAAGAAGAAAGAACACTTAAGGCTGAGAGGACAGCAAGTGCAAAGACCCTGTGGTAGGAACAGCCTTAACTATACTGGTATTATAAGGAAGTTTGGAGAGGAAAGTGTATGCCAGGAAGAGAGTGGTAGTAGTTAATATGTGATAGGTAGCCAGTGTCCTGCTTATGTAGGACATAATATCTCACTGCATTTGTCTTTATTTTTGGCTGTAGAATGTGAGGAAGTCAAGAGAGACTTCAACATTTTTTGCCTATGCCACTGCAAAGAATTTCAATTACCTGCAAAGGAAGAGACTAGAAGAGTAATTTTGGCTAAAAAAAGTGAGTTTGGATTTTTGTATGTTGGGTTTAAGATGCCAATTAGATATACAAGTGGAGATATTGAAAGCATAGATGTATTTATCTAAAATATAGGGAAGAGGTACAGCTGGAGACCTACTTTGGGGGAGTCATCTGTGTTTAAATGATTTTTAAAGCCATAAGTCTAGATATCATTATGGAAGAGTGAATTGAGTGAAGTCAGAGAAGACAAGAGGTCTAAAATTTAAAGCCCCAGGGAATTCCAACATTTAAAGATCAAGAGAGAAGAAGGAAGTAGAAAAAGTCACTGAGAGAAATGATTAATGAAGCAGGAATATAATCAGAGTGGAATGTCCCTTGGCCAAATTGAAAAAAAAAAAAAATCAGGTAATCAATTGTGTTAATTGCTGCTGACCAAGTAAGATGACTGAGAATAGACAATTAGATTTAACAATATTGAGATCACTGGTAACCTTGACAGGAACAGTTTAGGTGAAGTTGTGAGTTAAGTGTATGCTTCAAATAGCTGATGCAAGAGTGGGAAGAGAGGAATTGGAAGGGGAGCAGAAAAAGTGATGTGGGTCCAGAGAAAAGAATTAAAGTGAGCAAAATTACACATACATAATAGATGGGCAGGAGAGATTCTTTGGTAAATGGGAAAGGATCATGTTTATTGCAAAAGCGAACATACTTTATGGAGCAGTAACAAGAAAGAAGGAAGAAAATATTGTCACAGATGCAACTGAGAACAAAGGCAGTACTGTGAACATGGAATTACAAGGTTCACAGCTTAAAGTAGAAAGATGCTTGAAGTTTGGATATGTATGAGAAGGTGTGGAACGTTCATGTGAATTAGTAGGCTGGGAAGATGTAGAATGGTTACTGGGCAGCACTTAGAACAACCTGAAGTGTTTATCAGTTTTCAGTGAGGATAGTTGACATGTTTGTGAGTTCCTTTTTGTTTAGTGTAGGGCTTCGGTTTCGTTACCTCAGTTCAGGCACATTATCCAATGCAATACACATGCAGGTGAAGAGTAGGAAGAGGGTGGAAATTCAGTGGTTTTGAGGTTAGGCCAGGTAGGTGTGATGAAAGTAGACACTGGCAAAGGAGTTGAGGATATAGTGAAGGGAATAATTTAACAGTGGACTTTGAGATTTCACTTGGAAGGAAGGGAAGTAATGATATGAATTACTTAAGCAATAGTGACAAGTTGGTATAATAAATGTACTTTTAGTCCTAGAAGGTCAGAAGATTTTTGGAGACAGGATACTAGCAGGAGTAACGTGTAAAGTTAAGAAGTGTTGGTTGGAGACTGGAATGCTTGCAATGAAGATGGTGGAGTTATGGATACAGACCTCTCTAGTTTATGCATCTAGTAAATGGTCGAAGCAGAGTAGAGGACAAGAGCCATGGGGGGCAGGAAAGGTCAAGGTACTGAGATGACATTTCCAAATGTAACAACCAAAACAATTAGGGGATATATTGTATAATTTCTGTCCCTAATTTTAAGGTTTTGTTTAAAGTTACCATCATGGCATAATGACCACTTGGACAGGTTTTATTTTAAAGTCAGTAGCATGGATCTGAGAGACATGGGTCAGCCACTTAATCTCTCTGTATCTAACTTTTCCCATCAGTAAAATTGGGTCATAAATAACAACTAAGAGGGTAAGAGTGTGAAGTGAAAAAGCTGATACCTTTGCTCAGCGCTTATGAAGCTCTCAGTAAATATCAGTTATTATTTTTAGCATTGTTATTTCTCTGAATGAGTTCAGTTCATATAGCAGACATTCTGAAAGGAAAAGATTTCTATACAATGAAGTAAACCCTATTGGTACTTATTTTAAGACCTCAAATTCAGGACCTTTCTAATGACCTTCAATTTGAACAATTAGAGATATAATAACTTCAGAAAGATTTCAATATTACTCTCATTAGCAAATGGTGAACAAACTAATACTCTAGATTTGTTGCTTTTTTCCATATACCATAGACAATCCTGGAGCAAAGCCAAATAGCAAAAATGGGAAAAGTTGGGTTTAGGAGTAAAGAATTTTAGCTATAATACAAGAAAAAAAGAGTCTGCAATAGGGATTGGAATAGAAGATAAACTTAGTATCCAATTTATAAGGGTTTCTTCAGTGTTCCAGTGAAAAGAAATGACTAGCTGGAGGCACGCCAAGGTGAGTACTGCATAGTTTTCGATACTACTTTATATGATAATATATAAACATTCTCTGGTTGCTAAATTTATTGTGCATTCCCTAGCATGAGCTTAATTTTTTAAAAATAAATAGTTTGTTGTCTTCACAAAGACCAAAATCTTTTCAGTTACCTTAAAGGATTAGCACTAGATTTAAAGTGTTTCTGTATCTTAAATTGCATGTTGTCTAACAAGGGCTTCCAATTGCAAAAATCCATTGAAGCGGTCTAATTTAGATAAATAAGAATTTATATTTTTATATAGTAAATTTGAATATATGTTACATTGTTATATAGATTATCATCATGTAAGACATTTCTTTCTCTAATATTTGCCTAAGGATCCTGAACTTAAGCCCAGGATTGACACCAAAACTACATAATGTTTACTATTATACTTTCTATTAATTGAAAAGTTTGAATTGTTCCAAAAAATATATTTCATCTTCCCAAAGGGGACAAAATGTAATAATGAGAGTTTTCCTCATAGAGAATCCCAAGCCTCCAACATATTTCATATTAAATCACAAGACCATGAAAAGGAAGGATCTGATTAATTTTAATTATGGTGAGCAGCAAAAAGATATGGATGATTCCTAAGGCAGTCTTCTAATCAAACTGAAATAATCATATTAAATCTAATGCTAAGTAACCAGAAAGTGTTCAGCAGAGTTTGAGGCGTACCAAGGTTAACTTTTGACAGTGCCTCCAGGTATGATTAATAAAGGATACAAGTAAATCAAGTTCTAAAGCTCTTTGAGTGGAAAAACACAATCTGAATTAAGATATTGAAATGTATTGGCAAAAGTAAATATTAAAGGTGTGTATTTATTTAAGCATCAGAAGAAAATGAAAGGTGTGAACATCTCAAAAAGTGTTTATCTGTTACCACCCAAGGTAGCTGATGTTACAAATCAATATGTGTATTAGTTATTTGAAAACATTTTTAGTTCCTGTGAACAGATAGATCAGTTGACACTATTGTTCTCATTCCTGGGAGACTAAAATCTCTTTACCTATGTAGTATTTTTACTTATGAAATCCCAAGTTTAACTTGACACAGGCTTGGGTAGCATGAACAGATGGAAGATATTTTCATAATATCATCATCACTATTATTATGTAATCAGAGAATCACCTAGTCTTCTCCCATATTGCAATTGTTTTGTTTTTCTTCCAGTTTTATTGAGATATAATTGACATAAAGCACTGTATGACTTTAAGGTGTGAAGCATAATGATTTGTTTTACATATATCATGATATGATTACCACAATACATTTAGTAAGTATCCAACATCTCATACAGATACAAAATAAAAGAAATAGAAAATTTATTTTCCTTGTGGTGAGAACTCTTAGGATTTAATCTTTTAACAACTTTCATATATAACATACAGCAGGGTTAATTATATTTATCATGTACATTATATCCCTGGTACTTATTTATCTTAAAACTGGAAGTTTGTACCTTTTGACTACCTTGATTCAATCACCCCTTCCTCCACCCTCTAGTAACCACAAATCTGATCTCTTTTTCTATGAGTTTGTTTGTTTTTGAAATATAATTGACTTACAACACTATGTTAGTTCTTGGTGCACAACATAGTGATTCACTATATCTACATATTTCAGAATTATCACCACCATAAGTCTAGTTAACATTTGTCTCTATAGACAGATATGACATAATTATTGACTGTATCCCCCACACTGTACATTTTATACCCATGATTCACTTATTTTGTAACTGGAAATTCCTCAACTACTTCTCTTCTCCTTCCAACCCCCTCTCTTCTGGCAACCACCTGCTTGTTCTCCATATCTGATTCTGTTGTTTTCTTTTGTTTGTTCATTTGCTTTGTTTTTTAGATTCTATATATAAGTGGACTATACAGTATTTGTCTTTCTCTGACTCTCTTCACTAAGGATAATATACTCTAAGTCCATCCATGTTATTGCTTATCCATGTAATGGCTTCCTGGACTTGGATGCCTGTTTCCTTCCCCAGATTAGGGAAGTTTTCAGCTATTATCTCTTTAAATAAGTTCTCTGTTCCTTTCTCTTTCTCTACTCCTTCTGAGACCTCTATAATATGAATGTTACTACACTTGATGTTGTCTAAGAGGGTTCTTAAACTCTCCTCATTTTTAAAAATTCTTTTTTCTTTCTTCTGTTCAGCTTGGGTGATTTCCAGTACTCTGTGTTCCAGATTACTGATCTGTTCCTCTGTAGTATATGATGTACTACTGATTCCTTTTAGTTTTTTTTTTTTTATTTCAGTTAGTGTATTCTTCAGCTCTGTTTGATTCTTCTTTATATTTTCTGTCTTTGTTGATATTCTCAGTGGGTTGATCCATGTGTCCTTGAGTTTGTTGAGCATCTTGATCATGATTACCTTGAATGCTTATGAGGTATATTGCTTATCTCCACTTCATCTAGTTCTTTTTCCAAGGTTTGTCTTTTTTTCTTGTTGTCATTTAGAACATATTCCTCTATCTCCTCATTTTTCCTAATTCTGTGTTTAT
Organism: Neophocaena asiaeorientalis asiaeorientalis; assembly: GCF_003031525.2. NCBI lineage: Eukaryota > Metazoa > Chordata > Mammalia > Artiodactyla > Phocoenidae > Neophocaena > Neophocaena asiaeorientalis. The sequence continues at coordinate 20,739,317 of NW_020185339.1, read as the reverse complement.
TTCTATATATTAAGTAGGTCAGTTACATTTCCCAGTCTTGGAGAAGTGGCCTTACGTAGGAGATGTCCAATGGGGCCCAGTAGCACACTCCCCTCTGGTCACCAGAGCTGTATTCCTAGGATGCCTCCTATGTGGGCTGAGTGTACCCTTCTGTTGTGGCCAGGCTGACTACTTTGGGCTGGTAGGCAGGGCTGGCTCCTGGTCCTGTTGGCTGTAAAGCTGTGCCTTGTATGGTGGCTGTGGGGTCGTTGGAGGGTGTGGTCGGCTTCCTACACAGTTGGCTCATGGCCCAGGTGGCCCTAGGCTGGTGCTGGCCTGCTGGTGGGTAAGAGCTGTGTCCCCACATGGCTGTCTGTATGGCCCAGGAGATGTGGAGTTGCTACCATTCAGCTGGTGGGTGGGCAAGGCTGGTTCCCCATGTGGCTGGCTGTCTTCACAGCCTGGGAGGCTCAGGGCTGGTGTCAGCCCACTGGAGACTGGGGCTGGGTTCCTGTGCACTGTCTGTACAGCCTCGAGGGGCTCAGAGCTGGTCCTGGGTGGGTGGGAAGGGCCAGGTCTCTGGTGCTAATTGGCCAACAGAAGATTCCAAAATGGCACTTGCCAGCACCAGTGTTATTGCTGTAGAACAAGTTTCTGGTAACAGCTGCTGCCAGCATCTCTACAGCTAGGGGGAGTTCCAGTTGCCTCCTGCCTCTCTGAAAGGTTCTCCAAGATCAGCAAGTGGATCTGACTCAGACTCTTTTCAAACTAGTGCCTCTGTACTGAATCTTGGAGCATATGAGAGTTTGCATGCACCCTTTAAGAAGACGGTCTGTGTTTCCTATAGCCCTCTGGATCTCCCGAATGTAAGCCCCGCTGATTTTCAAAGCCAGGCATTCTATCTGCTCATCTTCCTGGTGTCAGACTTCCAGGTTGGGGAGCCCGATATGTGGCTTGGAATCCTCGCTTCTTGGGGAGGACTTCTAAAGTTGTAGTATTCCTCCTGTTTGTGGGTTGCTGACCTGGAGTTGTTAGTCCTGAATGTACTGTGTCTCTACCCCTCCTACCTATCTTGGTGTGGTTCCTTCTTTCTGTATTTAATTATGGAAAATCTTTCCTGTCAGTCTTCAGGTTATTCTCATAGATAGTTGCTTTAAAAGTAGTTTTAATTTTAGTGTATCCATGGTAGGAGGTGAGTTCAGGATTTTCCTACTCTGCCATCTTGGCTACTTTCCTGCAAGAGCTAACTGATTTTTTTACTATATTAATAATAACTCTGAAAGTTTTTGAAACACAGATAACTCACAGAGGTAAACCAATTAATGTTATTAGAAATCAGAAAAATTGTAGAGTTTTCCATTTTTTGCTTTTCATAACAATGCCACTTAAAGCAGAAAAAAGTAGCATTCAGTAATAATCAACACTGACTAAAATTCAGTGAAATGAAGAGCCAAACGATGATAGTGGGAGGGTAAATTAAAAAATTTTTCTTTGCAACCTTTTAAAAAGTAAAAAAAAAATTCCCCATTGGTGAGGTAATAATAACTTTTCATATTCCACATCTCAAAATCTAGTTTGAGGAAATAATCATAGATAAGTTTTTCAAAGATGGTCATTATCCATTCTTTCCTACTGGGAAAATGGAAGCACTTTAAATATCCATATTTTTGTGTAACAGAACTGTCAAATAATTTATTATACATCCATTTAACAGTGTGCTTTTTCTATCATTGGAGACCATTTATTATCATTGTCTTTTACCTTTTCCCCTAGATAGCTGCATGTCTAATTTTTTTACTTTCTTCTTGTCTCCACTGAATGTCATGTTAATAGAATGACATTTCTTGACCACTGCTGGGATAAAAAACAACCCTTTTCACAGTCATCAGTCATTCTCTAGTGACCTTATCCCACTTTATTTTCTTTGTAAAGAGAATGGAACTTAACATTACATGTTGAGATATTTTGTATACTTTCTTGCTTATTGTCCATCTTCTCCAATAGAATGTGCACTACTTGAAATTAAACATTTGGTTTTATTCAAAATTGTAACCCCATGCCAGTAATTATGACTAATACCCGGTAGTTTTGTGGGTGTAACGATGTAATAGAATTCCTTGTTAATGAACATCCTTCAGCTTACTTTATGCTTAAAAAAATCTGATGAACACTAAATATATTTTAAAATATTATGAGAAAATATGCAAGTTGGAAGGTAATTTTAAGTGATGAATAATCAAGAGAAATGACACAATTACATGTCAGTCTTAATACCCATATTCATATTTATTTTCAAATAAGCAAACAAAAATTGTAATTTATAATTTAATATCTGTTTGTCTAATTGATTATATGTATATATATAATTTATTTTTAAATTATATTTCCAAATTGACATTAAAATCCCAAGTATATTTTTATCAACTAAAATTTAGGAAAATATGCTAAATGGCCTTTATTAGAATCTAGAATATGAACATGCTATCATATACTACGTCTAGGGAATACTGAAAAGCAAAATATGACATTACTACCTTATCTCCTAAGAAAGGTATGAATGATCCAATCTTTTTAATAGTTCTGTTTCTCATTTACATTCAGGAAGTTGATATTCTGAATAATTCATTCATCGTACGTAAGTTTGGCTAACGTGAGTGATTCTTTCTGAATCCAGCCGTCTCCAAGTATATTGAGAGAAACTTATTCGTTTTCAGATAAGGAACAACTGAGAAACAATTCTCGAAGAGGGTTAACTTCCAATAAATAAGCTTTACTTACATGCACAAAGTGATAAGAATTATAAAGGATTCTGAGCAACACATAACATTTATAACCTATAGCCCATATATTTCAAGTAATGTGCAGCTCAAATATTTGTTTAAGATTTACATTATAAATTAAGAATTTGTATTTTTAAAGCATTGAGAAGGAAGTTATGGTTAATCAATATATGTATTACTTTTTTCTCTATGTATGCATATTTCTTTTAAACATATTTACTTAATATATATAATTTTTTTAGAAAAAATGGTTGGATGGTTTTTTTTTTTCCCTGAATTGTAGCTATTCCTGCTATCAGCCCAAGAAATAGATGGATTTAAACTCTCTTGAATAAATAATTGTACCCCCTAAATAGGACTACCTGTAACCAAGGTATAGGGCTGAGAATGAGTTGGCTTAAGGCCATCAGGATAGTTTCTCTTTTTTAACTCCTTCAAGGTCAGAAAACATCATACTCACTTCCTTTATGAAATGTTTTCTCAGAACAATCCTGCAAATGATATGGGGTTGACTTCATATTGGATACTATAACTGATTCACTTATAAATTTTCTTTTTGTATCCGAGGTGAGTTTTGATTACTCCATACCAACTGTGTGAGTCATACGAACCTTGCTTTCGGTCAGTGTGGTGAAATTATTGCATTATGCCATTTATAATGATAGTGTAAAAACTCTAGTCTTCCTAACAATTTATAAATATTTTGATAGAAGTTATCCTCTTTTATTCTTCAGATTAATCAAGTTTTTATTCATCTCTGTAAAAAGACCTATGTACCAAAAATGCCTTTTGAAAAATCAAAACTAAGTTATCAGCCAATTACCAGCCTAAAAGGAAGAAGACAGGCAAAATCAAGTTGGTGCTTCCATCAGTCTAAAAGGTCTATGACCAGGCCTTGAGTAAACTGTACACAGTAAGCAGTCAGAGAGCATCATATAGCTGGATAATTTACTGATCTCTCATGTAATTTGTCATTTCTATGAATATTTATAAATTCCTACTTATTTAACACTGAGATAAACTTTAAGTGGAGAATAGCATACATCTAAAATTGTACAGTAAGTGTTTGTGGAGGTTCTATGAGTCTGGATCCCTGGGTGCTTATGTAGAGTCCTTGCACTGGCGTGAACCCTGAGTGAGATTATTTTTCATGTAAGCTATTGAGATGAGGGTGTGAATTTGTTACTGTGGTATATCCTAGGCTCTTCTGAAAGATATGAACATTTCAAGGACAAATTGTCATCAACTCTTAAATGCGTATGAAGAAAGGTCATTGGTGCAAGCAGTCTTCTTCATAAGACACTGAAGAATTTGTAATACGTAAAGAGTTTTTGCAACACATTCCTGTTTGTAGTGTCTGAACAAGTTTATCTAGCCTCCTTTTGCGAAGGACTTTCTTTTTTGATTTCTGTGTCTAAAATACATCCTCATCTGTTTTAATAATGCCATCTGTCTTCCTTTTCCGTTGAAGAATTAAATCTATATTCAATTAGACAAGATATTTTTCATTGTTTAACTGTGTCATTACCTATTTCCTATTACTTATACACTTGAAAATGAATATAGATCTTCTTAGGTCTGTAGTGAGCTCATCATGTTCAAATGAATTTCAAAAAGCTGGTGGTTATCCTTTTCCCTTCATTGATAAATTAATATTTTTAAAAATCACATTGTATTAAAGAAAGTAATTCACTTTACCTTTTCGTTACTCAAAGTTCTCATCCACTCTTCTTTTTTATCTGCTAATAGCTTTCTTATGTCCTGATGCTCTTTCTAAAAAGTTTAGAATTGAGGATTTCTCTCTCTCTCCTATTTCTGTGGAATAAACCTTTCATTATACTGCAGAAATCTAAGATCTTATATCTCCTAATGTCATGTTATCCAAGTCATAATACCATTTTTATGGATATATCCATAAAATAAATACATAATTATGTGATTTATTTATCTCTCTCCACTACATATATATTTTATTATAAAATTACATATATATGTTTATAGAGATATATAGATATGTATTAAATATCTCTATATGTATCTTTGTTCTCTGCCTTAACACTGGATACAGCACTGAATTCAGAACAAATTATTCATTAAAGTTGATACATTAGGTTTTTATCTTTAAAATATGCTAGAAAGACTTCTTATTAACTTAAGACACCACTGCTCTTTCTCCATAAATCTCAACATTCTGCTCAAATGAGTTTCAATTATTTCTTCTGCCACTTGGCCTAATGGAATATTTAAGATGACGTGAAGTATTGGATTGGCCAAAAAGTTCATTCGGATTTTTGCATAAGATGTGACAAAAAACCCAAACAAACTTTTTGGCCAACCTGATATTTCAGAATTCAGTCTCCTTGAATCTGCACAAGCCTATTCATAATTACAACTGCTATAGTGATCTTCCAAAAACAAACTCATCATGTCTCTACTGTGTTCAGATCATTCCAAGAGCTTCACATCATCCTTGGAATCAAATACAAAATCCTTGTAATGTTTTTAGAAGGTAGGTCTTACATGATTTGATCCCTGCCAGTTTTTCTAATTTCCGCCCTTGTTTCCCTGGTACATTCCAGATGAGCTGCATGGCACCTCTTAATCTCTGTCAAACCTACCAATCTGATTCATGCTTTAAAACCTTACCATTATTGTCTCCTTTGCATGAAATTCTGCCCAACTTCCTCATCTCCTAACTGGCTCATTTCTTCACATTATTATATCTTTATTCATATAAGAAATATACATAATGTTTATCTCAGAGAGAGGTCTTCTTACCACTTGTCTTAGTCTGCCCAGGCTGCAAAAACAGAATACCACAAGACTGGATGGCTTAAACAACAGAACAACATATTTAAACAACATATTTTCTCACAGTCCTGGAGTCTGGAAAGTCCAGATTAAAGATACCGGCAAATCCCATTTCTAGTGTGGAATCTCTTCATGACTTGTAGATCATTGCCTTCCTTCTATGTCCTCACAGGGCCTTTCCTCAGTGCCTGCACAGAGAGAGAGAGAGAGAGAGAGAGAGAGAACTCACAAATTGTTTGGTGTCTCATAATGACAGTAATTCTTTTGAATCAAGACCCCACCCTAATGACTTCATTTAACCTTGATTACTTCCTTTGAGGCCCCATCTCCAAATACAGCTACACTGGAGGTTAGGACTTCAACATATGGATTTAGGAAAACACAAATATTCAGTCCATACCATCACTGAAGTACTATACTTTGTCATCTACAGTTCCATACCCCTTATCCTGCTGTAATTCTCCTACTGAATACAAAACTATTTAAAATGGTACTATATATTTGTTTTCTTATTTATGAAATCTCAGTGAAGTCAGGCATTTTGTCATATTTTTAAAATTTATTTTCCTAGGATCTAGTAGTTGAAAATTATTTATTAGAATATTTATTTTAAGGTCAAATTAACTCATTACTAAATAATGATGGAAAGGATCAATAACTATTAAGAAACAAAGTTAGGCACCAGAATATGATGGGCACCTCTTAAGCCTTATGACTTTTCTCCTAATTAAAATTTGTGTTAATGATATTTAAATCTCTGTTGGATTTCCCAAATGGAATGGAGGATTGGGGATGTAGTCATATAGTTCATATTTAACAGAAATCATTGTGTTTTGAAATAGTTCATATTTAAAACATCATGGACATTTTATTCATTTTCTACATACACATGAGCTTTTATTGTGAGCCATGGAAGCTCCCCTCACTCCTATTACAATTTGTGTTGCTCAGATTTCCATTAAGAAACTCTTGCAACTCAATAGCTATGTTTCTACATATCCCCCTTGATGATTATAGGATGCAAACACATTCTTACATAATTATAGAAGGTACTTATAATGTAAATACCCTTTGGAGAGAGGTAACAGTGAAATTATTTAAGAGAGAAACAGTTTGTAAAGCAACTTTTTAAGAGTTTTACAGGCCAGAATATTAGCAGTTTCGAAGAATGCATTTTCATTTACACACTTGTGATTGTTTTGTCTTAGCACTGGTGTTGCATTTTTTCTCATTGCTATGAATTGCCTAAATGTCTAAAAAATAATAATGTCTTCTCTTCACTTTTCTCCTCATATAGTATAAAACAAATTAACCCATGCAAAATATACATATACGAACATAATTTTTCTTCCATGACCCTAAAATGCAGTCACTAGAAGGAGAAGTTGGTTGGGAAGAGTCATTAAGATAGAATAATTACTTCTGATATGATTATGGATCCCTTAAATCTTGTGACAGTTTCATCACTAGGCCATTGATTCCAGATAACAGTTTCTAGTACTTAAACAAAGCTGCATTTTCAGTGGTTATTGGAAAGGATGCTCAAGTAAAGCCACTCCTCTAAACATCACGTCTAACCTTCAGTTCCTCATTATTGACCAGATGCTGGCTCATTCATTCAAATTACTTAATTGAACAATTCAAGTCCAGGCATAAAGTAGACAAATTAATTTAGTTATTGTCAATAAGTTGACATTTCCTGTGAAACTTTAGAAACTTTCTGTACAATTTGCAATAGTATTCAGTTGACCCATTTAAAAAACTCATTATTTGAATAAACATTACCTTAGTTTGCTTTAAATTCTTCCAAAAACCATTTGTATTTTATGTTAGTTTAAATTTTCTTTACTGATGAAGAGTTTTACTCATATGTTCATATCTTGAACCAGTTTATTTTATGAAATTTATTTTGGCTTTATTGTTTACTAGTGTGGATTCAGCTTCACCACATAAACCAACATTTTTACAAAAGTATTCAACTTAACCTTGATATAAAAACTTTAGAGGACAGATAGGACATTAAAAAGCATAATAAAGTACATTCCATGTAAGAAATTCTGGAAAAAGAAAAAAATTCTTTGTTGTGCATTTAATTGAAAGATAAGTGTTCTCCAAGTCCCAGTTATAAAAGGTAAAATTGCAACTAAAGTAGTGGATTTGCAGTCTAATCTATGCTGAAAATAGAGTACAGGGGTTTATATTTCCAGTACTGTTATCATCACTGTTTCCAGTTTTTCTTCACAAATTCTTTATTCACAAAGAATTAAGAACTTAAAAAAATATTTTTCTTACTGAGAAGAAAATAATTCTTTAGAAAAGTGCTTAAAGTTAAAGGAAAATAACCCTCATAGTTTTCTTATATTTCAGTTTTAATTTGTCTTTAAATCTCACGATGATAAGTGATATGATGAATTATGCCCATATGTAATAATTTCCTAAGAATATCATGTATAAAGAGAATATTTTCTGTAAAGTGTACATACACATATTTTGGAGAGTTCTTTGAGCTTTTGGTAGGATGATTTATGACAAGTTAAATTAAGTTTGAAGTTATAAAATTTAAAAAAAGTATATTTAAGATATTAGTAAAAGAATTCTAGCAAATAACTAAAATCAGTGACATAATTTTAAGTTTGTATGACTAAGTGAATTATAAACTGTTTATACCTCTTTTATATAAAAGTATATATCATGATATGATTTATTTTATATAAATCTCTAGTAAATTGCAAAGAAATCTATAGTGACAGAAAGCAGGTGGGTGGTTGCTTGCAGAATTGGACTGGGGAGATGAGGAGAGGTGAGAGATAGAGATCACAAAGGAACAAGAGGAGATATGGGGGGTGAGCTATGTGTTCATGATCTTGATTTTGGTGATGGTTTTGTAGACGTATACACATGTCAAATAATATCAAATTGTACACTTTAAATTGGTACAATTTATTGTATATAACTCATATCTCAGTGAAGCTAGAAAAATATGTAGCAAAATTGACAGAACTAAAAGAGAAATAAAAAAATCTATAATCATATTGGGAAGCTTTAACATCTCTCAGTAGTTAACAAAGCAAGCAGATGATACATTAGTCAAGGTATAAAAGAATTGAAAAATACAAAGAATTGAAAAATGATCAAAGTGACCTAATGGAAATACAAAGAACATTGCACTTTAGAAAAAAAAATGACAGAATACATTCTTGACTGCACATATAAAATTCACTGAAAATAACTATATACTGGCCTAGATACCATCAATAGTGAATACTTCTAAGTATTTAAGGCACATTTTATATCAATTTAAAATAATTATTCCAAAGAATAGAAACTGAACACTTTCCAACTAGTTATATGAAGCAACTATAACTTTAAAAATTTTACAATGATTTTACCACAGAGAATTATTAAAAATCCATTTTTTTCAATCCATTTTGAACATAGATGCAAAACTTCTAATCAAAATATTATCAGAACAAATTAGAGGTATAAAAGAATAGGTCTTTGACCAGGGTTTCTTGTGAAGTGAATAGCATTCAAAAATCATACCTAGTATACTCATTCACTGCATTAACACAGGAAAAAAGTAAAAATTAATGTTGACATCTTAATAGATCCAGAAAATATTTTTGACAAATTTTAACACTGATTTGAAGTTTTACAGAAATGGAAAAATAAGGATGGAGGATAATTTTATTAATGTTTTAAATTATAGCAAAAACCTTGAGAATATATATTAATGTGATTTATTGATAGTTTTTCCTGAATCAGGAATAAAAATATACCTGATATCAGCAATTGTATCAAATCATGTGCTAGAGTTCCCAGATAGTGTAATAAAGTGCTAAAGGTAGGTGAAAAACATAAAATTTAAAAACAAGATTTTTAATATTTTACAGATAAAATGATTGTGTATGTAAAAAATGAAATTTCATAGAAATACCAATTAAACATCACTAGAAGCCATAAACTACTTAGGAATAAATTTTAGAAAATATCTTCTTAATCTGTACATTCAAAAGTATAATATATTGCTGAGAGAAATATTGTTGAAGAATAATTAAATATATTAAAGTATAATTATTGCTCTTGAATTAGAAAGCTGATTGTCTTAAAGATGGCATCCAACTTAGTAGTAGTTGCATTCTTCAGTGCCAAACTCACACAGAATAAAACAAAAGGATAATTGCTAGCTTCACAAAAGAATATTCTGAGTGAGTGATGAAATGAGAAGTACACATAATACACTTATTATTCATGCCCCAAAACGATGGTTGGATCTAGTAAAGCACTTGTGTGTTTGTTTGAGTTGTGAGCTATATTAGCTGCTTAGTTCATGGAAAACTAGATGTCCATATTAACAAAAGTGATCTCCAGATTCAGTGCAATTCCTATCAAATTTCAATGGCATTTTTTACAGACGTAGAAATAACAATTCTAAAATTTAATAGGAACCACAAAAGACCCGTAAGAGCCAAGATAATTTTAAGCAAGAACAAAGCTAGAGGCATCACACTTCCTGGTTTCAAAATATATTACAAAGCTATAGTGATCAAAATACTGTGGTATTGGCATAAAAACCGACAGAGACCAATGGAACAGAATAGAGAGCCCAGAAATAAACCCATGCATATACAGTCAACAGATGTTCCACAAAGATTTTTAAAAGTTGATACAAGAATACACAATAGGGAAAGAATAATCTCTTTAATAAATGATGTTGAGAAAACTGGATATCAACAAAAGAATGCATATCCATGCAAAAAAATGAACTTAGACCTTTATCTGGTCACCATACACAAAAATCAACTCAAAATACTTAAAAGCAAGACCTGAAACCATAAACCTTTTAGATGAAAACATGGGAAAGGTTCTTGACATTGGTTTTAGTAATGATATGAAACAAAAAACATAGGCATCAAAAACAAAAATAGATAAGTAGGACTACGTCAAATTAAAAAACTTCTCTATAGCAGAGGAAACCACAAAATGAATGCCAACCTGTGGAATGGTAGAAAATGTTTGGAAACCTTATATCTGATAAAGAGTTAATATCCAAAATATATAGGGAACTTCTACAACCCAACAGCCAAAAACCAAATACCTACTTTAAAAATGGGCAAGGGCCTGAATAGATATTTCTACAAAGAAGACATACAGATGGCCAACAGGTATATGAAAAGATGCTCAAAATCATCAATTATCAAGGAAATGCAAATCAAAATTACAATGAGATATCATCTTACACCAGTTAGGATGGATGTCCTAAAAAAAATGAAATATAACTGTTGGCAAGGATGTGGAAGTAAAGGGAACCCTCAAGCATTTGTTGGTGGGAATGTTAATCGGTGCAGCTATGGGAAGCAGTATGGTGAATCCTCCAAATATTAAAAAGATAACTACTATATGATCCAGCAATCTCCTGGGTATATATCCAAAGAAATTGAAATCAGGATCTCAAAGAGACACCTACACTCTCCTACTCATTGCAGTGTTATTCATGATGGTCAAGATATAGAAGTAACCTAAATGCCCACTGGTGGATGAATGGATAAAGAAAATGTACATAAATATGCATATATATAATGGAATATTATTCAGCCTTAAAAAAGAAAGAAATCCTGCCATTTGCACACCATGGATGAAACCAGAGAATATTATACTAAGTAATATAAACCAGGAACAGAATGACAATGCTTGATACCACATATGTGAAGGATCTAAAAATGTCAAACTCATAAAAGCAAAAAATGGAATGGTGGTTGCTAGGGGCTGGGATGGGGCAGGGGAAATGAGAAGGTATTAGTCAAATGGTGCAAAGTTTTGGTTATGCAAGAAAAATACATCTTAGAAATCTACTGTACAACATAGTGCTTACAGTTAATACTGTACACATTAAAAATTGCTAAGAGGGTAAATCTTTTGTTAAATAATTATCATTGGATAATAATAATAGTAAATAAAGTAGATAGGAGGAAAATTTTGGAGGTGAAATATATGTTTTCGTGGTGATGGCTTCACAAATGTATATTATCTATAAACTCATCAAGTTGCATACAATAAATACATACAGCCTTTTGTATATCAGTCATAGCGGACATATAGAAAAAGTAGTTTGCACATATACAGTTATTTTTCTTAAATTTAAAAATTGATTAACAGCAGTGTATTTACTATCATTATTCAATTAGTAATTAATAAACTCAATACATATTAATACATTTAAATTTGTTTTTATTTTTAATATGAAAAATATGTATGTGAATATATGTGAAAAAGGTACACACATACCTAAATAACTAAAGTTCGTTGGGGCCCTCAACTTTTAAGAGTATAAAGTGGTCCTGAAAACGAAATGTTTTAGAACTGCTAGCATAAGGAACTGTGGAGTCTTACTGCTATATGCCATTGATCATATATCGTAATAGTACCAGATACACAAATAGATGGTACAGATTATTTCAAAAAGGTGTTAAGTATATGTCTTATCACACAAATTTGAATATAATATTATAGTTAAAATTTGTGTGACTTTAGAAAAATCATGTCACATAGTAGTCTTTTTTTCTGCTCTTTTATTGAAAGATTTATTTTTCTGTGGAACAAATACATAGCAGTGAGCACGGTTTCATGGTGTTCCAAAACACAATTTAAAGCCAGTATGCAATTATGAATCATTTTTGAATAGCAAACATCACTAATATGACAGGCTTTCGTTAAATATTTAAGAACATGTAGATTCCATTCTTTTTTTTTTTCTTTTTTAAAGCAGTAATTGTATCTGTATTGTCAACAAACCAACTGGAATGCTATTAACTATTTCACAGAAATTGCTTTTAGGAGAAAAAATATAATATTTTCTCCTTTTGAATGTCTTTACATAAATCATACAGCATTTAATTTCAATGTAATGATAGTTAGTGAAGCTCTTTGGATTCTTAATATGATAGTAATTTGAACCAGTAAGCTTGAAAGCCATTAATGAATAAAGGTCAAGTATCTAGTCAAAGATTCTGAGAAATCTGACATTTTACTTACTACATGACTAACATTACTGAGAATAAAAATTAATAAGCAATTAAATAAAATGAATAACTTTTTACAAAGGTATCAATATTTTAACACATCCAAAAGTAACCATCCATCATTCATGTGATCAAGGCAATTAATAGTCTCCACATAACAGTATCTTCTTTGTTAATATCGTTTCCCAAATAGAACAGAATACTAACATCCCAACATACGAGTGCATATAGCTTGCCAACTTCGAGTGGCAATTTAGTTATTGGCATAATTGTAGTAAGATGTTTAGAGTCAGTAAAATTTGAGTTAAACTTGTGAAATTGTGAATTTCAGCTGGTCCTGATTTAGTACCTCTAGATAATTGGAGAAAATATTTTAACATAAAATCTGAAGTTCCAGTCAGAATTTCCTGAATATATATATAATAATAGAGCAAAGGAAATATGCTTTAATATTCTAAAGTTAATCTTCATAAGCTTGGTCTCCACACTAATGAAACATGGAGACCCCAATCAAAAAAGCATCAGTTTTAGATCTTATAGAAACCCGAATCAACCTACGTAAGTTTAATATCTTCTGAATATATATTCTCTTTTTACATCTCCAAATTTAAAAGTGACTTTTTTATACTAATGCCTTCTTCCTAGTATAACTGCTGCTAAAATACATCTCTGGAGGAATCAGTCTTTACAGAAATAGTTCTTTGACAATATATTTTACTTTGTGTCCTTTGGCAGTAGTTTCTTTTTTTCTAACAAAAAAGTAGAAAACAGTGTGGAGTCCTGTATTTGGGTTAAAGTGTGTATGTCTGTGTGTGTGAGAAGAATTAAGGGTAGCTAGCACAGAAGGAGAAAAAGGAAGAAAAGAGAATTCTCTAAGGGAATTTGTATTGCAGGAAGGGGGACCCATTCCAGGGCCTGAGAGTGGGCTTTCGTCTAACACTTGTAAATGAATTATCTGAGGAGACACGTGCTGACAAAGCAAGAGACTTTATTGGGAAGCGGCACCTGGGTGGAGAGCACCAGGGTAAGGGAACCCAGGAGGACTGCTCTGCCACGTGGCTCGCAGTCTCGGGTTTTATGGTGATGGGGTTAGTTTCTGGGTTGTCTCTGGCCAGTCACTCTGAGTCAGGGTCCTTCCTGGTGGCATGTGCATCACTCAGCCAAGATGGATTCCAGTGAGAAGAATTCTGGGAGGTTGGTAGGACATATGGACTGGCGTCTCCTCTCTCCTTTTGACCATTCCCGAATTCTTTGGTTTGTAGCAGCTTGTTAGTTCCGCATTCCTTACCAGGACCTCCTGTTGTAAGGTAACTCATGCAAGTGGTTACTACGGTGCCTGGCCAGGGCGGGCAGTTTGGGTCAGTGGTTTCCCTAACATTTTGGCTATTTTTATCTTTTAAAACGGTTGTAGTTTCCAAAATGCTGGAATATCTACTATATCATATGTTTAATTAATATATGATAGTAATTGAATTTCACATATTGTCTATGAGCAATATTTAAAATAAATGTTAATGAACTAGCAGCATATTCTGTCAAAAAGTTACAATTCCTCTATGAAGGAGGGATAAGATGTTGAGTGGACTTTCACGGTTTACCCAGCATTGGCACCTGGAAATGCAAGTTAAAGGTTGAGAGGAGTCAAGAAAGCTTCATTATAAAGGAATCTTGAGAAAAGAGAGCATATTAATAGGTGAACAAGCTGGTTCTGTGACCTCTAATTATCACTCTAGCCCTCTCCTCTTTCGTACTACTATAAATCTAGGAGAGGGGAAGAAGAGGGTTTTTTGGATCAGGAAGGAAGAGACACCGTGGTTTTATTTCCCTTTTCCTAACCAGGAGGGAATTTTGACTGTGCAGTCCTTTCAGTGAGAGTGAAGATGTTCAAGAGATTAGCTCCTCGAGGTTGTTTGTGCCTAAAGGAAAGGGAGACTCCGTTTCCTTGAATGGGCTTCTGCTTATGCAGTGCATTTAAGGAACATGGTTGTGTGGAAAATATAGGTATGACCTATAAACAGTCTCAGTCTAAATAAAACAATGATAACATAACGAAATTATCTCCAGTGAATCTGTGTAAACCAAGTTACCAAAATGTAAATATATAGCTGAGAGAACATTTAATATTATATCGACCATAATTATTAAATGCAAAACAAGTTCAGATTTAAGAAATATAGTCAACAAACTGATAATACTTGTATAACTAAGCAATGAGCTATTCTTCAACCAGTTTCTTTATTCTACCAATAGTAGGATTTTTCCTTTCAGGAAGAACCGATCACTAAAATTCATGGTGACTTTCAAATATTTGAATGTTTGGAACAATTTACTTTCAAATATTCCAAGACTGCACTGTCCCAGGCTGGTATTTCCAAACTCGATAGCTTGGACTTATGAGCCTCATTCCCAGCATTAACTGCAATCTTACCATTCTCCTCTAATAAGATTACAATCTTACCACTGAAATAAAATTTTAATATCTTTTCACTTTTAATGACTCACATTTTTCTAAAATATTCAGCATTACTGTTTTTCCCACTGTTTCTAAAAGTACATCTGGTTCTGAACAAATAAAAGTATTTTGGATTAAAGAAAAGATGAATACTTTCACCAAAAAATAACTAAATTTTAGCATCCCTTTGGAAGCAAAATGACAGTCGAACTAATATCCAATATTTAACTTTATCTCAGGATTCTCAGTTCCTTAAAACACCTTGGAAAATGCTTTTACAACAGAAGTCTTGCACTTATAACCAGATGCCAGGTAGGGTCTCTTTGGCCCTTAATATTTAAGATGTGTTTTTGCATCCCTACAGAGCAGTGTCCTCTCAAAGATTGTGCTTCATATTCTCTGACTCTAGCATTTTCATGGTTTCTGCTGGCTCTGAGCTCCTGCTTTGCTAAATTAATTAAATTTAGGAATCATATTGTATTTCACTTGTGTTGTCCTGCTTATATCTTAGTGAAAGTCAGGACTTTTATTTAATTTTTTCCCTAACAGACAACTCACATAGTATTAGTTTGCATTAAATATTTTAGAAAAAAATTGGAAATTAGAGTTAAATATTCTAACTCTGGTTGATTCTTCATCCTCTTTAGAGCTGTGAGACTTGAGTTGGTGTCCTTCATGCATCACATCTTCCCCATCGCTTAAGAAGCCATTGAGATACTTGCATATTTAGCTGTCTCCTACCTGGTAAGAAAATTTTAAATTTATTTTTATATTTAGTTAATGGCTCACATTTTCTGTAAAGTGTTCAGCATTACTTAATTTTAGGTAAGTGTAGAGAACTAATGGGTCCAATGATAGTCTCTATCCACGTCCTAAAGAAACATCATGATAGGTAGATATGTCATTTTCCTTTTTCATAAAACAAACAAGCAAACAAACCAAACAACCAGTCAACTTTCTCAAAAAGGGCTAATATGTAAAAGGCCTCTATCCAGGTTTTTAGTGTTGCCTAGAGTATATTCAGTTGAAATGTCTTTTTCCTATTCTAATTATTAACTCATGCACAGCAGTGGGAGATTTACTCTAACCTTAATATGCAGTCCAAGTTTCTCTCTAAGGCAAAGAGCATCTATTAGAATAAAAGGGCTTAAGAAGCCATAGGAAAATGACAGGAGGAAGCCAAGGGATTCAGGAGACTCGAGAGATGAACTTTGGGAGGAAATCAGTATTATAGTATGAGTATAAAGCACATAAAGCTAAATTTATTTCTGGGCTGAGTTGTATTACCTACCATTTAATAAAAGCATTATGATTGGATAATTTAGGCAAATCTCTAGATGAATCCAGTATTCTCAATACTGTTATCATCCTCATGTATACTCACCTTAATCATCTGAAAATTTCAAGACATGATAGATAAATGGAATGTTGGTCCTATAAGGAAACTAAGAGGGCATATATATATACACAGACATATATATATGTATATACACAGATATATATATACACACACACATACACTCACTCCAGTCCTCTTATTATAAAAATTAATAAACTAAACACAAATGATGAAATATTTTTCATCGAAACTATACAGAGAAATGGCAAAGTTAGGAATAGAATCCTGATCTCCTGCCACTGACCCCTGAGCTTATTCTAGTTTTTTTTTTTTCTTTTTGGCTGAGGTTTAAAATATTATACTGTTCACTTATTCATAATGTAAAATCTGTAGTTTTAATATATATCTGTATTTAGCATAAGTTATAAAATATGTGTTTTCAGATATCTTATTTCTGACTACTATAACAAAAGTACCACAGACCGGGTGGCTTACAACAAAGAACTATTTCTTACAGTTCTGAAGGCTAGGAAGTGTAAGATCAAGGTGCTGGCAGATCTGTGTCAGGATTTCAACAACGGTTTTAGGTTTTTGTAAAAGAGGAAAATAAAGCTTTAAACTGGTGAGCATGATATTTGTAGGAATAGCATTAGATTTTATAATATTTTGAAGTTTACATAATATTTTTGTATTCTTTTCTCATTAGACCTTCCTAACTAGCCCTGTATACGATGTAAAGAATGTTTGTCACGTGGCAGTTTAGACAAAAGTATTTACCTTTGCTCCCATACTGAAACTTTGTTAACGTGAGAACAACAAAAAGTGTATGTATAAACCTGTAAAAGCAAAGAGATTAATGTGGTAAAAAAGAAGGCAACAGTGAATAAATACTGTCAACAAGTAGTGGAAATAAATAAAGGGATTTAGCATTCCTGAAAAAAATAAACACCAAGAGCCTGCACACGGGAGTACTTGTGATAAAAAAGATAGTTCAAGCCACATATTCCCAGAAAGCCTCAGGGATTGGAGCCAGCATGCATGATGATGAAGGCAAGGTGAGTCAACGGCTAAAGATGGGAAACAGGTGAGGGCTTGCATAAAAGTAGTGAGATCCTGAGGTCCCCTTCCTTGTTCATACATCTGCACAAGAACCTCCCCTCCCACAAAGATTGATATATTTTCTATTCATAAATTGGAATAAAGAGACTGCAGTCCTAGGGAATTAAGACAGAGTGAACAGCTGGGGAAAGGCAGTGAATAGAAACAGGGGAATAAGTGAAAGTACTCATTCCTCCAACCCTCTTGCATTATTAAGCTTTAAGAATACTTAAGTCCAGAGGCTTCCCTAGTGGTACAATGGTTAAGAATCCACCTGCCAATGCAGGGGACACGGGTTTGAGCCCTTAGTTGCTCCTGCATGCTGTGGAGCAACTAAGCCCATGTGCCACAACTACTGAGCCTGTGCTGTACAGCCTGTGAGCCACAACTACTGAGCCAGCAGTGCTGCAGCTACTGAAGCCCACATGCCTAGAGCCCATGCTCTGCACAATGAGAAGCCTGTGCACCACAATGAAGAGTAGATCCTGCTCGCTGCAACTAGAGAAAGCCCGCACGCAGCAACAAACACCCAACGCAGCCAAAAATAAATAAAATAATTTTTTTAAAAAAGGATTAAAAAAAACAAAGAATACTGAAGTCCAGCCAAGTGTTTATCCCTTTGGAAGGAGATGAGAGGATCTTTCTTTGGAGAAACTGAGCAGGCTCAGCTGAAACAAAATTTAAAAACTGTAGATTCCAATATTTGGGATTCTCTGACAATGTAATTGAGTCTTCAGATAGTCACCACACAGTGAAGCACAGCAGGTGAGTGGCTTTCCCCATGCACACTACTTTCAAACATTATATGACAGGACAATGAAGATTGCCAGACATGAGACAGTATTCAACACAAAAGGTCACAGAGTCCAAAACCAAAATAAAGAGAGAAAATAAGTTACTTACCAAAAATCAGGAATTCAAATTGGAAAGGATTTCTTATTAACAACACTGCATACTAGAAAACAATGTAAAACTCTGTTTAAAATTCTGAGCAAAAATGTTATCTAAAAATCTATACCTGGCCCTCCCCCTCTGAAAAATAATGAGCGCAAAAAGACGTTATTTATAAACATAGATTTTTCAAAAACGTGTAATTTCCCTTTTTAAGAAACTGAATAATCTGAGGCATTGAATGTTAGAATCAGCCAGAAAAGAAATTAGCAAGGAATCTGGGAACCAGGGTTTAACCACACTGAGGCAAAGAAGAGTCTCAGGAAAATAGCTGTTTGTCAAATTTAGACAGTAAATAGTACAGATTGAAGAAGGAAAATAGGGTTTCATGAGGGCTTTACCATGATGGAGTGAAAAGGAAGGAATGACTGAGTACCTAATGTGTAACACAAAGTGGAGACAACTACTTAGAGAGGTTTATAATTTCATTGGAAATAATTAGTGATAGAGACATAGAAAACTAAAAATGTGCCAATCAAGTTAGTTATTAACCCCAAGAAGTACAAAAACATTGTCTCTCTCTGAATTTGATTACTCTAGATCATATAAGTCGAATCATACAGAATTTGTCTTTTTGTGACTGGATTATTTTACTTACCACTATGTCCTCAAGGTTTATCCATGTTGTGGTATGCTTCAGAATTCCCTTCCTTTTTAAGGCTTAATAATTGAATGTGCATACATTTTGCTTATTCATTCAGCTGCCAGTGGACATGTAGATTGTTCCTACCTTTTGGCCATTGTGAATAGCGCTAATATGAACATTGCTTTATAAATATTTCTTCTAGATCCTGCTTTCAATTCCTTTGGGAATATACTCCAGAGTGGAATGGCTGGATCTTATAATAATTCTTTAAAAAAATTTAATGGGCCTCCATACTGTTTTTCATAGTAGCTGCATCATTTTACATTCCGATTACCAGTGTGCAAGCATTCCAGTTTCTCCGCATCTTCAACAACACTTGTTACTTTTTGGTTTTTTTGACAGTAGGCACCAAGTGGGTGTAAGGACCTACTTATTTCTTTCAAAACTTTAATTTTATATTCTTTCATTATTATTTGATTAAATATTTTCAAATAATTTTTATAAGTAATAGTTTCATGTGACACTATCTTATGATAAAATTGTGGGTTTGAGTTACATACATTTATAAATTATTCAACAATTGTACATAAGATGTGCTGAATAATAAATTCCCATCAATCTAAAAATATCTTTCTTTGCAAGCGTGTCATAGAGCTCTATTATTCGTATGTGGTTTAATATTTAACATAGTTACTTGGATTAAAGCACAGATGGCATATAACTGCTTAGTCTGGATTGTGCTCAGCTGCAATAAAACATATTTTAGTGGGGCTTAAACAAATAGTTTACTTTTCTTGTGTAGTGAAAAATTTGGAGTTAAGAAGTTGGTAGGTTTTTTTTTTTTGTTTAAACTATTGATCTTTATTCCCATACCAATGAAAGAAAAATTCTCTAAGCCTACAGAGGTAAAACAATATTAAATCAGAGATTATACAGAACATAGTTCAGGCAACTGAACATTCTGTCAGACATAAAGTATGCCCTATTTATTCTCATTCTAAAGCTGGAGAGTTACATTTCCATGTATAGGCATAGAAAGTCAGGTCTATATCCTATCCACTTCTCTATGTATAATTTAAAACTACATTGCAATATATAAGGAAGAAACTGACAGCTCTGGCTGTCTGTCACAGACCAATATATATTTTCATAATTCTAGTGCTTTTTGTCACTAATTCCCCACACAATCTGGATGAACCTTGGAATTTTAGTCTTTAAAATAATATGATAATAGGGCTTCCCTGGTGGCGCAGTGGTTGAGAGTCCGCCTGCTGATGCAGGGGATACAGGTTCGTGCCCTGGTCCGCGAAGATCCCACATGCCACGGAGTGGCTGGGCCTGTGAGCCATGGCCGCTGAGCCTGCGCGTCCAGAGCCTGTGCTCCCCAACGGGAGAGGCCACACAGTGAGAGGCCAGCGTACCACACACACAAAAAAATATAATAATAATAATATGATAATACTAATTGCCATTAAACGGATGGCAATTTTAGTCTTTGAAATAATACGCTAACACTAATTGCCATTAAACTGATGCAACATTGGGGTGCATGTGTCTTTTCAAATTAGTGTTTTTATTTTTTTCAGATATATACCCAGGAGTGAAATGGCTTTTTTCCAGCTTTATTGAAATATAATTGACAAATAAAATTGTAAGACATTTCAAGTATACAGCATGATTTAATATATGTCTACATTGTGAAAGGATTCCCCATTGAATTATTCCCCATCACATATTTACCTTATTTAAGTTCTACTTTCCGAGCAAATTTCAATTGTACAATACAGTGTTCTCAATTTTAGTCAGCATGTTATACATAAGATACTCAGACCTTATTCATCTTATAATCGAAAGTATGTACCCTTTTACCAACCTCTCCTGACTTCCCCAATACCCTGGCAATCACTTTTCTATTTTTCTTTTTTATAATAGCCATTCTAATGGACATGACGTGATATCTCATTGTGGTTTTGATTTGCATTTCCCTGATGATTATTGATGTTGAGTCTCTTTCATATATTTGTTAGCCATTGCATATCTTCTTTGGAAAAATATCTATTCAGGTATTTTGCCCAGCTTTTAATTGGGTTATTTAGTTTTTTACTATTGAGTTATATGAGTTCCTTATATATTTTGAATATTAATCCTAGGCGGTTTGCAAATATTTTCTGCCATTTTGTACGTTGTCTTTTCATTTTATTGATTTTTTATTGAAGTATAGTTGATATACAATATATAAGTTATAGGTGTATAATATAGTAATTCATAATTTTTAAAGGTTATGTTTCATTTATAGTTATTATAAAATATTTGCTGTATTCCCCAGTTGTACAATACAGCCTTGTAGCTTATTTTGTACCTAATAGTTTGTATATCTTAATCCCCTACCCCTATACTACCCCTCCCCCCTTCCCTTTCCCCACTGGTAGCCACTAGTTTGTTCTCTATATCTATGAGTCTGCTTCTTTTTTGTTATATTCACTAGTTTGTTGGATTTTTTTAGATTCTACATATAAGTGATATCATACAGTATTTGTCTTTCTCTGACTTATTTCACTTAGCATAATGCCGTCCAAGTCCATTTATGTTGCTGCAATTGTCAAAATTCCATTCTTTTTTATGGCTGAGTAGTATCCTATTGTATATATATACCAAATCTTCTTTATCCATTCATCTTTTGATGGACATGTAGGTTGCTTCCGTATCTTGGCGATTATAAACAATGCTTCTATGAACATTGGGGTGCATGTGTCTTTTTGAATTAGTGTTTTTGTTTTTTTGGATATATACCCAGGAGTGGAATTGCTGGGTCACAAGTTATTTCTATTTTTAGTTTTGTGAGACACCTCCATACTGTTTTCCAGAGTGGCTGCACCAATTTACATTCCCACCAACAGTGTATTAGGGTTTCCTTTAATCCATATCATCACCAACATTTGTTATTTGTTTTCTTTTTGATGATAGCCATTCTGACAGATGTGAGGTTCTATCTCATTGTGGTTTTGATCTGTATTTCTCTGATGATTAGTGATGTTGAGCATCTTTTCATGTGCCTGTTGGTCATCTGCTTGTCCTCTTGGAAAAAATGTTCAGTTCTTCTGCCCATTTTTAATCTGTTTATTTATTTTTGATGTTGAGCTGTATGAGCATACTGATGGGTTTTTTTGCTGAGGAGAAGCTTTTTAGTTTGATGTAGTCCCACTGTTTTACGTTTGCTCTTGTTGCCTTTGCTTTTGGTGTCAAATCCAAAAAATTATTTCCAAGATCAGTGTTCAGGAGCTTATCCCCTCTGTTTTCATCTAGGAGTTTTATGGTTTTAGATCTTACATGAAAATCTTTAATACAGTTAATATTAATTTTTTCTGTATGATATAAGATGGGGTCCAGTTTCATGCTTTTGCATGTAATTATCCAGTTTTCCTAACACCATTTATTGAAGAGGCTATCCTTTCTCTGTTGTATATTCTTGGCTTCTTTGTTGAAAATTAATTGACCACATATTCACAGGTTTATTTCTGGGATGTTTATTCTCTTCCATTGATCTATATGTCTGTTTTTAATGTCAGACCATACTGTTTTGATTACTGTAACTTTGTAATATGTTTTGAAATCAAGACATGAGATGCTTGAGCTTTGTTATTCTTTCTCAAGATTGCTTTGACTATTTGGAGTCTTCTGTGGTTCCATGCAGATTTCAGGATTAGTTTTCTATTTCTACAAAAAATGCACTAGAGTTGTTTTAATTGTTCAGCTGTGTTACTAAGAACCCAGGATCCTACCTATCTTTATACTCCATTTCCTGAAAATGTTATCTTGTCACCTGTGTCATGGTCAAAATGTGGCTACTGCAGCTTCAGATGCAAAATCTTTGTACAATAGAGGAAGTAGGAGTGAAAATGGAGCTAACAGTAAGAACAGCCACTTGTCTTCCTTAATCAGAAAAGCAAAAGCTTTATCAAAACCCCACACTAGATTGACATGTACACACTGCTATATTTAAAATAGATAACCAACAAGGAGCTACTGAATAACACGGGGAACTCTGCTCAATATTATGTAACAACCTAAATGGGAAAAGAATTTGAAAAAGAATAGATACATGTATATGTTTAACTGAATCACTTTGCTGTACACCTGAAACTAACACAACATTGTTAATCAACTGTATTCCAATGTAAAATAAAAAGTTAAAAAAATAACCCACACTAATGTTCCATTAATTAGGCTACCCAGTGTCATATGGCCATTCATTGCTGTAAGGGAGACTATGAATGTGAGTGTTAAGATGAGGTTGTCCTGAAACAATGCATTCTTTTTTCAGGGAAAACTGAGGAAATGAATAATGAGTAGACAGTTAAAACACTGATCATCTGCCCTTATTACATTTATAGATTTCAGAGACTGAACTCAAACAGAATCAGCATGTTCAAATATGTTATAGGTGGGAATAATTAATCAAATTTAATATGGCATGAAGAATGAAAAGGAGAAAGTAAAACATTTGTTTCATACGTACTTGTCCAAGACAGTTCACATACATTTCCTCCTTTACGTAACCAACTGGCATATAAATCTGTATTTGTTGTATTGTAATTCTCATGTGCTTTCCACTACATACCACGTAGGAATTTTTTGTTTTTTCATTTTAGTGGAGGGAAGTCTAAGCTCACACAATTATGTTTTTAAAAATGCACAAGTGCATATAGTATTTTGTGTTAAAAATCATTTTAAGAAAGTTTAAGGGGTCTTAGTTTAAGACCCCTGTAAGCCAAATGCAGTAAGATTACCAGAAATTTCATATGCACTCCAAGAGTACCTCAGTAGAATAACTTCTAGTTCAAAAAGATTCATCATATGGTAACTAGCTATCTCACATGCAAGTCTCAGTGGCTATGATTTTCATAAGGCACACATTCTGTTGTTCAGAAAGCAGAACTGTCTGTTTTGATTTATAGTGGACTTCATGTTTTATCTTACATTTCCATTTCAACCTGCTGCCAAAAATTTAATCATTTACAGGAAAACAAAATCAAATTGAAGATTCTTTTCAGATCTTTTAGGTTTAAAACTTCCCAGTCCACTTGCTCTTCTCCCTGGGTTTATTTCTGAGTGCCTGGTTTTATATAGTTCTATGATATTGTGGGAGGTATTGTGAAGGTATTAGATCAGTTCTGTTCTCTGAGACATAGACTATTGGTTTGATTTTCAGGATTTCCTCCCTTAGTGTCTCTAAACATCCTGCTGGCTTCTGATCGCAAAATCTAGTAAATCGTGTCCAATTCTGTCCCAGGTCATTTTTGTGAGCAAACCCTATTGCCTTCAGACCATGGCTTCTTTCTTTCAGCTACTTTTAACTACTTCTGTGCCCTGTCTGGAGGAATAGGGAAGGTTACACCCTAATAAATCCTTAAATCTCAAGGGAAATTCAGAGTCATCTTAGGAGGAATTCTTTGCTCCTGACCATTTATTACCCTCTGTGAGGCTGTTGATTCCAGAGTGTCAGATGGCCTAGAACTTATCACTACTTTTATTGAACTACTATTGAAGAATTGTGGCTAAAGGGACTCTTCTATGAAAGCTGTGAAAGTTTCTGTGTTGCTGGGTTCTTCAAACTGTCTACAATCCAAAAACAAAAAAAATCTTAGTTAGCAATGAGAACGGAGATATTTACCTTTGGGGGTGGGGGATGTATTTTCAGTCTTACCAAGTGTGAATCTCTAATGTTAATTACTATATTAACCTTTTTGGCATGTGAAAGCCAGCCAGAAGCAGCCTTTAGGGTTTTAAGGAAGGAGAAATAAGCAAGATAATTTGGGGGAAAATGTGTCAGGAGAAACACTAGTAGTAATAAAACTACTGAGGACCTAAAATACGACTTTAGTTGATAATCAGTGCTGAATCAAAGGCAAGCTTTTTCCCCCTTTCTGGTCCTTGTAACAAATTAATGAGTAGTTCTCCCACTCTAAAATGTTCTTATTTTCAAACAAAAATAATAGAGAATAAATTGCTTTTTTTTAAACACTTGATTTTCTAGAGTGCCGAACCTGAATTTTGTTCATTCCTTTAAATTAATTTAGTGAAGCCCCACCCCGTTTCTGAAAAAAGTACATTGAATATTGCATTATGTTTGTCTAAAGACATGGGATTTGAAAATTTCTGTCCCCAAACTGTCTCTTTTGTGGTGATATAACACTCATGTCACCCACTCTCAGGAATATTCTATGAATTGCCCTTCATGAACATTTACTAGGGCTAGGTACTTTCATTTACTCCAAGAAATCTCTCTAAGCTTTTGTAGATGGTGCATTGTGCAAAGCAGACCTCCAAGGAAAAAATAAATTTTCTCTATTTGGATGTCTAACAAAGACTAGGAACATGCATTTTTCTAAAAGAAATGTAATCATGAGATAGATCAGCTACAATTGTAATGAGTACCTGAGACCTATAACTTATATGTCATGAAAGTTACTGATCTCTTTTTGTAAGAATGAGAAAAATACAGCTTTCTTTCGATACATTGTCATGTGT
Organism: Neophocaena asiaeorientalis asiaeorientalis; assembly: GCF_003031525.2. Taxonomy (NCBI): domain Eukaryota; kingdom Metazoa; phylum Chordata; class Mammalia; order Artiodactyla; family Phocoenidae; genus Neophocaena; species Neophocaena asiaeorientalis. The sequence goes on along the minus strand of NW_020185339.1, from coordinate 20,713,774 downwards.
TTATTTGATAACTTCTAGGATATTTTAACCCATAGGAAGATAGTGTAAATCCTCTATTTTGTTTTCCTACTGTTTTAGAACAATTTTCTCACAGTCCATAGGTGATTATTAAAAGATCACTTTCATTTCATTATGCTAATGCTCACCTTACCTCATCTACCAATTTAAAGACTATTTTGGAGGGAGATCAATCAAGGTGATGTAGAAAAAAAGAAAAAAAAATAGAAAACAAAAAGATGATGTAGTAGATGTGGAGCTCACCTCTCCCCATGAACACATCAAAAATACATCTACGTGTGGAACAATTCTCACCAAAAACTAGTTAGAAACTGGCAGAAAGACTCCTGTACAACCAAGGCTATAAAAAAGATCTACACATAATTGAGTAGAAAGGAAAGAAAAGTGATCTGGTTGGGACCTGTGCCCCTGGAAGGCAATTCAGAGGAAAAGGGAGAATACACAAGTGGAGACCTGCCCTGGGGAGAGCCACAGGTTGGATGCCCTAGACCTGAGGTCTGACGCAGGGGAGGTGAGCCCCCTTGGCTGGTTGAAGGACCCCTGGGACTAACGGGAGGGCTGTGGGAAGCCCATAATATGCTTGTGAGGAGCGTGTGTGCACAGGCTAGCCCCTGAGGCAGGGCAGAGAGAGGTCTGCTCTAGCAGCTGCCAGGTTTCCCACCACCACCTTGGCATGCTTGTCACCTGAGCTGAGCAAAAGCTCCAGCCCTGCTCACTCCCCGTTACAGTTTAGCACCGCATCTGGGGTGGCCAGGGCCAAGGAGACGACTTGGCCTTGGGATGCAGAGGTGACCCCGTGGAGCCTGGGTGGGGTGGTGGCGGCCCTTGTTGGCACTTAAGCAGCATGTCAGAAGGTCCACTGCAACTTGCCCTGATACACACATGGGTCCCACCTGCTCTGTGCGTGGCTCCACAACAGGGCAGGGGTGGTGGAGGCTGGGGCAGTGATCAGCTACAAGGGACCAAGGGGACTTTCACTCAAGACTGCATCTGTGCAGTGAGGGAAGCAGTAGCAAGTGCCTGTATAGGTAGTGCATCATAGACAGCTCAGACCTCTTTATGTGGCCAACATGTGCTTAGAGCCCACATGGGTCCCCCTTGTTTCAGCACTACCTCCTCTGGGGCAAGGGTCTTGGTACTCAGATAGGGGAAAACACACACTTAAAGATAACAGAGCTAGCTTGGGCTAGACCCTCAGGGCTTCTGCTCCAGCAACTTGGGATTAGACCTTACCCCTGAAAGGGCAGTATTGGCCACTGAGCAGAGGGGAAGTCCTTCCTCACACCTATCTTCAGCTCTAGCCCCTCTATCTACAGCCTCACCCCCTGCCAAGGTGATAGCTGCCAGCACACCCTGGGGAAAGATAGGACTTGCATCCACACCAAATCCAGCTCTCCCACCAAAGTCATTGGGCACATGCAGTCTGTATAGGGATGCTCCCACATAAGAACACCCCTTCAAGACCACAATAGGTAACAGTTTCACCTAAATTCATAGAGGCAGAGAAAATTAAGCAAAATGAAAAGGCAGAGGAACTGCTCTCTATCGAAAGAGCATGAAAAAAACCCTGAAAAAATAATGAAAGAAATAAACAATTTACCAGATAAGAATTCAGAACACTGATAATAAAAATTTTAACTGAATTAGGGAAAAGAATAGATGAGCACAGTGAGAATTTTGACAGGGAGCTAGAAAATATTAAAAAGACCCAAGACTATATTAAATTTAGGCAATATAGTGGGTTCAGATATAAATGATCATTTTCATACATTGAAATATTAACACTTTTCTGTATGCATAGGAGCAATATTTCTATTTTGCAAGAGATAGTGTTGATCTTTAAAATTCAGTCGTTTTTTTGTTCTCTGATTTTTATATTCTTGCGATTTAGGGTTTTTAAATATGTATTAAAAGAGATCTTTAGATTTACACAGATTCTTGACATATTTTTACGCATAAATTGAGAAATCATTTTGGGTAACTTATTTCTAAGGCAAACACAACAACTACATCACAACTGCTATGTGGCTAACAGTGATTGAAAGACCATCCTGACTTTACAAATATCAAAATGTGAAAAAAAAAACCACACCATCCTACTCACAACCTTGCTTAAGAAATAGAATAATTCCCAACAATGTTGCTGTTGCTGTTGCGTACTTCCCTGAAGAAGTATCTTCCTACTATCCTTCCTAGAAGAAACCAATGCTGTGAAATTTGTATTTCTTATTCCCTTGTTTTTTCTCTACAGTTTTACCAAATATTTATCCTAAACAACTTATTGTTTGATTTTTAGCTGATATAACAAGATGATTTTGGTTTTTAGCTGATATAAGATAACTATATTACCTGTATTTTTATGTGACCTTTTTTTAAAATTTAGCATTATGTGATATTCATCCACACTACCGTGTATATCTATTATTCATTTTCCATGTTGTATAGTATCCCACTATATGCATATGATTCAGTTTATAAATTCTCTTCTTGATGGACATTTGGGCTGTTTTTAGTGTTTTTATATTACACATGCATCTGCTATAAACATTCTTATTAGTTGTCTCCTAGAAAGCATGTTTGAGGGTTTCTCCAGGGTAAATACATAGGAATGAAATTGCTACATCTAGATTGATGCTGTGCAGTAGAACCTTCTGCCATGATATAAATATTGTAAACATCTGGGATGTCTAATAGGTAGCCACTAGCTGCATGTGCTTTTAAGTACTTGAAATACACCTAATTCATAATGAAGACTTGGATATTTTTTTTTTTTTTTTTTTTTTTTTTTTTTGCGGTACGCGGGCCTCCCATTGTTGTGGCCCCTCCCGTTGCGGAGCACAGGCTCCGGACGCGCAGGCTCAGAGGCCATGGCTCACGGGCCCAGCCGCTCCGCGGCATGTAGGGATCTTCCCGGACCGGGGCACGAACCCGTGTCCCCTGCATCGGCAGGCGGACTCTCAACCACTGCACCACGAGGGAAGCCCTTGGATATTTAATTCTATATAATTTTTTAAATTGAAGTATATTTGACTTAGAATATTATATTAATTTCAGATATATAACATAGTGATTCAATATTTTTATAGATTATGCTCTTTATAAAGCTATTATAAATTATGGGCTATATTCCCTGTGCTGTGCATGACACCCTTATAACTTGTTTACTTTATATGTAGTAGTTTGTACCTCTTAATCCCCCTCACCTATTTTGGCCCTCCCCTCACCCATCTCCCCTCTGGTAACCACTAGTTTGTTCTCTGTATCTGTGAGTCTGTTTCTGTTTTGTTACATTTGTTTGTTTTATTTTTAGGTTCCACATATAAGTGAAAACATACAGTATTTGTCTCTGTCCAATATATTTCACTAAGTATAATACCCTCAAGGTCCATATATAATTTTAATTAATGGATATTTAAATAGCCACATGTGGCTAGTGCTTATAATATTGGACCATGCAGGTCTAGATGATCGACTTTATTGGTGCCGTATGATCTACTCTTTCTCCTTCTCTTGAATGTCTCCTGAAGGGTCAGGTGTCCTTTTTTTCCCCGACCCATAATCTTGAGGAATTAAAGCCATAAAGGTGATAAGGCAAAGGGGAGAACTTATAATGGCTTCATGAGCAAAGGTGTGAGATGGTGCTCCACATGACTGGAGACTCATGTCTTAAGCCGCAGCATAGTTTACATCACTGAATCCACTTTGAGGTCACTACAAGGCTGTGAACACATGAATTAAATCAGAAGACATCATTTCATTCTGAGAATGCATAGTTTTCTACTATTTGTTTAACTGCAGTAAAGCAAGCTGAAATTAGCCATATAAAGATACTTTCATGATCTTGATCTTTATTGGAGCTTTCTGCTTTGCCTTCTGTTTAATAAACTTCCAAAGTTATTTTCCCATTGGTCTCAGATATTGCAAGTGATCTTTAGCTCTCCACTTTCTGCTGTCTCCATGATGTCCCTCCCTATTGCTATGGCTCCATAGTCTTAGACACAATGTCCATCTCTTTCATGTAGTGGACCACTGTTTTTGTAGTGAGACAGGTGTTGAAGTTCTTCAAAAAAAGCCAATTCTGGTTTGTTTGTTTTTTTAATCTGTTACTTGCAGAACTTGAACTAGTTGTGGATGTGTTTCTACTCAATTATTAAGATGCCCTAGATTCCTATACAGGTGAATGTGGCCAGTACATTTTTAAGTGAAAGACCTATATCTGCTCCCTCTTCAGCTGCTCTTGCTTTTATTTCTTTTTCATTAACTTTTCTAGTTCCATATTTGGCTAAGGACTGAAGAAATGGTAATTTAAGTTTGCTGTCGTGTCAGTTGCTACTCTCGTACCTGCTGCTGCCGTTTTGGAAGGCTCTTGAGTCTTCATGCTGCAATCACATAAGAGCACATGCTTGGGGTGAATACACTGAAAATTCTATGAACAGAGTATGTATAGGAGGCATGTTGGAGTCCCTTCCCTCTTCCCCAGGCATAACCAGAGGGGTGGACTAAAACAGCTCAGAAACCATGTGGAGGCTTTGATGTTAACCTTACCCTAATCTCCTTTTTCATGAAGCTGCATGACCCCTGAGCTCTTCTTTTTCTCTGGAACTCACATAGGATGCCCATTGTGTCCTCCATCTGTTGCTCTTAAGAAATAGATAAGTTTTTCATATTAGGGAAATCCATCTTCAGGCATGCTGCTGTTTCTTAAGATCCTTGGATGGAGATGTTTACAAACTTGCAGGGAAGTATCCTGGTTAGCTGTAAGGTGTTTAGGCTTACATAGCCGTTTTCCTTCGTGGCCTGACCACATCAAATAAGGAATTAGAAGAGAAGACTTGAGTAAAGTGCCCAAATGCACACAGCTTATAAATGGCAAATCTGGGATTCAAATGTAGGCCATACATTTCCAGAATCTGTACTCTTTGAGATTCATTATTCTTCATACTGATGCTCTTTAATGTCACTTGTCACAGTTGCAATTTTACATTTGTTCCTTGTTTATGGTAAGCACTCAAGAAAGATTTGTTAAATAAACAAACAGGCAAGCATTTATATAGGTGAGTGGATGCAAGGATGCAGGAGAATATAGTGGCAGGTGGTATTTAAGGCAAGTGGGCTTCTCATTGTAATGGGTTGTCAAAGATAGAGAATATATAAAGATTCCAGTACCTAAGGAGTAAGTGAGTATAAGTGAGATTGGGTAAAATACGATGCCATTTCAGCAATGGATCTGGAATTTAGGATAGAATTTTATTTTCCAGGAGATCAGTAACAGTGACTGAAATTCAGAAGTAACGTAAAGTAGCTGAAAGTATATGAAGGTATATTTGGACTTAATGAAAACTATCAAGGATTCAGTTGTGAAATGAGTCATCAAGCCAGAATCAGATAAACATGAATTTGTACTTGTTTCTGAGTTCCGGTACTCCTTGTATTCACCTGTTGGGGAAATATTTGTTCTAAAAGCCTAAGGAGCCAGGGAATTAGAACTAGACATCAGTAATTTGTTATTGCATCATCTCAACCTTGCATTACTGATGAATTCTTAATCAAATTCAGTGCTTATGGACTGGAGAGTTCTGCTGATTTGAGCTCCTGTTTAATTGCAAACACTTGCCTCTAACATTGTTGAACAACGTCCTAGATTATATCACAAAGATTCATTCTAATATCTCACATCTTAATAGATTAGTACAATGCAGTTTTCATTATTTTAAAAATACAGTTTGTAAAAAATTACTGACTGGGCTGAATTCTCATTCATAATTTTATATTTAATTTATTCATTAATCATTCAATAAGTAGTTATTTTGTTAGCTTTTTGGAATAAGATAATGAAAAACATAGGTACTATTACTATTCTCACAAAGATATTAGCATTTAATGTACAATATGAAAGATGAGCTGAAATTTGCAAACAAAAATGGAATATTCATGATAGAGTGGACAGTATAAACCAAAGCCCAGAAATGAGAATAATCCTGAGGAGTTTGAGAATCTAAAATAAGTTCCCCATAAATAAATTATAGGTTACCAAGAAGAAGGCAAGGCAGGGAGAATGGTGAGAGATGAGACTGTATGGATTAAAACAAAAACAAATATCAGATTGCTAACTAACTGCATGCCAATTATCTTGAAGATTATCCAAATGTCAAATGATGCTATGAAAAGTATTTAAGGAAGTGAATGATATCATTACATTTACGTTTTAAAAAATTGATTCACATGTCTGTGTTGAAAATAAAATAAAGGATAAGCGAAATGTACTATATACATACAATGGAACATTGTTTGACCATAGAAAGGAAGGAAATTCAGTTACATGCAACAATAAGATGAACCTTGAGGACATTATACTAAGTGAAAGAAGGCACAAAAGACAAATACTGTATGATTTCAATTGTGTGAAATATCTAAAGTAGTCAAATTCATAGAAACAGGAAGTAGAATGGTGGTTACTAGGGCCTAGGTGAGGGAGAAATAGGGAGCTGTTTAATGGGTAGACAGTAGCTTCAGTTTTGCAAGATGAAAAAGTTCTGGAGCTCTGTTGCAAAACAATGTGACTTTACTTAACACCCCTGAACTGTACACTTAAAAATGGTTAAGATGGTAAAGTTTATGTTATGTGGTTTAAGACTTTATTTTTTGAGCATTTTCAGTTTTACAGCAAAACTGAGAGCGAGAGAGATTTCCCATATACTCCCTGTCCCCACACATGCATAGCCTTCTTCATTATCAGCATCCCCACCAGAGAGGAGTACTTGATACAGTTGATGAACCTACACTTGACACATCATATTACCCAAAGTCCATAGTTTACATTACAGTTCTCTCTTAGTGTTGTACATTTTATGAATTTGGACAAATGTGTAAGGACATGTATCCATCATTATAATATCATGTGAAGTATCTTCACTATCCAAAAAATCCTCTGTGTTCTGCTTATTTACCCCTACCCCTCAACCCTGGCAACCACTGATCTTTTTGTTTTCATCATAGTTTTGCCTTTTCAAGAGTGTCATATAGTTGGAATCATACAAAATGTAGCCTTTTCAGATTGGCTTTTTTCACTTACTAATATGCATTTAAGGTTCCTCCGTGTCTTGTCATTGCTTGATAACCCATTGCTATCTGTGCTGAAAGGAATTCCATGGTTTGGATGCACTACAGTTTATTTTCCCATTCACCTACTGAACGGCATCTTGGGTGCTTCCAAGTTTTGGAAATTGTGACTAAAGCTGCTATACACTTCTGTGTGCAGGATTTTGTGTGGAATGTTACCTTTTTTTAACCACAATGAATATAATCTAATATTAAAAGCTGATATAGCAGTGATCAGACTTATAAAAATCCAAGTGAGGAAGCCTGGTGACCTGACCTTGAATGGCAATCATGTACATAAAGAAGGGTAATTATATTCAATTTTCAATTTTTTTAAGAGGGAAGAATCAATTTGACCCATGTTATTTATTGTTCTAGGGAAATAAGCTGCAGAATTAATTTGGGTAAGGAAAGAATAATTTCACTTCTGATATGTTGCTTTTGAAGTGTACATCAGCTATCCATACACCATTGGAAATACATGTTCAGATCTCAGGAAAAAAGTTTTAGGCATAAAAATACATTGAATTCTGTTGAGGGTCACCAGAATTCAGCAGTTACCAATACTCTTTCTACAACCATTCTTTTTATGGCAGTAACTCACATTAAAAATGATACCCAAACAGAAGGCAAGAATTCCCTTTAGGGGATTATATTGGGTAATGGGTGGTGGAAAGGAGTATGTAATTTTGAAATTCCCCTTGATGGATTTGATATTAGCTTTCCCCTTCCCAGTGGAAGTTTCATCTTCCTACCCCAGTTAAAGTAACTGATTGATAGTAATTGAAGGTATGGCCATAGATGAAATTGTTTAGATACTTTGTTGGATTAGAAAGGAGCCAAGGAGAATCCTGAGGCACAGTACAATTTAAGAAATGAGTAGAAGAAAAAATTTACTTTGTTTTTATTAGAATTACAAAGTCCCAATCATATTCTCTAACTTTTCTCTACAGCTGTTTGCTTTAAAAATGAGATTAAATGGGGTAGAAATTGGGATGAGAGACAGGAAAAGGGGAGGAGAGGTGTTCTATACATAATAGTCTTTTGTTGTTTTGCTTTTGTTTATTTTACTATTCCTCCTTCTTATGTCTTAGATCCATGGAATTAAAGAAAGCATAGCATGATAGTTTCCCAAAGGTGTACTGAGGTACCCCCCAGAGCACCACAGCAAATACACAGGGGTGCTGTCAGAAACATTGTACCCAATAAGTTAAACAGGCAAGGATGATTTTTTTCAATACTATTGCAACACAGAAGAGACACTGAAGTAAACTCTGCTGAACCAAAAGGCAGGAGTTTTTAAATGTTGGGATAAGCTAGTGGAAAACTGCTGAAGGACATTAGGGTCTGAGTTGGTCAGAATAATTAGGCCATATATGTCTTCTAATTTAAAAGACATAAAAAGTACATACTGATGTTAGTCTCATATCCCCCAACAGAGACTGGAAGATAGTGGCATTATCTTTCTTGATGGTTACATTTCAAAGGGATGGCTCCCAGGTACTTGAGAAAGACATTCCTGGGTTATAAAACTGGCAAAAAGCTGGGAGACTTACAACTCAAAGGGGCAGAGAAAGAATTTACAATTGCAAGTGTTCTGAAGTTAATGCCCTAATCAGGTCTTCTGTCCATTTTTTAATCGGGTTGTTTGTTTTTTTGGTATTGATTTGTATGAGCTATAGTTTCTAACGACTTGATGAGGGCTGAAGGATCACTTCCAAGCTCACTCACATGGCTGTTAAAAGAGGTTCATATAGTTGGTCACAACATGGCTTTCCTAGAGCAAGTGATAAGAAAGAAAGAGACAGAGACAGAGACAGAGTCAGAAGTTACAGTGCCTTTTGGGACCTAATCCTGGAAGTTCCATACTATCACTTTTGCCATATTCTGTTTTCCACACTAAACAATCTTGGTACAGTGTAGGAGGAGGCTGCACATCAAGAGCCATGGATCACTGGAGGCCAATTTGAGGCTGGCTACCACGGTAACCTAGAGGCAGGAAAAGAGAATGTAGTCAAATTCACAGATGGGTGATTTTGCCAAATGGATAGACTGGCAGGATATTGGAAAGGTGAGTTAAGAACATTGACAAGAGATTAGGTAAGCTGTTAGGATATGAAATTTGATATATAAATGAAAGAAAGTGAAGGATCTGTTAGGTAGGAAAGAAGTATGGGAATATTGGAGTGAGATAATAATACAGTTGGATAATTAAAAGGATAGGAGTTTGAAATTATAATTTCAAAGTATTATTTGAATAATATTTGGAGATTATTGAAAAGGAACTGTTAAGTCAGGATGGCAATTGATGTGGTGTGGAAAGAAAGACCACAAGTTAAGTTCTGAAAACTTTATTGTATTAGAAGAAATGACCGAGCTCAAGACAAAGATGAGGAAGGAATATTTTTAGTCAAGTGGACGAAGCGTCAAAGAAACAACATTTAACCACTACCTACTCATGAGCAAAGAAGAGAAACGTCCTGGAAAGCAGTCAAAGTAGAGAGACTCTAGGTCACAATTTTAGTGTTCACTAGATATATGACTTGAAAAGAGTTCGTGTAAAGTCGTTCCCTCATCAACAAGAAATTCTTTAATTAAAAACAAGAATGAAGGGCTTCCCTGGTGGTGCAGTGGTTGAGAGTCCGCCTGCCGATACAGGGGACACGGGTTCATGCCTCGGTCCGGGAAGATCCCACATGCTGCGGAGCGGCTGGGCCCGTGAGCCATGGCCGCTGAGCCTGCGCATCCGGAGCCTGTGCTCCGCAATGGGAGAGGCCACAACAGTGAGAGCCCCGCGTACCGGGGGAAAAAAAAAAAAAAAAAAACAAGAATGAAGACCTGAGGATTTATGTAAAATTGTTATCCATAGAATGGAGTTCTCAGATAACGTGAATTGTAGGATCGGGTAAAAAGAGGAGCAACATTAGAGGAGAGGAGCAAGGTAGAATACGATGATGCGGTAAGGGCTCTCATATTGGAGAGTGTTTAAAGATTACAAGGATGTGTGATAAATCAGATTTAACTGGCTATAAATTAAACAAGAAAATTAATTGCACCAGTCCACTGAGGGTAGGCTCTGTGGTAACCCTTTCTGGGTTTCACTACAACCCTGGGTGGAGTATTCTTCTGAAGAAGTTCAACCTGGTAATGAATGCAAAAGCCCTGATAGTTCATGATTTAAATGAAAATACCATATAATGTTTAACGGTTGAAGTGACTAGCATTTCTGCAGCAACAGTGCATGAGCCTCTAGTGTGTCACGATACTTTTTGAAATGAATAGGAAGCTTAGTAGAATAATATTCTCTACACAACAGTTGTTGCGTGGGGGGCACTAACATAAGAAAGAAGTGATAATCCAACTATGAAAGGTGGAAGATTTATTGACTCTACCATATGCAACTTGGAAACAGTTGCAGAAGTTTTGTAAAGCTACTAACTTATATTGAGCTTACTTTCTTACTGTCTGCTGCAGTAGTAAGCTCTTTGACAGTGGTGGTGGTAGTGCAGAAATGAAGAAAAGAAATTGCCTATTTATGTCCATTTTTAAAGGATAATTCAAGTATTCGATCTCAATTATAACACCCCATCTATAGAATGTTCTTCGTTATTTGACATGTTTTTAAACTTTGATTTTCTTGAGTGCAGAAAATACGTTTAATTTGTATTTGAACTTTCAGTGCCTAATATAGCCCATAGTAGGTGCAAAAGGGATATTATTTTTATTGCACAATTTAAGAAACAAAATATTTAACTAAAACTTGCCCAGGGTTACAGTCATCACTTTAAAAGGTGAAGAGGGAGAGAGAAAGAGAGAAAAAGCTATTTATACCATAGACTTTGCTGACTCAGTATTTATCCATTGTATTTATATTTTTCTATATATGTGTTTTTCTGTCAATTTAGCTTCATTACTCTTTGAAGATTAGAGTCTACCAAAGGCAATTTAGAACCATTCTCACTTAATTAGGAAAGAGCTATTTGAATCCTGATCCCCACCTTGAAAATCATCTCATAGTTTCTTTTAGTGATAGATGTAAAACATATCTGAAGATTCTATCATTTTGCTATTATCAGTAATTACTTACATTAGTAAAACTACTGAGTTAACATAAACTTGTATACAAAAGGTTGGCAATTCCCTAGGCTTATATCTCTTCTATAAATTTTCTTCATTTCATGAAAATTTCTAGTGTTGCAAACATAATAGTGAGCTAGATTAAATGAAAATAAGTTGCCAATTGTTTGGGGACTTTTATTTTTCAATTCTTAATAGTCACAAAAAGAAACATATACTTATGAATTTATCTTAAGTTTTTTTTAATGCATCAGTATTTCTATCCTTTCCACCACCCTCCATCCACAGCTTGGAATTTCAATGGGAAAATAAAACCTACAAAATGAAAACGAAAATCAATCTTCTTTTATTAAGGAACAAATTAAATTGCCCTTCTAAAGTAATGATTTTTACCTTAAAACAGTGATAACTATCTTGTTGTTCTGTCAAGTCTTCTCACCTTCTTATCTTACAACAGTTAACCTTAATAATTGCCTCACTTTCAAACTCTTCCTGACTTATGGCTCTTTAAGCACTTCTGTTAAGCTTGATCGTTTACTTACACTTGGTGTGTGTGTTTGTTTTTCCCTTCTGGTAATTGATATCTGTGTTAAATGGATTTTCAACTGTGTTATTGTAGCTTCCTCTAGGCAAAATGACAGGATACCAAATTCTGATTGTCTTTTTTTTGGGGGGAGGGGTGTCATTCAATATTTGATAATACGTAGTGAACATGTTGATAAGTACATAAATAAGAAGGTATGGTCCCATAATACCAAACTTTAAAAATATATCTTTTAATGTGGAAATTGCATTTTTAGAATCTCAAAGTAATTTCTGTGCTTAGTCACATTTTATCTGTGTGGATAGGTCAATTATTGTCCTAACCTTCAATAATATGTCCAGCCATTAAAGAATTATAGTACTACTTATGTGAATGACATTTATTTTAGAATATACCTTTTTTCTTTATAATTAATAACTCCCTCCCCCAATTGTTATTAAAAATAAGAAAAACTATTCTAGATTAGCTTTAAATTTTATAACTATCATTGGTTTCATATTTATAAATGACTCCTTTGGTTGTCTTATTTTGAAAAGGAAATATCTTCCTGATTTTATCCCTCAAGACCTTAGCTAGCCAATTCAAAACAAGTATGGTTGTAATAAATTAAGAATTGTGTGCGTGTGTTTTTGTGTGTTTCTTTGCCTAAGATTGAGCTAGCTATTGATTAAAGTCATTTGAGATATTATAATATCAAAACCAACAGTCGCACCTATTGTCATGTCCAGTGAGCACAATCTGTGCCGAGTCCTCTACTAAATATTTTAAGTATTCTAACTTGTTTTATTTTCACAACAATTCTGTGAAGTCAGTAGTATAAACTTTATTAAAAGAAGGGGAAATAAATCCTCAGAAAAGTTAAATAATTTTCTCAGTGTTATGACTTGTAAATGGTAGAGCAGGAATTTTGACTCACATACAATGTGTGTTATGTTTGTAATTACAGTACAAATAAGTGAAGGTTATTATGAGGAAAAACGCAAATCCTAAATACAGAGAGAATCTCAGAATTAGACACAGGCTTCTTTCCATCAAGCTCAAGGAGATTGTTACCTTGCTTTTAATGAATGGTGCAAGAATGAAAACACAGCTTCTCTTTTTTTTTTTTTTTTGTTTAACACACCTTCTCTTAAATGTTGAGTAAATATTTACTTTATAATACATTCACCATTCTTTTGATTTAGGGAAAATACTTTTGTCTGCTTATATGACTTTTAACTTTAAATATATTGCATATTTAAAAAAAAATACATGGATACTACTACAGATCTATGAAAGACATAGTAAAAAGGGCTTATAACTGTTGTACTGGAACATGAGGATGGCAGGATGGGAGAGAGGTCTACTATGGAAAATGTTATATATAATCACTTAAATGTGTACTTATACAAGTACTGAAAAGGTATCAGTACCTAACCTACCCTGTCTGATTTCATAAGTGATTTAAAGAGATCTTTAAGTATCTATGACATATACTTTTATGGTTCAAACTACAATAATTTCGAAGATTATAAAATAGATTTGAAGCCAAGACTAGGAAATTAAAGAGTCAACGAAATATATTTAAAATCTGTTTCCTGTGGAAGGCAAAGAACAAAGGTATAAAACTAAAGAATGAAAGTTTACTAAGTACTCTGCTCTCCATTTGTTTTCTGTCACCTCACATATAGTCTGGATACCATACTTTACAACAGAGCCCAATGTAAAAGAATAAGATGTATTTGCAGTGAATTGGAATAGGTTGAATATTACCTTGTTTCATATTCTACAGTGCTGTCTATTTTAAAGAATAACCTTCTTTGAAGTAAGGCTCATAATCCTCTCTCCAAGACATGTATTCTATCACAATTCTCATCTCTGCTGTATGATGATAGAGCAAATAGGTCAACTGATCTCTGCCTTGCAACTATGAATGAAAGTAACATTGACTTGCATCTCATTCATCTTTTTGCAAGAACACAAAATAGAAGCTGCGTGAAAACTCAGCAGTGGCCTTTCCCATGGCAAAGGGTAGAAAAATTTTCCCCAAATTTGGAATTACATTCAGTACTCTCTGCATGGCAATATACTCTTACTTTTTCTGAGTTATTCAGCAAAAGTGAAGTACCATATAAGTTGTAATATGTTTTTGATATCATAAGTTCAACTTTATTCAATAATCTTTACCCTGAATTTGAAGTTCATTAGGGATGATGAACATAGAACTTTTATGAAACTTTATGTAACTCCTCAGTGTACATATTAGTATTTTCATAGTTGTTATTCATACCTGAGATTCTTCGTCCATTGGTCAGTGAAATGAAATTATGTTTTCTGAACTGTGTCATGGTATAGTGTAGTGTTTAAGAGGACAAATACTGGAGTCAAATTGCCTGAATTTGAATCTCAGCACCATATGTTATTTGCTGACGGACCTTGGTCAATATACTTAGTTGCCCTATTCTTAGATTTCCTCAATTTTCACTTAAGTATAATAGTAAGGGTACCTACCTCATAGAATTTTTACTAGAATTAAATTTCTAGACAGATGTAAAGCACTTAAAACAAGACTAGGTTTAAAGTAAATGCTCTAGAAATTTTCTAATAATAATTTCATAATTATACACGTTTTACTGTGTGATATATATATTGCTTTACGTCATAGGCATTTATACACATTCAGTTATATATTATAGACATTTGTGTATGTCTAGCTACACATTACCAATAGTCTATACTTTTACGTGTTTATATGATATGAGAAAGATTAGGTATAGTATTTCTAAATCTGTCTTTACTAATGAAAAGAATAAGAGCTGGGAGCATACTCAGCATCTCTATACTTATGATAGATTTAGGCTGAAAGATAATTGTTATTGAATTATTAAATTCCATTATTAAAGCACACAGAAGATATTCAAAATGCATTAAAAATTTGAGAAACTATTTGAAGTTAAGGCCTTTTGCATTTGTTGATCACAACTGTGTATTTTCCTCCCAAACATAGGGTAACACAGCCTTTATGCTGAAGGTGAAAAAAGTGAAATAAAGGAAGAGTTGATATAGTTACAACACAGGAGATATTTGTTCCCAAACAAGTTGATGTTAGATGAGTCTAGATTTTAAAGAGGTCAATGTAGGTTGAAAATCTAAGTAAGGACTGGAGGATAAAGTGAAGTATATAAAATAAATGAGCCATGGGGAATAAATATGGGCAGGGCAGTACAGATTAAGAGGGGATTAAATAAAAAACTTGAATTTTCAAAACAAATAATTTTTTTAGAATAGGCATATGACATACTCTTTCATTTTGAAGATATTACCTTGAAAGCATTGAGTTCCAAGTTTTTGGAGTAGGGCAGAAAGGTTTTAATGGTGAGGAATTATAAGATTTAAATGAATGATATGATCCACAGTATAAAAAGAATTTAAAATGGTAGAGTTGGAAGTATCCTAATATATTATACAGGCTTAGAAAGTTATTAGGACTTGGTCATGTAGCATTTTCCAAGAGTGAAACAGAGTTGAAACTTTTTAAAAAAGTTCTTTAGCACTAAGGAACATTTGATTTTTTTTCCTTTTCTTTTTTTTTTTCCAAGACTTAAAGTTCTGAGAATGAGTGTAATGACTTTAGAATGTGCTTTGTCTGGAATTCCCTGGCGGTCCAGTAGTTAGGACTTCGTGCTTTCACTGCTAAGGGCCCTGGTCTGGGAACTAAAAAAGAATGTGCTTTGTTGTTGTTGGGGGGTGTATGTGTGTGTATGCGTGTGTAATTAAATTTGGGTAGAACATTGACTGAAAATGGAGTGTCTGTTTTAAATTATTTGTATTTTTCCAAAGTTTTTTTTTGCTAATATATCAGTAATCATGATCAGAATCTGATATTTACTTCAAATCTCAGATACTCTTTCAAAACATTTATTAAAAGAGTCCATGTTCATTGCTTATCTTTCCATACTTGTTAATTAACCTTTTAAAATATTAAAATACCTTATATATCAGAATTCATACATAAATAAATTTGTAACACAATTTTTGGTTATTTTTCCTTTAAAGTAAAAGCATTTTAAATTGTTTTTAGTAATCTACACTTATTACCTTTACTGCCTTGGTTTTAACCCAACAAATTGGCTTTTGCTTCCTCATCCTTAATTCTCTCTCTATGTGTGTGTGTGTGTGTGTATATATATATATATATATATATATATATATATATATATATACACACACACACACACACATAGAGAGAGAATTAAGGATGAGGAAGCATTATATATATATATACACACACACACACACATATATATGTGTGTGTGTGTGTGTGTGTGTGTGTGTGTATATATGTATATGTATATGAGGGTGTGGGGGAGAGAGAGAGAGAGAGGTGATATTATCCAGAATAGCTCTAGGTACTAGGAACAAATATAGAGAAGATACATTTTCACAGTATTTTCATTTCCATAGAGAGAAGTAGGTAATGAATAAATAAGCACAGAAAATGCCTAGAACTAACTAAATGATGTGGAGTAACCAACGTTAATTTTATTGAGTATTTGAGCAGACCTCTCTGAAGTTGTGCTATTCTAATTTTTTTCAGAGAAGCTTAAAAAAGAACCTGCGTATTATGTGAAACATCCTGATTTTTAAATGTTGGGAGCTAATTAGACAGTTTCCAAAACACCATACAGGCTACTACTTTATAGACTAAATGGAGTATTGTTACCCGAAAGCTGAGTTCGCCTGTTGTTGGGTATCCAGCCAAAAGACACAACCAAGCCAGTGATTGGGAGAAGGAAGGATTTCTTACTTGCAGCAAGTAAGGAGAACACCAGGGATGTTTCCCATAGCAGTGTATCCCTGAACAGCAAAATTTGGGGAGGTTTTAGGCTAAGGGTACATGCGTATTCATGAAAGGATTTGGGTGTTGTATGCAGATTCATGAAGGGGCTTGAGCAGAGGAGAATTCAGCACAGAACTGGGACAGAAGTTGACACAGCCCAAGCTTTAGTTGAGTGAAGTCATGAAAGTCAGAAAAGGTCAACATCATCATTCCTTACATTCCAGTTGGTCTGATGGTTGAGGCTAGACAGGGCTTTGAATTCTGCAGAACAGCTCAAGAAAGTGCTTCAGGCTAATCTTTATCATTAAGATAGAACCCGGAGTCTTTACAACTGATTTATTATCTTTGCTGTTGTTACTTCTCTTGCCTGATAAGTTTGTTCCTGCATTCTTTTTTTCCCCCTTACGATAATTAACTCCTGAGAACTGTTCAAGGGCAAGCAATGTGGCCAGGCTTAGATCACAAAATGGCTTAGGCCGAAAATGGCTTCTCTTATGTCAAGAAAGCCTGGTTCTCTTTCTCTGGGGACCCTCACCCTATCCGTTTATAGTGTATCTGTGAACATCTATGAACATCATTCCTGTCTTTTTTTTTTTTTTTTACAATCCAGTGGCTACAGATGCTAGAACCATACTTCTTGACATTGAATAGTGATTCTACCAGCTACTAGCTATGTGCACTTGAACAAGTCAGCTAACATTCCTGTGCATCAATGCCTCATATGTAAAATGGGCGTTTCAGTCAGAGTCCAGTCAGGAGACAGGAACCACATGGTAATTTGAAAAAGAGACCTTTAATATAAACAGTTATGAACTATAATGTGGATTACCTATAAAGGGTAAAGAGAGCTCTCAAAAAATACCGTAGGGCTGAGGAGTGTACTTGAGAAATGAATAAACTTGGAAAGTGTCTCCCTTCCCCAAGGTTGTAATTCAGATCTCATTAGCTATAGTTATTAGTTATAACTAAATAGATTATGGAGAAGTTCTCTGGGTGGTTCCAGGTCAGAACTGATTCACATTCTCTGGGCAGAGGCTGGTGGATGGAGAACAACAGCCAGATGCAGCAAAAAGGAAGTAACTCTCTGGTGTGCTGGCAGCTTGAGACTGGGAAATCTGCCCTGGGAGGTACCTTGGAGTCTCATTGGGAATAGTCCCATGAGTACAGCGGAAACTCAGTTTGGGAGAGCTCCACTGAATGTTCACAGAAACCATGGTGGGTGTACAATCAAAGCAAGAAGAAGAAGAAAACACAACAAAATTTAAAAGAAAACACCAGGACTGGGAAGAGATGTCCCTTCTTCCTAAAATGGCTCTCCGGTGCTATCTACTGTCAAAGCTTAGTATGGAGCCAACTGCAAAGGACAAATATTTAAATATTTGAATATTTGACTCAGAGAAATATTTAAATATTTCTCACTCAATTTTCTCAAAACAGACAAAAATGGTTGGATGTGGAGGTAAAGAGCAATAAATTGATAACTGGTTCATTAGTTTCCAAGGGATTTCACAACAAATTACCACAAACTGTGTGGCTTGAAACAGCCAAAATTATTCTTTTATAGTTCTGGGGCCAGAAGTATGAAATCAGTATGTTGGCAGGGCTGTACTCCCTCCAGAATATCTAGGAGAGAATCCTCTTCCAGCTTCTGGTGGCTGTCAGCATCCCTGTGACTGCATCACTCCAGTCTCTACCTCTGCTTTCCCATTGCTTTGTCTTCCTTTTTTTTTTTTGGTTGGCAAATTTTTGCTTCCTTTTTCTTTTCCTTTTCTTTTTATTTTTTAACATCTTTATTGGAGTATAATTGCTTTACAGTGTGCTTTGTCTTCTGATAGCTCTCATATGGACATGCTTAGGGATAACCTGTGTAATTCAGGATGATTTCATCTCAAACTATTTAACTTATCTACATATGAAAAGATCTCTTTACAAATAAAATCATGTTTCTGTGCAGGTTCCTGGTGTTAGGACATTGACATATCTATTTGGGGGCCACCATTTAGCCCTCTCTGTTGGGGATTATGATAACAGTGTTTGACTTACAACCTTCTTAATGATAATAAATTAATTATTTAAAATACTTAGAACAATGTCTTGTTCATAACAAGTACTCAAAAAGTGTTTGTTGTTGCTGTTATCATCATCATCACCCGCCACCGCCACGCCACCACCACCATCACATCATGATGGTTACTGTTCTCTCTAGCTATCTTTCTGATTCCCCACTCACTGCTCTTCTGTTCCACTTGATAGATGGGATAATTATATGATAATTAGAAATTGTACCCTGACTCTCTATTTGCCAGATAAGTGATCTTGAACTTAACTTCTAAAATGCAGATATTTCATTTCATTTAACTTATATGCAAGTAGTCTTATCCTGATTGAAGATAAAGAAATTAAACCTCACAGAAGTTAAATAACTTATTCAGTGTCACTTTGTAGATGGTGGTGACATTTAGTTTAGTCTTCGTGATATAGTATTTAATTACTATTACCATTACTGATACCAACTGCTACTTTTATTATTACTGTTATCTTCATTAATGATATTACTATCTACCTTTAAAAAACAAATGTTAAAGATTTCTCTGTCTCCCTCATTTCCCTTATTCTCTCTTTTTAATTAATTAATTAACAATTCTTGGAAGTCTGTCAGTTAGAAAGAAACACAATTTCCTGAATTGACTTTCTTTCCTAATTACCTCTGTAATTGCCCTTTCCTATTATTTTGTACCCTTGTAATACCATACCCTATTAACTGGTATCTCTAACTTTTGTGTCTCCCTTCCCCAGTCTTTATTCCACATAGCAAATAAAAAATTATGTTTGTGAAGCACAGATCTGTTGTCACTCTACTGCTTTAAATTTCTTTAATGATTTTTAAGGTTCTCCATTATCTGGAGCCAAAATATTTTTTAGCCTTATCTTCTGCTTATGTAAACTAGGCTGCTCCCACAGAGTACTACTAATGATTTCTCTAAAAATATCATAAACCCTTTATATTTGTTCACAGTTCTCCTTTCATAGTATTTGGAATTTAAATCCAGCTCAAATATCACCTCTTCTACAAAATCTTACTCCAGAGCTCAAAACATAAAAGAACTTTTATCTTCTGTGCTCAGACCAAGTATGATCTTTGATTTCACTACAAGGAGCACCTGATGAATGGAACCACATAACTAGAAACCTAGATTCTCTCTCCTGGAGAGTGATGGATGCTCCTCTTCACTTTTCTGGAAGTAGGAATATAAAAGAATGTTACATATTGTCAAATGACAAAGACTAAACAAAAGTTTTTGTGTTTTTTTAAAATTAAGGGTCCACATTTTATAAATATTTATAAGATTTGTAATATTTTGCTCCATTGTTTCTTTACCTCATACAACCCAGAATTTCTTTTTGTCAAATAACGCATATCAGATTATTCTAATTTTCTCTATATTTTCCAGGAATAAAGTGAAATTCCGTTACTTGAATTTACTTTACAGTACATTTTTGTAGTGACTAATGCCCATCATTTTTTTCTCACTAGCCTGCTATGAAGTAAGTACGCGTAATGTAGTTGCTCAAAAAAACTTATTGTACTCCCGCTATGTGTCATGCAATATAATAATAACTGGATCTATTAATATTATATTATTTCAGGATTTATCAGACCTAAACTACAAAGATAAGTACCGCTCAAGAATCTATATATCATGTCTAAACTTTAAATCTCCAAAGTGTTCTTTAGCTTTACTTAGAGGTTGCTTTCCAATTTAATTATCTAACAGCATTCCGTATGATTCTGATTTGTATTATTTATTAACATTGGCCTTCTTTCTGTTTCTTTCCATTACCTTAGTTTCTGTTTGATTCTTTTTTTCTTAATCAATACAATTCCGATCCAACTAACATACATTGGTTTCTTGCTATGTGTCAGAAAGTGTGCATGGTGCTTTCTCATGCAACATTGTATTTAATCTCCACAACAAATTTATAAAAGAAGATTTTTTTTGCATATGATGACATATTAGCAGGAAGATTAATGAATTTCAAAGTCAGAAGGTGATTAAAATTACAGAGGTAATATAAGTACAAAGCAATATGATTTGTTCCATCTTTTATAATTATTCCACTCTATTCTTATGTGTCCTCTCTCTCTCTCTCCCCCCCTCCCCCTACCTCCCTCCCTCCTTCTCTCCTTCCCTCCCTCCTTCCCTCCCTCTCCCTACCTCCCTCTCTTAAGTTTTCTAGAGATATTTCATAGTATAGTTTTCTTCAGTATATACAATAGAATATTTTATCTGAGCCAAGAGCTGGGCTTATATATAGTAATGAGATTATACTCCTTCTCCAACATATACCTTTAACCTTTAGAGTTTTGATGTTGCTAACGGATTTGGCTATGTGTTTTTTTTTTTTTTTTTTTTTTTTTGGTCCGTCGCGCAGGCTCAGCGGCCATGGCTCACGGGCCCAGCCGCTCCGCAGCATGTGGGATCTTCCGGGACCGGGGCACGAACCCGTGTCCCCTGCATCGGCAGGCGGACTCTCAACCACTGCACCACCAGGGAAGCCCCTGGCTATGTGTTTTATATGTTTGCATACAAGAATTTACCTAGAGATATGGGGGAGGAAAGCACTAAATAAAGGTGGTAGGATCTGGGTCACATTTATTTGAGGATTAATTTTTAATTAATATTGTTTGTGAGATAATTATAAATTCATATGTAGCTTTAATAAATAATACAGAGAACGTATGTACACTTTACCCAGGTTCCTCCAATGGAACATTTGCAAAAACTACAATATAATGTGGTGACCAGGATATTGACATTGATACAATGCACCAGTCTTAGAGTTCCCTGTTTGTACATGTGTTTGTGTATTTAGTTCTCTACAGTTTCATGTGTAGATTTGTACATACCATCACAGTTAAGATACTGAATATCTCTGTCACCATAAGGATCCCTTGCACGGCCCTTTCCTAAAACTATACTTCCCTTCCACACTGCCTTTCCCTCTACCATTTCTAACCCTTGGTAACCACTGGTCTTTTCTCTATAAACTTCCTGGTTTAATAATATTGACACTGACAAAAGCTAGATTGTTTCTAAAGTCTGTTCACCATGAAGGTAGAGAGCTTATAGGCTAGTTGCTATGGCGTAGTCAAGATGGAGAATTAGTTCAGGGTCTACAGTGGCTGATTCTGGAAAAATTTTGGATCCAGCTATCCTTGTGGCACCTTGTGCCATATACAACTGGCAGTAAGAATGAATCTAAAGCCTGGTAAATTTTGTAGCCCACACACATGTAATATTGTTGATTGAGCATATATACCTCTGAGGAAAGCACCATTTTAACTTGTATCACAGGGAATTCATTCATTCACCATATATTTATTATACTGTTGATACCCTGGTGGTTCCACCAGAGATATGCACCAGATGATGGCTGTGGGCCAGTCATCTTAATCAAGTGAATTCACCAGCCTTCAGCAAGGAGTGACCCTTGTGCCTCCAACTTCCATGATAGAGGTGCCAAAAGCATCAAGAATAAGTGACTTTGTCAGAGCCTCAAATGCTCTGGGAAGCCCAGGTGTTTGGCCAAGGATACCACAATAGTGAGCATAAGCACTGTATATAAGAACATACCCTTTAAGTCCCAGGTACCTTGGGACCACCAACTTCTTCAAATAATTTATCCTCTTCTTTTTAAAGGAGTATCACAGAGGAAGGTCTTTCCTCTCTGTGACGGTGGCATGCATCATGTACCCATGTGTGCTAGCAGTATTCATAGTCTCCCATCATTTCATAATTTTTAGCTACATTGACTGCAACAGCAGTAGTGAAAGTGGGAATGGTAATCGTGGCAATGTATGTCATGAAACTTTCAGGGCAACTGTCATCAAGCTCAACAGTCTTTCAGCTCTGAAGGTATATCTGTGTTCCTGCTCTACTGTCAAACACTGAGGGAAACCAGGGCTGGTAACTGCAATATCAGCAAGCACACTTTGAGATTTAGGGAAATGTCAAAGGAGGTAGTTCTGAGAAAAGTCTTCTTGCTAATTTGGATGGGGGTTCAGAATCTTAATGTAAGGGTGGCCTCATTTATGCCCTAGGGTGGTGATAATTCAGCATACTAGAAACATATTTCAGTAAAGAATTTAGGCTAACGGAGGCCTTCATTAGCATATGTTCATATTAACAGTGGCTTTTATCTGCCTGCGTTGACTAATTTTGTTTTGTTGTGTTTTCTGATTAGTTAACTTAGAAGTTATTTCAAATTTAATATGCTCTTGTACTCTACCACTGTGTTGATTTTATAAACCTGCCATTAGTCAGTGTTATATTAAACAAATAATCTTAGATTTAGTAACAGAATGGGTATATTTAGGATAGCACTAAATAAGCAGGCCAGCCTTGTGCCAGGATTGATTTTTTTTGGTAAAGAACTGTAAACTCATTATACTACACAGTAGACATTGTGTAACATGAAAAAATATTCCTAAAGGAGTCAACGAGGTTAGAACTTAAACCTTTGATTCCCCAAATAATTTTTATTTAGCTTGATTTCAGTGATGATAGAAGAATTCTTTAAAAGACAGATGCTACAAAAACTGAAATAATAAAAGCTGGGGGCTGAGGGAAATGGGAGAGATGGTGTTTAAGGGTAAATACTTGCCACTGCTAGATAAATAAGTTCTGGATCTAATACACAGTACAGTGATTATAAGCAACAACACTGTATTAGAAACATTAAACTTGCTAAGAGGCTAGATTTTAAGTGTTCCCAGCACTAAAAGAAATGATAATCACATGGTGTGATAGAGGTGTTAGCTAACACTCTTATGGCAATCATATTGCAATATAAATGTATCAAATAGATATGTTGTACACCTTAAACTTACACAATATTGTATGTCAAATATAACTCAATTAAAAAAACACTTCCAATAAAAATAATAAATTAAAATGTGTTAAAAAATAGATAAAAGCTAGTACTAGTTAAATTTTTATTTATTGATATCCAGATATTTGAACCTAAATTATAGGGTCTAAAAATAGGCATAAAAATAGATCAGTTAAATGGATATAAAAATAATACAAAAGGACAAGCATTACATAAAATAATGGCCAGATGTATCCATCACTTCGAACTTCCTGTCAGTAAACCATACTCCTATTCTGCTGTAGGAAAAAAATCCCAAAACACTGCAAGTGGAATTAGGGTATAATGTTTAGAGTCTGAAGCTCTACATCTTATAGTTACAAAGATACATGTCTCTGAGATTTTCCTCTTTTGCTCCTAGGGGTACCAGACTCAAGGAAATGACTGATTTGGGGTTTTGTCAGAGATAAATAAGTAGAGAGGAAGGGGGAATTGTACCACCTGACCTCTGAGAACTGACATGTCTCATAGCCCTGTGAGAAACAAAGGGAAAGCCAGTGAGAGACTGGCAGACCGTGTCAGGGAAGATGATTGCACAGGAGCAAAGCAGCAGGAAGGACATGGTTGTGTTTGAGGAGGGCTTTACTGAAGAAAATCCCAACAAAAATGGAAGGAACACCTGTTCTGGACAGTCACTGAGATGATACTGAGCAATGAGATAATGAGATGAGCAGCTGTATGTGCACATGGGCAGATGTTGATGTGAGTCTTCTTAAAGCATTCTTTATGTCCAAGTCCCATTGGTAATAGGAACTGCATTATCCTGCTGTGGAAAAGGCTTCAGATAGTATTGTTGATGGTACTATATACTTACACAGAATAAGAAATATTATGTAATATTTATTTGAATATTGAACAATATTCTTACTGTTATAAGAATGTGAACAGGGCTTCCCTGGTGGTGCAGTGGTTGAGAGTCCACCTGCCGGTGCAGGGGACACGGGTTCGTGCCCCAGTCCGGGAAGATCTCACATGCCGTGGAGCGGCTGGCCCGTGAGCCATGGCCGCTGAGCCTGTGCGTCTGGAGCCTGTGCTCCACAATGGGAGAGGCCACAACAGTGAGAGGCCAGCTTATCACAAAAAAAAAAAAAAAAAAAAAAAGTGAACAAATACAGATTGCTTGCTCTTTAAATTATAAGCATCGGGAATTTATTTCTGTTGCAAAGTAGGGTTACATTTAATCTCTGAAGTAAAATGGGTTTTTCTGCTTTAGCTTGGATTCATTTCATTCCTATTTCACCCAAATTCATGTAACACTGTGAGAACGGTCCCAAAATAATCTCTACATTCAGTCAAAAACATCTGCAGGGGAGTCTTCCATGTTCAGATCAATGTTTCCATGAAAGAGAAGCAGCATTTTGAGGCTATTCTGGTGCTTCATATACTGGCGTTGCCACCTGGGAAAGCTTTCAACTCCCTGCACCCCAGTTACTTCAGTGAAGATGATATTCATTTCCTACGAGTGTTGTGAAGACTAAAAGAGTTGTGAAGCCACTGGAATTAAGTCTGGCACAAATGAGGGTTCAGTAAATATTAGCTCCTTTAGTCACCAGTTTATAGAAGTTAGGCAAAAGAGATGCAGGCTTTTTCCTTTAGGGAGATCATAACTTAGTTTTCAAAACCACTGATTTAAAAAAAAAAAAAAAAAAAAAAAAGAATGTGAACAATAGACAGCTTGCTAATACCAAAGACACCTTGATAAAGCATCATCTTTATTTCTTAGCATTACAAAATTTTTTACCAGAAGGAAAACAGCGCAATCAGGCGAAGAACAAGTTTCTTCCTTCTCTGAATGGGCCACATGAGGAAGTAAGGTAATTAGGTATAAGTAAATATCATCCCTAATTCATTCCTCCCCCTCCTTCTGATATTATAGGCTTGGGGAATATAGAGTTCTACTTACTACTGTGGACAGAAAGCAGTGGTGCTCTGTAAAAAGCCAGTATCGCATTCCTTGAAGAATGTTTCCTCTTAAAATGATATCCTGAATTGCAAAGACATTTCTCTGACTTGTCCAGGACAGAGTTAAGTCTTAGTCTAAGTGAGGAAAGGACATTGCATCTGCAAACCTCTTCATGCATTCTGAGGGAGGAAAACAGAACACTATAAGAGAATATTCCTAGAGAAAATATAGAGAGTAGTTGGGTTTATTATTTCTTATCCTAAATGCAATCTCATCCTTCTAAGAGTTTTGGTTTTGTAATCTCTGATCTTTGATGTCATGATTGGCGTTGTTTTGGGGTGCCACAAACCACGTGCATGTAAGATGGCGGACTTATTTAATGTGTGTGTTCTGATTGCTCCACTGACCCTGTCTCTTGTTCTCCTGCTCCTTGGGCCTCCTTATTTCCTGAGACACAACAGCATTAAAATTAGGCCAATTAATAACCCTCCAGTGGCCTCTGTTCAAGTGAAAGGAAGAGTCTCACATTTCTCACTTTAAATCAAAAACTATACATGATTAAGTTTAGTGAGGAAGGCATGTTGAAAGCCGATAGGACAAAAGCTTGCCTCTTGCACCAGTTAGCATAGTCGTGAATGCAAAGGAAAAGTTATTGAAGGAAATTGAAAGTGCTACTCCAGTGAACACATGAATGGTAAGAAAGCAAAACAGCCTTATGGCTGATAAGGAGAAGGTTTTAGTGGTCTGGATGGAAGATCAAACCAGCCACAATATTCCCTTAAGCAAAAGCCTTATCCAGAGTAAGGCTCTAACTCTCTTCAATTCTTTGAAGGCTGAGAGAGGTGAGAAAGCTGCAGAAGAATAGTTTAAACATAGCAGAGGTTGGTTCATGAGGTTTAAGGAAAGAAGCCATCTCCATAACATAAAACTGCAAGGTGAAGCAGCAAATGCTCATGTAGAAGCTGCAGCAAGTTATCCAGAAGATCTAGCTAAGATAATGAAGGTGGCTACACTAAACAACAGATTTTCAGTATAGCCAAAACAGCATTATATTGGAACAAGATGCCATCTAGGATTCTCATAGCTAAAGAGGAGAAGTCAATGCTTGACTTCAAAGTGTCAAAGGATGGGATGACTCTCTTGTTTGGGGTTAATGCAGCTGGTGACTTTAAGTTGAACTCATTGCTTATTTACCATTATGAAAATCCTAGGGCCCTTAAGAATTATCCTTGATCTACTCTGCCTGTGCTCACTAAATAGAACAACAAAGCCTGGATGAAGTACACCTGTTTATGACATAGTTTTCTGAGTATTTTAAGCTTGTCTTCATGCCTGCGAACACAACATCCATTCTGCAGTCCATGGATCAAGGAATAATTTCAACGTTTCAAGTCTTATTATTGAAGAAATACATTTTAAGGGTATAGCTGCCATAGTGATTCCTCTGATGGATCTGGACAAAGTCAATTGAAAAACTTCGGGAAAGGATTTATCATTTTAGAGGCCATTAAGAACATTCATGATTCATGGGAAGAGGTCAAAATATCAACATTAACAGGAGTTTGGAAGAAGTTGATTGCAACCCTCATGGATGAATTTGAGGGGTCCAGGACTTCAGTGGAACTGAAGGAGAAAGTAATGGCACATGTGGTGGAACTAGCAGAAAAACTAGAATTAGAAGTAGAGCCTGAAGAAGGGACTGAATTTCTGCAATCTCATGATAACACTTGAATGGATGAGGAGCTGCTTCTTATGGATGAGCAAAGAAAGTTGTTTCTTGAGATGGAATCTGCTGCTGGTGAAGATGCTGTGAAGATTGTTGAAGTGACAGCAAAGGATTTAGAATATGACATAAACTTAGTTGATAAAGCAGCAGCAGAGTTTGAGAGGATTGACTTCAATTCTGAAAGAAGTTCTGTGGGTAAAAGGCTATCATATGGTATTGCACAGTACAGAGAAGATTTTTGTGAAAGAAGAGTGAATCAATGCAGCAATCTTATTTATCTTATATTATTTTTAATGAATTGCCACAGCCAGCCTAACCTTCATCAACCACCACCTTGATCAGTCAGCAGCCATCAACATCAATGCAAGACCCTCCACCAGCAAAAAGATTATGACTCACTGAAGGCTCAGATGACACTTAGTATTTTTTTAGCACTAAAGTGTTTTTTAAATTAATATATGTACATTTTTAGACATAATGCTATTGCACATTTAATAGACTACAGTATAGTGTAAACATAACTTTTATATGCACTGGCAATATAAAATTTCATGTGACTCACTTTATTGCAATACTGATGGTCTGGAACTGAGCCCATGATATCTGAGGTATGCCTGTTTTTAAGTGCAGTTGCTGGTAGGCTTGTGGCTCATCTCTGATGAACATCCTGCAGAAACAGATGGATAAGAAATATTTCACAAATTAAATTTAAAATTACCTTTGCCCCAGGAAGATTTTTATTTCCATTGAATATTATGAAGAGACTTTTTTTTCAAAGAAATATGTTCTTTAATGTTTCTTAATAAATAATGTTTATGTGTTACAGATTCTTTTTATTTGTTGTGAGGAAACCTATCTAGAATTCCTTATCCATTAAAAATAAGCATTTTTTTAAATGAGCAAGTTCAATAGAAGAGGATCTTACCCCAAATGTTAAAACCTCATTTAGTCCAAATGAAAGAGAGAGGGTTCATTCACTTTCTAATTCATTTCCACAGACCAGCACCAGGTAGTCCTGAGAAAGATTGGAGTCAGGGCAGGAGACCAGAGAGAGTTCCCCAGAGTGGAGGAGGCATGCAGATGAGGAATGGTTGCTAGCGACAAAGAAAAACCTGCCCCACTTCCCTGGACCCTTCTTTCGTACAAACAAAAAAATTCTTGAACTGTTAGAAGAGGGACAAAGAGACTTCCACCTCTCAGGCCCATTCTTGCTCCAAACCATAGGCTAAAGTCCACTGCTTCTGAGGAAGAAACAGAAGCAGTAATCAGCTGCCCCTAGGAGATAACCAGATAATCCACTTTAAAAAAAAAAAAAAAAAAAAGAATGTGAACAATAGACAGCTTGCTAATACCAAAGACACCTTGATAAAGCATCATCTTTATTTCTTAGCATTACAAAATTTTTTACCAGAAGGAAAACAGCGCAATCAGGCGAAGAACAAGTTTCTTCCTTCTCTGAATGGGCCACATGAGGAAGTAAGGTAATTAGGTATAAGTAAATATCATCCCTAATTCATTCCTCCCCCTCCTTCTGATATTATAGGCTTGGGGAATATAGAGTTCTACTTACTACTGTGGACAGAAAGCAGTGGTGCTCTGTAAAAAGCCAGTATCGCATTCCTTGAAGAATGTTTCCTCTTAAAATGATATCCTGAATTGCAAAGACATTTCTCTGACTTGTCCAGGACAGAGTTAAGTCTTAGTCTAAGTGAGGAAAGGACATTGCATCTGCAAACCTCTTCATGCATTCTGAGGGAGGAAAACAGAACACTATAAGAGAATATTCCTAGAGAAAATATAGAGAGTAGTTGGGTTTATTATTTCTTATCCTAAATGCAATCTCATCCTTCTAAGAGTTTTGGTTTTGTAATCTCTGATCTTTGATGTCATGATTGGCGTTGTTTTGGGGTGCCACAAACCACGTGCATGTAAGATGGCGGACTTATTTAATGTGTGTGTTCTGATTGCTCCACTGACCCTGTCTCTTGTTCTCCTGCTCCTTGGGCCTCCTTATTTCCTGAGACACAACAGCATTAAAATTAGGCCAATTAATAACCCTCCAGTGGCCTCTGTTCAAGTGAAAGGAAGAGTCTCACATTTCTCACTTTAAATCAAAAACTATACATGATTAAGTTTAGTGAGGAAGGCATGTTGAAAGCCGATAGGACAAAAGCTTGCCTCTTGCACCAGTTAGCATAGTCGTGAATGCAAAGGAAAAGTTATTGAAGGAAATTGAAAGTGCTACTCCAGTGAACACATGAATGGTAAGAAAGCAAAACAGCCTTATGGCTGATAAGGAGAAGGTTTTAGTGGTCTGGATGGAAGATCAAACCAGCCACAATATTCCCTTAAGCAAAAGCCTTATCCAGAGTAAGGCTCTAACTCTCTTCAATTCTTTGAAGGCTGAGAGAGGTGAGAAAGCTGCAGAAGAATAGTTTAAACATAGCAGAGGTTGGTTCATGAGGTTTAAGGAAAGAAGCCATCTCCATAACATAAAACTGCAAGGTGAAGCAGCAAATGCTCATGTAGAAGCTGCAGCAAGTCATCCAGAAGATCTAGCTAAGATAATGAAGGTGGCTACACTAAACAACAGATTTTCAGTATAGCCAAAACAGCATTATATTGGAACAAGATGCCATCTAGGATTCTCATAGCTAAAGAGGAGAAGTCAATGCTTGACTTCAAAGTGTCAAAGGATGGGATGACTCTCTTGTTTGGGGTTAATGCAGCTGGTGACTTTAAGTTGAACTCATTGCTTATTTACCATTATGAAAATCCTAGGGCCCTTAAGAATTATCCTTGATCTACTCTGCCTGTGCTCACTAAATAGAACAACAAAGCCTGGATGAAGTACACCTGTTTATGACATAGTTTTCTGAGTATTTTAAGCTTGTCTTCATGCCTGCGAACACAACATCCATTCTGCAGTCCATGGATCAAGGAATAATTTCAACGTTTCAAGTCTTATTATTGAAGAAATACATTTTAAGGGTATAGCTGCCATAGTGATTCCTCTGATGGATCTGGACAAAGTCAATTGAAAAACTTCGGGAAAGGATTTATCATTTTAGAGGCCATTAAGAACATTCATGATTCATGGGAAGAGGTCAAAATATCAACATTAACAGGAGTTTGGAAGAAGTTGATTGCAACCCTCATGGATGAATTTGAGGGGTCCAGGACTTCAGTGGAACTGAAGGAGAAAGTAATGGCACATGTGGTGGAACTAGCAGAAAAACTAGAATTAGAAGTAGAGCCTGAAGAAGGGACTGAATTTCTGCAATCTCATGATAACACTTGAATGGATGAGGAGCTGCTTCTTATGGATGAGCAAAGAAAGTTGTTTCTTGAGATGGAATCTGCTGCTGGTGAAGATGCTGTGAAGATTGTTGAAGTGACAGCAAAGGATTTAGAATATGACATAAACTTAGTTGATAAAGCAGCAGCAGAGTTTGAGAGGATTGACTTCAATTCTGAAAGAAGTTCTGTGGGTAAAAGGCTATCATATGGTATTGCACAGTACAGAGAAGATTTTTGTGAAAGAAGAGTGAATCAATGCAGCAATCTTATTTATCTTATATTATTTTTAATGAATTGCCACAGCCAGCCTAACCTTCATCAACCACCACCTTGATCAGTCAGCAGCCATCAACATCAATGCAAGACCCTCCACCAGCAAAAAGATTATGACTCACTGAAGGCTCAGATGACACTTAGTATTTTTTTAGCACTAAAGTGTTTTTTAAATTAATATATGTACATTTTTAGACATAATGCTATTGCACATTTAATAGACTACAGTATAGTGTAAACATAACTTTTATATGCACTGGCAATATAAAATTTCATGTGACTCACTTTATTGCAATACTGATGGTCTGGAACTGAGCCCATGATATCTGAGGTATGCCTGTTTTTAAGTGCAGTTGCTGGTAGGCTTGTGGCTCATCTCTGATGAACATCCTGCAGAAACAGATGGATAAGAAATATTTCACAAATTAAATTTAAAATTACCTTTGCCCCAGGAAGATTTTTATTTCCATTGAATATTATGAAGAGACTTTTTTTTCAAAGAAATATGTTCTTTAATGTTTCTTAATAAATAATGTTTATGTGTTACAGATTCTTTTTATTTGTTGTGAGGAAACCTATCTAGAATTCCTTATCCATTAAAAATAAGCATTTTTTTAAATGAGCAAGTTCAATAGAAGAGGATCTTACCCCAAATGTTAAAACCTCATTTAGTCCAAATGAAAGAGAGAGGGTTCATTCACTTCCTAATTCATTTCCACAGACCAGCACCAGGTAGTCCTGAGAAAGATTGGAGTCAGGGCAGGAGACCAGAGAGAGTTCCCCAGAGTGGAGGAGGCATGCAGATGAGGAATGGTTGCTAGCGACAAAGAAAAACCTGCCCCACTTCCCTGGACCCTTCTTTCGTACAAACAAAAAAATTCTTGAACTGTTAGAAGAGGGACAAAGAGACTTCCACCTCTCAGGCCCATTCTTGCTCCAAACCATAGGCTAAAGTCCACTGCTTCTGAGGAAGAAACAGAAGCAGTAATCAGCTGCCCCTAGGAGATAACCAGATAATCCACTTGAGCCCAGGATCCTGCAAGAAAAGGTTTGTTACTGCTGGGAGGGAGCAGGAAACTCTTTTGTCCAAGAGTCTCTGATATAAGAGAAAGTTTAAAAGGCTCAGGCACACAGAGCCTGCCTAAAACTGAAACTGGATTAGAACTAAATAATCCCATTGCCCCGCCATGAGCCTACCACTGAGAAACTAGCAATAGCAGTCACTGGGGTTGGGTGGGGGGGTCTGCAAGAGCATGGAGAGAGACTGCCTCCTTGGTGTCGATGGTCAGGGATAGCTGAAAGCATAGAGTGGAGCAGGAAAGCTTTCAGCACATCAGGCCCCACATGACACTAAAAAGCAAACCACCAATGAAAGAAATTGAAGCCTCTGTTGACAACAGAATCTCAGGTTTGAACCTACATAAGTGTTTCCAACACTGTTATTAAAAGCCCTAGATTCTCAGATTATAAAGATCAGTAAATGCCCCCAAAGCAATCATATATTCAGCTTTAGCTAGCACTAAATGTTTCTACTATTTTATTTTATTTTTGCGATACGTAGGCCTCTCACTGTTGTGGCCTCTCCCGTTGTGGAGCACAGGCTCCGGACGCGCAGGCTCAGCGGCCATGGCTCACGGGCCCAGCCGCTCCGCGGCATGTGGGATCTTCCCGGACCAGGGCACGAACCTGTGTCCCCTGCATCGGCAGGCGGACTCTCAACCACTGAGCCACCAGGGAAGCCCCTCTACTTTATTTTTGTTGGAGTGTTGGAACTAGTGATTTGTTTTTACTTTTTTAGAAAATTGGGTTTGGACCTACATAGATTGGGGAGTCAGAACTGGAACTGCTATATAATGATGTGACCCTTAAAGAGTGACAGCCTCTGTAAAAATAAAATATGAAATCAGAATATAAGCATAGGAAGATAGCCTCTCCCAAAAAATTCTCATGAGAATTCATAAACAAAGCCTTTTTAGTCTTTGGCTGAGCACTTGCATGTGAGGAAACTACACAAAGCTGGTGAAGGAACATAAACTCACCTGTAAGTAGAAGTAGAATAATTCCAGGAATTCACGGGAATCTAGGAATAGATTTTATTCCAGTGAACCAGAAGGAAAACTACTGTAATAATTGGGGCATGAGAGAGAATTCTCAGGAGAGTATTATATTGGTAGTGGTTTAAATTAGCTCTAGACTAATGACTGCTCTGGACTCACCATAACAAATTTTAAAAAGCAAGTATCAAAAAATCATACTTCATGTAACTTAGCAGCATGCCAGAACAGAATCCAGTACCCCAAAAAGTAAAATTCACAAAGGTCTGCTTCTAATTAAAAAATACACACACACACACACACACACACACCAGGTATACAAAACAGGAAATTATAATCCATAATCAGGAGAATTATGGAACTAGTAGCAAAGTATTTTAAAGCAGTTATCATAAATATGTTCCATAAAGATGTATAGATGACTAAAACAAGGAGAAATAGAAGATGATAAAATACGAGGGAATGTGATTCAAAGTAGTTGGGACTTGAGTTGGGAGAGCCACTCCAGAGAGGATTGCAAGAGATGCGATGCCATCAAAGCCAAAATTTCAATAAAAATGAGGAAGTAAAAGAAATATTCAAAAAGATGTTAAGAACTTAGATGATTGACAGTGTGTTGAGTTCTAGGGGGCACGTTGCGGCTCAGAGCTCTCACTCCTGTGGGAGAGCCTCTGCTGTGTAATTATTTTCCAGTTTGTGGATCACCTACCTAGCGGGGTATGGGATTTGATTTTATCACAAATATACCCCTCCTACCATCTTGCTGTGGCTTCCTCTTTGTCTTTGGATGTAGACTATCTTTTTGGTAGGTTCCCGTATTTTTTTGCAGATGGTTGTTCAGCACTTAGTTGTGGCTTTGGTGTTTTTGTGAGAGGAGGTGAGCTTAAGTCCTTCTCTGCCGTCTTGTCTCCAACCTCATATTCTCATATTAGAATAAAGTCTGTATTTGAAGATTTCAAAGTTCCAGTCCATTTCATAGACTTTGTAAGATATATCCACTTTTTTTTTTCAGTGTTTCGGCAGAATGTTTCCCTCAAAAACACAATACTGAGACAGTCTTCATTTGAACAATGAGATATTAACATAGAATGTTGACCACACATTCTATGTTATTCTCAATCCTAAAACTAGAACTATATTTGCTCATAAACTGAGAAGATTTAAAAGTTTCTGATAGGTGTGTACTGATATATCAGTGTGAGTTTAATTAGCATTTTTCTAATGGCTAATGATGTTGAATATCTTTAAATGTTCTTGTATTCTATTTGTATACTTTTTTGGTGAAATATCTGTTGTTTATGTATTTTGCCCATTTTCTAATTGATATGTTATATATTCACTATTGATCTTTGAGAGTCTTTTATATATTTGAGATTCTAGTCTTTTGTCAGATACATGGTTTGCAAAAATTTCCTTCAGCTATAGCTTTTCTGTTAATCCTCTTTATATAAGCTTTGACAGAAAAAACAGTTTTTAATTTTTGGTGAATTTCAAGTTATAAGTTTTTTTCCTTCTATGGAATAATGTTTTGAACGCCAAGTGTAAGAACTCTTCACTTAGCTCCAGGTCCCAAAGATTATCTTCTCTTTTTATTTCTAAAATCTTATAGCTTTATGTTTTACATTAAAGTCTACGATACATATTGAATTACGTATTTTATAAAATGTGACATTTAGCCTGAGATTTTTTTTTAAATTTATATGTGTCTAATTGCTCTGGCATCATCATTTGTTGAAAAGGCTCTCCTTCCTTCACTGAATTGCTTTTGCACCTTTATCAAAAATAAGTTGGGCTTATGTCTGTGGGTCTATTTCTAGGTTCTCTAATCAGTTTCATTGATCTATGTCTATCCCTCTGCCAATATCACACCTTCTTGATCAGCTATATAATAAGCCTTAACATCAGTAAGAATGATTCCTCCCACTTTACTCTTCTTTTTCAAAATTGTTTTAGCTGTTCTAAGTCCTTTGCTTTTCCATATAAATTTTAGAATAAACTTTGCTATCTCTACCAAAAAACCTTGCTGAAGACTTTTATGGGAGTTGCATTAAACCAATAAATCAACTTGGGGAGAGTTAATATCTTTAGTGCATTGCATTTCCAATATATGTACAGGATATGTCTCTTTACTTAATCTTCTTGAATTTCTTTCATAATATTTTATAGCTTCTAGCATACAGATTCTGTACATGTTTTGGTGGATTTATATCACATATTTCATTTCCTTTAAGTTATTATAAATGATGTTATGTGAAAGGATATTTTTGACTTTATGTTTTAGATAGTTTCTATTGTATACAGTGTAAGGAAGACATAAGGAAAAGGACAGGAAGGGAATGAGAAAAACTAGAAGTGGGAAGAATAAGAATCTTGTAATATTCTAAGTGAGAGATTATTATGGCCTCTGTTACACTTGTAGTAACAGAAGTAGAGTTAAATTGATTTTGGTGTCAGCATGTTGAAATGCTTATGAAATATCTAGAATTAAAATTATGGTTTGGAATTAGCAGAGACAACATAAGTGAATATATAGCTTTGGATATCATTGGCATTCACAGAGTAGTTGAAATTCTGTGTGTATACTTTTGTTTGTGGAGAATATATAGAGTAAGAGAGACAAAAACCAAGAAGTTGATCATGTAGGATATGTATTTAAAAAAAAATAAAAGTCTGTAAAAGAAAAGCCAGCCAAGGAGAGTAAACAGGAGTGTTATGATATGAGGGAAGAACCAAAAAAGAATGATGTCACAAAAGCCAAGGAAAGGAATTTCAAGAAGTAGTAAGCAAAGTCAACTTCTTTAAAGAGTATAATGCGATGTGCCACAGGTCATGATGTTTTCACAATGGTAGTCTTGGTGTTTATAGCATTCAGAAATTAAAACTTCAGGTCTAGCTCTGTCACTTACTTGCTGTGTGACCTTGGGTAAACTGCTTATTCTTTATCTCACTTTCCCTATTTTCAAAATTAAAAAATAGCTATATTAATCTTTTAAGTTTTTATGAAAATCAAAATTACTTAACCCAGGTAAAGTGCTCAGAACAATGCTAGGCATATAGTAAACAGTTGAAAAAAATGCATTCATTGTTATTGTGAAATTGTCAAGTGATAACTTCAGAACATAAACCCTTCTCAGAATAAGACATAGACAAGGTCACTCTGTGACCCTGATAGGAAAAAGACAAGGACAAGACCCTCAATGTCTATAAAAATATTGAATAACAAGTCTTCCTCTGACCAAAATGGGTGATTACTTCTTGTTTACTACGGATAACTCTAGTCCCTTTTTAGTTCTCCCACCTCCTAGATAATAATGGAGATATTAAAAATCCCAATTGACCCCACTTCTTAACAGATCTAATCCAGGCCTCCAATTCCTTAATTTCTATTTACAACCATCCTAGAAAATTTCAAACCCTGTAAGAAGTTGCTCCAAACTCTGCCTTGTTGAGAAACCCCCACATTTCCTTGGATTAAGTTCTGTCTTATTGCAGCAAGTTAATTAAAACTGAATTTATTGCACTACAAGTGTGTTTCTAAAGATTTTGGCTAGTGAACATCAATATTATCATAATTACTATCATTATTATCATTGTTATTCAACAATATATGCCCTTTACCTAACATAATACTTTGCATCAGAAAGTGCTCAAAAATATTTGATGAATACATGAAAAAAGCAATGGTCAATTAGGAAGCACTTGTCTTCAAATAGGCCAGTTTCATTAGTGGAAAGGCAAATCAAACTGCAGTGGGCTGAAATGCAACCAGAGGAGAAAAGAGGGAAAGATAATCAAGATTGGATCCAGGCCCACAACTGTCCATATGCTAACTGCACCCACCCCATCTCAAAAATCTGGTTGTGTGGAGTAAGAATATAATATAGAGATTAGAGATTGCTAATTGAGGTATGCCCTGTTGAGATGTGTTAGACAGTTAACTTTCAGTCAGAAGGACCTCAGCCTCACATGCCTTTTGAGATTATTGACTTCTTTTTCAAATGTTATTTTTCTTCTATTGATATAAGACTTTCCTGTGATACTATCACTTTTAGGCACCCAATTATTTTGAGTCCTCCTTTCATAATATGTAGGGTTTAAATTTATCTTCTCTTGGGAATCAAATCAGGTTTGTCAACCAAATCAGGTTTGGTCAACATGTACATAAGCTGAGTATTTGCTGAGGTAACTTTCTCTGTGAAAAATGCATGAGTATCAATGTGTGATTTTGCAGTTTTGATTCAAGCTCATTTTTAAACACCTTGGATCTTGACAGAGTTCCAAATAAGAATTCATTCTAGATATCTAACAGTTAAACAATTTGAAAAGCACAGGGGCTCATCAAAACTCACAATAAATGAAATAATTAATTAATTCAAATTAATTAATCCTAATGGTCTTCTTACATTAAGAAAGTTTCTTCTCTCTGTTTCTCAGTTTGTGTATCTATAAAATAAGTATATACATATCTATTTCATAGTGTTATAGTGAGAATTAAAAACAGTATACATTAAATAAGCTATATCTGATGGTGTTACTGCCAGTTAATAGACTCTCAGTACATGTTAGCAGCTTTCTATTTCCTGCCTAAAAATTGACCAAACTGTGGTTATGGAGTCAAGTCTCAGTTCATTAAGCCATGTTTACATTCACACATTAAATATTTAAGCTGGTAACTTTCTTTAATACAATAGAATCTAGAGGGTTGCCATAAGCATTTAGACAGAGTGTTATTTAAAAGTCAAGTCCAGATTCAAATATCAATTTACTGTATTAAAATTTTTTGCTCTAGATTTCCTGAGCTCCAGAATTGGATTTAATTGATGACATGTATTTTCAAATATTATGAATATTGGAAAATATACCCTAGCTATAGACAGTAGTTAAAGAAATTTAGTATATACTTGGAATCTAAACAAACCTTTGCTTAAAACATTGGTCATCAAAAAGTCTAATTTATAAATTTTGTGAGAAGTGATGGTTTGCACTTTTTTTGTTTTTCTATGACCAGTATAGAATTTTCTGTTTGATTTGGGTATATATTTCACACTTTTCAATTAAAACCAACATTTTTAAAGCCTCTTTTTTTGAGCAAAGGCAACATAATAAACTATTTTTATTCTTTACCTGAAGGCAGGTTATTCTGTTTGCTTAAGTTGTTCAATCACTCTTTAGAACCATCTGGCATTCTGCCTGTTTCGTCTGCCTAAAACAAGCAGTCACTTTTAATTAACTTGGTGCACAGAAGTCTTTGGCATTTGTGGAAACTGGGCACACAGCCAATCTTCAAAACACCACTGATCAATTTGCCTAGAAAGAAGTGAAGAAATGGAAGACATTGGCTTTGAAGAGCTTTTGAATGTTATCCTAAAGCTGAACAGCTAGAAATCCAAAATTAAAATGCAAAAACAACTTTAACTCAGGTAAAATGTAATACCATGTTTAAAAGTTATAGATTTAGAGGGCAGACAGCAGAAGCAAGAAGAACTGCAATCCTGCAGCCTGTGGAACAAAAACGACATTCACAGAAAGATAGACAAGATGAAAAGGCAGAGGGCTATGTACCAGATGAAGGAACAAGATGAAAAGGCAGAGGGCTATATACCAGATGAAGGAACAAGATAAAACCCCAGAAAAACAACTATCTGATAAAATAGACTTTAAAATAAAGAATGTTACAGGAGACAAGGAAGGACCCTACATAATGATCAAGGGATCAATCCAAGAAGAAGATATAACAATTATAACTATATATGCACCAAACATAGGACCACCTCAATGCATAAGGCAACTGCTAACAGCGATAAAAGAGGAAATTGACAGTAACACAATAGTAGTGGGGGACTCTAACACCTCACTTACACCAATGGACAGATCATCCAAACAGAAAATTAATAAGGAAACACAAGCGTTAAATGACACCATAGACCAGATAGATTTAATTGATATTTATAGGACATCCCATCCAAAAACAGAAGATTACACTTTCTTCTCAAGTGCACACAGAACATTCTCCAGGATAGATCACATCTTGGGACAAAAATCAAGCCTCAGTAAATTTAAGAAAATTGAAATCATATCAAACATCTTTTCTGACCACACCGCTATGAGATTAGAAATCAATTACAGGGAGAAAACATAAAAAACACAAACACATGAAGGATAAACAATATGTTACTAAATAACCAAGAGATCACTGAAGAAATCAAATGGGAAATCAAAAAATACCTAGAAACAAATGACAATGAAAACATGACGAACCAAAACCTATGGGATACAGCAAAAGCAGTTCTAAGAGGGAAGTTTGTAGCAATACAATCCTACCTCAAGAAACAACAAACATCTCAAATAAACAATCTAACCTTACACCTAAAAGAACTAGAGAAAGAAGCACAAACAAAACCCAGAGTTAGTAGAAGGAAAGAAATCATAAAGATCAGAGCAGAAACAAATGAAATAGAAACAAAGAAAACAATAGCAAAGATCAATAAAACTAAAAGCTGGTTCTTTGAGAAGATAAACAACATTGATAAACCATTAGCTAGACTCATCAAGAAAAAGAGGGAGAGGACTCAAATCATTAAAACTAGATATGAAAAAGGAGAAGTTAAACAGACACCGCAGAAATACAAAGCATCCTAAGAGACTACTACAAGCAACTCTATGCCAATAAAATGGACAACCTGGACGAAATGGACAAATTAGTAAAAAGGTATAATCTTCCAAGACTGAACCTGGAAGAAATGTAAAATATGAACAGAACAATCACAAGTAATGAAATTGAAACTGTGATTAAAAATCTTCCAACAAACAAAAGTTTGAGACCAGAAGTCTTCACAGGTGAATTCTATCAAACATTTAGAGAAGAGCTAATACCCATTCTTCTCAAACTCTTCCAAAAAATTGCAGAGGAAGGAACACTCGCAAACTGATTCTGTGAGGCCACCATCACCCTGATACCAAAACCCGATAAAGACACTACAAAAAAAAAAAATTACAGACCAATATCACTGATGAATATAGATGCAAAAATCCTCAACAAAATACTAGCAAACAGAATCCAACAACATTAAAAGGATCATACACCATGATCAAGTGGGATTTATCCCAGGGATGCAAGGATTCTTCAGTATACACCAATCAATGTGATACATTGTATTAACAAATTGAAGAAGAAAAACCATATGATCATCTCAATAGATGCAGAAAAAGCTTTTGACAAAATCCAACACCCATTTATGATAAAAACTCTCCAGAAAGTGGGCATACAGGGAATCTACCTCAACATAATAGAGGCTATATACGACAAACCCACAGCAAACATCATTCTCAATGGTGAAAAACGGAAAGCGTTTCCTCTAAAATCAAGAAAAAGACAAGGATGTCCACTCTCACCACTATTATTCAACATAGTTTTGGAAGTCCTAGCCATGGCAGTTAGAGAAGAAAAAGCAATAAAAGGAATACAAATTGGAAAAGAAGAAGTAAAACTGTTACTGTTTGCAGATGACATGATACTATACATAGAGAATCCTAAAGATGCCATCAGAAAACTACTAGAGCTAATCAATGGATTTGGTAAAGTTGCAGGATACAAAATTAATGCACAGAAATCACTTGCATTCCTATACACTAATGATGAAAAATCTGAAAGAGAAATTAAGGAAACACTTCCATTTACCATTGCAACAAAAAGAATAAAATACCTAGGAATAAACCTACCTAGGGAGACAAAAGACCTGTATGAAGAAAACTATAAGACACTGATGAAAGAAATTAAAGATGATACAAACAGATGGAGAGATATACCATGTTCTTGGATTGGAATAATCAATATTGTGAAAATGACTATACTACCCAAAGCAATCTACAGATTCAATGCAATCCTTATCAAATTACCAATGGCATTTTTTAGGGAAGTAGAACAAAATATCTTAAAATTTGTATGGAGACACAAAAGATCCTGAATAGTCAAAGCAGTCTTGAGGGAAAAATGCAGAGCTGGTGGAATCAGGCTCCCGGACTTCAGACTGTACTGCAAAGCTACAGTAATGAAGTCAACATGCTACTAGCACAAAAACTTTGTGGTACATATATACAGTGGAATATTACTCAGCCATAATAAGGAATGAAATTGGGTCATTTGTAGAGATGTGGGTGGATCTAGAGACTGTCATACAGAGTGAATTAAGTCAGAAAGAGAAAAACAAATATCGTATATTAATGCATATATGTGGAACCTAGAAAAGCGGTACAGATGATCCGGTTTTCAGGGCAGAAATTGAGACACGGATGCAGAGAACAAACGTATGGACACCAAGCGGGGAATGTGGTGGGGGGGTGTGGTGTGATGAACTGGGAGATTGGGATTGACATGTATACACTGATGTGTATAAAACTGATGACTAATAAGAACCTGCTGTATAAAAAATTTTTTTAAATTATAGATTTAGTAGTTATTTGGAAATTTTTTTATTGTGAAAGAGTGATGAGTGGTTAAAAGCCTAATTTTATTTACTATTTCTTTTTAATATCTGTATAAACAGTATTCTCTTGTTTTTAATGTAGCAGTTTTGGAGGGAAGTGGAAGAGATTTGGTGGTCTTCTTAGACTGACTCTGTGAGGAATCATTAAGATGTTAGAGTTATATATTGTTTCAAAGAATAGTAACACTTATTATGATATTGTCTCTGAAATATAAACCTGCTGAAATTTAACATATTCAGGGACTTCCCTGGTGGCACAGTGGTTAAGAATCTGCCTGCCATGCAGGGGACACGGGTTTGCTCCCTGGTCCGGGAAGATCCCACACGCCGCGAAGCAACTAATCCCGTGCATTACAGCTACTGACCCTGTGCTCTAGAGCCTGTGAACCAGAACTACTGAGGCTGCGCGCCACAACTACTGAAGCCTGTGCGCCAAAGCCTGTGCTCCGCAACAAGAGAAGCCACCACAATGAGAAGCCCGCACACCACAACGAAGAGTAGCCCCTGTTCACTGCAACTAGAGAGAGCCCATGCAGTAACAAAGACCCTATGCAGCCAAAAATAAATAAATAAATTTATAATAAAATAAAATATTCAGCTTCTGTTATGAAGCAGGATGTACATGAGTAGTAAGAGAGATGGGCGTGAATAAATATAAATTATTTTACTATTCTCCCCCAAATAAAAATTACACATAGCCTTTCAGATATTTTCAGTGAGCACCCCTTAGAAAAGATACATTTTCTCAGTCTGTCCAATACACATTCCTTCATTTAACAAAATTTTTTCTTTCATATTAAAAGAAAAATTTTAATCCATTGCATTGAGATGAAATCTTGGGATTCTTAGAAGTGTCATACTGCATGCCAACTAGGAATAGAAAAGTTAAAATTTCAACCTAAACAATGTTTCATGAAATAAAAATAATTTTACTTTTATACTTTATTATATCTAGTTCTTTTACCTGTGAATAAACT
This sequence comes from Neophocaena asiaeorientalis asiaeorientalis, assembly GCF_003031525.2. Classification (NCBI taxonomy): domain Eukaryota; kingdom Metazoa; phylum Chordata; class Mammalia; order Artiodactyla; family Phocoenidae; genus Neophocaena; species Neophocaena asiaeorientalis. The sequence goes on along the minus strand of NW_020185339.1, from coordinate 20,671,569 downwards.
ACACTGGAAACTAAATGGTGCAGGGTTTTTTGCCTCTTTTGTTACACATTTTTGATAATCAGTTTTAATAAAAAAATAGACATTAATTATATAACATTGAGCAGAAATGAGGAAACAATACTATTTTTTGTACAAGTTAATATGACTTGCTGTTGCTCTAAAATTTTCCAGGTTAAATATTTGTGTTGTCATGCATTTCATTCTTCCTAAACCAAGTGTCAGTTTGTACCACATGGTCAGAATTGAACTAATTGAATTGAACTTGATCTACTTACTGTTAGAACTGGTGTGTATCATGTGGAGAGATAAAGCAGCAACATATTCTGGAAGAATTTGAATATGACAGAAACAAACCTGGAGGTATCATAGCATCATATACACACATACACATATTTGAAGTCTTATTGTGGTTACTACTTAATTACTCAAAGTTACTTAACAAAGTTTATCGGAAATCCATATTCCTTGCTCAGGACAGGAAAATGTTAGGGTGAGAAAATTTTTCAGGAATGTGTGATAATGGAGGAAGTTTCTCTGTGTAGACTAAAGCAGATTTTATGCTGTGCGTATCATTGATATGTATTTTTATGGAATCTTAAAAAGTAAGCCAATGTAGAGAACAGATAAAAGGAGGGACAGCTCAGGTCACAGAAGATGAGGAGGCCAGGGTTTTTATTGGCTCTCCCCACCTGTTATTCTCAGCATTGACTTTAAAAATATATATATTTATTAATTATCTATTTTATTTATTTATTTTGGCTGCACCAGGTCTTAGTTGCTGGACCACCAGGGAAAACCCATCAGCATTGACTTTTCAAACACATAAACCATCTTGACTTCCAAAGACTAGTTTGAAAAACAGTGGCCTAACCTATCATATAGAATTTTTTTTTTAAACATCTTTATTGGAGTATAATTCCTTTACAATGTTGTGTTAGTTTCTGCTGTATAACAAGGTGAATCAGCTATATGTATACATATATATCACCATATCCCCTCCCTCTTGCATCTCCCTCCCACCCTCCCTATCCCACCCCTCTAGGTGTTCGCAAAGCAATGAGCTGATCTTCCTGTGCTATGTGGCTGCTTCCCACTAGCTATCTATTTTACATTTGGTAGTGTATATATGTCCATGCCACTCTCTCACTTCATCCCCGCTTACCCTTCAGCCTCCCTGTGTCCTCAAGTCCATTCTCTACATCTGTGTCTTTATTCCTGTCCTGCCCCTAGGTTCATCAGAACCATTTTTTTTTTTTAGATTCCATATATATGTGTTAGCATACGGTATTTGTTTTTCTTTTTCTGACTTACTTCGCTCTGTATGACAGACTCTAGGTCCATCCACCTCACTACAAATAACTCAATTTCGTTTCTCTTTATGACTGAGTAATATTCCATTGTATATCTGTGCCACATCTGTTTTATCCATTCATCTGTCAATAGATTCTTAGTTTGCTTCCATGTCCTGGCTATTGTAAACAGAAGACACTGTGCAGTAATTGAAGTATATATATATATTTTACTTTCCTCTTTTTAAATCATAGCTCTACTAGATAATTTACAATCCTAAGAGAAAGGTACTATTATCTCCACATTTTCTAGATTAGGAAAATGTGGCTTATTAAGGTCAAAAAACTTTATTACAATGGTACACTGAGAAAAAAATATTAGCAACTCACACCACAGGCAAGAATTAATTTCCCTGAAACAGTAAAAAGCTCCTAGGAGTCAAAAGTTCAATAGAAAAATAGGCAAAGAATATAAATAGACTGTTCACAGAAAAGCAATAGCCTTTACTTATATGAAAACATGCTTAACTTTACCAGTAATAAGATATGCAAATTTAAACTCTACTGAGACATCATTGCCTAGAAGTCTAGCAAAAATCCAGAAGTTTAACAAGTCACTCTGTTGGTGTGTCTGGAAAGAAAAAAGTACCCTCATGACATTAGTAGTAAGAGTATACATTGGTGATGGTAGTGGCACAAAAGTATATAGAATTTATATGCACCAGTTTTTGAGAGAAGTGAATTCTTTTAGATTTAGTACATGTTCAAATTTAAACAAGTCGTTTAACCTTACTGTGTTTTTCTTTCTTTTCTTTCAAGTACTAATCCCTACTATATCCTTGTCCCCCTCCCGGCACATACACATTTGTAAGGCTGTTGTGAGAATTACAAAAATAAAGTAGATTTGAACATGCTCTGACAGAAGGATAAGGAGGGGCTAAAGGGGTTGTAATCTTTTGTGAATAGGGTCCCTAGTGGAGAACTAAAGATATTTAGGTATGAACGTGCGTTAGGTGGACAAGGTCAGGTCAGCTTAAAAGTCACCTTATCTGTTGTGAGGACAGTGACTCATCCGCAGCTTCATCTCATCTGGGAACCATTTCTGATCCACGAGGAGGTACTGGCGCCACTTCTTTCCTCTATGCTCATCTCGCTCATTGCCCTAGACGTGGTATTATCACTATTTGAGTGCCTTTCTTCTTCACTAGACTATGTGATAATTCATGACTTGAACTATTTTATTTATATAATCACATATCACAGCCTCTTCAAAGCAGCTCATAAGACAGCTCATAGCCCAATGTATGCTTGTTGAAAGACTTGCTAATTGAAAAAACTAAATCATGTACTTAATGTAATCACATCATTAAGAATATCTCTTGTAGTGCAAAACCTGATCAGTGACTCATTAAGTAAGAAAATATAGTAACTTAATATTCCTTTTCTGTCTTGGCCCTTATCTTCTTGGTATTTTCTCTCAACCAAAAGCTGAATAGTTTTTAAATTATTTGAAGTGAGTTTTTAACTCTAGCTGTGGGGTTATATGAAGCATATTAAGCCTTGGGGTTAGAAAACAACTGCTTCCTAGTTCTTTCTACTTTACACTTTTACTGTCAGTAAACACTTTCAATAGGAAATTGCTTATGTTCTCTCACAGAATTTACTTTTTCTTTTGATTTTTATATACTTCATTTATCATTATTCACTAACTCATTCATTAGTTCATTAAATATTTATTTAACAGCTGCTATATGACAATCACTGAAACAAGATCTGGGAAGATAGAGATGAATAAGACATGGACCCTGTCTTTAAAAGCTTATAATCAATTAGAGAAGACAGGAAAAAACAGACGTAAGTCATTGTTTCCCCAGCCTTCAGGATTGTGCACTAAAACTAGGGTCATAACGACGGTAGCAAGACACTATCTCTCCAACAATTATAGAAAGGCTAGTTTCTTATGGAAGTATTTTAGGGAATTATCAAGGGCTGCTAATGTGTGCTCCCAAGCTCAGTTCTTTAGGTTATAACACTGAAGGGACATTTTATTCCTTATCCATTGTTTCTGAAGGAGCCAGATGTCCACATACAGGACATTGCATATATTGATGTTGAATATACCAGTGAGGCTGTGGTACAGCTGCTATGCCACTGCAACACTGCTGTGAATCTGGCAGAAGGGCTTCTGAGTCAGCCAATGCTGCCCTCTTCTCTTACTCTTATAGTAAAGAGTGTTCAATAGTGACAAATTCATGAGAATTTAAATATGACTAACCTGAGACCACATCTTGCCCTTCTTCCTGCAAAAAAAATAAACAAAGCCTTCGCTATGTTTCTTTAATCTTTCTGAACCTCAACTTGATTGTCTGTAAAATAGAAATGTCTACTTTGTGGAATTAGTATGCAGACTCAGTATGATTTATATATATATATATATGGCTGCAAATATTTAATTGTATATTTTCTAAACTCCAGGATCACAGGGAGCTAAGTTTTCCTTTAGGTCAGGTGCATGTATTGTGTAGTATCTCAGTAAATAAACTGGATAAATGTAGACAACTATTACTGCCTTCACCACCGGCTTTCCTTATACATCTTCAGCATTGTCTTTCATAACCTTCTTCTGATTTTTAAGAATTATTTTTCCCTAATTCTAAAAGGCTCAAGGGCTAAAGCAAAAGTGAACTTGTATTGGTTACATGTTGGCTAGATAGTGTGAAGCAGCTCTGTTTAGAGGGTAGCATAGAAAAAGGAAAAATGCAATAAAATATGTTTGTAAGAATCATTAGCATACATGTATTTTCCTGTGAAAAAAATGTGATTTAGTTGGACATACCTTGCTCACCCTAAGGAAACCAACAACATCTTCATGGTGCCCCCCCTCCCAAATCCGAAATATGACACTACTGTACCTCCTCTTTATAACCCTAATCCTAAACCTTCCCTCCTTCTGGGCATTAACTGTCAAGAACTGTGAAGGTTCTGAGATGTTACCCTATTGACAAGCTAACAAGTCAGCCTACCACATTTTCATGGATGCTGGTGGAAAACACAAGACTCTTGTATCAAAAATAAAGTCAACTTTATTACTCACAGAAATAACAGTAGCCAGAATATCAGCAATTTTGCATTGATTCCCTAAGTTCCAGTTCTCACAGTATGACATAGAAAGGCCCATATGACACCTGTACACTATAATGTGTTACAGTACAGGAGAGCAACACTAAGCTTAAGGAATCTAAATATTTTACAGTGGGCAGTAAGCTAGCCTGCCCTTTGCTCCATAGGAAGACATCTTTATTATACTGTGCAGTAAGTAGCCTGTCCTCAGCTCTGGAGGGAGACGCTGTCTTCCAAAGGTGTTTGCTATCTCATCATTCTTAAAGAGATGACAAAGGATAAAATGTCTTGCTCACAAGACAGGCAGAAACCCAGGAGACCCATGGAGACTGACCCAGTCCTTGAACCTTGTCTGACTTTTTAACTTCTTCAATAATTACAACAGTTTTAATACTGCATTTGTACATCAGGGCATAAATACAAAGCAGTCTATCGAACAGCATGTTTTCTGGGGTCTCTGGGAAACCATAATTTAAAAATGTTCTTCTGTTGAAGTTAAAACAATTTTTATGCACATTGTTAACAGTTTGTTTTATTTCCTTTCACCCTACAGCTCCTTCCTTCTGGAATTAAAAAAAAAAAAATGGAATTTTGTCTCCCCTCTGAAAAGGTACAAAGTTTTTTGTTCTATTTCCATTTTATCATGATCCAAACAAACTATCCTATAATCATGAGGTAATGTTCCCCATGTCTCAAGTAATCTTTTGGTAGTTGATTCACATTTGTTTATACACTTCTGGTATCCTTTGTTAGATGCTTCTATATAATAGCATATTGATTTTATTTCTAATCCATGATGCAGCTGCAAACAAGCATCTACAAGTTAAATATCTGTTTATTTTCTTGTTTCAACCAAGCAATATTTTCAGGAGATTGCATTATAAAAAATAACTAGACTGAATAGCACAACCAGTTGCTGGAGGGAATGGACATAGCATTCCTGTTATTGAAAAGAATGCCCACGATTACGATTACGACTAGAGCAGATAGCTCACAGTAGCAGAATCTGCCCAGTAATCCATTGGTAATAATGGATTAGGGGCTGTGGGGGGAGGCAAGGATATTGTCCAAGGTTGGCACCTTTTCTTGCATGGTATTCCTAAATAAATGAGAACAGCTATAGAATAACTACCCTGCCCTTGCTTATTATAGACCATTCACGTTTTGGCATTAGAAATATGAATAGGCACTCAAGGAAAGAGTGGATTCCAATTCAACAATAGAAAGAGAATGGCCTTTGGCCAATGGAGAAAAATGACCTTTGGCCAATGGAGAAAAAAATATGTATGAAACTATGCTATTTCCAAGATTGGCCTACCCCACCAATTAGAAGTGAGGAAAAGCATCTGCTACAGGTTTGTTTGGAAATTTTTGTTTTTCAGAGCTAGCAGAAGGGAATAAAGACAAAAAGAGATATTTTCCCCAGTACACTGGAGGAAGTGAATATAGCTGTTTCCTAATCAGATTTACAGGTGCTTAAATCTGAACATCACAGTTGATCCAATGACAATCCTTTAATGTTATGTTTCAGAGCAAGCGCAATATAGAGTATAGTGCAATGAGCCTAATTTCATTTTTAAATATTACAATATTTGAGAAATTATTTGAAAGTAAAATAGATTTCAAGCCCAAACTAAACTGTTGTGTAGTGTGCATACATGTGTGTGTGTGTATTAGTGGAAAGGTAGCTGACATGTTCACTTCCTTCACATTTATGTGAATTAAAATCTTTCTCTTAAAACTACATGGAGCAGGATATCAGCATAAGAATTTAAGATCATTATTGGATTATCTAGAAAGCACATCAGATCTGTGTGCATGTCAGAGATAAAGAAGATTTGGTAAATACACTTTGTTGACAATGTGCTCTAGCTCTAATGCTGTTCTCATTTAGAGATTGTGACAGATCCCAATAAACAAGAGACCATAACAAATATGTAAGAAGAAAATTTCACTAAGATCTCTCAAATCTTGAAAGCACAAAGAAATATTTTTTGATCTATGAGTGACATGAAGCTTTCTGACTGCAGCACGGAAGTCAGTAGTCTGATCAGTTGGCTCTGTGCATCTCTGTGGCAACATCAGCAAACATTGCTTGAAGGATATTCTCCATTTGCTTCTACAGACTGTCTCCCTACCCTTCTCTGTCTGGCTTTACCCAAAGACGCTGACCTCTATTGACTGAATCACACAGGCTCACTAGCCTCATACACAGAAAACTCATAACTTTTTGATTTATTTGGATAATAACATTTTGATATTGATAGAGTACAATGCTAGCTCAAATTTAGGACCTATATCATGAGAATCTGGATAAAAGTCTAGACAATTTTATTTATACTTATGAAAGAGTTTAGTAAGTTTTAAGTTAGGAGTAAAAAAAGTAGAACACTTGAATTTGTACCTACCAAGTAAAATAGAATTTCATCTGCTGTATTTGGGTGGGACATGACTTACATTTGAAGAGAATATAGAAACAGGAGAGCAGTTTTTTTTTTTTTCCTCACATCAAGAAAATGGTTTAACTATTATATGTCTATTTTAAATAACAGCAAAAATGCAAATTACAAGTGCATATTTTTCCTTGTATCCAAAGTTCTATTTCAGAATAAAATTGCAAAAATAATGCTTCCCCACTGTGTAAAGGAAATGAGAAATGCAGAGACCATTAAGGAGGATTGTGAATTTATACAGTGCATTAGCACCAAAAGCTACAGCATGGATATTTCTTTAAAATTCAGTGTTTAATGGCACTTGGATTTGTTCTGCTATCTGTCAGATATTAAATCCATGATATGGTCATAATGTACCTTATCTTGCCAAAGAGCTTTGAGATGATTTTTTTCCTTATCAGTTTCTCACTTTGTTTATGCAGTTTAGTTTATTTAACAATGAAGAAGTAGTTTAAACACTCTGAACACAGGAAACACAATAGCACCTAAGTATTTATCTGACTAAACCATAGCAAAGTCAGATAAAAATTATCTGTACTGGTTGAGGGTGCTGTTTCCAGATATGTTTTGTCCAGCACCTATTATGACTACGGATTAAATGAAGACTGTAGAATTCTGTCTCCCCTTTTTTACCCTATTCCACTTTCATATTGCCTTGCAACTGCCCCACAGAGTAAATTGGCACAGTAATACC
>NW_020185339.1:20637456-20663971 GCF_003031525.2 Neophocaena asiaeorientalis asiaeorientalis | reverse complement strand
ATATATATATATATATATATGTTCAAATATAAATTTTAGGTCTTTTCAGGCTTCACTATAAAAACTGTTTGTGTTTGATGCTTTTCGTATCCAGTTGTTAGGATTTCAAAAATTAATGAAAGATGGTTTTAAAAAGATTTTGAAAGGAAACACTACCCAATTTATGAAGAGCAGGTTCAAATTCACATAAAGAATACTTGTCAGATTCTATTCATAAATTTCTTTATTTTTCTTAACATGAGGGTGAAATTTCATCTTCTACTGTATGTACTGTATGTACATACTGTATGTATGGTACTCAGGATTTTTCCATTTTTATTTAATTTTTTTTCTCTTTAAATTATGCTGATTATTTTTAAGAAACAGAAGACTCAGGAAGTTGTTTTTGTGTTACCTCCCCCTTAACTGCCTAAAAGAATTTAGATAGAGGGCCTATTCCCAGAATAGAGCTATTACCAGAGATACCTGCAAAGAATATTGGCTAGGTGTGGTGGGGAAACTCAGCAGAGCCTAGAGATCACAGTCCACTCTGTCCCATTGTTTCTGCTTGGCCCAGCAAACATTTGTTTACCAAACACTTGATTTTCCATTTCCATGTGAATTGCTTTTCTCCTCTTTGAAGTCCCAAACCACTACCCTCAGCATTCTCTTTTGTCATAAGCTGAAGAAGGTATATAAAGTGAGGGTTTCATCCATTTTGTAAAGTTAGTGTTCCGGGATCTCTCCCGTGTATATATATGTTATTTAAATTTGTTTGATTTTCTCCTGTTAATCTTTTGTTGCCAAAAGCTGTGCACCGGTGCCAAATCGAATCTCAGAGACAGAGTTTTGGGTGAAGTAGAAAAGAATAGTTTTATTGCTTTGCCAGGCAAAGGGGGACACAGGGGTTTCCTGCATGGAAAAACCATGTCCCAACCCAGGAGGATTTGATGAGGAGTTTTACAGCAATGGTTCAAGGGTGGGGTTGCTGGTAAGATCAGGTGTGTGCAGGGCCCTGTACTCCTTTAATCTGTCCTCAGGTGGTCTCTGGATAAGCTTCTCTGGTTCTCCAGGCTGTCAAACCGTGACCTTCTCTCTGGAATGACAATTGCTTCATCTTCTATTTATTGGAGGTTTTAGTTCTATAAAGAGCTCAAAAGATATTGTTATATGTATCCCTTGAAGTGTGACCAGGACCTGCCCCAAGGCTGCGCTATTGTTTCTTGGCTGCTCCTCCCTTGTCTCTGCAGCTCCTCCCTTCCCTGATTAGCAGCTGTTTGAACCTGACCTTTGGGACTCAGGGAAGGTCATGGAGGCTGAACAGACAGGCTCCTGTGCCCAGGAGCCCCACAGGGTCCTGCTCGGTTTCACTGTCTCATGTCAACTTAATTCTTAGACCAGCCAATGAACTTTGAAGGGTAGAGGAAAATTTCTTCCTTCTTGACAGTATCAAGTATAAAGGGAGAAGTTACCCATTTACAAAAGTTTTAACTAAAGTGCTCATTTTAAGGGTTTTAAATTGGTGCCCCATGAATTTTTGTCATCGAACCAAACGGGTGTGCTCGCCCATGCGCAGTAAAACCACTCTACTGACACCGGGTTGTGGTGAAGGAAAATGCAGTGTTTATGTAAAGGTGCCAATACAAGCGGGACAATGGCTCATACTCTAAAACCCCGAACTTCCCAAAGGGTTTCAGCAAAGCAATTTTAAAGGCAAGGTGAAGGAGGGGGAGTCCCAGTATATGCGATCAGCTCATGCACAATTCTCATTGGTTGATGTTGAGGTAACAGGGAGGTTAATGTTATCAATCCTTAGGTGCCAGTAGTTCTGGGGGCTCCTGGTCATCACGTAATCTCTTCCATTTGGTGATGGTTTTAGCATCTGTAAAACAACTCAGGAAGTGTGCATCAGATACTATTATCTAGGTACTTCAGAGAGGAGCTACAGCAGAGGATAGGGGGAGGGGGTCTGTCCTGGGAAGGCCCCATAGGGTCCTGCTTGGTTACATTTTTACTCCTCACGTAATTAGTAGTCATTTTACCAGGTTTCATAGTGAAAGCCAATAAAGATCCCTTCGCAGCTCTGGCAAGGGAAGAGGAAAAGTAGACATTATGAAGTATACCCAGAGTGTCCTTCATAACAAGGGTTACTTTTCGGGGAAATAATTTACCAGAGTATTACCCATTTGGGGAAGGATATTTCTCCTATTCTAGACCCTCCTGCTTTTTTATCTCACCTAAGGAATGGAGAGAAAGAAAGCTAAGAAACATTTGCAGAGGGCATAGCCCTCAGGCCCACTGAGGACCACTAAACAATTGATATTCAGTCCGAAGATTGTAGAATACTTCTCCTTACCTATGCTTTATCACCATACCAACAGATTTCCAGTATAAAGAGTGGGTTACAGGGACTTCCCTGGTGGCTCAGTGGTTAAGAATCCGCCTGCCATTGCAGGGGGACACGGGTTCGAGCCCTGGCCTGGGAAGATCCCACATGCCATGGAGCAACTAAGCCTGTGCACCACAACTACTGAGCCTGTGCTCTAGAGCCCACAGGCCACAACTACTGAGCCCGTGTGCCACAGCTACTGCAGCCTGTGTGCCTAGAGCCTGTGCTCTGCAACAAAGAGAAGCCACTGCAATGAGAGCCCGCACACTGCAACAAAGAGTAGTCCCCGCTCGCTGCAACTAGAGAAAGCCCATGCACAGCAGCAAAGACTCAACGCAGCCAAAAATAAATAAATAAATAAATTTTAAAAAAGAGTGGGTTACAGCTAATGGGCTTCAAGACTATATTTGCAGATGAGTTCTTAGGAAACCCCAAGGTCAAAAGGGAAGAGAAAAACAAAGACATTAGAGGAATTTTAAGCCTCTGGCAGCTACAAAAATCACAGAAATTAAACACAGCCCAAATCATGGCCTGATTAACATAAAACCTCACAATAAAGGCTTTTTACCTTACTTCCTACTACCTGCTTCATCATATCCAGGTTCCAAAAAAATCTTATAAACATACTAAAAGGCAAAAACAAACAAGCATGTAAACAATAACAAAAGGCAGCCCAAAAAGACACAACAAGGATCAGAACCATACTCAGATAAAGACAGAGATGTTGGAATTATCAGAGAATTTAAAATATTAGTGACAATATATTTAAGGCTCTCAAAGAAAGCACACAACATGCAAGAATAGATGGGTAACGTAAGTGAGGAGATGGAATCTTTAAGAAATAATCAAAAAGAAATTCTACAAATAGAAAAAACACTGTAATATAAGAGAAATAACTTTGATGAGATTCGCAGTAGATTGGGTACACCCAAGTAAATAATTGATTAACTTGAAGACATCAATAAAAGCTTACCAAACTGAAATACCAAGAGTAAAAAAAAAAACTGCAACAGAACATCCAAGATCTGTGGGCCAATTTCATAAGGTATAATATAGACATAATTGGAACATCAGAAGGGGAAGAAAGGGAAGATGGACCAAAAGACATACTTGAAGCAATAATGGCCAAGTATTTTCCAAAATTAATGGCAGACCCAAAGCCATGGATCTGGGAAATTCAAAGAATGTGAAGCAGGATATATATCTACAAATAACTGTAATATATATTAGGCATTTTATATTCAAACAGCAGAAAATCATGACAAAGAGGAAATGTTTAAAGAAGTCAGATGATTAACAAAATGTCTTACCAACAGCAGAATAGGGTAAGAATCATAGAGAACTTCTCATCAGAAACTATACAAGCAAGAAGAGAATAGAGTTAAATAAGTATTCAAAGAACAAGCCCACCACCTGGAATTATACATCCAGAGAAATTATTCTTCAGAAGTGAGGGGGAAGTACAGATTTTCTCAGACACACAAACACTGAACAAATTCATTGTTGGCAGACATGCCATGCAGGAAATATTAAAAGTATTTCTTCAGGAGAAAGGAAAATGATATAGGCAAAATACAGATCTTCATAAAGAAAGGAAGAGCATTACAGAAGGAACAAATGAAAGTAACATAAAAATATTATTCTTAACAGGTCTAAAAGATAACAGTTTGTTTAAAGCAATAATAGTAACAGTGGTAATAACAATATCTTGGTGACTATTACATAAGGACAACTGAAATGAGAGTGATGTCACAGGAATATCAGGGAAGAGTTGAGAATATTTTTATAAGGTAACTGTACTACCAGTGAGGCAGTTAGTGTTATTTGAAGGTGGAGTTAGATTAAACATGTATGTTGCAAATTTTAGGCCAACCAGTAAAAAAAAAAAAATAAAGTTCAAAGAATTTTATGTGTTATCCTAAAAGGAGAGTTAAAATGAAATTATATAAACTGTGCAATTAAAACCAGAAAAAGAGGGAAATAAGCAAGAAATACAATGAATAAAAAAATTTTTAATATTGTAAATAATAATTTATCTTACTACAATGGTAATGCTACTACTACCTCAACAAAATACTAACCTGCCCCCCCAAATCAATAGCGTGAAAAGTATTACATACCACTATCTGGTGGGATTATCTCAGCAATGAAGGGTGTTTCTACATATGGAACTCAATCTGTGTAATACATCATATTAATAGAATGAAGGGGAAAAACAACACATATGAGCATGTCTATTGATACAGACAAAGCATTCGGAAAAAAACAACAACATTTTGTGATAAATGACTCATCAAACTAGGAATAGATGGGAACTTTCTCAAAATGATAAAGGGCATTTATGAAAACGCATATCTAGTAACATCATACTCAGTGTTAGGGAAAGTGTTCTCCCTAGGACCAGAAGTAAGATAAGGATCCCCATTTTAGCCACTTGTAGTAAGCATTGTACTAAAAGTTCTAGCCAGAGTAAGTAGGCAAGGAAAAGAAATAAGTATCCAAATTAAAAGAAAAAAAAAAAAAGAAAACTCTCTCTTTTCCCAGATGACATTATGTAATGGAAATCCTAAATAGTCATTGGAAAAAAGTATCAGAGGTAATTAATGAATTCGGTCATGTTGCAGTATACAAAGATCAACAAACAAAATTCAGTTGTATTTCTATACCATGGCAATGAATAAACTGAATGAAAATCAAGAAAAAATTTTTATTTACAAGCAAAAAGAGTATAGCACTTGGGAATAAATTAATCATGGATTTGCAGACTTATACCCTGAAAACTACAAAACATTCCTAAAAAAAATTATAGAAGGTCTACATAAAGTATAATATATCCCAAGAACATATATTAAAACAGTTAATTTTGTAAAGATGGCAATACTCCATAAAGTGAGGTACAGATTCCATAGAATCCCTATAAAAATACGATTTTCTTACACAGAATGAAAAGCTAATCGTTTTATTTCTTCTACTTGTCCAATTGCTGTAGCTAGGACTTCCAATACTATGTTAAATAAAAGTTGTGACTGTGGGCATCCTTGTTCCTGATCATAGAGGAAATGCTTTCAGCTTTTCAGCATTGAGTATGATGTTAGCTGTGGGCTTATCATATACGGCCTTTATTATGTTGAGGTATGTTCCCTCTATACCCACTTTTGGAGAGTTTTTATCATAAATGGATGTTGAATTTTGTCAAAAGCCTTTTCTGCCTATATTGAGATGATCACGTGGTTTTTAATTCTTTGATTTGTTAACGTGGTGCATCACACTGATTGCTGATATTGAACCATCTTTGCATCTCTGAGTTAAATCCCACTTAATCATGGCATGTAGTTCGTTTAATGTATCGTTGAATTTGGTCTGCCAGTATTTTCTTGAGGATTTTTACATATATGTTCCTCAGCGATATTGGCCTGCAATTTTGGGGGGGGGTAATATCTTTGTCTGGTTTTGCTGTCAGGGTGATGCTGGCCTCTTAGAATGTATTTGAAAGCAATTCTTCCTCTGCAGTTTTTTGGAATAGTTTGGGAAGTATAGGTGCTAACTCTTCTCTAAATGTTTGGCAGAATTCACCTGTGAAGCCATCTGGTCCTGGACTTTTGTTTGTTGGGAGTTTTTTATTACTGATTCAGTTTCATTACTGATAATTAATTAGTCTGTTCAAATTTTTTTTTTATTCCTTTCTGATTCAGTCTTAGGAGATTGTACTTTTCTAGGAATACTTTTTCCTCCTAGGTTGTCTATTTTATTGGCATATAGTTGTTTATTGTTGTCTCTTACAATTTTTTGTATTTCTGTGGTGTCAGTTGTAACTTCTGATTTTTCATTTCTGATTTTACAAAAGCAAAAATAAACAAATGGGACAAGTTAGGCTTAAAAGCTTTTGCTCAACAAAGGAAACTATCAATAAAAGACAGTCTACTGAATGCGAGAAAATATTTGCAAATGACATGACAGATAAGGGATTAATATCCAAAATATATAAACAGATCATACAACTCAACATCAAAAAACAACCCAATTGAAAAATGGGCAGAGGACTTAAATAGACATTCCTCCAAAGAAGACTTACAGATGGCCAACAGGTACATGAAAAGATGATCAACATTGCTAGTCATCAGAGAAATGCAAATCAAAACTACAATGAGATATCACCTCACAACTGCCAGAATGGCTATCATCAAAAGACCACAAATAACAAATGTTGTTGAGGATGCAGAGAAAAGGGAACCCTTATACACTGTTGGTGGAAATATAAATCAGTGCAGCCACTGGGGAAAACAGTTGGTGCAGCTCCTGGGTATATATCCAAAGAAAACAGAAACATTAATTTGAAAAGATACATGCACCCCAATGTTCATAGCAGCATTATGTACAGTTGCCAAGATATGGAAGCAACCTAAGTGTCCATTAACAAATGAATGGATAAAGAAGGTGTGGTATATGTATACAATGGAATACTACTCAGCCATGAAATGGAATGGAATTTTGCCATTTGCAACAACATGGATGGACATGGAGGGTATTATGCTTAGTGAAATAAGTCTGCAGAGAAGGACAAATGCTTTATGTTATCACTTATATGTGGAATCTAAAAAATAAAACAAGCTGGTGAGTATAAAAAAAAAAGAAACAGCCTCACAGATACACAGAACAAACTTGTGTTTACCAGCGAGAAGAGGGAAGGGGAAAGGACAAGATAGGGGTAGAGGATTAATAGGTACAAACTACTATGTATAAAATAAATAAGCTACAAGGATATATTGTACAGCACAGGGAATATAGCCAATATTTTATAATAACTATAAATGGAGTATAACCTTTAAAAATTGTGAATCACTGTTATATACTTGAAATTTATATAATATTGTGAATCAACTATATCTCAATTAAAAAAAAAACAATCCTAATATTCATATGGAATTGCTGGGAAACCTGAATAGTCAAAAGAGTTGTGAAAAAGAACGTAGTTGTAGGACACACACATCTCAATTTTAAAACTTATTACTAAACTACAGTAATCAAAACAGTGTAATTTTGGCATAAAGATTTGCATATAGATCAGTGGGATAGAATTGAGAGTCCAAAAATAAACCCATACTATCTATGGCCAATTGATTCTTGACCAGGATGTTAAGGCCATTCAGTCATTCAGCGGAGATACTATAGTCTCTTTAACAAATGGCACCAGGACAGTTGGATATCCACCAACAGAAGAAAGCAATTGGTTTCTTACGCCATGTAAAATTTTAATTCTATATGGATCAAATACTTAAATATAAGACCACAGGTATATAAACTTAGAAAAAAAATTAGGAGTAAATCTTCATGACTTTGGATTTAGCAATGTTTTCTTAGATGCAACACCAAAAACTTAAAAAAAGAAAAATAAATTGGAGTTCATAAAATTTTAAAATATTTGTGAATCATAGGACAATAAAATGAAAAGACAATGCATTGAAGGGGAAAAATTTACAAATCATATATTTTATGAGTCTATTGTCCAAAATATATAACTTTCACAAGTCAACAACAAAAAGACAAACAACCCAATTAAAAAATCAGCAAAGGTCTTGAATAGATATTTCTCCAAAGAAGATATACAAATGGTTAAGAGTACATGAAAATATGTTCAACATCATTAGTCATTAGAGAAATACAAATCAAAACCACAATGAGAAACCACTTCCAATCCAATCCGATGGCTATAATTATGAGAGTAAATAAATAGGAAAATATCAAGTGTTGTTGAGAATTTGGAGAAATTAGAACCTTATACATTTTTGGTGGGAATGTAGAATAGTGTAACCACTTTGAAAAATAGTTTGGCAGTTCCTGTATAACTTAAATATAGGCTTTCCATGTGATCCATCAATTCTGTTCCCAGATATATATCCCAAAGACATGAAAACAGGTGTTTAACAAAAACTTGTACAAGAATGTTCGTAGAAGCACAATTTTCAATAGCAAAAGATGGAATCAACCCAAGTGTTCACTGATTGATAAATGGATACACAATATATGGTATATCCAAATTTCTGTATGTTAGTTTTGTATCCTGCTACCTTTCCTAATTCATTTATCAATTCTAGTAGTTTTTGTGTGGAGTGTTTAGGGTTTTCTATATATAGTATCATGTCATCTGCATATAATGACAATTTTACCTCTTTCCTTCCAATTTGGATACCTTTTATTTCTTTTTCTTGTCTGATTGCTGTGGCTAGGAGTTCTGATACTATTTTGAATAGAAGAGGTGAGAGTGGGCGTCCTTGTCTTATTCCAGATTTTAGCAGGAAGGCTTTTAGCTTTTCACCATTGAGTATTATATTGGCTGTGGGTTTGTCATAAATAGCTTTTATTACACAGAGATGTGTTCCCTCTATACCTACTTTGGTAAGAGTTTTTACCATGAATGGGTGTTGAATTTTGTCAAATGCTTTTTCTGCATCTACTGAGATGATCATGTGGTTTTTGTGTTTTCTTTTTGTGGTGTATCACATTGATTTGTATATGTTGAACTATCCTTGTGAACTTGGGATGAATCCCACTTGGTTGTGGTGTATGATCTTTTCTGTGTGTTGTTGGATTTGGTGTGCTAATATTTGTTGAGAATTTTTGCATCTATATTCATCAAAAATACTGGCCTGTAATTTTTTCTTTTTTTTTGGTGGTGTCTTTGTTTGGTTTTGGTATCAAGGTGATGGTGGCTTCATAGAATGTCTTTGGGAGTGTTCCCTCCTCCTTCTCTCTTCCAAAAGATTGAAAGTTCCTATAAGTTCTTCTTTGTATGTTTGGTAGAATTTGCCTGTGAAGCCATCTGGTCCTGGGCTTTTGTTTGTAGGGAGTCTTTTAATTACAGATTCTATTTCACTTCTGTTGATTGGTCTGTTCAAATTATCTGTTTCCTCTTGATTCAGTTTTTGGTGAGCTGTATGTGAAATAATCAGAAAGGGAATGTAAAAAGACAATAAGACAATACCTTTTAAAATCACACCTCCAAAAATAAAATACTTAGGAATAAACCTGACCTAAGAGGTGAACAACTTATACACTGAGAACTATAGAACATTAATGAAGGAAACTGAAGATGATTCAAAGGAAATGGAAAGATATCCCATGCTCTTGGGTTGGAAGAATTACTATTGTTAAAAGGGTCATACAACCCAAAGCACTCTACAGATTTAATGCAATCCCTATCAAATTACCCATGACATTTTTTCACAGAACTAGAACAAATACTCCTAAAATTTATATGGAACCATAAAAGACTCAGAATTGCCAAAGCAGTCCTGAAGAAAAATAACAAAGCAGGAGGCCTAACCCTCTCAGACTTCAGACAATATTGTAAAGCTATAGTAATCAAAATGTCATAGAATTGGCAAAAAACGGAATGTAAGTTGGTTCAGCCACTATGGAAAACAGTATGAAGGTTCCTCAGAAAACTAAAAGTAGAATTACCATATGATCCAGCAATCCCACTCCTGGGCATATATCCAGACAAAACCATAATACAAAAAGATACATGCACCCCTATGTTCATAGTAGCACTATTCACAATAGTTAAGACATGGAAGCAACATAAATGTTCGTGGACTGCTGAATGGAGAAAGAAGATATGGTACAAATACATAGTGGAATACTACTCAGCCATAAAAAAGAACAAAATAATGCCATTTGCAGCAACATGGATGCAACTAGAGATTATCATACTAAGTGAAGTAAGTCTGAAAAAGACAAATACCATATGATGTCACTTATATGTGAACTCTAAAATGTGATACAAATGAACCTATCTATGAAACAGAAACAGACTCATGGATATAGAGAACAGACTTGGGATTGCCAAGGGGAAGGGGATTGGGGAGGGATGTAGTGAGGGATTGAGGTTAGCAGATGTAAGATATTATATATAGAATGGATAAACAATGTCCTACTATAGCACAGGCAACTATATTCAATATTCTATGATAAACCATAATGGAAAAGAATACATATAAATAAGGAACATATATGTATGTGTGTGTGTGTATATATATATATATATTTTTTTATATATATATATATATATATATATATAAAACTGAATCACTTTGCTGTACAGCAGAAATTATCACAACATTGTAAATCAACTATACTTCGATAAAAATTTTTTAAAAATTAAAAAACCATAATATACGGTATTCCATATAATAAAATATAGCATAAAATATGTTATATCCATATAATAAAATACCATATAATAAAATGTGGTGTATCTATATAATAAAATCCATATATTATAATATAATAAAACACAATATATGGTATATCCATAAATAATGAATGAAATACTGATACACGCTACAACATGGATGAACCTTGAAAACATTGAAGCACGTAAAAGAAGCCAGACACAAAAGGTCACGTTTTATAATTTCACTTGTATGAAATATCTAGAATAGGCAAATCCATAAGACAGAAAACAAATTAGTGGTTGCCCGGTGTTGGGAGAGGGAGGAATGGGGCGTGACTGCTTAATAGATATAGGTTTCTTTTTGGAGGGAAGATACGTTTTTTAATAAGATGGTGTGAAAGTTGCACAACATAGTGAATGCACTAAATGCCACTGAATGTTACTTTTTAAAATGATGAATTTTACATTATATGATTTTACTATAATATAAAAAGCTATTACATATACAGAGAAAATACAATTGAGAATGAAATATTTTATAGGGGTTCTTTCTACATATAATCTCGCAATATGCTTTCAAGCCCTGTTAGGATTCACCACTGAACAAGCAACTGACCAATATAGAGTATTCACCTAAATTATTATCTTTTGTCTTACCATCCTATTATATGTGAACAGGCATTGCTCACATACAATATATCCTTCAAAATAGAATTATTTAAACTTCACTGCACGCTGTGGTAACTTGTGACCATTACTGTTCATCTTGAAAAAATGTTTAACATGAACATGTTCAGTAATTATTTTCAGTTTCCTACAGTGAGGTACAATTTATATTATTTATGAAAGGCAGCCTAAACCCACGTATAATAGTCTGCTCTCTTCCTTGATATATGGAATTATAGTATATGCTTATAAAGGCAGTCAAACCCAGTTATATATTCTATTTATAGATATATACATTTGGCATCATAGTTGTTAGGAATTCATGAAACAAAGATGTTTAAAAGAGCAGGTGAAAAAGATCAACAGCCTTGATCAACAACCTTGCTCTTACTCCCTTAAATAGTGACCCATTTTTTTTTGTGGTACAGTGTTTTAAAAGAGTTGTCCTTTGGTGATACCAGGTGTGTGATTATCAGGATCACTTCTTTAACTTACCCTTTGAATCCAGTCTTCCACAGTGGAAAGGCCAATACCAACTCTCAGGTACCCTCCTAAAATAAGACAAATGAAATAAAGGTATAATGAAATGAAAAGCTATACCCATTCCAAGTTTAAATAACGTTTAGTTCTATTATATTGAAGCCACTCATAATTATTCAGTGTCCCAGCACTCCTGCCTAGTACTTATCAAAGAGAAAAATTACAAAGGTAAATAAAATACATTTTGATAACAAGGAGTTTGCATTCCACTAGAAATTGTTTCTCTTATATTCACATTTGTTAAGTATTTCACATATTTTTATAAAATGTTGATAAATTCAGATATTTCACATTTACTTCCCTCTCTTACTCGTCTGTCCTTTTTTAACTTGGCTTCTACTTCTGGTATAATTTCCAATTGCTTACCTAGGTCTGACATTAAAATCAGGAATATTTTCCATAATGTACTCATGCCCCAAGTTCTTTCCAAACTGTCTGGGTATTCCTGAAACCAGAAAAGCATCTCTCCGTGGCTTTACCATAAAAGAGAAAGTGATAGGAATACTACATCTAGTCAAAATAGATTCTAAGTATCTTTTGAGACATCACCATGTCCTTCTTTCTGACACACACCATGTAAGGTTTGTCATTGCTTTCTTCAGAATATTCCAATGACATCTTAACAGACATCTCTTTCTTAAAGAACCACCACCCTGTAATTCATCCTCCTTACCACCAACAAAATGCTCTTTATATGACAAATTTGATACTACTACTCATCTGACAAAACTTCTTTAATAACTTGCCAAAGCTCACATAAATTCCAAGTCATTTAGCGTAGCATCGATTCTTCAAAACCTGTATCTACCTATATTCTAAGAAACATCTCAGCTTTTCTTCCCTTGTCTGAACACCAGTCCTATGATGCAGATATCAGACTGCTCCACATTTTTAAACACATACTCTTGCCCTCTTCCGTTTGTAAATTAGGAAAATTAGAAAATTCTATTTCTTCTACCTAGATTTTTCTTCCCAAGCTTGTCTGCTTGGCAAACATTTATTGAAACTTCAGTACACTTCAGTTTCAAGTTCTTTGAGAAGTTTCTCTACACTTTGAAGGCAAAAATAAGACCTTTTTTTCTTCCATTCCACAGCACTTTGTAAATGTCTGTGTTGTCAGTGTGCTATCATAGTTAATTGAGTACATATCTGTCTCATCAAATAGACATAGTTATCCTCCTATGTCTTTGATCTTTTCTTCTGTCTCTGTTTATAATCCCCAAGGTCTGATATTTGTTCTTTTTAACTTCCATGCATATTTGTCTTTAAAATGTGATGTCGTTGATGTTGATGATACCTATGAAGAAAATGGTAATTATATTGAATATCTACTATTTGACAAGCCCTGGGACAAGTGCTGTATGTACATTAATTACTTTAATTTCTTAGAAATTACTTACTTTCTTTCAGCCTTACAAGATAGCTTATTTTACATACCAACCATAATGATGATATTCAGAGAGCATATCTAACTTCTTTAAGACCACACAACTAGTAAATGTGGTTCTAGATTTTCTCCTTAATCAGGCAAAGTGACAGGCTTCCTGTATTTGACTCCTAGATTTGTCACCTATTGGTGACATTGACAAGCTATATGTTTTCTCTGTCTCAGTTTCCCCATCTATAAAATGGGCCAATACTAGTAAATAACTCATAAGTTGTTGTAAGTGTTCAACAAATCAACAGTTATAAGAAGTATTTAGAATAGCATTTACTGTGGAGTAAGAATGATAAACTTATTTTTAACATCTCCCAGAATTCTTTGACCTGTTTTGTCTTCCTTTATTCCCACTCCTTATGATTTCAGAATTTTCATCTCTTTATACCCAGTTGCTTCACTGGCATTCCTTCCTGGATATACAGTGACCCATGAACAATAAATATAAGTATTTTATTATACCTTTATTTGAGTATATAGGCAGAGAGGAGCTCTGTGGTCTACCAAGCACGTTTTCATGATACATGATAGTGGATTAAGAAAATATTTGGCAGAGTTAAAAGAGAGAGTGGATTGAAGAGTTTATGCTAGGGGCTGGCCAACTTCTTCTGTAAAGGGCCAGGTAGTAAATATTTTAGGCTTTGCAAGCCATACAGTCTTTGTCACAACTGCCAAACACTGTTCTTGAAGCACAAAGGCAGCCACAGATAATATATAAATGAATTCACCTGGCTATGTTCCAAAAAAAACTTTGTTTTTAGATAGTGAAATTTGAATTTCACATAATTTTTATGTCAGAAAAAAATTATTGAATTTTTTTTCAACCATCTAAAAACATAAAAAGAAACATTCTCAGCACACAAGCTGTACAAAAGCAGGTGTTAGGCCACATTTGTCCTGTGGCCATGGTTTGGTGATCCCTGATTTGGACAAAGAAACTCATCCGAGAAATGTTCATGATTAGTTCTCCTCCCATAGGTTGCTGTGTTAGTTGCTATTCAGACATTCTTCAAATATATATTTTTTAAATCACCAATAATTAAACTCTTTGCTCTTTGAGTTTTAGCTGAGGGTCTTCTCCTCTGAGGCAGGGATAGCTAAGGTCTGTATTTAAAATATCTGTGGAAGAAGGAGGGAGCTAAGCCACTATAAATAACAGGATGGCAGATACACATAGACACTTCTATTACAACTGTAAAATATTTTCCTAGCACATGTGTACCAGTGAAGAAATCTGACGAGTGATAACTCTGGACTGGAATACATGAGTTCTGGATGGATTGAATAGAGTGGGCAAGTAGACGGCACTTCCTTTATTTCTTCAAGCTGATCTGGCCATTTACCACTCTGTAGATGAGCGTGAAATATCAAATATTATTTGAAACTTAAGATTCTTGAGATCTGCCTTAAGTTACTCCCAGCACAAATTACTCCCTTTGGAAAATCAGGCATTTGAGAGGTGAAGCAAGAAAGGGCCCTTTTGACATAATGTGTTTCCTTTGGAGATGTGCTGAGAAAGAGAAAAACAAATGTAGAAAGTAAATATCTGACAAAAGCAGAAAAATCAGACAGGTTCAGTTTTTCATTTCACTCTCTACTTTGCAGTTAAGTTCCTTTGAAATCATTGAGAATCTTTAATGCAGGGGAGATCTGCACAAGGCCAAGAGAAAACGAACATCTGATCTGTAAAGATCGGTGTCCAATAAAAGATTAAATAAAGTGCTGCTGTTTTTTGGTTTTTTTTTTTAATTTTTAAATTTCTCTTTTTTTCTCCTGACTATCAAAGCAAATGATTTTGGGGGTAGACAGCCATTTAATTATAGTAGTTATCTGGTTAATTGTTACATGGTACTACTTACTTTACCTAGGGTTTAATTCAATTTTGTTGTGTGAAATTCTGAGAAACTGTCCCAGCCAAGAAAAACCTAAGGAGACATGATGACTAAATGTAATGTGGTATCTATCCTGGATGGGATTTGGGACCATAAAATAGGATATTAGGTAAAAAATAATGAAATCTGAAGAAAGTGTGGACTTTAGTTAATGATGATGTATTATTGGTCATTAATTATAACTGATGTACAATACTAAGATTAGGAAAAACTGTAGGATATATAGGAACTCTCTGTACTATTTTTGCAAGATTTTGTAAATCTATAAGTATTCTAAAATGGAGTTCATCAAAATGAGCTTTTTAAATCATAATTTTAAAGAAAAAAAATGGCAGAGAAATAAAAGATGACATATTTAGTAATGGGGAAAAAATATGGGAAGCCTAACAAACCCAGAATCAGTGGATGTATTTTTGACTATTTTGTAAGCTTCTTTTATAATATTTGCACATGAAGTTTTGTTGCTATATCATCTGTCATAAAAGTAATTAAAAGTAAAGTCACTCAGGTGTATCATATAACAAATAAATGTATTTACATACTTATGTCTGGCACAGTTGAAGCAATCACAAGAATATAAGTATACTTATTAGTATCATGACATCTTTGTTTTAAGTCTCTTCCAAAGAGAAGTATGCAGGAAAAATTGTTTTATGCCATCTGGTTCTACTGTTGTGTATACCGGTACATTTAGGTAACGCTTCATATTGGATAAGTAGTTATAAAACATATGCAATAGATTTATTGCTAGTACTGATCACAGTAAATCCCAGGGTTTTAAGTGGGGCTGTAGGAGTTACATTATCTATAAATTACTTAAAATATTCCTGTAGAGATAGTAACATATATGTATGTATGTTAGTTTAAGCTACACTTTAGGAGCAGTGAGTTGTGCTAGTCAGAAATTCTGATTCCAGAGGTTGTCAGCCAGCATTTAATAGGTCACATACCAAAGGTAGATGCTGTCAGTAGTCACTACCTGTACTTCAGCCACACTTACCTCATTCAACATCTGGGACCCACACTGGCAGCCAGCCCAGGCCTCTGTGGCTGTGTAAGTGCAGAACACCAGTCTAGAGCCCCACAGCTGACCCCCACCAACATATGCACTCCAGAGGCTAGGCCCCCCACCCGTGCTCCCCGCCGTCACCCTGCGTGCCCTGTGCCCAGTGGCCCATCACCAGCCTCCGCTGCAGTGCCCATGCTCGTGGGGAAACTGTGCAGCAGCCACAAGAGTACATGTGCACAGCTAGGACTCCACAGCTGCTTGTGGGCCCAGATTTGGCCCTTTCTTCTGTCACCAGCCTACACCACTGGGCTCACCAACATCTAGCCCCTTCAACTGTGCACTTGTACACCCCTGGCCTGACACCAGCCTTCACCACCATATGCCTGTGGTGAGAACCAGCAGTCACAGTGGTGCACGTGAACAGCTCCACTCCCACAGCTGCCAGTTAGCCCACAATTGGCCCTGGCCTTTGCTGCTTGCCCTGGCCCCCATCACTACATGTGTGTTTGCAGCCGGCCTCTGCCGTTACATAAGCACATGCAGCTGGCCCCTGGAGACAAGTGTATGTATACCACTAGCTCTAGCAAACACAGTCATCTGCCAGGTCCCTGGCCACAGGACCTGTAGGTGCTGCTGAGGACCCCAGTAGCCCTTGCAGCCTCTGGAGACACCGCCACTCCCTTGCAGTGCTCACCAAGGACCACACAGTTGTTGATGCTGTGGACCACAGTGTCTACAAAGAGTCACAGTGCCTTCCCCCCAACCCCGCCAGGCCCAGAGGTGCCACATGCCCCACGCTTGGAACTCTGCACCACTAGACCCAGGGTCACGGCATGCTCCAGGGTGCCCACACCCACAGGTGAAGGTTGTTCTTATGAAAGTCACTCCATAAAGTATGGAAGAGGTGAGTGCATCTATGAATATGCAGGCACCTGCACAAGGCTACAGGAATCAGGAAGAATCAGGGAAACATGACTTCGCCAAAGGAACACAGTAAACTTCCAGTAACTGATCAAAAGGAAGTGGAGATACAGGAAATGCCCAATAGAGAATTCAAAATAATTGTTCCAAATATGCTCAGAGAGCTACAGTAGAACACAGATAAATAATTTAACAAAATCAAGAAAACAGTACAAGAACAAAAGGAGAAGTTCAACGAAGAGAAGACATAAAAAAGAACCAAACAGAAATATATGAAATAATGAAAAAAAAAAAAGAATAAGACATAGGAGAAAGTAAATACAGTTTACTGTATTTCTATCAAAATTTCTATCAGAGTTGAGGAAGATGGAAGCAAAATGATTTGTATTAATCTGCAATGAGGCAAGAATGCCAATTGTAATCTCTAGAGTAATTACTAAAACATGGTTTAAAATGTATAACTTACAAGGTGGAGGTGGAAAAGAAGAAAATGATACTATTTGTACCATCCAAAAATCATCAAGAAAGAAAAAAAGATAATATAACTAAAAATCTGAGACAAATAGAAAATAAATAGTAAGATTGTGGCTCTAAACAGAAACATTATTAACTACATTAAATCAAAAAGGAAACTTCACTAAGTAAAAGTTTAAAAAGTCAAAGCAGATAAAAAGTTAACCCAATTTCGTGTATCTTACAAAACACTTCTGTAAGACAACTCAGAATGATTTAAAGCAATGTGCATGCAAACATTAATCAAAAGAAACTGCTATACTTATACAATGTTGATTTTAAGTAAGGGATCTTAAATGCAGCTAAAGAGGAATACTTTATAGTAGTAAAAAAGGTTAATCTAACAGGAAGAGATCATAAATTCTCTTGGTATACCTTCCAGAATTAATCTATTCCACGAACTATTATGCCAGTACATAAATATGTTGTTCTGATTCACAGTCTTTTCAGCCTATGAAACTGTCACTAGGACTACATTTTGGTAACCAGTATAAACACTTAAGACCTGAGACTCATGAGATTTAATTGATTAGTTGCTTTACCCATGAAACTGGTTTCAGTCTGTAGGAAATATAAATGATAAACATAGCAGTTACTTTGCTGTTGACAGTTTCATGCTGGATACCAATTTGTCTTATTGTATCCATAGCAATGGCAAAATATATTTGGCTTTGATTGCCTAATATCTTTATAGTATTACTCATTCTGGAAATGTTATAAATTTCTCATTTAGGCAATTTTACATTTAAATGTTTACACTTTATATTTTGGTCTTAAAGATAAGGAATAATAGTTGTAAAGCTATTAATGGTATATGCTTCAGGATTTTTTCTACACCTAATTACTAAAGGCATTTTTTTAAATGTCTAAGGAAGTCATCAAAGTTAAAAAATAATCTAATAACCAATTAGTGCTGTGAACCTTCTTAAGAAGTCATAGTTTAAACCATTAATTGGATTTTACTGTTTTTAAGGGCACTTCTGTCAGGAAAAAAATGAAAATTATTATCTTGAAAAAATCTTAGTAAACATTTTGCTTTTTAAAATCAGCAATCAGATAAAAATCAATTCAAAATAGCAAAGCCTTTTTCCGGCTACTAGGATTGTAATTGAGAATGGACACCAAAATTAAATAGCTGTAGCTGTCAGAGTTTTCTTGTCTACTGACTTAAAAATTTCAGATATAGGTTATAATTTATCTGTTACCTCCTGTTATTATATTGAAAATTCTTGGCTTTTGTGTGTGATTCAACTTGCCAATTAGTCCTACAGCTCTGTTGAGGGAACAAAGATATTAAACAAATCCTGCTCTTTAATCTAGGAGATTCCCCATAGTGATTCCATGTACTGCCAAATTTCACAGATTGACATCTTATTGTAATACTGCATAGCAAAGCAGAAATATTCACAAGAGGTAGATACTTTGACCTGGAAAAGAGACCAGAGCATAAGTACAATCTCTGCTGTACTGAAAATTGATATATTTTGACCTACGGTGAAAATAAAAGACATGATGGATAATCTGTTCCACCTGCAGCTTTATGACAAAAATAACACACAAACAAAACAATAATCCTTCCACATTTTTTAAAGAATTAAAGGAAGTGGATGTAAATAGCATATTCTCTTTGTTTCAGTTAAGTATACGATACTAATTTATGGGCTATTTATTTGTAATATATAATATTTAGAACTGGGATGGTTACTAGATATAACCAAACACTCATTTTACAAAATGAGTAAATTGAGGCTGGGAATTCAAGTATTTGTGGGAAATCTATCAATCTTCGACTCAAACCCACTACCTTGAATATATCTACAAGATAACTGTCATATTCTAATGCAAATTAGTATTTTCTTCTCTGAATTCCCATTTATGAACTAAGTCTTTTAAGAATAGATGTAATAATTGGTTAATTTTTTGAATAAGATATTAATTTTATATCATGTTTGGCACATTATAAGTATTAAATAAATATTAGAATAAAAGAGATAATACCATCACAAAAATTTCATAGTTACACTTTACTCACTTAAGAAGGAACATATTATTTTTAAAAACAGATGTTTAAATGTCACTTATTTTCCATCATTTTATAAAATATACTAATGTGATAGTAAATTAGTAATTAATACAAATTCCAATGCCAGCATACATGGGCAATAACTAAACAGTTATATACCACTTACCATTTGCCTAATGATTTACATGGTTTAGCTCAATGAAACTGTAGGGTTAATCTTGCCTAAGAGGTAGGTACTGTTGTTATCTTGATTTTACAGATAAGGAAACTTGAATTCAGAGGAGTTGAAATTTGAATTTAGGACTCTTAAGAACCACACTGTAACATGGGTTTCATTTAAAGTATCTTAGTGATGTCCATGTAAAGATGCACAGTGAGGTGCTGGAAACACAGAACTGCCTGGAGTTCAGGAGAGAGTTAAATTTTGGAGATATAAATTTGGAACTCATCAAATATCAAGGGAATGGATGAAGGGTCCAAAAAAGAATATAAATTAAGGCTAGGGGGAATGCATCACTGCAGTTCAAATTAAATAACGTAGAGGGTGAGTAGCAGAGTCATTAAGACCAGATAAAGTCTCCTACAAGACAGAAACACGATTAAGATGAAGAGTATACTTTAATAGCTATATTTAAAGTGAACAAATTGTCATATATTTTCAGTTTTATTTTCATTGTTAAATACAATTTTCTAGGTTAAATAATTCACAATAAGAAATGTGATATTTACCCATTACTATTTTATTATAAAAAAATTATGGAATTATCAAAAAAAGGTCGTTCACTGTATATATTTTTAATGCAAATATATTTTAAACACATTGAACCTTTTACCATGAAGTTGTCTCACTTCACTTGTATAGTTATAGGTACACAGGAATCATTACAATTTAATGCATTCATTTGTTCATTCAACAAATATAAAGAACCTATTAAGTGTTAGGTATTGTTTTAAGTGTTGGAGGATTTATCAGCATGTAGAAGATAATTTCTTCCTTTTTCCATGTGTCTCATATTCTGGTGAGTCAAGATATTGACACTGATGTAAATAACGAATGAAATAAAATTTCAGATATTGAGAAGTTCTCTAAAAAAATAAATAAAAGAGAAATGCAATAGGGAGTTGTGGTAAGTAAGTGAGTGGATCCTAATTTATCTAGCACAATCAGAAAAGGCTGTTTTGAATGGCTAACATTTGGCATAGAAGGTGGATGATGCGAATGCATGAGCCTTGGAAATATTTGGGACTCGGTTATAGGCAACAGGAAATGCAAGTGTAAAGATCAAACTTGACTTACTGAAAAGTTAGTAAGGGAGACAGAACGGCCAGAGGTAAATTAATATGGGGTACACTGTAGTGGTTGATTTTAGAAACACAGGCAAGATGATATAACAATTTATTATTATATTAGGACTACAGAGTATGATATTATGTTTGTTGGCCTTAGTAAGGGGTTTATGTTGTCCTCCATATACTATGGAAAGCCATGGAAAGGATTTAAGCAGGAAAATGATGATCTAATACATACTTTAGAAAAAAGAATGTGGCATTTTTGTGGAAAATAAACTGTTGTGAGAAAAAGTAAAACAAAGAAAACTAGAGGGGAGACTGTGAAACTACAGTGGCCATCCCCCCATCTGCAGTTTCAGTTTCTGCAATTTTAGTTACCCACTGTCAACAGATCTGAAAATATTAAATGGAAAGTTCCACAAATAAATAATTCATAAGTGTTAAATTGTGTGTCGTTCTGAGTTCTCGCACCATACTGTTCCATCCTTCCTGGGATCTGAATCATCCCTTTGTCCAGCCTATCTAGCCCATTAGTCACATAGTAGCCACCTGGGTTATCAGATCAACTGTCAGGGTACTGCAATGCTTACGTTCAAATAACCCTTATTTTACTTAATAGTGGCCCCAAAGTGAAAGAGTAGTGATGCTAGCAATTTGGATATGACAAAGAGAAGCCGAAAAGTGCTTCCTTTAAATGAAGATGTGAAAGCTCTCAACTTAATAAGGAAAGAAAAATATCGTATGTTGAGGTTGTTAAGCTCTTTGGTAAGCACAAGTCTATACATGAAATTGTAAAGAAGGAGAAGGGAATTCATACTACTTTTGCTGTTGTACCTCAAACTGAAAAAGTTATGGCCGCAGTTTGTGCTAAGTGCTTAGTTAAGATGGAAAAGACATTAAATTTGTACAGAGATTTTGAGAGAGAAAGAGCACATTCACATAACTTTTATTACAGTATATTGTTATAACTGTTCTATTTTATTGTTATTGTTGTCAATCTCTTACTGTGCATATAAATTAAACTTTATCATAGGTATGAATGTATGGAAAACAGTATAGGGTTTGGACTATTCATAGTTTCAGGCATCCACTGGGGGTCTTGGCACACAACCCACATGGATAATGGGGGCTACTGTAGATTGAGTAAGAAATGATGGTAATTGGTCTAGGAATGAAACAGAGGAAACCGTGAGATGTGACTAAATTACAAATTTATTTGGAGGTAAGACCAGCAGGAGTGCTAATGACTGAATATTGAACTAGAGGGACACAAATTGATCAAGAATGACACCTGGAGTTTTGGTCTGAGCAATGGAAGGTAGAAAATGCTGTTCTTTGATGAGATGAGGACAAACTAGGGAAGGAGCTGGCTTGTGAAGGGGGTGAGAGGAGTGATACAAGATGCTTTCAAACCTTCTGTTCTTCATCACTCTGGTGAGCTTGGATGAATCTATTGGAAGCAAAGGATCCATTTTACTTTGTATAGAAAGGACTAAGTAGTAGAGAGAGGCATGGGGATAAAGGAGGGATTTTAAGACTGGGCAAGACTTGATTGTGTTTAAAGACTGAAGGAAAGGAGCTACATGTGATAGGAAGAATGATAGAGAGGAAGTGACTGAGCAAAGCCCTGGAAAAGCCAAGAAGGTAGGACATTATGTGTACATATTTATGAACTGGCTATCTATAAGGTATTCCATGTT
Organism: Neophocaena asiaeorientalis asiaeorientalis; assembly: GCF_003031525.2. NCBI lineage: Eukaryota > Metazoa > Chordata > Mammalia > Artiodactyla > Phocoenidae > Neophocaena > Neophocaena asiaeorientalis. The sequence continues at coordinate 20,641,438 of NW_020185339.1, read as the reverse complement.
ATAATACTTGAAGAGGAGCAGTAAGAATTGGTTTAGATGAAGTGATGGATGTGGTGAAGGCGGTAAAAGCTTTCATGTATAAAAGTGATCTACTGAAAATAAGAAAGGATATTGGAGGAGATTTAAAGACTGTTATGTCTAAAATCAGTGTTAAAGGAAATGTCATTGAAAAGATGGGGACAGCTGAAGACCAAACTAAAATGGAAGGCCCAAAGTTTATAATAATACACATTTTCATGGAAGATAAATGTCTACTGCAGGTTTCAGAAGTTATACATGATTATAGATGTTACGTTTTAGTATGGAACCGCTTTTCAAATTCTGAACTGTGCAACAACTAAACTACAGAGGTGCAAGGGAAAAGCAGTATCTCATAGTGATTAATCTCAGGAACGTTAGAATCAGATTTGAATTTGAATCATGACTCTGATACTTGCAAGTTTTGCAAGCCAAGAAATGTGCTTAAACTCTCTAAGCCTCAGTTTTCTGATCTGTAAGGTGGAATAGAAATTTCCCCTTCACAGTACTACTTGCCTTGTTCCTGATATTAGAGTAAAAGCATCTTTCACCTATGGTGTTGGCCTGGAATTTCATTGATGCCTGTTATCTAGTTGAAAAAATTTTCTTCTATTTCTAGTATGTTGAGAGCTTTTATTAAGAATAGATGGTGGATTTTGTTAAATGGGGTTTTCTTTTTTTTGACATCTATTGAAATGTTCAAGGGGTATGTGTCCTTCATTCTTTTAGTGTAATGTATTACATTAATTGGTTTCTGGATGTTAAACCAGCCTTAAATAAAATATCACATGTTGGCGATTTATAATTCTTTTTTCTATGTGACTGGATTTTGGTTAGCTAACATTTTGTTAAAGATTTTCAGATTTATGTTCGTAAGTGCTATTGATCTATAGTTTTCTGTCTTGTGATATGTTTATCTTGCTTTGGTATCAGAGTAATATTGGCTTCATAAAATGAGTTGGGAAAAGTTCCTTTCTACTCTGTTTTCTAGATGTTGTTCCATTAGTCTTTGAGGTTCTGTTATTTTTCTTCACTCCCTTTTCTCTGTGATTTTAAGGTGGCATAATTTCTATTAATCTCTCAAATTCACTGATCCTTTTTTCTGCCATTCCAAATCTGTCTACATTTATTGTCCTTTCAACTTCGTAGTTTTCACTTGTTTCTTTTTAATAGTTTCTATCTCTGTTGAGTCCCCTTTTAATGTCATTGTAATCTTATTTTTCTTCAGTTACTTAAATGTGGTTTCCTTTAATTCCTTGAACATATTTATAATAGCTGCTTTGAGGTCTTTGTGTGACAGATTTAACATCTGGGCCCACTTATGATTGCTTTTAATGACATATTTTTTAAAACTGAGCATGAGTCATACTTCCTTTCTTTGTATGTCTCATAAATATTTGTTGAAATATGGAGGTTTTAAATAATATGTTGCAGCAGTTTTATATTCACTTTTGTTTCCTGAAAAAAAACAAACTTGTCCGTACTTATTCTGATTTAAAGAGCCCTAAAATGATTGTTTTAACCATACTGTGCAGTATTATACTTATTTCTTGGGGCGAGGATAAGCTTATTTCTTTGCATTGTGATGGCTAAGGACTCCTGTCTAGCTGTGCAATTTTTTAAAAAAGATACCTTTTATCTGTTTCTCAGTTTCCTTGCAATAAAATGGAGATAATAAGAGTAATTCTGTCTAAGAGAAATGTTAAGATTAAATAAGATATTATAAAAAATGTTAAAAGTGTCTGGCATATTTTAAGTATAACATTATTACTTGCATTCTTTTTTGTTAAGTACCATACAATCTATACAGGGAATTATTCATATTTAATGAAGTTGTGACTCAATTAATAACATGTTATTTTTTTCTAAAAATGACTCAGTGATTATTTCTTCAAAATGTATAATTTATTGAAGAACTTTCTCTATACTAGAAATATGTTCCAACAGTCATGGAGATAAAAATTAGCCTAAAAGTCTAAGAAAACTCCTGAAGAATAGTACAAATTTTGTAAATCTGAAAATAATTAAGGAAACTCTACTAAAAAATCCGCATTGCAATGAAATAAAACTGCACCCTAAAAACTTTGCCTTGATAAGATTAAATTAGCAGGTTAGGAAATCGCTTTTTGTATCATCTAAATATTTAAATTCATTATAAGGTTTAGTTTCTGTTTAAGTACAGAAAAAATAGTTTTTGTTTATCTCTTTAACATCTTTAAAAATAAGCCTCGTAACTCTGATAATATATTGCAACCAGCTGAATGTTCAGATTTATGATTTTCTGAAAGGAGAATTAGGTAGCAGCCACTGACAATGGGCAATTTATGGGACATACATTTGCCCTGCTTGCTCTCAAAGAACTTCCTCTATTAGCTTAGGACGTTACTAAAAACTTCTATCCCAATCAACTGTTGCTTCCTATAGTTGAAAGCAACGACATCTCATTCAACTCTATTCAATAAATATTTATTCAGGAAATATAATATGCAAAGCACTCTGCTAGAGTTTGGAGAGATAAGCACACAGATGGTGGGTGATAGGTAGGTAGGTAGGTAGATAGGAAGGAAGATAGATAGATAGATAGATAGATAGATAGATAGATAGGTAGATCTTTAACACCCCACTTACATCAATGGACAGATCATCCAGACAGAAAATCAATATATGTAAAAGAATGAAATTAGAATATTTTCTCACACCATAAACAAAAATAAACTCAAAATGGATTAAATACCTAAATGTAAGACTGGAAACCATAAAACTCCTAGAAGAAAACATAGACAGTAAACTCTTTGACATAAATCATTGTAATATTTTTTTTGTATCTGTCTCCTAAGGTAAAGGAAGCAAAAGTAAACAAATGGGACCTAATTAACCTAAAAGCTTTTGCACAGAAAAGGAAACCATTGACAAAATGAAAAACAACCTAGTGAATTGGGGAAAATATTTGCAAAATGATATGACTGATAAGGGGTTAGTTTCAAAATAAGTAAACAGCTTATTCAATATGAAAAAAATAAGCATCCTGACTAAAAAATCAGCAGAAGACCTGGATAGATATTTTTACAAAGACTACATATGGATGGCCAGCAGGAACATAGAAAGATATTCAGCATTGCTAACAATCAGAGAAACACAAATCAAAACCACAATGAGATATCACCTCACACCTGTCAGAATGGCCATCACCAAAAAAAAAAAAAAAAACAAATAACAAATGTAGGGAAGAATGTGGAGAAAGAGAAAACCCTGTACTCTTTTGGTGGGAATGTAATTTGTGCAGCCACTATAGAAAACAGTATGGAGGGGCCTCAAAAAATTAAAAATAGAACTACCATATGATCTGGCAATTTCACTCCTGGGTATATGTCCAAAGAAAACAAAAACACTAATGTGAAAAGATACATATGCTCCAATGTTCATAGCAGCATTACTCACAGTAGCCAAGATATGGAAGCAACCTAAGTATCCATCAAAAGATGAATGGATTAAGAAGATTATACACATACACACACATAGGAATGCTACTTAGCCATAAAAAAGAATGAAATTTTGCCATTTGCAAAAACATGGATGGACCTGGAGGACATTATGCTTGTGAAATAAGTCAGACAGAGAAAGACAGATACTCTATGTTATCACTTATATGTGGAATCTAAAAAATAAAACGAAAGAATATTATAAAACAGAAACAGACTCACAGATACCAGTTACCAGTGGGGCAAGGGAAGGGGGATGGGCAAGATAGAGATAGGGGATTAATAGGTATGAACTACTATGTATAAAATAAAGAAGCTACAAGGTTATATTTTGCAGCACAGGGAATGTAATATTTTATAATAACTTTAAACAGAATATCATCTATGGGACTTCCCTGGTGGCTCAGTGATTAAGAATCCACCTGCCAGTGTAGGGGACATGGGTTCAAGCCCTGGTCTGGGAAGATCCCACATGCCGCGGAGCA
>NW_020185339.1:20600841-20632137 GCF_003031525.2 Neophocaena asiaeorientalis asiaeorientalis | reverse complement strand
AGATAGATAGATAGATAGATAGATAGATAGGTAGATCTTTAACACCCCACTTACATCAATGGACAGATCATCCAGACAGAAAATCAATATATGTAAAAGAATGAAATTAGAATATTTTCTCACACCATAAACAAAAATAAACTCAAAATGGATTAAATACCTAAATGTAAGACTGGAAACCATAAAACTCCTAGAAGAAAACATAGACAGTAAACTCTTTGACATAAATCATTGTAATATTTTTTTTGTATCTGTCTCCTAAGGTAAAGGAAGCAAAAGTAAACAAATGGGACCTAATTAACCTAAAAGCTTTTGCACAGAAAAGGAAACCATTGACAAAATGAAAAACAACCTAGTGAATTGGGGAAAATATTTGCAAAATGATATGACTGATAAGGGGTTAGTTTCAAAATAAGTAAACAGCTTATTCAATATGAAAAAAATAAGCATCCTGACTAAAAAATCAGCAGAAGACCTGGATAGATATTTTTACAAAGACTACATATGGATGGCCAGCAGGAACATAGAAAGATATTCAGCATTGCTAACAATCAGAGAAACACAAATCAAAACCACAATGAGATATCACCTCACACCTGTCAGAATGGCCATCACCAAAAAAAAAAAAAATGTAGGGAAGAATGTGGAGAAAGAGAAAACCCTGTACTCTTTTGGTGGGAATGTAATTTGTGCATCCACTATAGAAAACAGTATGGAGGGGCCTCAAAAAATTAAAAATAGAACTACCATATGATCTGGCAATTTCACTCCTGGGTATATGTCCAAAGAAAACAAAAACACTAATGTGAAAAGATACATATGCTCCAATGTTCATAGCAGCATTACTCACAGTAGCCAAGATATGGAAGCAACCTAAGTATCCATCAAAAGATGAATGGATTAAGAAGATTATACACATACACACACATAGGAATGCTACTTAGCCATAAAAAAGAATGAAATTTTGCCATTTGCAAAAACATGGATGGACCTGGAGGACATTATGCTTGTGAAATAAGTCAGACAGAGAAAGACAGATACTCTATGTTATCACTTATATGTGGAATCTAAAAAATAAAACGAAAGAATATTATAAAACAGAAACAGACTCACAGATACCAGTTACCAGTGGGGCAAGGGAAGGGGGATGGGCAAGATAGAGATAGGGGATTAATAGGTATGAACTACTATGTATAAAATAAAGAAGCTACAAGGTTATATTTTGCAGCACAGGGAATGTAATATTTTATAATAACTTTAAACAGAATATCATCTATGGGACTTCCCTGGTGGCTCAGTGATTAAGAATCCACCTGCCAGTGTAGGGGACATGGGTTCAAGCCCTGGTCTGGGAAGATCCCACATGCCGCGGAGCAACTAAACCCCTGTGCCACAACACCTGAGCCTGCTCTCTAGAGCCCGCGAGGCACGACTATTGAGCCTGCATGCCACAACTAATGAAGCCCGTGCATCTAAAGCCTATGCTTTGCAACAAGAGAAGCCACCGCAATGAGAGGGACACACACTGCAGTGAAGAGTAGCCCCTGCTCACCGCAACTAGAGAAAACCAACGAAGACCCAATGCAGCCAAATAAATAAATAAATAAATTTATAAAAAATAAATGGAGGGCTTCCCTGGTGGCGCAGTGGTTGAGAGTCTGCCTGCCGATGCAGGGGACACGGGTTCGTGCCCCGGTCCGGGAAGATCCCACATGCCGCGGAGCGGCTATGCCCGTGAGCCATGGCCGCTGAGCCTGCGCGTCCGGAGCCTGTGCTCCGCAACGGGAGAGGCCACAACAGTGAGAGGCCCGCGTACCGCAAAAAAAAAAATAAAAAAATAATAAATGGAGTATAATCTGTAAAAATTTTGAATCACTATGTTGTACACCTGAAACTAATATAATATAAATCAACTATACTTCAATAAAGGAAAATAGTAAATGCACTTGTATGTTAATAGAAGGTAAATAGATCAATACTTCATTAAACATATCTGTTATTTATTTTTCATAAAATACTATTCAATCTAAGATATTTCAGAATTTCTTTACTTTGCAAATGAGGCGAGGGTGGTTGCTGATTTATCTGGAATATTTTTCAAGATACTTGCAAGTCCTCAAATCTACAACGACCTACAATATATTATATTTTGGGGATGCCTTTACTCAAGGTGAGTCATAGTTAGTCCAGAGGTTTTGGAATAAGGCAGTCCTCAGAAAATGAATTGGTCTGAAATAATAATAATTAGATGAACACAATTAGAGAGCATAAGGTATTTTCTAGGTAGTTAAGTTTGTCTGAGTCACAACCAATTTTACATATGCTGAATCGCCAGAAGGACAAATCTTATTTCAGCTACTTAATGATATAGGTACCTCAATTATCTATCTATGATTTATTAATGGCATCAGTACTATAGCTGATATACTTCACTTACACAGAGAGACGATTCCTGAGGTCCATGTGTGCCTAGAAAAGAGACATTATCCAACCTGCTGAAACATGCAAAAGGAAACCATTCTCCCTCCATCAATTTATCATCTCTTTCAGTACCTTTTCTAAGCTACTTCAAGTTTGGCACTTTTAGTGACTTCAGAGAGAGTCTGGCAATGCATTAGCTTTGTAGGAGCATGCAACCAGGCCAAGACACAGTACTTGCCGGCATTATAAACAGTCAGTGATCCATATTTTAAAATAACTGTCTGTGAAAATAAAGCCATTTGTAGAAAGGAGTCAGGCACCTGAATGAGGAAAGTATGTTAGGCAATTGTTGAGTCACAGAAGATAAATATTGCATACAATGAGAAACAAAAAAGGAACTGCACCATTTAATTCATAATTCCACCTCCACAAGAGTTTGAACATAACTGTATTCCTTATGAGGTATTAATAGAACCGTGGATGTAGGTATGAAGTAGTTATAAGTATAGTAAGACATACCTTGTCCCTATTTTGTGGTTATCAGTTTTTTATTTTCCATGCATGACCTTCTATATGTGTATAGGTAGGCCCCAAAGTTATATAGTTATACCACTGCTTTCTGGGTGAAAGTACATGTGCTAGAAGTTTTAATTTTATGCAGGTGGAGAAGAAAGATGAAAAATATAAACAGTAGTTAAGTAGAGGCCTCAGCAATATTTCTTAATATGCATAGCATTTTTAGGGGGAAAAAGGATTTTTTGACCAAAATAATGTCTTTAAAACTTTAGCTCCTTGGTGGTAATACTTTAATTCTCTTATCAGAAACACAGTGAAGACAGTATTGTCTCCTGGAGGTCAGTCTCTGAAAATCAACAAGAACAGAATAGCCGAGAGCCTTCTTAATCATTAAGAAATTATCTAGTAAAACAAACAAACAAAATGAATATAGAGTTAGAATTGAGCTAACATCATTAACTAAAGGCAGCTGCCTTTTACCCCACCCTACCAACAGACCCGATGGCGCTGCTTCTGGAGACCACTGAAAATGTCTTCTGAGGGACAGTCTTAGGCATTCCTCATTGTTAATTTTTTAAAAAATATTTTAAATAAAATAATCTAAAATCATATGTGAAACTTAAAATCCGAGATCTTTGTTGACATTAACTTTTATATTGGTGGTTTTTATCTCATCCGTGATATGGAAGGCACTTTAGAATATAGTTATTACTTCAGAGCCTTTCTGAACAAAGGCAGCCCTCAGCAGTAATTGGTCAGGGAGTTACTTTATTGAGTAAATATGATCTCTTTTAGAAGTGAAATTTTAAGAAATTTGAATCCTGTTACCGTAGTTGTTACTAGGTTTTAACTAATTAAAAGAAATAATAGTTTATACAATGCAACAAAACAGTTCCTTGAGTACATGAGTAGAAATCAGTTTTTGGTAACTGAGTTATATGTTAAAATATAGAAGTCATTTTTAATAGAGTGCCCAAAATGCAAATTTCAGATGTTTATTCTTATTTAGTTGCCTATGTGAGTCATTTATGTTTTCCAAGGAGTAGATTGATTGAATGAGAACAGCTGCATCTTATTGCAATTACAGAAAAATGAAACACAAACAAAAATATTGAGAGAAAGCAATTAAAGTTTTGGTTCTCTCAAGTTAATTAGAAACACTTTAACTAGAATGAGATGTTATAAATATACATTTTAAAAGTTCTTGATAGACATTTAATACTTAGTCAATATATTTTAAAAGCTCTATTCAAGACACAAGTCCATTTAAAAAGTAAACCCAGCAGCTATCTAATGAGATATATTACCCTGTCAGCATATTTAAAAATCAATCAGTATCTCACCTGACACTGCCCATTTTGTCCCAATTAAAATGAAATATAAATCCACAAGAGCAATTTCAGAAATTTCTTGAGCAAAATAAATTCTGACAAACCAAACAGATCACCAATATTTTTGTCTTAAATCTTGCTACTGTGCAAACCTTTTTTGCTGTGTAATAGTGTAAAAATATATATAACACTCCTTAATAGATGAAAAACCCTTCCAAAATTAACTCTAAAGCGCTATTTTATAGAAAGTGGAATAGAATTCTACTAAACTTGATTATAGTAGTGATTTTAACTTGAGAAACTAACATTTAAAGCAGGGAAGTAAGGAAGAAGGCACCAGTAATCATATTTCACAAAATGGAATATTCTTTTCTATTCTTAAATCTGTTCATATATTTTTTCATGTTTAGTTCATACATCTAAAAATATATGTTTTATAAAGTCCATACCCTATAACTCCAAAATTTAGTTGGCAGTGGGAAATGGGTCATTCTCACAGTTTCTTTGTCAATCAACAAAGTAAAATGAGGACTTCCCTGGTGGCGCAGTGGTTAAGAATCCTCCTGCCAATGCAGGGAACACGGGTTTGCTCCCTGGTCCGGGAAGATCCCACATGCCACGGAGCGACTAAGCCCGTGCGCCACAACTACTGAGCCTGCGCTCTAGATCCTGCGAGCCACAACTGATGAGCCCACATACCACAACTACTGAAGCCCGCACACCTACAGCCCATGCTCTGCAACAAGAGAAACCACCAGAACAAGAAGCCCGTGTACCTCAACGAAGAGTAGCCCCAACTCGCTGCAACTAGAGAAAGCCTGCATGCAGCAATGAAGACCCAACGTAGCCAAAAATAAACTTTTTGAAAAAAGTAAAATGAGAATAAAAAGTGTTCTTTTTGAATGAGTATATGTGTATATGGTTATTATTAATATTATAATATTTAATACTGGAAATACCAGAGATCAGATTTTCTATATTTGTATATTTTATGGTTTTGGACACTGACAATTAAACAGCTCTAATCATGTGTACCCTTAGTTTTCATCACATCTTGGTTTTAGACAAACATTAAATATTTTAAAATTTTATTAAGTACTGGCTATAAAAATATTTAAAGGAGGGTATAAAAAGGAGGAAAACACAGTAAGAGAGAGAGGATGAAGAAGAATGAGGCAGCATCATTTTTTGAACCCACATTACCTATACAGTACATTAAAGTATGCTAATTTATTAAGTCTACAAAATAGTCCTAGGACAAATTCTGTTTCTACAGAAGATTTCATAAAATTAAGTAATTTCTGGTAAATAGTGAGCAATCTCTAGAGTGTATCAGATATAGACTAAATCCCAAATTGTCCTACTGGTGATTTTATGGTTTTGACAAACTATTTAACTTCTCTGAGTTTCATCCTCATCAGGTATACAATGATATAAACATTTGCTTTAAAGTTTTGTGTTAAAGATGCACTTCGTAAGTGCTCAGTTCATATTAGCTAATCAGTTGTATAATATGAGTTTCTAGATCACACAAGTTCTTATTTCCTACTCATTCATTCTCCAGAATGAACCTCAATAAAGTTACTGACATTTTTATACATCATTTTTTAAAAATATATACTTATTTCCTTGAAGGCAATGATTCTTTGTAATTCATTTTTGTACACTCTTTACCAGCTCATAGGGTACTTTACATTGTAGGCATCCAGTAAATACTGAAAGGATGATTGAATATGCTCCTTGGCCTATCTGTCCAAAAATAACATAGAGTTGAGTCTTCTTCATGTTCTTCAGATGTTTAACTTTTAGATGGATTCAGCTTTTGCTGAATTATTTTTTTATATAAAAATATAAAACTAAATTCCTTATCCGATTAACTCACAACTTCTCTATTCCTATCTTGGATGTAAGAAAAAATGGGACTTGCAAAAAGAAACATTTAATATGTGGTAGGCACTTGAAAAAGGAAATAAAAATAATCAATTTATACTTTTCAAGCAATGATTTGAATCTCCAAAAAATAAAATGAGAAGCATTACTGTATACTTTAGTCACCAATCGAATTTTTAAAATAATGTTCCCAATATATGTCCACCAGTTTTTAAGTGAGCACGGCTATTACTTTATCTTGGGTTATAATCCAGTAGAATATCAACCAGGATATGATCGAATTCATCCTTTCAGTTGTTCAGTACAAATACTGTGGAAATTGCATTTGAAATCCTATATAGAAACAAAGATCTTATGATAACTAAGACAAAGTAATCTGAGAAAAGCAGATATCAGTATGTTGTAACATGTCCACTTGTCTAAATAGAAATGAGAATGTGTTAAAATCATTTCTAGACAAATAAAGGAAGCAGAGAGTTTTACAATCATTCATTGAATTCAAGTTTTCTTAATAGACAATTTAGATAGTACAAGCAGAACAAATCTCAGTATATGGTTTGGAAACAGTATAATAGAGCTAAACAATAGCCACAGACATGCAGGTACAGGTGGCTTTACAGTAATGTGAATGTAATGAATGCTCATACGTGTCAAAATGCAGGGTATAAGGATTCTGAAACACTAAGTTGGGCTTGCAATTTCTAGAAAAATACTTTTAGCTCTGTTTTCTAATTGTACTTACAAAAACAGTTTTCAGTGTGGGGGAAATGATGCAAAGGAAAGGAACAGTGAACTGGAATGAGAAACCTTGTTTTCTAGAAACAACGTTATTATAAACCACAGTGAGCAATCGTGCACCCTCTTAGTCTCAGTTTCTTCAATGGTAAAATCAAAAGGTTAAGGTAAATTATCTTGACTTATTACATCATGTGGTTTGTGAATTAGAAACTACCTGTTACTTAAACAGTACCACAAGTCCACATGCTCTCTGTTACCACTGTAGAGACTAAAACCCAGAAAAAATATTTCTATTAAAGATATATTGACAGAATTTTGACTTCAGGCCGTTTATGAAAGAAGGATGGTTGTTATAAATTATCCCGGAATTGGCATCTTTCTAATACATTTCCAGAAAGAATTGTTATCTTGTGATATTTTTAAAAATTACATTACAAATGTGAACCATAAAATAATTCATTTCAGAATTATAATCTTATCAGTACTTTTTAAAAATGGCATGGTCTGCTGTCACTGAACAGAATATTTTCTAATTGAAGATTTTCAATCAGCATTGCAAAGCTATGGATGACTTAGAGTTCTTTTGTCTACTTCATCATCCAGTTTTAATGAGATTTGTGTGTACTTCTCAGGAAGTCATTATTAACACATTTGCTAATTATTGTCAAAGTTAATACTTCAAGGGGAGGTCGGAGTGTTAGTATAATTTAGATACTGAACTATCCAACTAAATGTGAGTCTGATCTGATAGCCTTTTCTACTGAAGAACTAAAAAACAAGTTGTGCTTAAAACTAACTTTAATTAGATTCTAAAAGACAATTGCTTGTTAAGAGTCAGTCTGATGTATGGTACACAGAAGGGAAACCTGAGGAAACAGGTGCAACAGAAAGTAGTGAGCCCATTGATTAAGGATGATTCCAGTTGATTCTTGACTTTAAAATAATGTAAAGAGAGATGTATTATTAAAAGTGACTCTTCAGTACCTATTATTAGCTTATAGACTACTATTTAGAGTTTCTCAATTTAAAAGGAAGTATTGAGGACTATAGAAATTAATATAAAGTATTTGATGTTAAGGCAACAAATCTTCCAGATAGTTTTAAAGAGTAGGCTTAAAGCAACTAATCTGATTTGATTTATGACTCATAGTTTCTTTGATCTTTTCCATTGATTTTCTAGTCTCTCTTTATTTCTGCTCTGATCTTTGTTAACTCCTTCCTTCTGCTAACTTTGGGGTTAGTTCTCCTTTTCTAGTTCTTTGAGGTGTAAAGTTACATTGTTTGAGATCTTTTTTTTCTTAACGTAGGTGTTTATTGCTATAAAATTCCTTCTTAGCACTGCTTTTGCAGTATCCCATGAGTTTTGATATGCTGTGCTTCCGTTTTTGTTTGTTTCAAGATTTTTAAAAATCTCATCTTTAACCCATTGGTTGTTCAGGAGTGTGTTCTTTAATTTCCACATATTTGTAAATTTTGTAGTTTTCCTTCTGTTGATTTCTACTTTCATACCATTATGGTCAGAAAAGGTACTTGGTATGATTTCAACCTTTTAAAATTTGCTGAGACTTGTTTTGTGGTCTAACCTGTGATCTATGCTGGAGAATGTTCCATGTGCCCTTGAGGAGAATGTGTATTAGGCTGCTGTTGGATGCTGCCATGGGCTGACTGAAGGTGCCTTTGTGGTGGCAGGGACTGACTGCAGATATGTATGTAGTGTCAAGTGTTGGGACCAGCAGCAAGGGCTAGGGTCAACTGTGGGCACAAAAGCAGCTGTGGGTTTCTAGATGTTGGCATGTACTTACATGAAGAGGAGGGTCTCAGACAGCTGGTGTTAGTGAAGGGGAAAGCCTGTGGGGCAAAACTTCAGTGGCAAAAATCTGCAAGGGGCTCACGGTGGCTGGGTAGGCCACAGCTTTCCTCAGTGGAGAAAGCTGCTAGCGTCCTCTGCAGAGCAGTTTGGGGTCCATGAAGAGGTCATGTGATGAAAGCTGGGGACGTATGTAGTGTCTGCAAGGGCTGTTAAGCGCTTGGTGGTGAAGGTTGCTGGGATCCTCTGCAGAGCAGGACACTGGGTACAAGGTTAATCCTGCCACCTGGCTGACACTGGCTGCTCCTGTGCTTCTTCCCTGTTCCTACTCTCTCTAGATGTCTCAGCTCTGCTAATCTCTCTGGGAGAATTAAAACCAAAGAGGATCCTTTGTGTAGAGCACCGAAAAGCTGGGAAGCTAGTCACTTATCCTGCTCTCCTTTTCTTCGTGAGGGGAACTCTTTGAGGCTGGGGAGCTCTTGATGAGGAACAGTGCTTGTCTGATGCAAGAGTGCTGGTCTGGGGCAGGCAAAATTAAACTGTTCTTTCTACTCATTTTGTACAGTCCTTTCCAGGTTTTTTGCTCATTTTATTGCTGAAACTTTTAAAGTGGACTCAGCTTTCCCAGAGCTAGTTTTGTTCATGGATAGCTGTCTAGTTATTGTTCTCTGTGGAGGGATGGAGACTGGGGGTCTCCTACTCCACCGTCTTGTCACTCTCACTCATTTAATTTTTAAAAAATAGAATCTAGTTCTCGGCTGAAATTGTCTTTCACCTATTTTGACTCTGTGTTTCCTATTTAACACATTAATCATTAATTGTAGCCTCCTACATTATACTCAGAAGCTACACACATAATAAATTTTGAAACTTTTTATAGGAAATTTAATAATTCACATGATATATATGAAGTAAAGAAAATGAAAGAAAACAATGTATCAAATTTAAATATGCTTATGAAGCAGAAATGATGGGAACTCTCAAAAACAACTATGTCATCAAGTGGTAAGGAAGAGAATATTCATTATATACACTCAGCATCTCAGAATCAAGCCTCCACAGTTTTGAACTGTGTTTGTGAGCATCTGTGCCTTATCTTGATTTATCTTGTGCATCTGTTAGCAACATATGTCTGTGCTAAGGTACTGCTTCTTCACTTTACACCATTTGGCTTATGAAAGTTTTCATAGGGGAACCTGTACTTAACGCTAGTAACAAAATTACACAAACATGACTATATAGCCAAATCATGATTGGATCTCCAAGAACATAATATTTAAACAGCAAAAACAACAATAACCAAGACAAACTAACAGACAAGAATACTGACCTGCCATAAATATAATTTATAGAAATGAAAAGGAAATTCTAATAGATTTTTCTGTAAACCACTATGGAACTTATTAATAATTTTCAATTTCAAGAAAAAGTTTAAAGTCTCATTTGATGCACTCTCATGATACATTACATATACATATTTTATCATTTCAGGTTTCCCCAGAGTGTGTATTACCCATAATCCCATTTTTATGCATGAATTTATAAAACTGTACCAAGCTTTCATCTTCTCAATAGAGTTGTTAGCTTAACTAAGAAAAGGAAGATCAACTCCAAGTAACAGATGAGTAAGGGTAGTAGCTTGTTCGTGTGCTTATCAATAGAGCGAAAGTAAAGAATTACATGAAATTGAATTATATGTATTTTTTAAATTGAAAGGGCCTTTACAGGTCATCTAAATATTCAGCTTCCTAATTTTTCAGATAGGGAAATTAAGAATAAAATCAGTCATAGAATGTAATTGGTCAGGTAAAGTACTCTTCCTGTATTCTTCTTTCTGTTGTTAAGAACTAACACAAATCCTATTTGTCACATTTAGGCTTCTCTTACCCCAGTACTACATTTCATCTTTTGGCATACCCTAGCTTTCTGTATGAAAATTTACAGAAAACTATACAATCCTTGACTCCCCAAGTTGAGATAGAGATAATATTCTGAATGAAACTTTAATTCCGTATCACAGAATATGATGAATAAATGAGACAAAATTTTTAATTGGTAAGCTGGAACTGATTGTTTTAAAAATTGAAGTTAGTACACTTTTCAAGTAATCTAGTCATCAGAAAGAAAGAGGGTTTTATGTACTTGCTGCAAAGTCACTGTGACAGGGCTGACTTGAGTAAGGGTGTTTGTTGTCCAAAGCTAAAGGTATTATGTGAAAAAAAATTTTTTAAATGGAGAAATAAATGATGAGGCAGAGAGAATATATGAGATGTGATTTTGGGTATAAAGGTCGGGTTGTTGAGCCAAGTTGAATAATTTCAGGAGATCGAGGGGAAAACACAGGTTTAAAGTCTGCTCTGAGATTAGGATCAAAATGTAATTTGCCTGTGCTATGGGATTACATAACTGGATTTAATCATCCTTTGTAATTGACTGACTTCGGGGATAACCACAAATACTCATTGTATTTGCCAGCATAGAGGGTTTTTTGACTTTTTTTTTTTTTTGCGGTATGCGGGCCTCTCACTGTTGTGGCCTCTCCCGTTGCGGAGCACAGGCTCCAGACGCACAGGCTCAGCGGCCATGGCTCACGGGCCCAGCCGCTCTGCGGCATGTGGGATCTTCCCGGACCGGGGCACGAATCCGTGTCCCCTGCATGGGCAGGCGGACTCTCAACCACTGCGCCACCAGGGAAGCCCAGTTCTTTGACTTTTTGCTGAGGAGGACAATTTTTCTATCAGAAGTAAAGGTTTATCTTTTACCTTTTCCCATTGTCCCCAGATTCATTCCAACCTGGGATCTTGTGCTTACTGCTTTTCTGAATTTGGCACAAACTTGTGAGAAACTATTTCTTAATTCAGTAAAGCAATACCTATGTTGCTATAGAAGTAAAATAAGATAGTAAAGTATGAACATGTCTTTGTAAATTATAAAGCATCCTGATATTTGTATATCATGATCCGTGGATTAATGTCTCTAGAAGTATAATGGGTCTGTGTGGCACCGTGGGGTAGGGAAAGTGCTGGAGGTGGAATCTTAGCAGATCGTAAAAGTATAAAGAACTTTCATGGAAATTGAACATTAACTTTTTCTTGTCAAAAAGATATGAGCAGAGGGACAACAGGAAGGCAACTGGAAGAGATGTCAGTATGATGATACAGAAATGAAAGTAATATTGGCCCAATTAATACTGGGGAAAAGGGTACAACAACATTAAGTATATCAATTACTTACTGGTTCCCTTCTTATCTTCATCAAGGGAGGGGCTTAAAGGAGGAAAATATCAAACAGGGAGCAGCATCCAAGCCTACCCCAAGAAACAAGGAGGCATAGGGTGGGTCCTCCCCAGTATTCTGTCAAGTGTCACCAAACCTGGATGAGAAATGGAAATTACTGCTTTCCTAGACGTTCCAGTCAGCCACAGGAATTAATATCATTTCCAGTGATATAATTTTTCATATTTAAAAAATGAAGTATAATTACAAATAATGGAATGCACAGATCTTAAATACATAGCTCAGAGTTTGGAAAAATGCACATACCAGTGTAATCCATACCCTCATCAACAAATATTTCTATCAACAAAGAAAGATCCGTGATGATACCGGGTGATGATACTCACCTCCCTCCTTTCACCCAAAGGAAACCATTTTTCTCATTCTTCTCAAAGTAGATTTGCGTGCACGGGCGTGTGTGTGTGTCTGTGCTCTTTCTCTATACATAGTGTCTTTGAGACTCATTCATGATGCTTTTTATATCCATCGTTCATTCCTTTTCATTTATTAAAAAAAAATACTTATCCATGCCTCTTGATAGATAATTGTGTTGTTGCCAGATTGTGACTATTAGGTATAGAGATGGTATTTATTCTTTTGTACATGTTGGGAACATATATTTTCATTTTTATTGGGTAAATACCTACGAGTTAATGGCTATGTTTTAGGTTTGTGTTTTGTTTTGTTTTTTTTCGGTACGCGGGCCTCTCGTTGTTGTGGCCTCTCCCGTTGCAGAGCACAGGCTCCGGACGCGCAGGCTCAGCGGCCATGGCTCACGGGCCCAGCCGCTCCGCGGCATGTGGGATCTTCCCGGACCGGGGCACGTCCCCTCCATGGGCAGGCGGACTCTCAACCACTGCGCCACCAGGGAAGCCCTAGGTTATGTATATTTTTAAAACTTACAAAACAATCTTCCAAACCTTTTCCCAAGTGGGAAAATATGCAAACATTTTGCATTCTCACCAGAAGTGTATGAGAGTTCTGGGTGCCCCACATCCTCACTGACATTTAGTGTTGTCAGTTGTTTTCTAAAATAATTTTAGCCATTCTACAATGTATATAATTATATCTCATTGCGTTTTAACTTACACTTCCCTGATGATGAACGCTATTGAGCACTGTTTCATGTGCCTACTTGGTATTCATATATCTGCTTCTGGGAAGTATCTATTCACATCCTTTGCTATATATAGTCTGATAGAGGTACAGCAAATATTTTCCCAAGGTGTGCCTTTTTTTAACAGTATCTGTAATGATGAGAAGTTTTAAAATTTGATATAGTCTGATTTGAAATTTTTTTTGCTGTTTTGTATTAAGGTTAGTGCTTTTTGTGCTCTGTCTCACAACTGACTGTACAAATGCTGATCCATCTCTGGATTGTCTATTCAGTTCCATTAACCTATTTTTAATTCTGACATCAATGCCACACTATCCGATTACACTAGCATCACAATAATTCTTGAAAGGAGGCAGTGTGTAAGACATCAGATGTCGTGTTAGGCCCTTTGCATTTCCATATAGACTTTAGAAGTTTCTGGTAATATTTATTTTAAAACCCTGTTAAAGTTTTGATTGGGATTTTGTTGAATCTATCAATTATTTTGTGAAGAATTGATATCTTAAAAATATTGAGGCTTTGAGTCAGAGAATATGCTATAGCTTTCCATTTACTGTGGTCTTTTTAAATATCTCTCAACAATAACTTGTCCTTTTAATATATAGGTCTTGAATATGTTTCATTAAATACATTCATAATTATTTCAAGTTGTGTGATACTATTGTTAATGAATGTTACTTTAAGTTCATTACCCAGTTGTTTGGTTTATATATAAATAAAATTGAGTTTGTATATTGACCTTTTCTAAATTTACTTACTACCTCCAACAGTGCCTGGTAGTTTGAGGGGCATTCATGAGGAATGTCTATGTACATAATTGTGTCATAGGAAAATAATGATAATCTTTCCTCTTCCTTTTCAAACATTAGGCATTTTACTTCTTTCCCTTGCTTTTAGGCAGTGAATATGGCATCTAAGTAAAATATTGCATAGAAGTGGTGAGAGCACAAATTCTTGCTTTTTTTCAGAACATAGGGAAGAAGCATGCAGTAGTTTACATTTATGGATGATGATTGTAGTTGTTTTCTATTGCTGCCAGAACAAATGATCACAAACTTTTGTTGCTTATAACTACACAAACTTATTATCTTGCAGTTTTGAGGGTTGGAAGCCCAGCACAGATCTCACTGGATTAAAATCAAAGTGTCAACAGGCTGTATTTTTTGCTTGGAGGCAACTCACATTCCTTGACTGTTGGCCCCTTTCCTTCATCTTCACAGTCAGCAATGGCAGCTCAAGTCCTTTACAAGCCATCATTTCTCTGGTTCTCTTTCTGACTATAGCTAGGAAAAGCATTCTACATTTAAGGATTCATGTTTCTAGATTGGTCTCACTCAGTTTATCCAAGATAACCTTTCTTTTTTTTTTACTCTTTGGCTTCATTGGGTCTTCATTGCTGCACACAGGCTTCCTCTAGTTGCGGTGAGTGGGAGCTACTCTTCATTGTGGGGTGCAGTCTTCTCAAGGCTTCTCATTGTGGTGGCTTCTCTTGTTGCGGAGCATGGGCTGTAGGCGCACGGGCTTCAGTCGTTGTGGCACGCAGGCTCAGTAGTTATGGCTCAAGGACTCTAGAGCACGGGCTCAGTAGTTGTGGCACATGGGCTTAGTTGCTCCGTGGTATGTGAGATCTTTCCGGACCAGGGCTCGAAACTGTGTCCCCTGCACTGGCAGGCGGATTCACCACTGTGCCACCAAGGAAGTCCCCTCAAAGATAATCTTTGACTCTCAAAGTCTTAATTGGTCTTAATTACATTTGCAAGGTCTCTTTTGCCATATTAGGTAACATTCACAAGGTCCAAGGATTAGGATGAGCATCTCAGTGGGCAGTGTCCTGCCTACCACAATGATAGTTATAGATTTTTTTTTTATAAATACTGTTTTCCAGATTGAGGAAGTTTCCTTCTCATGCTGTTTGCTGAGAGATTTTGTTTTTATCTGAATGATTATTAAAATTATTAATGTCATTTCTATATCTGCTGAAATAATCATATGACTTATGATTTTTCTCCTTTATGCTGCTAATGTTATGAAATATATTGCTTTATTTTCAAATATAGACCCATATTTGCTTTCCTGGAATAAATATTTCTTGTTCATGATTTACTATTCATTTTTATATTGATGGATTCATGCTAATATTTTGATAAATATTTTTCATATGTTCCTGGGAGATTTTAGTCTGTGATTTTCTCATCTAGAAATGTTCTTATCTCTATTATCATTATCAGAATTGTGCTGGCTTGAAAAAAATTAATTGAGGAAAGTTTTATTGTCTTATGCATATTAAAGAGTTTTATAAGTTTAGTATTGTATCTCTTTTGCAAATTAAACACAGTTCACCAGTGAAGCCATTAGACCTGAAGTTTTCTTTGTGAGAAGCTTTTTAAATGAAAAATAAATTTATTTAGTAGACATAGTACTATTTAGATTTCTTATTTCTTCCTTTATACATTTTGTAAGTTTTTATTTCAAAGAATTTGTACATTTTATCTAGAAATGTATTACTTAATTTTCAGATATTCAGGGATTTACCTGAAGACATTACATTACTGATTTTAATTTTAGTTCAGCCACTGTAAAACAACATACTCTGTATAATGAAATAACATTAACTTTATTGAGACTCATTTTATAATCAAGCATATATTCTATCTTGGTTAATGGTTAATGTGTTCTTGGAAAAAAAAGTATAAGCTGGCAAGCATTGGTGGATTCCCTACAAATTTCAGTTAATTGAGGTGATTGATAGTGTTTTTCAAATCTTCATCCTTACTGACTTTTTTGTCTAAATGATACATTTTATATTTCAGATACATTAACATTTTAATCAGGAAATTCAGTATTATATCAGTATTTACATGTATCATTAGTTTTCATCACTGACATTTCAGTTTTTGATTAAAATTGTAGAATCAACATAATTACTGCATCGTTATTACTGTATTCAACATTTGATCATAATATTAGGCTAAAAAATAGTTGTGGAGTAGGCAATTTTTAAGCTAGCTTAACATACAGATTCCTCTTTGGTTTTTTGAGCTGCTTAATTAGAAAATATATATTATTTTATCACAGCATGTTTTTAATATTGAATTTCTTAAATAGGAGATTTTTGCAATGCAAATTATACCAATAGCCTAAACTTTTCACAGTAAACTTCTCTTTTCATATAAACCTAACTTTTTATCAGCCTTTTAAAAAAATCTCCTTGGAAGTTCTATCACAGATGTTAGTAAATATGTCACTTCAGTTACATAACACCAACCATTTTTCAATTGCTAAGGTAACTAAGAGATCTTCCTCTTACATTTTTCCTGGTTAAAACTCCACTGGTTGACCTTCTTTCCATTAATTATTTTTGATAGTTTGGATTTTTATTTTTATTATTTGTGAACATGGATCATGCCTTAAAGAAAATTTCATAGTAAGTCATTATTAATGCAATGAAACAATCAGAAAGAAACTACGTACTTAAAAGTTAGGATTACAGGGACTTCCCTGGTGGCACAGTGGTTGGGAGTCCCCCTGCCAATGCAGGGGACATGGGTTGAGCCCTGGCCTGGGAAGATCCCACATGCCGCAGCGCAGCTAAGCCCATGCACCACAACTACTGAGCCTGTGCTCTAGCGCCCACGTACCGCAATTACGGGAGCCTGCGCACCTAGAGCCCATGCTCCGCAGCAAGAGAAGCCACCGCAATGAGAAGCCCGCACACCGCAACGATGAGTAGTCCCCGCTCGCCACAACTAGAGAAAGCCCATGCGCAGCAACAAAGACCCAATGCAGCCAAAAATAAATAAATAAATAACCTAATTAATTTTAAAAAAAGGATTACAGAACTGCTCTAGAAGGTAAAAATAGGTAGTGAAGGCTTCATGAAGGAGATTGAATTTGAGTTAATATTTGATTAATAAAACTAATATTTAATGAATATTTACTGTGTCAACTCCTTGCAAAATGGTTTTGCATGAATATTTTAATTTTTATAAGGACCGTGTAAGTAATACATAAATATTTTTTTCTCAATTTTCAAATGATAAGAACATTTTAAAAAAGTAATTTGACCAGGGTCACACAGCAACACATGTTGCTTAGTCAGAATTTATCAGTTAATGGAACTTAGATCCTGCTCTATTAACCACAGACTTTAAAGCAGAGGTAGAAATTGGCTCTGTGTAGTAAGAGAATCAATATTGATGCTATAACATACAGTGGGGGTTGGCAAACTTTATCTGTAAAGAACCAGATAGTAAATATTTTAGGCTTTTCAAGCCATACAGTCTCTGTGGTAACTATGCAACTCTGTGGTTGTATCATGAAAACAGACAATACACAAGCAAATGGGTGTGGCTGTATTCTAACAAACCTTTAATTGCCATACAGATGGTGGCCCAAATTTAGCATGTGGTGGTCCATAGATTGCCAATCCCTGATATATGGCCCCAGCTGGTTATTGCTTTATTCTGCCAAGAGAAAACAAAGAAAAATATTCTATTTTAAAAAAAATACAGTAGAGTTTATACTCTACATCACAGAAATAAGTTTTTTAACACAACTAAGGTTACAGGTCCCAAATGCTGATACATAATGCATCTGTGTAACACATACACAAGGCCTTTGATAAATAATTGAAAGAGTAGCATTGAAGATCCTATGTGAGTATTTTCCTTGCCTCTTGACACCATTCCTTCATTAAACATACATTTCTAGCATCATAAAAGTCTATTTTATACAGACAGTCACAGACCGATGTCATAATTAGCTACCACTGATTGTTTTGGAAGCCTTTCTTCAAATTTTCAGTTCAGCTTACTTACATGATGGGTATTGTTGATTCTAAGGGCTACATTCCAAGGTGAGTACATAATTAGTATCTATATTCAAATGTAGTCACATTGAATTAGGCACTGTAAACAAACAGCAATGGGATTACACAGTTTGAGTTTCAAGCTTATATATTTTTTCACATTAAGATTTCTGCTAATAAATGAGAATTCAGGAGGTGTGTTTCCCTCTTTTTGATGAGATAAGAATATCCCTAAGAGTTCTGTCTGGTATTCTGTTAAGATTATTGAGTTCCATTGGGAATGTCATTTCTTTGGAAATTCAGAATGACAATTGAGAATCTTGTTAAAAAAAAAAAAAGTCCTATCATATAGACTTTTCAGTGTAGTGGTGGGGTTAATTTTGTGGTAATATTGATGCTCAAGGTATTTGGGATACTGGGACTACTGAACAACTGTTCTTTGAAAACAAGCTTTCTGATAATGTTGTCTCCTAATCTATTTTGGGCCCTGTTCAGCCTTGGCACAGGAACAGAGCAAGGCTGAAAATGTCTGTATTAGTTTACTAGGGCTGCTGTAATAAACTGCCACAAATCGAGTGGCTTAAATGACAGAAATGTATTGTCTTTGAGCTCTGGAGGCTGGAAGAGATCAAGTGTCAACAGAGTTGCTGCCTTCTGAGGGCTGTGAGAATCTTTTCCATGCCTCTCTCCTAGAATTTTGGTGGTTTGCTGGCAGTCTTTGTCATTCCTTGACTTGTAGAAGTATCACCCCGATCACATGGTATTCTTCCTATATGCATCTCTGTGTCCAAATTTCTCGTTTATAAGGACATCATTCATAATGGATTAGGGGCCGACCCTGCTCCAGTATGACCTCATCTTAACTAAATACATCTGCAGTGACTCCATCTGCAAATAAGGTCACATCCTGAGGTACTGTGAACTAGGATTTCAACATATGTAATTTGAGGAGACACAATTCAACCCATAACAATATTCATGATGGAGTTTCAAGTCAATAATACTGATTCAGTTCTAGTGTTAAGAAAGATTACATTCTATGAGACAAACTGATCTATTTTTTGCCACTAAGTAAATCTTGGGTGTGTATTCATAGTTTTCCAATTTCTATTCAACACTTACTTTAATCTTAAATATAACATTATAGAAATATTTTAAGTTTATCTTTAATATGAAATATTTAAGAACTACTTAAAACAGTCAACCAAAGGTATCTGGAAATATTTCAAAAATTAATATGTAATCCTTTCACATATAATTTAGTTACAAAGAAAGAAAAAAATATATTAAAAGTACATGATTTAAAAAAAAAAAGCACTCCTGGGCACATACCCAGAGAAAACTATAATTCGAAAAGATACATGCATCCCAATGTTCATTGCAGCACTAAGACATGGAAGCAACCTAAATGCCTGCCTACAGATGGATAAAGAAGATGTGGGGTGTGTGTGTATGTGTGTGTGTATGTGTGTATATATATATATACACACACACACACACATATATATAGTGGAATATTACTCAGCCATAAAAAGAACAATGCCATTTGCAGCAACATGGCTAGACCTAGAGATTATCATATTAAGTAAGCCAAACAGAGGAAGACAAATATTATATGATATTGCTTATATGTGGAATCTAAAAACAAAAAGATATAGAGAAAACTATAATTCGAAAAGATACATGCATCCCAATGTTCATTGCAGCACTAAGACATGGAAGCAACCTAAATGCCTGCCTACAGATGGATAAAGAAGATGTGGGGTGTGTGTGTATGTGTGTGTGTATGTGTGTATATATATATATACACACACACACACACATATATATAGTGGAATATTACTCAGCCATAAAAAGAACAATGCCATTTACAGCAACATAGCTAGACCTAGAGATTATCATATTAAGTAAGCCAAACAGAGGAAGACAAATATTATATGATATTGCTTATATGTGGAATCTAAAAACAAAAAGATACAAATGAACTTACTTACAAAACAAAAACAGACCCATAGACATAGAAAACAAACTTATGGTTACTAAAGGGGACATAGAAAACAAACTTATGGTTACTAAGGGGGAAGGGGGTGAGGGATAAATTAGGAGTTTGGGATTAACATATACACACTACTATATATAAAATAGATAACCAACAAGGACCTACTATATAGCACAGGGAACTATGCTTAATATTTTATAGTAACCTATAAGGGAAAAGAATCTGAAAAAGAATATATATTTTATACATATATATGTATATAATTGAATCACTGTGCTGTACACATGAAACTAATACAACATTGTAAATCAACTATACTTCAATAAAAAAATCAAGTCGATTAATAAAAACAGGTCATTAATTACTAAAGAAAATTAGATTATACATATAATTTATATATTTTCAGTGAAAATTTAATAAAAATTATTATCCCACAGGTATTTATATACTATGATGTTTTAAAGTATTGTCATATGTCTGAGCTTTAAACTATATTTCTAATCCTTTAAAAACCCATTCACATAAAGCATTTGACATTTTTCCATTGTTTCAATACTAGTAATTGTGCCTCAGTTTTAAACTATTCAGTAAAATACTTTATAAGGAATAGTGTTTTAGTTTTAAAATTATCTTTTGAGTACCATATAAAATCAAAATGAGCATCTCATATCATAATATACTTTCCATGTATTCTACTTTAATAAGCTTAGCATTTAGCTGTGAAAACAGGCCAACACGTTTTTTGTGTGTCAGTGACCTAATCTTACTTTTTCTGTGTTTAAGGAGATGATGATCACATGAATATAAATGAGTGTCAAATCTATTACACCAAATAGTCTGATAACACTGAAGAAACATGTATTTTTAAAATACAATATTAGTTTCTTTACTATACTAAATTAAAATCCTCTGCATGTTTGCTATTACTGTGGCAACAGGTAGTTTAGTATTGTGATAAGATTATACTTGTAATTGCCTGGGACAAGCATTTATTGTTTTGGTTTTCTTATTTTGATGCTCCTCTTTCTCTTTACATATGTATTTCATTATAGACTAACTGAAACCATTTTTCCTTTTTTTTGAAAATTTTATTCTGAAATAATACAAGATATACAGTAGACTTGTAAAGATGGTTCAGAAGTTTGGATTTTTTTTTTTCTGTTTCAGGAGGTATTTTCTTTATTTGTAACGTCTTTTCCAATTTGTGACAGCTCAGTCTTTCCTTGTATTTCATACTTTGAAAGAATAGTGTTAAGGAATTTTGTGGAATGTCCCTCAATTTAAGCTTGTCTAGTATTTTCACATGTTTGGACTAAGGCTATGGATTTGGGGGAACAATATAATAGAAGTGCCCTTCTCATCACATCATAGGATGTGCATGATATCAACATGAATTATTACACTTGCTGTTAAAGTTGATCATTTGGTTAAGGTAGTGTCTGTCCAGTTTCTCCAGTGAAAGGTTACTCTTTTCCCTTTCCATTCTCTATTATTTGGAAGTGAGTTACTAAGTCCAGCCTGTATACAAAAGGAGGCAAATTAAATTCTTAGAAGGAAGTATATCAGAGATTTTTGTGGACATGTATTAAAGCAAACAGTAAGTATGTTAACTCATTTCTAAACACATATCTATATGCATTTCTTTATCTATGACTGAACATTAGTTCATGTTGATCTCGCCACCTCTAACCCAACACTACAGGGTGCATTCTAGCATTCTTCCTTACTTACTTATACAGTAACTTCTTTCTCTGAGAGTGAGAAACTGTGCTCTCATTGTCTACCATCTATTTACTCATTTGTTCAATCATAATATACATGTAAGTTACTTTCAGAATTGCTAAATTACAGCCTTGTGAGAAACAAAATTACCAACTAGGATATACTGTTTGTCTTTAATCTTATGGTATCCAGACAAAACACTGTTTTAAAGTGATTTCGGTCAGTTACTTTCTTACCCATTTCCTTCAGTGAAGTTGTCATACATTTGTAACACATTAATTCATTTTTCATAATCTCGATCACATCTTGATTTCCCCTCATATCCTGGTTGATTTTTATTGTGTGATAGGAAAAGTCACCTAGTATAGTATAAGGTGTTTTTTTTTTTAATGCCAGTTTTTTAAAATTTATTATTATTTTTTTAAAATTTAGTTTTGGCTGCGTTGGGTCTTCGTTGCTGTGCGCAGGCTTCCTCTAGTTGCGGTGAGCGAGGGCCACCCTTCATTGTGGTGCACGGGCTTCTTATTGTGGTGGCTTCTCTTGTCATAAAGTATGGGCTCTAGGCACGCGGGCTTCAGTAGATGCAGCATGCGGGCTCAGTAGTCACGGCACATAGGCCCTAGAGTGCGTGCAGGCTTCAGTAGTTGTGGTGCATGGGCTCAGTTGCTCAGTGGCATATGGGATCTTCCTGGACCAGGGCTCGAACCTGTGTCCTCTGCATTGGCAGGAAGATTCGTAACCACTGTACCACCAGGCAAGTCCTAGTATAAGGTTTTATGGGCCTGAATGAATACATAGTCATGGATCAACTACTATGTATCATACGGAACAATTTCAACAACTCAGATATTCATTTATATATGGCCCCTTTGTAGTAACCCACTCTCTCCTCCACAACTCTTGGTAATAACTGATATGTTTTCCATCCTTATATTTGTGTCTTATTAGGATACCATATAAATGGAATCATGCAATATGGAGCATTTTAGGCTGGTTTCTTTCTCTTAGGAAAGTACATTTAAAATGTATCCATATTGTTATGGATATCGAGCCATTCTTACATCCTTGGAATAAATCCCACTTGATCGTGGTGTATGATCCTTTTAATATGTTATTGAATGTGGTTTGCTAATATTTTGTTGAGGATTTTTGATCTATGTTCATTGGGATACTGGCCTGTAATTTTTTTGTGTGTGTGTGATATCTTTGAAGCTTTTGGTATCAGAATGATGCATTTCCACTCCTCTTACCCATCTTATTGTGGTTCCTTCTTTACATCTTTAGTTGTAGAAGATCTTTTCTGCTAGTCTTTCGGTCATTCTCATTGATAGTTTCTCTGTAAACAGTTGTAATTTTGGTGTGTCTGTGGGAGGAGGTGAACATAGGAACTTCCTGCTCTGCCATCTTGGTCACTCTACCTGTTTCACTGACTTTTGTATGTTTACTTTGTATACTGTGGCCTTGCTAAACTCACTTATTACTTAAAGGAACTTTTTATAGATTACATTGGATTTTCATTTATTACTTTTCTGTGGCTGGTTTCTTGCTGCAGTGTCACAGATGAGTAGTTGCAACAGAGTTTGTATGGCCCTCATACAATTTACATTAAAGTTAAATCACTTTTAATTTACTTTCTGGTTATTTACTTCTTGAGTTAGTTTTAGGTAAGTCATGTACTTCAAAGAATTACAACATTTCATCTAATTTCTCCAACTTATGGATGTAGAATTGGTGGTGATATTCCTTTTCTTTTTAATGTCTGTGGGGACTGTAGTGATATCCCCATTTTTATTTCTATATTGCCAATTTGTGTCTTCTTGTTTTTTTCTTGGTCAATGTAACTATGGTTATATCCATTTTATTCATCTTTTCAAAGATGAATATTTTTTGACTTTCAAAAATAATCTTTTGTTTTCATTGGTTTTCTTTATTGTTTTTCGTTCTAAATGTCATTAATTTCTATATTATTCTTCATTATTTTATTTTTGTTTTCTTTTGGTTTATTGTTCTTCTTTGTCTGGTTTTTAAAGGCAAACCCTAAAGTAATCAATCTAATCTCTTTTTTTCCTAATATAGACATTCAATGCTATAAATGTCTAAGTATGTCAGCTGCATCAAACAATTTTAAATGTTTTATTTTCATTGTGTTTAGTTAAAAATATTTTTAAGTTTCCTTATAGCTCCCTCATTTACTCAAATGTTATTTAAAAAGAGTATCTCTGGATTTCCAGTGTTTGTGCTGACTGCCCAAACTTACTTCTGAAATGGATTCCTAGTTTAATTCTGTTGTGATCTGAGAGCATAACTGACATGTTTTATTCTTTTAAATTTGTTAAGATTTCTTTTTGTTCCATTTTGGTGAATTTTCATTTGCCCTGGTGGACAACATGTTTTCTGACATTCCTGAGTTGAGTCTTCTGTGACTGTAAATTAGGTTAAATTGGGAATTGTGTTGTTTAGGTCACCTCTATCTTACTGATTTTCTTTCTACTAGTTCTGTCAATTATTGAGAGTGTTGAATCCTACAACTATAGTTATGAATGTGTCTATTTTTTCCTTTCAGAGCTATCAGATTTGCCTCATTTATTTTGTGGCTATTGTTAGGTACATACACATTTATGGTTGCCATGTCTGCTTGGAGAATTTGCCTATTTATCATTATGTAACATCCCTTTTTATCTCTGATTATATTCCTTGTTATGACATCTACTCCGTCTTAGTTTTATATATACTGCTTTTGTTTTATTTGTCTGCCATATCTTTCTCATTATTTACTTTTCATTCAGATATATCTTTATATTTAAAATAATTTTTTTAAAACAGCTTATAGTTCCAAGGGGTTTCCACCAGTATTCGAAGGTGGCAGGTTTTGTCGCTCTTCCTCCTGCAGATTAAAACTTTCCTTTCATTGGAGAATAGGGGAGTTGGCTTTTGGCAGAATTTGGGGGAATGGTTTCTTTTCCCCTCCCTTAGCCAGTACTACAAAACCAAGTTTCTCTGTATTTTCTTTTTTTTTTTTTTTTTTGCGGTACGCGGGCCTCTCTCACTGTTGTAGCCTCATATGGGATCTTCCTGGACCGGGGCACGAACCCGTGTCC
This sequence comes from Neophocaena asiaeorientalis asiaeorientalis, assembly GCF_003031525.2. Lineage (NCBI taxonomy): Eukaryota > Metazoa > Chordata > Mammalia > Artiodactyla > Phocoenidae > Neophocaena > Neophocaena asiaeorientalis. Next base: position 20,607,416 of record NW_020185339.1, on the reverse strand, counting down.
CCTGCATCGGCAGGCCGACTCTCAACCATTGCGCCACCAGGGAAGCCTTCTCTGTATTTTTCTTGATCTTCCATATGACTGCCGGTGAAGTTTGTGGAGGAAAAAGCCTGCAAAATGGTACAAGTCCCTTTATGTTTGTAGCACCCTGAGGCTTCAGATTTTCATGTTATCACACATTCAGTCTTTAATAATTTGTTTTTTAAAAATATAGCTGGGGCTTCCCTGGTGGCGCAGTAGTTGAGATATATATAGCTGGATCGTTTACTTGCTTATATGGCCTCCAGTAGCATCTGTCCTGGTCAACTAATGCTTGGGTACTCTTGCTCCCTGCAGGTACTTAGCTATCACTACTTAGATTCCAGGTTAGTTCTTTGACTTGTATATTAGTTTTTCATGGCTGCTCTTACAAATTACCACAACTTAGTGGCTTAAACAACACAGTCTATCATTTTTGCATTTCTGTAGGTAGAAGTCTAACAAAGATCTTACTGGGCTAAATCAAAGTGTTGCCAGGGCTGCTTCCTGTCTGTGGGATCTGAGTAGGATTTGTTTCCTCATCCTTTCCTGCATCTAAAGGATATGCCTGTTCTTTGGGTCACACCCCTGCTTCTTCATCTTCAAAGTTAACAGAGGTGAGCTGAGTCCTTCTCATAGCACATCACTCTTCTGCCTCTCTTTACCACTTTCATGATCTGCTTCCTGCATATCCAGTGAGTTTAGTAATATCACAGGATCCCACCTTTTTCTTTTTTAATGTCAGTCTCACCAGATGGGACAGGAATTTCAAAACTGAGTATAAGATATCAAACAGCTAGAATTTCTAAAATTTGCCTTCCTAGCTGTATATAGCTAAATATCTCTGTTTTTTTATCAAAATGTTTGTACTGTATTTATATACTTGGATTTATGGTTATCTTGTCACATAATACATTCCATGCAGCATTTAGGTAACTATTTAGATAATACCAGGTTTCACAACTGTTCACCTTCACATTTTTCAATCAGTGTGCAATATGTCCACAGAACATCACCAAGCACTTCAAAGTACACATCAGAGAAAGATATGTTGCTTGTCACCCACACCCAAGGGATTTCAAGTACTAAGAGAGACAGGAAAGATTACACCTGACAATAATTAAGCACCATAATCATAATTCACATGAACTGAGTGAAAATAAAATGGATAGTAATATTCTTAGAGAGTGGACAAAAGAGAAGGCTATGAAGAAAAATTTTTAGAGAAAATGTCATTAGATATATACAAGAGCTTTTATGACTCTTAGCTCATATTTCTATACATATACTTGTAGCTGGAGCTGATAAATTCTAAAGAATGCATCCACAAACTGCTAGCCAGGAACATTAATTTATTTATATCCAAGAAGCAAAGTATATCATAGTCATCTATCAGTGTAGAAATGATATATCAGATATCCAGGAAGAATATAGCCAGGTCAGATCTCAGTCTCTGCTCCCTGATGTAGCAAAAACACAAACTTTCTCATTTTGTTCTATATACCCCAAACTGTAAGATGTGTAAAGGCCAAATTTAATATGGATAGAACAAATAGTACCACATGGGGAAGGCTATTTATAGTGCACTGTTTTCTTAAAAATTTGCACTGTATGAAATATCTTGTCAGTATCAAAAAATCTTGTCAGTATTCTGTAGCTACATGATGTCACATTATTATATTTTTCTGTTTGACATCCCAATCAAACACTGCACAAGGAAGAAAAGTTTCCTGCTCAAAGTAGTCAAAAATCATAATTTTATAATCTGAAAACTCTCTGTGGACTCTTTAGAAAGCATTTCATGGTACTCTAATACTTGCAAGACCATTAGCGTATTTCATCCCAAAATAAAACCTTGATATAATCTAGTGTTGTGATGGGACTCCAGCCATATGCATCTTTATAAATCAGATGCAGAAATTTATTTTATCCTAAATACTTAATTTATTCCTGGATCATACTCAGAAGGCAAAAGATTATAATACCTTGACAGAAATGTAAAAAAAGTCAACAGTTTCTGCCTGTTTCTTTTCTGAGTTAGTGCTTAGGTTGGCCAAGAACTGCAGCTCCTGGATCATAATGAAATGCTTAGGAAACTCTGCAGTCCAGTGGTCAACTAGAACTGGTCTTTGGTTCAACTCATTCATGCATTTCTCCAGAAAGAAAATCATTTATACCAGTTATGTGCATCCTTCCATCCAAGGACATGTGGACCCAGCCCCTTTGTGATGCACATGTGTGAGGATGATTTTATGAGCATCCTCATCTTATACATGAGAAAACTGGCATGGATTTTGTCTGACTTTTGTGATCCACCTCTCCTCTCCCAGCAGCTTTGTGCTACCTTATTACTAAAATCTCTTCTAGCTAGGACATGTCTTCAACAGGGGCAAATTTAAGGACAATAAGAATTCATTAAAGTCTAGATTAAATTCTATGCATTATGCAGTGTTACTCCAGGTTTTTTTTTTATTCCAGTGTATTTTGATATGTACTTCATGCTTTGATGTTTCTAGCTTTCAGAGTACCATGTATAGCATAGTAATTGATGACATATAGTAGAACCCTGAAGTGGAGAGTAACTGGTCACCCACCTGCAAGTGAACAAGTGCATTGCTAACACTTTGGAAGTTTGCCGGTTATACTCAACAATTAAAAGAGTATAGAAAGTGAAAAACGTATTGCTTGAAAACCATGGATCCTTTAAATACATTGCGAGTACTTATGGTATAACACCATTTTATGGTGTAGAAATGTTGGTATGCATAGAATAATTTCATAAGCAAGGAACGTTTACTCTCTGTAGGTTCCTAAGCAGAGTTTTATCAATCTCTTTTGAGTTTGGGGCATTTTGGCTCCCTGCTAAATATTATTAAATTTGAATCTTATTTGAAATAACTTACCGATTCAAACATACTTATGAAACTTTAAAAACTGCTATATAGTTACAGTTTTTTTTTTTTTTTTTATAGTTACAGTTTTGAACCTTTAATCTTTTACTGAGTCACATTCTTCCTTTTTGTAATACTCGGAGAGCTTCTGATTAAGTTCTTGAGCCACACTGAAGTTCATTCTAACATGACAACCTTTCAGTTACTGTCTTTTAAATTAACTATTGTCTCCTCTTACCCTTAGCTTCCCTAGAAATATTTCATTATATGCTTATTAGGTGAATTCCAACATGTGGACTTTATTATATGTTCTAGACTATTTTTTCAAAGTCTCTCAAATATTGGGGTACCTATATCAAGCACAGTATTGCAGATATAGTTCTCATTAACCAAGAGAACCCTGCAAAGAACAAGAGACTGCTGTGTACAAAAAGGCAATAATGGATTACAGGGAGAAAAAACACAAGATAAACAGATATTGATTTATTCCAGCATATGACAGTTACAATGCATGATCAATACGTGGTAAATAGATACATGTTGAAGGATAGATGGATTAAGGCAGGGGTCCCCAACCTTTTTGGCACCAGGAACCTGTTTCGTGGAAGGTAGTTTTTTCACAGATGGGGTGGGGGTGGGGGGATGGGTCAGGCGGTAACGCGACCGATGGGGAGCGATGGGGGGCGGCAGATGAAGCTTCGCTCGCTCGCCAGTCGCTCACCTCCTGCTGTGCGGCCCATTTCCTAACAGGCCACGGACTGGTACTGGTCCGCGGCCCAGGGATAGGGGACCCCTGGATTAAGGGATATATTGGTAACTGTTTCTTAAGGCAATTAAAGAATAGTTCCAGAAATTTTCGATTACAAAAGTTGTCATGTTTTGGTTTGGGCAGGAAAATTAAGGCCTCAGAGACCATATTCATTGTATAGCCTTAGTCAAATCACTTAATCAGAGTTTGATGGTTACAAAATAAGAGTTATAGTAGATACATGCTAACCAACTTGATGGCTTATAATGAAAGTATTAATTCAATTTACCCAATATAGTGCTGATACAAATATTCTCACTACTAAAATTCTTGGCTGAGATTATAATAAGGCATTTTGGAAATGCTAAATGCTTAAAAGTGACATCTTTAGTATTATCACATCATTTTCAAAATTTTCTAACCTGTAGGTCTGGGAGAATCTTAATCATTGATCTCTGCATAGACAGGAAAATCAAATGTGAATAAACATTTAAAAATATGATGACCTTTATAGTATGAAAGAACCAACTGGTGATTTTGAGCAGCTTTAGGAATTTAAATTATTTGGGACTTAGGTAATTCATTGAAAGTCTCATAAATAGAGTGGTATGGCAATGGTAAAGGATTATAATAAACTTCATATAGTATTTCTTTATGAAAAGAGAGAAGTGATTCCTTTGGGATATGCCAGGGATTTAGTTGATTCACTAATTCCTTAGAGCAATAGGTGGCTGACATATCTATTCACTGGCTTGTGATGTAATGAAGTGCTTGACAGAGGTAAGTTAGTTTAACAAGCTGACCTGCTTACATAGCATCTGTAACTATTGCATGAGTCATAGCATTAATTGGGTCATTTAATTGCACAGGCCGAAATGAAGGGCTTCTAGCAGTTTTGTACCTTTTCCAGCATTTGTCAGTTTTACCCTACGTAATGAAAGGTCACTGGCTTGAAATATATTCTGAGCTTATTTTGACTTCACTTCCTAGGCATCATTCTAGGTTCCTGTGCACAATACAAGACATTTGATAACCAGTGATGAAAATGGTACCTACATTAATCACTAAGGTCTAATGTTCTGTAGTTCTGATGAAATGAAAGAAAATAGTTTCCAGAGGTTTCTGTTAAAAATATTACTCTTTAAGTAATTAGGAATAGAGATAGCAAAGAAAATGATTTCTTCAGGATTTTGTTGTGTGAAAAAATAAAGCTTTTTACTTCGTATATAACCTGATTTTATGCAATTCATAGCAGAGAGTAATTCAGGTTTATAAATAACCTTGTAGAAAGGATGTTATCAAAGATGTCACTGAATTTTGAATAAAACCCACATTTTTTAAACTTCGAATGTGTGATGCAAAACAAATAAATATGCTATTAGTTTACTGTATCTCAGTGAAATAGATTTCAAAATTAGTGGTGGAAAAATCTGCATTTTTAATTATGTATTTCTCTGTGTATAGAATACTGTTTTGTAAAATTAGTGTCATGTCTTCCTGTATAATAGCAAAAACAAACAATAGTTTGCCTGAAGTTTATTAGTATAGACTATAATCCCTACAATTAGATAAATTTGTTTCTTTACTTAGAAAGGTATATTTTCAGGATACAGCCAAGGCATAGAGAACATTATTTGCCCCCACTTTCAAAATGGATCTTGAAACCACTTCTGAGGCAGCTCAGATGTCTAAATGCTCTCTGGAAAACATTAAAATGCCATCTCAGTCTTTGTTTAGCCATTATTGATTTTATATTACAAGTAGATGAAAGGTCCACTTGGGGAATACTGCTGTATAATTGCTGCAATGACTTAGCCATCTAATACTACCCAGGGCAAAAGCCATTTGATCAAAATCAATGTAAAATATACATTTATCCTCCTGAGACATCCAGGGTATAGAGGAGAGGGGGGTGGGATGCCAAGTATGAAGAGCAATATTTAATAATGTGACATCAGAAGTAAAAGCAATTACATCTTTACTAACTCTCAAATGCAAATGACTCTACATGACTCTGAATTCTGGAGTCGTATGGTTTATTGACAATTAAATAGACAAATCAATAACTTCTGCAAAAAGAGTGTTTTGAAAGAATAAATCTTGTATTAGTAGCAGGAACGTAGCTTTACAAAACTGCTCAAATGCCATACCTCTTGCTTGTTTAAGCACATGGTTTATAAAACATATTCTGGGCAGGGCTTACATATTCACCTTTTCTTATATCTTCCCAAGCTCTTAGTTGGACGGCCTATATAGTCAACATGTCATATCCACTTGAAAATTCTTTTCGACCTCAGGAATATTGGTCAGATTTGTAGGATTCAAGTTCTGCTATATCTAGTCTCACTTCTCATCTGATCCCAGGAATAGGAGTGTGTGGCTGGACATTGTTGATGGGCATCCTTTACTGAGAAAGATGGATTTACCATGAACAAATGAAGTTTAAACTTCATACTCTCCTGGGAAGGATACTTTGCGTGGCCCTGGAAAGGACCCTAGCGATGTGTACATATATTCAAATATGTTTGTAAAATGGTAAGATATTTATAATTTTCTACAATTGCTTTTCTAACCTAAATGATGTAAATACTGTTATGTACATTATTTTATTTTTTTGAAAGAGGAGTCCAAAACCATATTAGCCTGTGACCCCACAAATCCAGGGTCTGCCCGAGCTTTTGACAAGACCCATAAAATTATCCAAGTTGAGTGTGTGAGTGTGGGAGTGCCTGATATGTGATCGTAATGTCAATGATGTGTCCTTGGTCAATGTGTCCTATCATTCAGGGTGTTCATATTCTGTAAGCCCTGAGTGACCAAGTGCCAACTGAAAAGGATCAGCCGTGTATGAAAACAATATTTCAGTGTTATGTCTTTTAGCAAGAGCAAAACATATATATATATATATATATATATTTATA
>NW_020185339.1:20566837-20600827 GCF_003031525.2 Neophocaena asiaeorientalis asiaeorientalis | reverse complement strand
GCCTAGTTGCTCCACGGCATGTGGGATCTTCCCAGACCAGGGCTCGAACCCGTGTCCCCTGCATTAGCAGGCAGTTTCTCAACCACTGCACCGCCAGGGAAGCCCACAACATATATTTTTAACTCACCCTAGTAGAATTTTATTTTAATAACTTTCTTTACGCTCGAAAAAAATGACATCATTATTTCTCGCAATCATAGCTTCCACTCCACTGTTTCTCACACACCCATAAACACAATGATACCAAAACTTTCGCAGTTGATCATTATCTATGAGAGGTAAATTCTAAACAAAGGGGCTTCCCTGGTGGCGCAGTGGTTGAGAGTCCGTCTGCCGATGCAGGGGACACGGGTTCGTGCCCCAGTCCGGGAGGACCCCACATGCCGTGGAGCAGCTGGGCCCGTGAGCCATGGCCGCTGAGCCTGCGCTCCGCAACGGGAGAGGCCACAACAGTGAGAGGCCCGCGTACTGCAAAAAAAAAAAAAATTCTAAACAGAATCATCTATAGTGCATGATGATCTGGTATCTCAAGAATGTATACAAGGTGAGAATTGATCTGCAGTATGTAAGTCAACTCAAAAAAATCAGAAATGTCTTATCTGAGTTAAAAGCTGGAAAACACCTTCTTCAGACCCTTTGAGGCATCAAAGCTGCTCACATTCAGCTACACCACTCTGCTTTCTTCCTGTACACACCACATCTTTCTATCTAAAGCATATATATCCGTAGCCTGTACTCACATCAACTGATCTTACATCTGTAGATTGAGAACCTATGGATTCATTCATTCCTGAATTCATTCATTTAAGAAATATTTATTGAGCACATTTCTGGGCCTGGCATTCTTCTAGAGATGGAGCAAGACAAATGCAAGTGCCACTTTTAAAGAACTTAAAATCTGGCAGAACTCTGGTGCCATGATAGTCCCTACCATGTCAACTGAGAAGATCTGTCCTAAAGAAGCAAGGGTTGTAAATCATCTGCCTTGGAAATGCACCAGGACTTTCTACCTGGCAAGTTCAAAGATCCCCAAGGCTCATCATCTAAGGAAAGGCATTTGGGGATGGAGGATGAGAAGGTATCTTTCATGTTAGAGTATTACTACGGGGAACATTCTCATCACACAGACCACTCATGCATTGCTAGTGTAGCTTCCTTGCTTACTTACTTGCTAAGTAATCAAAAGAAACCCCACCCTATTATATCCCATATACATGCTTTTACGGTATATTGAATCTTCAAAGTTTCTTGGTATGATAGAGGGATAGATAAGCTTGAATAATTAAGTTTGTGTGGGTGTGCATCTGTCTCTGTGTATGTATGTCTATTCTATCTTCTTTTGTGACTGTCTGCTGGTGGTGAAACAACATTGCCCAGCAGTGTTCTTAGAGAAAGAACCCTGGACTTGAATTGTTATACTAGAGGTCATATTTATAAACTGTGTGATCCTAGCATATTAGATAAGCTTTATAAACCTCAAGTTTTCATTCCTAACATAGAGTTAATACAACCTGTTTGATCAAAATTAGATGAGTCTTTTATTTTTCCATTTATGTTTTAAATATGCTCCATATGATACCACCTTGCCTCATTTAAATCTGAACATTCACTGAGATCAGGGATTATGCTTTTCAAATCATCATTTTTCTTTCCTAAATATTAGTAATGATAACATTTATTTAGTGTTTACTGTATGGTAGGCACTCTATTAACCACTTTACATACTTCACTCATTTAATTTTTGTAATATTCCTAGCCACTTGTTAAGATTTCAAGTTCTGCAGAGACTGCTTGACTTTAAAATTTAGCTCTTCCACTTACAAGCTATAATGGAAAAACCACTTAGCCTGTCTGCATCTCAGTTTTCAAGTCTACTCATAGGTAGTTATGAGACTTAGATGAATTAATAAAAGTAAAGTACATAAATATTGCCTGGAGTATAGTAAGTCTTTAAATATACGATGGCTTTGATTTCAAATATACCCATTTTTACCATTATCACCTCTAACTTGAACAGGTAGATTTATTACTGTTCAATTTTTGCTCTTTTGTGGAGTTTGGTTTTTTTGTTCAGTAAATATTCATAAGGAACAAACCTTAGCCTCACCTAGGTAAGCCCAGCATATGGACTGTCTCCTTTCCTACCCATTTTCTCTATGGAAAGACTGTATTTCCCCATACCATGTGTGTTTTTCCACACACATGGCCTTGTCCATATGATGTTCTTTGGCTAATGGAATATAGTATGAAATGATCTGGTGTAAGTTGCAAGCCTCCACCTTAAGTAAAATCACTTGTTTCTATTACCTCTCTGGGAGATTCCTGTCTCCACCCTGGGAAGTACATGCCCCATATACCTGATGGCCCTACACACAGGCCTCAAGGATGTGAGGTAGAGCAGGTATGAACTTAATATGTAGGAAGAAGCAGAGCCACTGGAGCTGTCCAGCCGACACACAGATGTTAGTGAGTAATCAATGCATACTGTTTGCCACTGAGATTGCATGTGTGCCTTATAATGTGGTAAAGACTGGCCAGTGTACATCTTCCCCTCATCAGGCTCTTTTGTGTATTACTCAAAGTAGTTTTTAAAAAACATACATCTAATACTATCATTTCCCCTGCTTAGCACCTTTCAAAGGCGCCATCACAATTAGACTAAAATCAAGTTCCTAGTCATAGCTTATGAGGATTTTAACTGCTTCTCAGATATCATATTATATTTTTCTGTACACAGATCATCTGGGCCTTTTTCCTTTTCCTAGAACATGCCAAGGACTTTTCCTTCTTAGGCCCTTCTCAAATGTTATTGTGTCTTCCTGAAAGGATATTCCACCCTTTTTTTTCCATGCCCCTCACCCTTCATGTCTTAACTTAAAAAGTCATCTTCTCAGAAACGTCCGTCCTGACACCTTATCTAAATAGGATCTCTCTGTCAGTCTCTGTTTTATCTCTTATTATCATTTTATACAGTTTTAATTATCTATTTATTTAATTGTTTTTTATCTGTCTATTCTACTACAATCTAAATCCTGTGAGGTCAACACATGAGTTTTACTTATTTACTATTGATTATCCAGAACCTAGCAGACACTACGCCAAAAGCTTAAAAGTATCACAAATTCTATTGGATAAATTGGTTTTGTTAAGGAAACTGAGGTAGATAATGAAATAAATTCCACAGTATTATGCAACTGATAACCAAGTGCAGAACTAAGACTCCTATTCGAGTGTATCTGTTGTTTGTAAAGCTCCAGATATTTGGGAGAAATCAACAAACATACATATTTTATCTGTAATACATGTAGCCTTCATTTATTCAGTTTTGGTAATTCATACCAAATGTTGAGGAACGAGTCATTGAATTATCCCATAGTAAATGGTTAATTAAGTAGTGTATGATTTTTTATTTTTATTTATTTATTTATTTTTGCGGTACGCGGGCCTCTCACTGTCATGGCCTCTCCTGTTGCGGAGCACAGGCTTTGGGCGTGCAGGCTCAGCGGCTGTAGCTCATGGGCCTAGCCACTCCGCGGCATGTGGGATCTTCCCGGACCGGGGCACGAACCCGTGTCCCCTGCATCAGCAGGCGGACTCTCAACCACTGCGCCATCAGGGAAGCCCTAGTAGTGCATGATTTTAAGAGTTGCATTTATACTACTTGGAATAGTAGGTTTCAGTTAGCCTCAAGTACTTTAGAAATAGTTATTATTAAAAATTCACAACCTAAATATATAGTATTATTTATTTATTTAAACAGATACTTTCAAGGTCCTCTACTATACAACTTGATCTACTTTAGTAGACATCTCTGATAAATATTTAATAGTATCTAAATTTCAATTCTTTAAAACAATTTCATATTTCATGTTTTATACAAATTTCATATTTTATATTAATTGTTATTGTTATCACATCCCCGTATCAGTTATAATAGGCTAGATTGTTCTATATTAAGCAGCAACCTAAAATATTAAAGGACTACAACAACAAATACTTATTTCCAGCCACATGTCTGTCATTGGTTGACTTAGGCTGTGTTCCACATCATCTTTACTGCAGGACTTAGATTAAATGAATAGCCTCTTTCTGGAAATTTATTGGTTGTCATTGCAGAGGATATCTAAAATGTGATGAAATATGATCTGGCTTTTAAATCTTCTGCTCAAGATACATGTCACTTCCATTCCTATTTCAGTGGACGAAAAAAGTCATTTTGTGAAGTCTGAAGTCATTGGGACAAATACAAATAATTTTCCCTGAGGAAGTGGCACTGAAATTAGGGGACAATAATATATTTATGACATTTTTCACAACTCATTTCCCTGGCATGATTACTATGTAATTGTTTTGTTTCACTTTAGCTTTCTGAGAATAGCGGTTTGGTTTTCTCTTCTTGGAATGTCCATCACCCCTCTTTCTAAGATAATTCTGAAATCTCAACTGACCATATAATATGATGACTATATATATATATATATATAAATGTATCTCTTACACCGACTGCTATTGTCTGACTGTTTTCCCCCAAATTCATGTGTTGAAATTTTAATGCCCAATGTGATGGTGTTAGGAGGTGGGACGTAAGTGATTAGGTCAAGAGGGCAAGCTCTCATGAATGGATCAGTGCACTTATAAAACATGCCGTAGAGAGATCCCTTGCCCCTTCCGCCATGTGAGGCTACAGCTAGAAGTCTGCAAAACCAGAAGAGGGTCCTCATCAGATCATGCTCGTACTCTAGTCTTGGATTTCCAGCCTCAAGAACTGTGAAAAATTTTGGTTGTTTATAAGCCACCTGTTCTGTGGTATATTGTTATAGCAGCCTGAACATACTGTGACATCCACCATTCCGAAATCTGAGTCTTTGGAACTGATATAATAAAAAGTAAACAATAGTATTTCATTGCTAGAACCTTAGCTTTAGTAATACAGAAAATGACCTGTAGGCACTATTATTTTATACTGATTTTTACCTGACCAATCGGACATTAGAAGCCACCTAGGAAGAAGGGTGATGATGCTAATTCTATCAAGAGTCATATGGTGATTAAGGTTAGTGTTGCATGCGTATTTCCCCGAATAACATTATCGTTAAAAATTAAGAGTAATGATACATGATAATATTGCAGGTAAAGGTTTCTGGTTAGACTTAGTATAAAATTTGAAGATGTAGGTTTCATAAATAATGACGTAGATGAGGGGCCATGAATTCATTCATCTACAGTGGTGACATTAATATGGATTGAAATAATCCTTCAAAGAACAATAGTAAGTTCAGGAAATTTCCCCCAAAGTTTCCAAGGTGTAGGGCCAGAAAACTTCCCTTCTTTCCTTCTAGGTTCTTTGGCTGGTCTAATAGTTAAATTGACAGAAGACAGATTAACAGGAGAAAAACTGTGTATGAGACTCCCTGGCAGTCAGGATACTGAGGCTTATATACCATTCTGAGCTAAGAAGGGGGTAGGAGTATGGGGCTTCAAATAGGGCAAAAGACAATTAACAGGAAGGTGAGAAAAGCAAATGTTTGGTAGACAGATGTTTGCCATGCCATGCAGGTAAGTCTTTTTGATATAAAAAGTATCTCTGGTAATAGCTCTGAATAAATAGATATCCTTTGTATAAGCAGAATGTAATGAACTCTGAATAAGTAAATATCCTCTGAATTAGCAGAAAGCAGTGAGACAACTCCTTAGACCCAATACATGGTGCTTAATCCTCCTGTAATTCCTTTTTTCTAACAGCCTTTCCTCTGTCCATCAAAGTAGGGCTTCCTGGTACAGACTCCCTATCTAAATCCTTTTAAGCAGTTAAGTGGGAGGTAAAAAGGTCTTCTTGGTTCTGTTGGGCCCCAGTTGTCTTCAATCTTGAAATAATCCATATGCCAAAGTGGTACATTCTGGTGTGGTGTATTCTTCTCCCGCTATGAAGTTTCTAAGGTTATCAAGATGTGGACATAGAGAATTCTGAAGATAGAAATTTGGTAGTCTAGGAAAAAAAAAATACAGATATTAGGATTGAATGACATAAGAGAACAGTGACTAGCAAAATAGAATCTAAATTAGATCATTGATCAACCAGTTAGCCCAAACCTGGTACTGACCAGCTAGTCCAAGTCTTGGGTCATACATAAAAGAAATTCACATATCCGTGCCTAAATATGGTATTTATCCTCCTAGAAAGCTTAGGAAAGGTAACCATGGCACACTACCTAAGCACATCAGTCAAATTATTTTATCAGTGGAATAACAGATACACTGACTAGTTTGCTATAATGTCCAGATTATGTTTCTTTATTCTATATGATACAGCTTCTGAATCTTCCAGTTGTCAGCTTCTTTCTCTTAGGTGGTTTATCATGCATTAGAATTTGTCAGCTCCATCAGACATAGACTGTTCTTGTCAGGAACATGATTGTCATGTGAAAATGTGTGGCTTAGCACCCCCTGTGGGGGAAAATCACTGCTACACCAGGGTGCTGAATACTAACCTTACTAGATTTGTTTAGGGTAGTGAGAGCTGAAAACTGATGATAGTGGTCATGGATTCTGATTTAGCTGGGAAGAAGTTCCGTCAAGGCTTCTGTTTAGGGAGAACTGAGGAAGTTGTATTCGGCATCAGAACATCCTCTGAATAAGTAGAATGTACTGAGACTCAGTTTATGGTGCTTAATCCTCTTGTAATTCTTTTTTCAATAGCCTTACCTCTGTGCATCGGAAGTAGGGCTATCTCTTACTTTCTTCCTCTCCTAAGTTTCTTCCATCAGAAGAGAGAGGTACTTACTCCTTAATATTCACTTTCTACTAAGACTTAAGATTAAAGGAGTCATTGGTTCAAATGACTGACTTTGGAAGCGAGATGTACTAGTATTAGGAAATTTAAGTGTATAAAATATATAATTATATACCTACATCTATGGGTGTCTGTGTGTGTGAGAATGTACATGTGGGTCTAGGTTTGGTTAATTACTTAAAAAATTATTTAATTGAAGCAGGCATTCCATATGATAACATAGTTAATTTGATTTTCATTTCTTTTTCCATTGAAATATAATTACAGTATATTGTTGTGAAAATTCCTAATTTAGATCTGCAAATCAGAGAAGAAACTGTAGCTGGATTCTCTTAATTATCAGTTCTATTCAGTTGACCTGTATGATAAGCTGTCAACCTCTGGATCAAAACTCCACCTATTTAAATGGTCTAGGCATTGAAGTAAATAATGTTAAATTAATTTTTTATTAACTTTCATGAACTATATGTGCTAGATTATAGTACTGTCAAAATATTTACTGTTCTTTCTTTCTTGGCCCTCACTATGGGAGAATTATATTTACTATCTCATGGATATCAGGCATAGACACCTTATTAGCTTTGGGCATGAATGTGTGGACAAGTGTCATGTAGAAATTCAAGGCAGAAATTTTAGGAGTCATTGCATGATACCACCATCTCCCTTTTTCCTCAGTTATGGGCCTGGCAATATTCCAGATAAGGGCTGCTCTATCAGCCTAGTTCTGGAGTAAAGTGGATATTGAACAGAAACTTAGCAGAGGTAAACATCTATTATTGTATAAGCCATCAAGATTCAGGGCTTAATGTTTCTTCCACCATAGCATAACTTAGCCTAAGATTTATAGAGAAATGTTTCTCAAAATAATATAATATAATACAAAGATGTAATTCAGTTGTTTCTGTTATACAAGCACAAAGGTGTGATGGATACAGCAAATACAAAAATCTTGTGTTACTTCTAATGTCATGTAGTATAGTAACAGAACTTAACTGTTATACATAAAATTAATGACTAGTATTTAGAGATTTGGCCCTTTCATACAGTGCTATGGGAGTATAAATTGGTACAATATTTCTAAAGGGTAATTTTCAATATATGTTAAAAATATTAAAATACAATCTGATAAGTAATCCTACTTCAGAAAAAAAACATGCAAAATATAAGCAGAGGAATAGTCATTTTTAATAAGAATAAAACATTTTGAAACAATCTAATATTCAAAAGTAAAAGATTGGTAAAATCATCACCTGTAAACTGAAATATTATGCAGCCATTAAAATAATATTATGGAGGAATATTTAACGACATAAATGTTTTTGATAAAGAGCAAAAGCAAAACAGAACTGTAAATAATGCATGACCTCAATTATTTTAAATGATAATAAACATGTACACAGAAACTGGAAAGAAATGAATCAACACCTTGACATGCGATTTTAATTCTATTTTCACTGGTTTTGAAGTCAAGCTAGTGGTGTTAAATCAAGGAATTCCAAATCTTTAGACTAAATGCAAGTCTCTTAACTATATCACTACTAACTCTTTTTCAAACTATTGTAGAGATAGAGAATTTGTGGTAATTAAATATTATTTAGTCATTAGTTCCAGCTGGGACTGCTGATAATTATGCTGCAATATGATTTCCTCTAAGATATCTCACAGGCCATTGATAAACAGCTGAGAAGAAAAACATCAGGGGATTATGGCAAAGTGGTTTGCTATTAAATTAATTGAATAAAAAGTAATTGGATTATGTATGATCTTCAACAGCTACTAGAGTTTAAACTTTAAATTGTCATAGTCCTCATTCAAAAATGTATGTTTGAGCATAAACTATTTTTAAACAATAAGAATAGCAGAATACTAATAAGGGCAGCCTATACCACCAACCTTAATTGAAAGCTCTATCAGACTGATTACCAACCAGTTTTCCACACATTAAAATCACTGGGAAAAACGTTGAGCTCTAGTAATCATTTGCAAGGTTTTCAAATATTATTACTTGATAGGAAGTCAGTTAGCATTGACTAAGAAAACTCATTCTTAAACAATTAGCCGGGTTGTGTGCATTAAAGAAAACCTAGGCTTTTAATTTTGCCTGGAAGTTTTTAGAGCCAGAATTCCCCAGCTAAGTTAAAAATGATATTTTATCAACTATTTCTGTATCTACCATGAAAGACATTTTAAACATATGATATGATTTGTTATGCCCAGCTCATTCTATTAGTGTTCTAAAGTAAACATAAGTAAACAATTAAAATATTGTATATGAAATAGTGTATATATATATTTACATAAATATATGCATGCACACATGTATTCATGTGTACATAATTACATACAGATACACATATATGCATATCATCTGGGACATCTTCCAGGCAGCTATTTGAAGGCTCTAGGGTAGATTGTTAAAGATTTCTCTGAGGAAAAGACAAGCAGTTATTTTCCTTTTGATTTTCTAGTTCTAACCTGCACAAAGATGGAAAAAATAGGAAACTGCCTCATTCAAACACATAGATTGCAGTGAGAACTTGAGTTTTCTGACTTTAAGATTTTTAATACAGTATCTGAATTATCCTCAGAGAAAGTTCTTATTTTAACCTTTTCAAGAAATGCTTGATGAAATGATTCTCAAGCTGTACATTATATTTTTTGAAAAAATTTTGAGTTAATTTAAACCAAAGACTTTCTCTAGCTCTCTATGGTAGATTTGAATCATTTGCCTTTTATATCAATATTTTAATTACAGATTTTTATAGCTCTGATCTTTTATCAATGATTTATCCATTTCAGGAATATTTAACTTTATTTTAAAATGAAATCAAACAAAATTAAGAAACTACATTTCTGTTTTTTAAATGCCACTTTATGCTATGTATGTTATATGCACTATTTGATATCTTTATCTCAAAAATAATATGAGAAAGTTATTTCTTTTTAAAAGTGGATATCTGCAGTTTGGAAGGGCTCAGTACTTTATTTAAGGTCACACATAAGTAAATGCTGGAACAGGGCATATATCTGAAAGCCCTGCTCATTACACTATCCATAAAAGACATGAGGATGTCCTAGGCCTAACATAGGGTGGGGCGGAGAATGGGGGGAAGAGATTGGAAATCTCTTGTTTAATTAGTTCCCCCCAGGCAGTTCCTCTACCTCAAGATAAATCCACTGGATTGACCCTTACCACACTCCTTGATCCTAAACTTAATTTAGAAAGATTGGCAGTCCTGTGTTTAAAATTAACTTATTACATAATTTCGGATAACTGGCGTCAAAGTTAATGCCTCTGGTTAAATAAAACTAACCCTGAAGGCAACTTATATGAATATTTAAAATAATACTGTCAAATAAAAAATATTTTTAAGCACAATAACAAAAAATGTCAGATAGTGTGTTATTTTGTGCAGCATGAGAGGAAATAAAGTTTTTACTGGTAATTTTTAAGGTGTTACTGAGTATTCAGGGAATGATATTGTTAAGCTAATACATAATATCAAGTTACTCTTAGGTAAATATAAATCACACCCATAAGCAGTTTTATTCATTCATTTAGTAAGTTTTTATTAACCAATTGCTTTGTGTCAGGCAATGAGTGAGGGACCAGAAATACAAAGTCTCCTATGATATGGCATCTAATCTCGAGGAACTCATGGAAGGAAAAAGATGTATGTCATCACATCCCTGTGATTTAATATGATACATGCTCTAAAAGTGCTGGAGTCAGAGTCTTATGGTGTTTGAGAAAAGAAATAGACTGAATAAACTTGAATAGACATTTCTCCAAAGAAAATATACAAATAGTCAAAAGGTATATGAAAAGATGCTTAACCTCGCTATTCATCAGGGAAATGCAAATCAAAACCACAATAATATATTACCTCACCTCTGTTAGAATGGCTATTAAAAAAAACAGATAACAAATGTTGGTGAAGACACGGAGAAATTGGAACACATATACACAATTTATGGGAATATAAAATGGAAAACAGCATAGAGGTTCCTCAAAATATTAAAAATAGAACTACCATATGACCCAGAAATACTTCTGGGTATATCCAAAATAAGAGAAATCAGAATCTTGAAGAGATGTTTGCATTTTTGTGTTCATTGCAGCAGTGTTCACAATAGCCAAGATATGAAAATAATCTAAATGTCTATTGATAGATGAATGGATAAAGAGAATGTGGTAAATACATACAATAGAATATTACTCAGCTTTAAAAAAGAAGAGAATTCTGTCATTTGCAACAACATGGATGAACCTGGAGGACATTATGCTAAGCAAAATAAGCCAGGCACAGAAGGACAAATACTGCATGATTCCACTTACATGAGGTATTTGCAATAGTCAAACTCATAGAAGCAGAGAATAGAATGGTGGTTTCCAGGTGCTGGGGAGAGGAGGAAATGGGGAGTTGCTATTCAGTGCCTATAGTTTTCTTCATGATTTCCTTTCTTTGGTTTGACGAGCTTCCTGCATCTGTAGGTTTCCATCAATTCTGGAAAAAAATGGTCATTATTTCTTTAATTTTTTTCACTGTCTCCTCATTTTGGGAATTGGCCACTTACTGTTATCCCACACACCACTGAAGCTCTTTGCATTTTTTTCTAAAAAGTTCTCTTTCTCTCTGTATCATTTTGGGTAGTGTTTATCACTATGTATTCAGAATCACTGCCAACCTTTTATTCTGTGATGTCTAATCTCTCAACTTTATACAGTATATTTTCATTACACATTGTAGTTTTAAATTATAGAAATTAGATTTGGATTTTTTAAGCTATCTTCTGTGTCTTTACATGTTCAACATGTACTCTAACTTCTTAAAAATGTAGACTAGTTATCAAATTGTTGTATAGTGTCTCTGTCCACAAATTCTATCATCTGTTTCATTTCATGGTTAGTTTCAATTGATTGTTGTTTCTCCTCATTATGGAATTATGAAGTTTTTCAGTCTGACTGATGGAAATTGGTAATATTCCAGATACTGTGAGCTCCAGATACTGTTTTCTCCAAGTTTTTCATGAAGTTCTTTTCTCTGACCTCTAATATTTTCTTCAAATCCATGAACTGAACAGTATTCAACTGAATACTTGAAATGGACTCTTTGAAGATCTCTGGATTTTTCTCTTTGCACACTTCTTTCTTCTCTGTAAGTTTATCCTGCAACATATTTGAAAAGAAAATGCAGAACAAAAGACAACTCAAAATGCATAGAAATGTGAGAGATCCATGGAGAACTGTATCCCAACAAGTCTATCCACTTTTTACTATCTGGTCACCATCCTGGGCCAGGCCACCATTATTTTTTTACTATCTGGTCACCATCCTGGGCCAGGCCACCATTATTTTTCTCTTGGGCTTTCCTAACAGCATCGTAAATTATCTCTACATCCATCTTTCCCATTCAGGCCTTTTTATATATGGAAACTACCATCAACTTTTTAAAACATGGCTTAATTTTTTTTTTTTTTTTTGCGGTACGCGGGCCTCTCACTGTTGTGGCCTCTCCCATTGTGGAGCACAGGCTCCGGACGCGCAGGCTCAGCGGCCATGGCTCACGGGCCCAGCCACTCCGCAGCATGTGGGATCTTCCTGGACTGGGGCACGAACCCGTGTCCCCTGCATCGGCAGGCAGACTCTCAACCACTGCACCACCAGGGAAGCCCTTCATATATTTTTTTATAAACTTTTGGTGGGCTTCAACTGTATATAAAATAAAATCAATCACCCTACTATATCATAGAAGGCCCCTATATGAGCTGACACTATACACTTCCCAGATCTACTTTCCCTCTTTGTCTCTTGCTTCTTACTTTCCAGTTGCAATGCCTTTATTAAAGACTTTTTTTTGCGGTATGCGGGCCTCTCACTGCTGCGGCCTCTCCCGTTACTGCTGCGGCCTCTCCCGTTGCGGAGCACAGGCTCCGGACGCGCAGGCCCAGCGGCCATGGCTCACGGGCCCAGCCACTCCGCAGCATGTGGGATCTTCCCGAACCAGGGCACGAACCCATGTCCTCTGCGTCGGCAGGCGGACTCTCAACCACTGCGCCACCAGGGAAGCCCTATAAAGACTTTTGAATATTCCAAGTTTTCTGCCACATTAGGACCTTTTTATGTGCTATTTTATATGCTTACAATGCTCTTTCCCCAACATGGCTGGGTTCTTCACATAATTTTGATCTCTAGTTACTAATATTTTCCCCTTTAAACTATTCTAGTTATTAACAATCTCCTTTTAAAAAAGAGCCAACTGCAACTACTATTGCTATAGTAGACACCACCCATTTATTCTCTATTTTCAGTATCCGTTTCCCTGACTGCATTGATTGATTTAGATTTTTGCTTACCTCCATTTATAATCTATAAGCATGTAAGAAGGACTCATGTCTGTATTGTTCAGAATTTATCACAGGGTACACAAACAATGCTATTTAATATTTGTTACATACATTGATAATTATTTGATTCCTAGTTAAGTCATGGTGTAATTATTCATGTATGGGATTATTTTTCATAGTTCCCAGTAGTGTGTAATTGAATTATAGGGGCTATAGTTTATCCATCTTCACAGTCTCTGTGAATCTGCCTGACTTAAAGTGTTGTGTTCAATCGTGACTTTGAATGTGATGTAACAGATATAGTCATTTGCTCTGTTCTAGACCCTACAGATACAGCGTTGAACAAAATAGGACACATTCCTACTTTCTTCATTTTACTACTTAGTGGAAAGAAATAAACTCTAAACTAACAAATATTTGATATTTAGGCTGATGAGAAATATAATCTATTTTTAAAAGTTGGACTTGGTAAGGAGACAATAAATGACGACGCGGGTGAAAGTGACTAGTATTTGATTGAGAGTGGTCAGGAAAAGCTTCTTGGATAAATAACATTAAGCAAAGTCATGAAGGAGTGTGTATGTGTTTGTACTGGGGGTATGGTTTACAGGGTGGCAACTGGTCACGAACCATGCCTTTATCTACAGCAGAATTTGGTAAATTTTTCAATACTAAGCCAGATAGTAAATATTTTAGGATTAGTGGGCCATATATTCTGCCACAGCCACTCAACTCTGCCAATGTAGTACAAAACTAGCCATAGATAATACATAAGGAAATGAGTGTAGCTGTGTTCCCCAAACCTTATTCACAAAATCAGGCAGTGGGCTGACTTTGGCCTATGGTCTGTTATTTGCTGACACCTGATTTAATTAAGGAATGTTACAGTAAAAGGAACCAGCAAATGCAAGGATCTTGAAAAGGTAGCATTCTTTTTTTTTTTAATCATATGATATCACTTATATGTAGAATCCAAAATATGACACAAATGAACTTATTTATGAAACAGAAACAGATTCACGGACATAGACAACAAACTTATGGTTACCAAAGGGGAAAAGGGGGTGGGGGAGGGATAAATTAGGAGTTTGAGATTAATAGATACAAACATATATCTTGACATATTTGAAAAACAGCAAGGGATCCAGTGTGACTGGAATGGAATGAGAACGAATAGACAAGTTCAGAAATACAACAAGCACCAAACTCTGTAGTTTCAATATGGAGGTGGGAATTATTGGAGTGTTTTGAGCAGAGGAGTGATATAATCCAATTTATGTTTTTAAAAGGTCACCTTGGCTACTGGTTTCAAAATTGATAGGTGTGGG
Source organism: Neophocaena asiaeorientalis asiaeorientalis (assembly GCF_003031525.2). Lineage (NCBI taxonomy): Eukaryota > Metazoa > Chordata > Mammalia > Artiodactyla > Phocoenidae > Neophocaena > Neophocaena asiaeorientalis. Next base: position 20,586,361 of record NW_020185339.1, on the reverse strand, counting down.
TTGAAGAACACAGGTGAAAGCAAACTACTGCAATGTTCATGTGAAATTATGGTTGCTTGCATTAGATTGGCAAGCTTGGAAATAGTCTTGAGTTGTCACAATCTATACATATTTCAGAGACCAGGCCACAAAGATTTTCCTATTGCCTGAATATGATAGATATGAAACAACAGAGTCATGGGTGACTACTTGTATAATGTTCTAAGTACCAAAGACTTTTCAACAGTGCTGTACTTATGCTAGCATTAGCAGGGGTAGCATTACTAGGGCTAAGGACTTTGTAGGAAGAAATATATTGGGTTGATATCTAAAAGATTCATACTTTTATGCCAGTTGGAGAAAGAGAGAGAAATATCCCACTCAATGTGGAAAAATATCAAAATCTGTAATACAGAGACCTGAAACTGTAGGAAATGTTTGAGGAAATCAAATTTCATTGTAGGGTATATATAGACAAAGATGATGATTTACTTTTATTTTATTTTTCTATTTAAAAATGAAGGAAAGCAAAAGCTTGCAGTTAGTTTAGTAAAGTGGAAAATTCATTCCCTTATGAACCAGACTGGAGAAGTAAAAATGGGAGTAGGGGATATTCAAGTGAAAGAGGAGAAATACTTGCTCTTTCTGATGCATACTTGCTTAGAAGTTCACTAGAGTAAGTCAAGTAACTCATAAAAATTTTTTCTATTTTCTCCTCAGAATATTTAAACATATGGCAAGCAATATGCTTCATTTCTCAAGGAGTAACCAGGAGTTAGAAATGAGTCTTGAATGTAGATTTAAAGTCAGTTTTCGAGACTAAAACAGCCCAACTAGTTATTTAATTGTGCCAGATAATCTTCATGAAAGTCATTTCTATAGGTGCATGAATTCTTTACTTGATTTCCACAGCCCTTTTGGAGCATCTCAGTTTCAACTGAGTTTAACTAGTGAATATCTTTGATTAGTTGAATAATTTTTTCTGAAGTCTTCAACTATATGTGGCTTATCAAGACTTAAGGAGACTGGTATGAAGTTTTTTTGTTTTTTTAAAAAATTTATTAAAGTGTTGTTGATTTATAATGTTGTGTTAGTTTCAGGTGTACAGCAAAGTGATTCAGTTATACATACATATATATTTATTTTTTCAGATTCTTTTCCATTATAGGTTATTACAAAATATTGAGTGTAGCTCCCTGTGCTATACAGTAGGTCCTTGTTGCTTATCTTTTGTGTATGTAGTAATGTGTATATGTCAATCCCCAAATCCTAATTTATCCCTCTCTGCCCCCTTTCTCCTTTGGTAACCGTACGTTTGTTTTCTGTATCAGTCTATTTCTGATTTGTATATACGTTCATTTGTATCATTTTTTTTTTTTTTAGATTCCATATAAGTGATATCATATGATTTGTCTTTTCTCTGTCTGGCTTACTTTACTTAGTATGATTATCTCTAGGTCCTATCCATATTGCTGCAAATTTCATTCTCTCGTATGGCTGAGTAATATTCCATTGTATATATATACCACATCTTTATCCATTCATCTGTCAGTGTACATTAGGTACAATGTCTTGGCTATTGTCAGTAGTGATGCTACAAACACTGGGGTGCATCTGCCTTTCCAAATTATACTTTTCTCCAGATATATGCCCAGGAGTGCTTTTTTTAAAATCATGGACCTTTGATATTTTTTCTTTCTGTGTTTTCTCTGGATATATGCCCAGGAGTGGGATTGCAGGATCATATGGTAGCGCTATTTTTACTTATTTAAGGAACTCCATACTGTTCTCCATAGTGGCTGTACCAATTAATATTCTCACCAATAGTGGAGGAAGGTTCCTTCTTCTCCACACCCTCTCCAGCATTTTAAAAATTTTATTAACTTTTCATTTTGGAGTTATTATAGATTAACAGGAAGTTGCAAAAATAGTAAAGAAATTCTGTGTACACTTTACACAGTTTCCCCAAATGTTACATTTTGAATAACTATAGTATACAGTATCAAAACAAGAAAACTGACATTGGTACAGTATATATGAATATTCAGTGTCATTTTATCACAGGTGTTTATTAGTGTAAGCAATCAATATACAAAACTATTCAATCACCACGAAGATATTCCTTGTGCTGCCCTTTATAGTAACACTCAACCCCCTACTTCCTTAGCATCCCTGACCCCTGGCAACAAACAACAAACAATTTGTTCTCCATCTTTCTAATTTTGTCGTTTTGAGAATGTTTATATAAATGGAATCATTTAGTATATGAATTCTGAGATCACTGCATATATCAACAGTTCCTTTTATTGCATAATATTCCATGGTATGGATGTACGGCAGTTTATTTAACCATTAACATATTATAGAACATTTTAGTTGTTTCCAGATTTTGGTTATTACAAATAAACCTGCTGTGAACATTTGTAGCCAACATTTATTATTTGTAGACTTTTTGATGATGGCCATTGTGACTGGTGTGGGGTCATAACTCATTGTAGTTTTGATTTGCATTTCTTTTATAATTAGCAATGCTGAACACCTTTTCATGTGCCTTTTGCCCATCTGTGTGTCTTCTTTGGAAAACTGTCTATTTTGATGTTCTATCCATTTAAAAAAATTTTTTTTGATATTGAGTTGTATGAGCTCCTTGTATATTTTGGAGATTAATTGCTTGTCAGTTGCAACATTTGAAAATATTTTTCCCATGCTGTAGGTTGTCTTTTCATTTTGTTTTTGGTTTCCTTTGCTGTGCAAAAGCTTTGAAGTTTAATTAGGTCCCATTTGTTTATTTTTGTTTTTATTTCCATTACTCTAGGATAGGGATCCTAAAAGGTATTGCTGCGATTTATGTCAGAGTGTACTGCCTATGTTTTCATCTAGGAGTTTTTTGGTATCCAGTCTTACGTTTAGGTCGTTAATCCATTTTGAGTTTATTTTTGTGTATAGTGTTAAAGAATGTTCTAATTTCATTATTTTACATGTACCTGTCCAGTTTTCCCAGCACCACTTATTGAAGAGACTGTCTTTTCTCCATTGTATATTGCCTCCTTTGTTATAGATTAATTGACCATAGGTGTGTCGGTTTATTTCTGGGCTTACTATCCTGTTCCATTGATCTGTATTTCTGTTTTTGTGCCAGTACCATACAGTTTTGATTACTGTAGCTTTGTAGCATAGTCTAAAGTCAGTCATAATTTCTACAGCTCTGTTTTTATTTCTCAAGATTGCTCTTTGGCTATTCAGAGTCTTTTGTGTTTCTATACAGATTTAAACTTTTTTTTTTCTAGTTCTGTAAAAATACCATCGGTAATTTGATAGGGATTGCATTGAATCTGTAGATTGCTTTGGGCAGCATAGTCATTTTGACAAGATGGATTCTTCCATTTCAAGAACATGGTATATCTTTCCATCTGTTGCGTCATCTTCAGTTTCTTTCATCAGCATTTTACAGTTTTCAGAGTACAGGTCTTTTGCCTACTTAGGTAGGTTTATACCTAGGTATTTTATTCTGTTTGATGTGATGGTAAATGGGATTGTTTCCTTAATTTCTCTCTTTCTGATCTTTCATTGTTAGTATATAGGAATAGAAGAGATGTCTGTGTATTAATTTTGAATTGTGTGACTTTACCGAATTCACTGATGAGCTCTAGTAGTTTTCTGGTAGCATCTTTAGGATTTCTATCTATAGTATCATGTCATCTACAAACAGTGACAGTTTTACTTCTTGTTTTCCAATTGGGATTCCTTTTGTTTATTTTTCTTTGATTGCTGTGGCTAGGACTTCCAAAACTATGTTGAATAAAAGTGGTGAGAGTGGGCATTCTTGTCTTGTTCCTGATCTTAGAGGAAATGCTTACAGCTTTTCACCATTGAGTATGATTCTAGCTGTGGGTTTGTCATATATAGCCTTTATTATGTTGAGGTATATTCCCTCTATGTTCACTTTCTAGAGGGTTTTTTTAATCATAAATAGATGTTGAATTTTGTTGAAATCTTTTTCTGGATCTGTTAAGATGATCATGTGATTCTTCTCCTTCAGTTTGTTAATATAGTGTATCACATCGATTGATTTGTGGATATTGAAAAACACTTGCATTCCTTGGATAAATCCCACTTGTTCATGGTATATGATCCTTTTAATGTATTTTTGGATTTGGTTTTGTTGAGGGTTTTTGCCCCTATGTTCATCATTGATATTGGCCTGTAATTTTCTTTTTTTGTGGTATCTTTGTCTGGGTATGGTATCAGGGTAATGGTGACCTCATAGAATGAGTTCACAAGTGTTCCTTCCTCTGCACTTTTTTAGAAGAGTTTCAGAAGGATAGGTGTTAACTCTTCTCTAAATGTTTGGTAGAATTTGCCTGTGATGCCGTCTGGTCCTGGACTTTTGTTTGTTGGGAGTTTTAAAATCACAGATTCAATTTAAGCATTTGTAATTGGTCTGGTCATATTTTCTATCTCTTCCTGGTTCAGTCTTGGGTGAGTGTACCTTTCTAAGAATTTGTCCGTTTCTTCTAGGTTGTCCATTTTGTTGGCATATAGTTGCTTGCAGTAGTCTCTCATGATCATTTATATTTTTGTGGTGTCCATTGTAATTTCTCCTTTTTCATTTCTAATTTTATTCATTTGGGTCCTCTCCCTTTTTTTCTTGATGAGTCTGGATAAAGGTTTATCAATTTTGTTGATCATTTCAAAGAACCAGCTTTTAGTTTCATTGATCTTTTCTACTGTTTTCTTAGTCTCTGTTCTATTTATTTCTGCTCTGATATTTTTTATTTCTTTTTTACTACTAACTTTGGGTTTTGTTTGTTCTTTCTCTAGTTGCTTAAGGTGTAAGGTTAGTTTGTTTATTTGACATTTTTTGTTTCATGAGGTAAGCTTGCATCGCTGTAAACTTCCCTCTTAGAACTGCTTGTGCTGCATCCCATATGGTCTAGATTGTTGCATTTTTGTTTTCATTTGTCTCTAGATATTTTTTGATTTCTCTTTGATTTCATCAATGATCCATTGGTTGTTTAGTAGCATATTGTTTAGCCTCCACATGTTTTTGGTTTTTGAAGTTTTTCTCTTGTAGTTGATTTCTAATCTCATAGCATTGTGGTCGGAAAAGATGCTTGATATGATTTAAATTTCCTTAAATTCACTGAGGCTTGCTTTCTGGCCCACCATGTGATCTATCCTGGAAAATGTTCATGTGCACTTGAAAAGAATGTGTATTATGCTGTTATCAGATGGAATGCTCTATAAATATCAATTAAGTCAGTCCATCTGATCTTATGTGTCATTTAACGGCTGTGTTTCCTTCTTGATTTTCTGTATGGATGATCTGCCCATTGATTTAAGTGGGGTGTTAAAGTCCCCCATTACAATTGCATTACTATTGATTTCTCCTTTTATGTCTGTTAACATTTGTCTTATATATTGAGGTGCTCCTGTGTTGGGTGCATATATACTTACTACTGTTATATGTTCTTCTTGGATTGATCCCTTGATCATTATGTAGTGTCCTTCCTTGTCTCTTTTAACAGTTTTTATTTTAAAGTCTATTTTGTCTCATATGAGTATTGCTACTCCAGCTTTCTTCTGATTTTCATTTGCATGGAATATCTTTTTCCATCCCCTCACTTTCAGTCTGTATGTGTCGCTAGGTCTGAAGTAGACAGCATATATATATGGGTCTTGTTTTTGTATCCATTCAGCCAGTCTGTGTCTTTTGGGTTGGAGCATTTAATCCATTTACATTTAAGGTAATTTTTCATATATATATGTTCCTATTGCCATTTTCTTAATTTTGGGGGGTTTGTTTTTGTAGGTCTTTTTTCTTCCCTTCTGCTTTTGTTCTCTTCTCTTGTGGTTTGATGACCATCTTTAGTGTTGTGTTTGGGTTGCTTTTTCTTGTGTTTGGGTTTTAGGTTTGCTGTTCCTGTGAGGTTTTGATTTAGCAGTCTATATATGTACAAGGTTGTTTTAAGTTGCTGATCTCTTTTCTGCCTAGAGAAGTTCTTTAGCATTTGTTGTAAAGCTGGTTTGGTGGTGGTGAATTCTCTTAGCTTTTGCTTGTCTGTAAAGCTTTTGATTTCTCCTTCGAATCTGAATGAGAGCCTTGCTGGGTAGAGTATTCTTGGCTGTAGGTTTTTCCCTTTCATGACTTTAAATATATCGTGCCACTCCCTTTTGGCCTGAAGAGTTTCTGCTGAAAAAATTAGCTGATAACCTTATGGGGATTCACTTGTATGTTATTTCTTGCTTTTCCCTTGCTGCTTTTAATAATTTTTTTCTTTAATTTTGTCGCTTTGATTACTATGTGTCTTGGCATGTTCCTCCTTGGGTTTATCCTGCCTGGGACTCTCTGTGCTTCCTGGACTTGGGTGACTATTTCCTTTTCTATGTTAGGGAAGTTTCCAGCTGTTATCTCTTCCAATATTTTCTCAGGTCCTGTCTCTCTCTCTTCTCCTTCTGGGACCCCTATAATGCAAATGTTGGTATATCTGACATTGTCCCAGAGGTCTCATATACCATCTTCATTTCTTTTCATTCTTTTTTCTTTATTCTGTTTCATGGCAGTGATTTCCACCATTCTGTCTTCCAGCTCACTTATCCGTTCTTCTGCCTCACTTTTTCTGCTATTGATTCCTTCTAGTGTATTTATTTCAAATACTGTTCATGTCTCTTTGTTTACTCTTTAGTTCTAGGTCTTTGTTAAACATTTGTTGTATTTTCTTGATACATATCCCCATTTTTTCCCCTGAGTTCTTGCATCATCTTTACGATCATTACTCTGAACTCTTTCTCATGTAGATTGCCTATCTCCACATCACTTAGTTTTTCTTCTGGGTTTTATTTTGTTCCTTCATCTGGAACATATTCCTTTTGCTGTCTCATTTTCTCTAGATTTCCTTTTTTTTTTTTATTTATGTGGAAGGTTATGTTTCTCGACTTTGGAGAAGTGGCTTTTTGTAGAGATCTCCTCTGTGTCCCAGCAGAACAATCCCCTCTTATCACCTAAGGGTCAGGGACCAGCTGGTCCCAGGGTAGGTTCTGATCTGCAATTTTGGACTTGATTCCACAGGCTGCTGGAATGTAGTTGTCTTGCTTCTGGTGCCTGCCCACTGTGGGTGGAGCTGGGTCTTGGCCCTCTGGTGTGTGGGGCCATGTCATGGGGTATGTCTAAAGGTGGCTGTGGGCAGCCTGTCTGCTGATGTGTTGGGCTGTGTTCTCACCCTGTTGATGGTTTGTACTGAGGCATCCCAGCACAAAATCCTATAGGCTCTTGTGTAGGGCCAAGCCTTGGTGCCAAAATGGCAGCCTCCAGGAGAGTTCATGCTGATAAATATTCCCTGGTGCCTCTGCCACCAGTGTTCTTGTCCCCACAGTGAGCCACAGCTGTCCCCTTGCCTCCTCAGGAGAGCCTCCTAGACTAGCAGGTAGGTCTGGCCCAGGCTCCAGTGAAGTCACTAATTTTGCCATGGGTCCTGGTGTGCACAAGTTGTGTGTACCCTGCTAGAGTGGAGTCTCTGTTTCCCACAGTCCTGTGGAATTCCCACAATCAAGCCTTCCTGGCCTTCAAAGCCAAATGCCCTGGGGGTTCGTCTTCCCAATGCCAGACCCCCAGGCTGGGGAGCCTTACGTGAGGCTCAGAACTCTCACTCCTGTGGGAGAACTTCTGTGATATAATTGTTCCCCAGTTTGTGGGTCACCCACCCAGGGGGTATGGGATTTGATTATATCGCAAGTGCACCCCTCTTACCATCTCGTTGGGTTTCTTCATGTGTTTGGATGTGGAATCTCCTTTTTGGTGGGTTCTAGTCTTTTTTATCAATGGTTGTTCAGAGTTTAGTTGTGATTTGGTGTGCTAGTGAGAGGAGGTGAGCTCAAGGTTCTTCTACTCCCCCACCTTGTCCTCACTGGTATGAAGTTTCGATGAATAATGTAACTAGATCAATTCTTAGGTTTAAATTTAAAAATTAGGTTACATATTTTTTGCCTTTTCTAATGATAAATATGATTTGTCCATTTATCTATATCTTATATATCCCATTCAAAACTCAATTTTAGTATAATTAATATATGTAACTTAATATCTATAATTGCACTTTGAAAACAATGTAATGTTATCTAAAGATATAATAACCATAATAACAGTTATAAAAATGAAGATAATAAGGATAATGATGGCTGTATGATCATCATAATCATATTCCTTCATGAAGGCAGGTGGTGATCTTCACAGAGCAAATAATTTCCTAAGTAATTTCAATGCAAAATATGTCAACCAGATGTTTTTGAATTCCAGATTTATTGATGTAAAGGGTATTTTTAATAATGTTGGGAAATAACATGTTTCTAGTATTTTTTTAAATTTGAATTACTTGTATAAATCATTTTCCTCTCTAATTGAATACATTTTATCTTCTTATATCAAGGTAATATAGCTGTTCTAATCTCTACTCTCAAAATATTTCAATAGTAACACTAAATAGCACATGACTGCTAATCTTCCTTTTGGCCTATAGTAGTGAATTTAGTATTCCTGAGCTTTGCTTGCTTTTCTCTAATCTCTTTTCTTGTTTCTTCTCTTGAAGAAATTCTAACTAGACATGATACCAAATTATAACAATCATAATTGGAATGGGAAGAACTGGAGAGACTAAGTAGGATAATCCAGACATTTTCTGTAATCCCAGAGGGTGAAGCTTTGATAGTCACACAGTCTGTAAAAAACTCAGATCAGTGGGAGGCAATTAACTAGGTAGAACTACCAGTGAAATTTTAACATTGGTAAAATTAACATTCTCGTTTGTATTTTTTTAAGGGTGTAAAACTATATTGAACCTTTTGCTTTAGTGTGCTTTCCAACATTCATTTAATGTATTTATAATTATCTACCATTTAGCTGTGGTAGATAATTTATCTACCATGCAAAATTATATAATTTCAAAGGGGAAAACATTTTTTCCTGTAGTAGGCAGCCCTGAACATAAAACAGTATGCACAGACTCGTACACACAACACCTCACCCTAGGAAAGCAATATTTTTGCAACATTTACTACTCTAAATAGAAAAAAAAAAAGTTGTTGGTATTGGTATTATATTTTTAACTGCGAAGTTTTTTTGAATTTTCATGAGAATTATTATCTCTTTGCACATTATTTTAAACTGGACTTGCATGTCTGTACTCTATCCGTACAGAATCCAATTTCTCAGACTTTTACAAATTACAGTGTATGTAGTGAAAGATGGAACAATTTTGAACTATTAGGTTTTTAGAATGTGAAGTGTCAAGCTATATTATACATCATGTCAGTCAACTTTTTAATGTGAATTTCTCAACTGCATAGAAACTAAACATTTGTAAAGGTATTAGGAAAAAAGCAATGATTAGCTGCATGCTGTATTACATGATTTAATACAGATACAAAGTGATTTATATAAAAAATCAAAGGCCTATTCAGGGGCCACTTTTTTCTTCCTACTGTAGGTAATATAAAACCAGAGGTAAGATATGACATGAAATTTGTTTCAGGCTTAAAACTTCAAATGGCAAAGTAGAGGTCTTAATTTTTAAAATGAAGATGTAAATGAAAGTGCTGAGGCAACTTTTACTCCAGAAGTGCTCCCCTAATAAAAATTACAAGTTCCAGTAAAATTTCTATGATGTCCTAGCTCATGTCAGTGTTCTCCTATAACTCTTGGGATTTAAATGGGTCAAGAAATTGAAAAGAATGACAACTTTGAAAATTACAATATTGTATTTAGTAATCAAACTATTTCTAGAAAACCTTCGGGGATTTGTGGTAAATATGTTTTTCAGATATGGTGTTTTTTTTATTCTTGTAAGAACACTAAAATGAGATCTATTCTGTTAAATTTTTAAGTGTACAATTCAGTATCTTTAAACATAGGCAGTATGCTGTACAGCAAATCTGCAGAACTTATCTTTCATAACTGGAACTTTATACCTATTGGTCAATAACTTCCCATTTCCCCTTCCCCCAGCCCTTGCCTACCACCATTCCAATCTTTGATTTTATGAGTTTAATTATTTTAGATATCTCATACAAGTGGAATCATGTAATATTTGTCCTTTTGTGACTGGCTTATTTTACTTAGCATAATGTCCTCTATGTTGTTGCAGATGACAGGATTTCCTTTTTTATCCATTCATCTGTTGATAGACATTTATGTTGCTTCCATGTCTTCAATTATAAATAATACTGCAGTGAACATAATACAAATATCTCATCAAGATCCTGATTTCAGTTCTTCTGGATATACCCAGAAGTGGAATTGCTGTATCATATGACAGTTCTGTTTTTAATTTTTTGAGGAACTTTCATATTGTTTTCCATAGTGGCTGTACTATTTTACATTCTCACAGTGTACACATGTTCAATTTCTCTACATCATCTCCAGCAACTATTATCTTTTAACAGTCATCCCATCCTAATAGATGTGAGGTGATATCTCATTGTGGTTTTGATTTGAAAAATATCAAAATAGATTTTGAAAACTAAACTCAAAATAGATTGACTAAAAATACTGACCTGAAGTTGGAACTTAAAAAGTTCTTTTCCTTCAATAGCTGTAAAAACTAATTTTTTTTTTGCAGGAAAATTTAGAATTTCAAATTAGTACTGCACTGCAGTATTTCCTTATTGGTTAAAATTAATAAATTTACTTTTGTATATATGAAGCAAAACTTTCCTTTTGCCTTGTATACCTTTAAAATGTACTGTTGTTTACATATATGATTTGCACCCCTACAAGTCTTTTTCTAAAGTTTGTATGGTGATGGAACTTGCTTTAAAATTAGCAGACTTTTGCTTTAGATATTCTTTGCTGTTGAAAAATTTGGTCACTTTTCTGAAATAAACTAGCTTTGAAACAGTCTTGCACTCTTCAGAGATGTTTTACTTCCGAAAGAATGTACCTATGGGAGAACTTTATTCAGTCTGTGAATATGTGGTAATCGTGTTGCAGTATCAAATGTGCATCAAATCTCACACCATCATACACTGTTCCCCAGGTCTCTGAAATCAGAAACTTCAGTAAGATTTTGCAAGTCATCTGTATGTTCTTTGGCCCCATTTTAAAAGATTCTTGATTACTGTATACACATATTTTAAAAGTATTTTCTAAAAAATTTCTAAAATGAATTCCTTTGAAATAAAATTTTAATAAGATTATTAAGAAGGATAATTATTGGGCTTCCCTGGTGGTGCAGTGGTTGAGAGTCCGCCTGCCGATGCAGGGGACACGGGTTCATGCCCTGGTCCGGGAGGATCCCACAGGCCGTGGAGCGGCTAGGCCCGTAAGCCATGGCTGCTGAGCCTGCGCGTCCGGAACCTGTGCTCCGGAACGTGCGAGGCCACAACAGTGAGAGGCCCGCGTACTGAAAAAAAAAAAAAAGGATAACTATTCAATGAAAATAACAGTATTTCAGATTTGTAGCTTATAGTAATACTATGCTCAGAAAATACTGATTGAGGTAGTTAAGAAAATAATATACAAATGTAATGGTTCAGCAAATCACTTCTTATAACACTTGACAGATAGAATTCATAAGGTCTACCTTTAGTTAGAAGGGGTGTCAAATGGTGGTTCTTGGAACAGTATTTCAATTTATACTGGAATTTTCATGTTTAGCATTAAATAAATCAATTATTCATGACATGTCATTCAGAGCATCTAATAAGTCAGAGTTTTTAATACAAAAACTCAAGAATGAGAACAAGGCTTATGTAGCCAACTTTTTGAATGAGAATTTACACATGAAATAATACTTTTTAAGAAGATTTTTGACTGTAAAATCATGATTTTTGATTGCTAGGCCCATTCAACCGATGCTGAGTTACAGAGAGTAACAGGGTATAAGATAAAAAATTAAAAGTACACTTATGACATGTTAATTAGTCATGCGATAAGAAGTAGGCCAGTGAGGTAAGAGAATAGAGAATGTTCACACAAAATAGAGTAAAAGGTATCATACAAAATGAGTGTGAAAACTCAGTTCATAATTTGGAACCTACATTAAATATTCATGGCTTAGATTCATTCATTATTGTGTTTTTGGTATGCTAGTAAATATTTTGATAAATTGAATCAATGACTTGTATTATGGTGTGGCTGTTGCTTCCCTCTGTTTCATTTTGTCTTTAGAAATATATTGAACTACTTAAAAAAAATAGAAATTCATTTGACAGGCTTGCCAGCTGTTTTATGGGCACTGTGAGCAATTTTCTAATGTTCTGTACTTGGAAGAAAATCCTGCTGTATTAAATTTGCTTCAAATTGCATCATGTTTAAAAAAAAATGGCTCCAAGTCAGCAGATTGAATGTGAATATGCTTTATTCACAGCTTTGATTATTTAAAATTTTAGTTAACAATGTAAACAGCAACATTCTCAGGCAGTAATTACTGTTTAAAAAATATTTTTATGGTTGCAAATGAATCTGAGGGGCATAACTACCCTGCAGTAGTTTGTATGTAAAATGTATTAATATTTAGGTCCAAGGAAATGCATTTTGCCTTGTGTGTGTGACTATGTATATTCAATAAAAAATATTGAACAAATCTCTGTAACCATTAAGGATCGTATACATTAAACACTGACAATTTATTCCACATGATACTACATTAGTCTACAGTTAGCTATTATCCCATTTCCTATTTATGAAGGACTATTTTTCTTTATTTTTTTTATTTTTTGTTGCATTGGGCCTTTGTTGCTGTGCGTGGGCTTTCTCTAGTTGCGACGAGCAGGGGCTACTCTTCGTTGTGGTGCACGGGCTTCTCAATGCGGTCGCTTCTTGTTGCAGAGCACAGGCCCTAGTAGTTGTGGCGCATGGGCTCAGTAGTTGTGGCTCACAGGCTCTAGAGCACAGGCTCAGTAGTTGTAACACATGGGCTTAGCTGCTCCACGGCATGTGGGATCTTCCTGAACCAGGGATCGAACCCATGTCCCTTACACTAGTGGGTGGATTCTTAGCCACTGTGCCACCAGGAAAGTCCAAAGACTATTTTTCAAGGTAACCAAACACACTCTGTTTTCTTTCAAAAACAGTATAAGAACAGAATATACTGAAAATGTTTACTTGTGAGATCTAGTAAGGAAGATTTTCAAACAGTAATTAAATCTTTTACTGAATTTTTAGTATTCTTATTAATAGAAAAAATAGGAGTTTTTTTAGAAATAGAAAATAGAGGAGTCAACAAAAAAACAAGGGCATTCTAAAAATACTGCTGCAAAAATGTTGAGAATTAAACAACAAAATCACCTGCTCCAGTGCTACACAGTTCTCAAATGTGATTTTCCAATTCATTAGACTGTTTCTGATTTCAGAGACATCAAGCACTCTTCTTTAAATATGTTTCTCCACCAATGACCAGGTTGCAAAACATTCTCTGACATAAATTATAGCAATGTTTTCTTAGGTCAGTATCCCAAGGCAGTGTCCCAAGCAAAAATAAACAAATGGAAACTAATGAAACTTATAAGCTTTTGCATAGCAAAGGAAACCATCAACCAAATGAAAAGACAACCTACAGAATGGAAGAAAATATTTGCAAACACTGCAACAGACAAGGGCTTAATTTCCAAAATATACAAATAGCTCATACAACTCAATAAGAAATAAACAAAGAACCCAATCAAAAAATGGGAAGATTGCCTAAATGGGCATTTCACCAAAGAAGACATACAGATGGCCAATGAGCAAATGAAAAGATGCTCAACACTGCTGATTATTAGACAAATGCAATTCAGAACTACAGTGAGGTATCACCTCACACTGGTCAGAATGGCTATCATCAAAAAAGTCTACAAATAATAAATTCTAGAGAGCGTGTGGAGAAAAGGGAACAATTATACACTGTTGATGGAAAGTAAATTGGTGTAGCCCTATGGAAAGCAATATGGAGGTTCCTTGAAAAACTATAAATAGGGTTACCATATGATCCAGCAATCCCACTCCTGGGTATATATCTGGAAAAAAATGAAAACTCTAATTTGAAAAGATACATCCACCCCAATGTTCACAGCACTTTTTACAACAGCCCAGACATGAAAACAAGTGCCCATCAACAGACAGTTGGCTTAAGAAGATGTGGTATATATACATACACCTATATATACAGACATATACAATGGAATATTACTCAACTATAAAAAAGAATGAAATATTGCTATTTGCAGCAACATGGATGGACCTAGAGATTATTATACTTAGTGAAGTAAGTCAGAGAAAAGTCAAATACTATATGTTGTCCCTTATATGTGGAATCTAAAAGTAGTACAAATGAATCTATATACAAAAGATAAACAGACTCACACATAGAAAACAAACTTATGCTTACCAAAGGGGGAAGGGGAGGGAGGGATAAACTAGGAGTATGGGATTAACAGATACAAACTACTATACATAAAATAGGTAAGCAATAAAGATTTACTGTATAGCACAGATAATTATATTCAGTGTCTTGTAATAATATGATTAAACATAATAAAACAATATTCAAAATGGCATTGAAAGTGCTAGTAATGTTTCTTCCCTACTTAGCAAACAGTGAGTACTTTTTAGTATTTTTAATGTTTGGCTCATGGCAAGGTCAATTTCATCTTTTGGGGTAAAAAAAGTGAAATAAATAAGAACAAATAAATTTCACTATTTCAGTCCGTAGGGTTATATATATATATATGTATATATTGACAAAGTTCACTAAAATTATTTGATTTTTATTTCTAGCTAAGCTTCCTTTTTATATACATACAAGAATTTTTAAATGTTTCTTATGACTTGATTTGAATTACATGCCACTTGGATTCCGTGTTGCTGTGTTTTTTTTTTTAACCTGCTGTTTCTTTTCATTAATTTTAATTTTAATCTGATAACTTCATAGCTTTTCTCTTTGACTCCTTGATAGTGTTTATAGATTAAACTTCTGTATTATCATTCAATATCCATCTCTTACTTATTTGTGTTTTCAAGCAGTTGAAGCAAGGTAAATGGGATGCTGTAGATTCTTTTACAAATTAGTATTTTTATTCTTAGTTTGACAGTATTGCAAATTAAAGAATAATGTATGAACTGTGAGTGAATGGAGATTATGGGTCTATATTTTCAAAGCATGCCATTATGTAATTTTATTTGCTATGTGATCTATTTCTCTGATTCACTTATCTTGTGTATATCTTCTTTTGATCCTATGTTAATCAAATCTATTTTCTTTTTTATTATTATGAGTTACTTTACATTTCTCTATGTTGTATAATCATTATTAGCAGAAGCAAATGCAGCTTTTTTATTAAGTAAAATCTCTATTTCAGAATATATTTAAAGAAACTGTAAGCATTTCTTGTCGTATTATTTACTTGAAATTAAGTTTTGTTTCTCATCGAAATATATGCCTTTCTCTCTTATTGGCATTTACTAAACTTTTTGTACACTATTGTCCCCATAAATCTTACACTCTTTTTGTTTTATAGATCTTCCTTATACTGCTTTCACAAAACTATCAAATTAAAGGTGAATTATAATTCCAAATATGAATTTGTCCTTAAGAATAATGAACTATAAAATAAGTAGCAATTTTTATGTTACTTAGAACTGTTTTCTCCCTGCTCTATCATTTCCAGGTACAAAATATGTCTCATATTATATATTCATATTTCAGTTGGATTTGGTAAGGCTATGTGTGATCTCTTCAGGTTTCAGAATCTCATTTGAGAAGTAAACAAGGAAAGAAAAAATGGAACAATCTTAACAAGGAAATCTGTGATAAAGCACCATATATTCATAAAAATAATTGTATTCATTAGTTGTTCCTTGTATAAAAGCATTATGCTTCTCAGTTTTTATAGTTAGTACTTAGAGCAATGGGCCCCCCAGAATGGGTGAACAGCAATAAATGGAAAGCAGCAATAAACTCAGTATTTTGCACTGTGGGATTGCCAGACACAATGGACATTTCTGTCATTCAATGATGTTGAGTAAAAGTTGAAAAAGACATTTAGGCATTATATCAAGGTTGGTGGTGGATCAGTGCTAAGGTTCAGACTGATTAAAAGAGTCTAGCCTGGTGTCCTCCAATCACTGAAGTAAAGAAAAGAAAGAAGAAAAAAATTGAAAGCAAAAGGGAACTAGTAACTGAGTGCCTTTTTCAATTCTTATACCAATTCTTATTCATTCTGTAAGTTTATTTTGAAATCTAGGTTTTGAAAACTAAGTTATTTTTACTACTCTGGTAGAAACAAATATTTGATTTTTTTTCCTTTTTTTTGGGGGGGCATATGTTTGTTCTAAATGGAAAGCAGCAATAAACTCAGTATTTTGCACTGTGGGATTGCCAGACACAATGGACATTTCTGTCATTCGATGATGTTGAGTAAAAGTTGAAAAAGACATTTAGGCATTATATCAAGGTTGGTGGTGGATCAGTGCTAAGGTTCAGACTGATTAAAAGAGTCTAGCCTGGTGTCCTCCAATCACTGAAGTAAAGAAAAGAAAGAAGAAAAAAATTGAAAGCAAAAGGGAACTAGTAACTGAGTGCCTTTTTCAATTCTTATACCAATTCTTATTCATTCTGTAAGTTTATTTTGAAATCTAGGTTTTGAAAACTAAGTTATTTTTACTACTCTGGTAGAAACAAATATTTGATTTTTTTCCCTTTTTTTGGGGGGGGCATATGTTTGGCCACAATTTTTCTTCTTTAACATCTTTATTGGAGTATAATTGCTTTACAATGTTGTGTTACTTTCTGCTGGATAACGAAGTGAATCGGCTAATATGTATACATATCTCCTGATATCCCCTCCCTCTTGTGTCTCCCTCCCACTCTCCCTATCCCATCCCTCCAGGTGGTCACAAAGCACAGAGCTGATCTCCCTGTGCTATTCAGCTGCTTTCCACTAGCTATGTATTTTGCATTTGGTAGTGTATATGTCTATGCCACTCTCTCACTTCATCCCAGCTTACCCTTCCCCCTCCCGGTGTGCTCAAGTCCATTCTCTATGTCTGTATCTTTATTCCTGCCCTGCCCCTAGGTTCTTCAGAATGATTTTTTTTTCTAGATTCCATATATATGTGTTAGAATATGGTATTTGTTTTTCTTTTTCGAAGTTACTTCACTCTGTATGACAGACTCTAGATCCATCCACCTCACTACAAATAACTCAATTTCGTTTCTTTTTATGCCTGAGTAATATTCCATTGTATATATGTGCCACATCTTCTTTATCCATTCAATTGTCGATGGACAGTTAGGTTGCTTCCATGTCCTGGCTATTGTAAATAGAGCTGCAATGAACATTGTGGTACATGACTCTTTTTGAATTATGGTGTGCTCAGGGTATTTGCCCAGTAGTGGGATTGCTGGGTTGTATGGTAGTTCTATTTTTAGTTTTTTAAGGAACCTCCATATTGCTCTCCATAGTGGCTGTATCAGTTTACACTCCCACCAACAGTGCAAGACGGTTCCCTTTTCTCCACACCCTCTGAGGCATTTATTGTTTGTAGATTTTTTCATGATGGCCATTCTGACTGTTGTGAGGTGATACCTCATTGTAGTTTTGATTTGCATTTCTCTAATGATTAGTGATGTTGAGCTTCCTTTCATGTGTTCCTTGGCAATCTGTATATCTTCTTTGGAGAAATGTCTATTTAGGTCTTCTGCCCATTGTGGGGTTGGGTTGTTTGGTTTTTTGATATTGAGCTGCATGAGCTGCTTGTATATTTTGGAGATTAATCCTTTGTCAGTTGCAAATTTTTTTTGCAAATATTTTCTCCCATTTGCAAATATTTTCTCCCATTCTGAGGGTTGTCTTGTGGTTTTGTTTATGGTTTCCTTTGCTGTGCAAAAGCTTTTAAGTTTCATTAGGTTCCATTTGTTTACTTTTGTTTTTATTTTCATTTCTCTAGGAGGTGGGTCAAAAAGGATCTTGATGTGATTTATGTCATAGAGTGTTCTGTGTTTTCCTCCAAGAGTTTTACAGTGTCTGGCCTTACATTTAGGTCTTTAATCCATTTTGAGTTTATTTTTGTGTATGGTGTTAGGGAGTGTTCTAATTTCATTCTTTTACATGTAGCTGTCCAGTATTCCCAGCACCACTTATTGAAGAGGCTGTCTTTTCTCCATTGTATATTCTTGCCTCCTTTATCAAAAATAAGGTGACCATATGTGCGTGGGATTATCTCTGGGCTTTCTCTCCTGTTCCATTGATCTGTATTTCTGTTTTTGTGCCAGTACAAGACTGTCTTTGATTACTGTAGTTTTGTAGTATAGTTTGAAGTCAGGGAGCTTGATTCCTCCAGCTCTGTTTTTCTTCCTAAAGATTGTTTTGGGTATTCAAGGTCTTTTGTGTTTCCGTACAAATTGTGAAATTTTTTTGTTCTAGTTCTGTGAAAAATTCCATTGGTAGTTTGATAGAAATTGCATTGAATCCATAGATTGCTTTGGGTAGTATAGTCACTTTCACAATGTTGATTCTTCCAATCCAAGAACATGGTATATATCTCCATCTGTTTGTATCATCTTTAATTTCTTTCATCAGTGTCTTATAGTTTTCTGCATACAGGTCTTTTATCTTCTTAGGTAAGTTTATTCCTAGGTATTTTATTCTTTTTGTTGCAATGGTAAATGGGAGTGTTTCCTTAATTTCTCTTTCAGATTTCTCATCATTAGTGTATAGGAATGCAAGAGACTCCTATGCATTAATTTTGTATCTTGATACTTTACCAAATTCATTGATAAGCTCTAGTAGTTTTCTGGTAGCTTCTTTAGGGTTCTCTATGTATAGTATCATGTCGTCTTCAAAGAGTGACAGCTTTACTTCTTCTTTTCCGATTTGGATTCCTTTTATTTTTTTCTTCTCTGATTGCTGGGCTAAAACTTCCAAAACTATGTTGAATAAGAGTGGTGAGAGTGTGACACCTTGTCTTCTTCCTTATCTTAATGGAAATGTTTTCAGTTTTTCACCATTGAGAACAATGCTGGCTGAGGGTTTGTCCTGTATGGCCTTTATTATGTTGAGGTAAGTTCCCTCTATGCCTACTTTCTGGAAGGTTTTTATCATAAAGGGGTGTTGAATTTTGTCGAAAGCTTTCTCTGCATCTATTGAGATGATCATATGGTTTTTCTCCTTCAATTTGTTAATATGGTGTATCATGTTGATTGATTTGCGTATATTGAAGAATCCTTGCTTTCCTGGGATAAACCCCACTTGTTCATGGTGTATGATCCTTTTAATGTACTGTTGGCTTCTGTTTGCTATTATTTTCTTGAGGATTTTTGATCTATGTTCATCAATGATATTGGCCTGGAGTTTTCTTTCTTTGTGACATTTTCGTCTGGTTTTGGTATCAGGATGATGGTGGCCTCGTAGAATGAGTTTGGGAGTGTTCCTCTGCTATATTTTGAAAGAGTTTGAGAAGGATAGGTATTAGCTCTTCTCTAAATGTTTGATAGAATTCACCTGTGAAGCCATCTGGTCCTGGGCTTTTGTTTGTTGGAAGATTTTTAATCACAGTTTCAATTTCAGTGCTTGTGA
>NW_020185339.1:20563230-20566599 GCF_003031525.2 Neophocaena asiaeorientalis asiaeorientalis | reverse complement strand
GTTCCCTTTTCTCCACACCCTCTGAGGCATTTATTGTTTGTAGATTTTTTCATGATGGCCATTCTGACTGTTGTGAGGTGATACCTCATTGTAGTTTTGATTTGCATTTCTCTAATGATTAGTGATGTTGAGCTTCCTTTCATGTGTTCCTTGGCAATCTGTATATCTTCTTTGGAGAAATGTCTATTTAGGTCTTCTGCCCATTGTGGGGTTGGGTTGTTTGGTTTTTTGATATTGAGCTGCATGAGCTGCTTGTATATTTTGGAGATTAATCCTTTGTCAGTTGCAAATTTTTTTTGCAAATATTTTCTCCCATTTGCAAATATTTTCTCCCATTCTGAGGGTTGTCTTGTGGTTTTGTTTATGGTTTCCTTTGCTGTGCAAAAGCTTTTAAGTTTCATTAGGTTCCATTTGTTTACTTTTGTTTTTATTTTCATTTCTCTAGGAGGTGGGTCAAAAAGGATCTTGATGTGATTTATGTCATAGAGTGTTCTGTGTTTTCCTCCAAGAGTTTTACAGTGTCTGGCCTTACATTTAGGTCTTTAATCCCTTTTGAGTTTATTTTTGTGTATGGTGTTAGGGAGTGTTCTAATTTCATTCTTTTACATGTAGCTGTCCAGTATTCCCAGCACCACTTATTGAAGAGGCTGTCTTTTCTCCATTGTATATTCTTGCCTCCTTTATCAAAAATAAGGTGACCATATGTGCGTGGGATTATCTCTGGGCTTTCTCTCCTGTTCCATTGATCTGTATTTCTGTTTTTGTGCCAGTACAAGACTGTCTTTGATTACTGTAGTTTTGTAGTATAGTTTGAAGTCAGGGAGCTTGATTCCTCCAGCTCTGTTTTTCTTCCTAAAGATTGTTTTGGGTATTCAAGGTCTTTTGTGTTTCCGTACAAATTGTGAAATTTTTTTGTTCTAGTTCTGTGAAAAATTCCATTGGTAGTTTGATAGAAATTGCATTGAATCCATAGATTGCTTTTGGTAGTAGAGTCATTTTCACAATGTTGATTCTTCCAATCCAAGAACATGGTATATCTCTCCATCTATTTGTATCATCTTTAATTTCTTTCATCAGTGTCTTATAGTTTTCTGCATACAGGTCTTTTATCTTCTTAGGTAAGTTTATTCCTAGGTATTTTATTCTTTTTGTTGCAATGGTAAATGGGAGTGTTTCCTTAATTTCTCTTTCAGATTTCTCATCATTAGTGTATAGGAATGCAAGAGACTCCTATGCATTAATTTTGTATCTTGATACTTTACCAAATTCATTGATAAGCTCTAGTAGTTTTCTGGTAGCTTCTTTAGGGTTCTCTATGTATAGTATCATGTCGTCTTCAAAGAGTGACAGCTTTACTTCTTCTTTTCCGATTTGGATTCCTTTTATTTTTTTCTTCTCTGATTGCTGGGCTAAAACTTCCAAAACTATGTTGAATAAGAGTGGTGAGAGTGTGACACCTTGTCTTCTTCCTTATCTTAATGGAAATGTTTTCAGTTTTTCACCATTGAGAACAATGCTGGCTGAGGGTTTGTCCTGTATGGCCTTTATTATGTTGAGGTAAGTTCCCTCTATGCCTACTTTCTGGAAGGTTTTTATCATAAAGGGGTGTTGAATTTTGTCGAAAGCTTTCTCTGCATCTATTGAGATGATCATATGGTTTTTCTCCTTCAATTTGTTAATATGGTGTATCATGTTGATTGATTTGCGTATATTGAAGAATCCTTGCTTTCCTGGGATAAACCCCACTTGTTCATGGTGTATGATCCTTTTAATGTACTGTTGGCTTCTGTTTGCTATTATTTTCTTGAGGATTTTTGATCTATGTTCATCAATGATATTGGCCTGGAGTTTTCTTTCTTTGTGACATTTTCGTCTGGTTTTGGTATCAGGATGATGGTGGCCTCGTAGAATGAGTTTGGGAGTGTTCCTCTGCTATATTTTGAAAGAGTTTGAGAAGGATAGGTATTAGCTCTTCTCTAAATGTTTGATAGAATTCACCTGTGAAGCCATCTGGTCCTGGGCTTCTGTTTGTTGGAAGATTTTTAATCACAGTTTCAATTTCAGTCCTTGTGAATGGTCTGTTTATATTCTCTATTTCTTTCTGGTTCAGTCTCGGAAGGTTGTGCTTTTCTAGAATTTGTTCATTTCTTCCAGGTTGTCCATTTTATTCCATAGAGTTGCCTGTAGTAATCTCTCATGATCCTTTGCATTTCTGCACTGTCAGTTGTTACTTCTCCTTTTGCATTTCTAATTTTATTGATTTGAGTCCTCTCCCTCTTTTTCTTGATGAGTCTGGCTAAAGGTTTATCAATTTTTTTATCTTCTCAAAGAACCAGCCTTTAGTTTTACTGATCTTTGCTATCATTTCCTTCATTTCTTTTTTCATTTATTTCTGATCTGATCTTTATGACTTCTTTCTTTCTGCTAAGTTTGGGCTTTTTTTTTTTTCCTTCTTTCTTTAATTGCTTTAGGTGTAAGGTTAGGTTGTATATTTGAGATGTTTCTTGTTTCTTGAGGTAGGATTGTTTTGCTATAAACTTCCCTCTTAGAACTGCTTTTGCTTCATCCTATAGGTTTTACATCGTCGTGTTTTCATTGTAATTTGTTTCTAGGTATTTTTTGAGTTCCTCACTGATCTCTTCGTTATTTAGTAGCGTATTGTTTAGCCTCCATATGTTTGTATTTTTTTACAGTTTTTTTTCCTGTAATTGATATCTAGTCTCATAGCGCTGTGGTTGGAAAAGATACTTGATACGATTTTAATTTTCTTAAATTTAGCAAGGATTGATTTGTGACCCAAGATATGATCTATCCTGGAGAATGTTCCATGAGCACTTGAGAAGAAAATGTATTCTGTTGTTTTTGGATGGAATGTCCTGTAAGTATCAATTAAGTCCATCTTGTTTAATGTGGCATTTAAAGCTTGTGTTTCCTAATTTAGTTTCATTTTGCATGATCTGTCCATTGGTGAAAGTGGGGTGTTAAAGTCCCCTACTATGATTGTGTTACTGTCGCTTTCCCCTTTTATAGCTGTTGGCATTTGCCTTATGTATTGAGGTGCACCTATGTTCGGTGCCTAAATATTTACAATTGTTATATCATCTTGGTTTGATCCATTGATTATTATGTAGCATCCTTGTACCCTGTAATAGTCTTTATCTTATAGTCTATTTTATCTGATAAGAGAATTGCTACTCCAACTTTCTTTTGATTTCCATTTGCATGGAATATCTTTTTCCATCGCCTCACTTTCAGTCTGTATGTGTCCCTAGGTCTGAAGTGTGTCTCTTTTAACAGCATATGTACGGGTCTTGTTTTTGTATCCATTCAGCCAGTCTGTGTCTTTTGGTTGGAGCATTTAATCCCTTT
>NW_020185339.1:20535045-20562937 GCF_003031525.2 Neophocaena asiaeorientalis asiaeorientalis | reverse complement strand
TTTTAGTCTTATTGATCTTTGCTATCATTTCCTTCATTTCTTTTTCATTTATTTCTGATCTGATCTTTATGATTTCTTTCCTTCTACTAACTTTGGGGTGTTTTTTTTCTTCTTTCTCTAATAGCTTTAGGTGTAAGGTTAGGTTTTTTATTTAGATGTTTGTTGTTTCTTGAGGTAGGACTGTATTGCTGTAAACTTCCCTCTTAGAACTGCTTTTGCTGCATCCCATAGGTTTTCAGTCATCGTTCATCCTATAGGTTTTACATCGTCGTGTTTTCATTGTAATTTGTTTCTAGGTATTTTTTGAGTTCCTCACTGATCTCTTCGTTATTTAGTAGCGTATTGTTTAGCCTCCATATGTTTGTATTTTTTTACAGTTTTTTTTCCTGTAATTGATATCTAGTCTCATAGCGCTGTGGTTGGAAAAGATACTTGATACGATTTTAATTTTCTTAAATTTAGCAAGGATTGATTTGTGACCCAAGATATGATCTATCCTGGAGAATGTTCCATGAGCACTTGAGAAGAAAATGTATTCTGTTGTTTTTGGATGGAATGTCCTGTAAGTATCAATTAAGTCCATCTTGTTTAATGTGGCATTTAAAGCTTGTGTTTCCTAATTTAGTTTCATTTTGCATGATCTGTCCATTGGTGAAAGTGGGGTGTTAAAGTCCCCTACTATGATTGTGTTACTGTCGCTTTCCCCTTTTATAGCTGTTGGCATTTGCCTTATGTATTGAGGTGCACCTATGTTCGGTGCCTAAATATTTACAATTGTTATATCATCTTGGTTTGATCCATTGATTATTATGTAGCATCCTTGTACCCTGTAATAGTCTTTATCTTATAGTCTATTTTATCTGATAAGAGAATTGCTACTCCAACTTTCTTTTGATTTCCATTTGCATGGAATATCTTTTTCCATCGCCTCTTGTACAGTTTCTGCTGAAAGATGAGCTGTTAACCTTATGGGGATTCCCTTGTATGTTATTTGTTGCTTTCCCCTTGCTGCTTTTAATATTTTTTCTTTGTATTTAATTTTTGATAGTTTGACTGATATGTGTCTTGGTGTGTTTCTCCTTGGATTTATCCTGTATGGGACTCTCTATGCTTCCTGGACTTTACTGTTTCTTTTCAAATATTAGGGAAGTTTTCAACTATAATCTCTTCAACTATTTTCTCAGTCCCTTTTTCTGAGACTCCTATAATTCGAATATTGGTGTTTAATGTTGTCCCAGAGGTCTCTGAGACTGTCCTCAGTTCTTTTCATTCTTTTTTCTTTATTCTGCTCTGCAGTAGTTATTTCCAGTATTTTATCTTCCAGCTCACTTCTCTGTTCTTTTGCCTCAGTTATTCTGCTATTGATTCTTCTAGAGAATTTTTACTTTCATTTATTGTATTGTTCATCATTGTTTGTTTGCTCTTTAGTTCTTCTAAGTCCTTGTTAAATGTTTCTTGCATTTTCTCCATTCTATTTCCCAAATTTTGGATCATCATTACTATCATTACTCTGAATTCTTTTTCAAGTAGACTGCCTATTTCCTCTTCAGTTGTTTGATCTGGTGGGTTTTAACCTTGCTCCTTCATATTCTGCATATTACTCTGTCTTCTCATTTTGTCTAACTTAATGTGTTTGGGGTCTCCTTTTTGCAGGCTACATGTTCGTAATTCCTGTTGTTTTTGGTGTCTGCCCCCCCCCACCCCATTATCCTCATGCATCCCGAAACAATGGTCTCTTGACTTTTAGGCAGTTCCAGACTTTTTCCTGGACTCCCTCCTGGCTAGCTGTGGTGCAGTCTCTCCCTTCAGGCTCTGTTCATGCAGCCAACCCCAGTCCTCTCCCTGGGCTCTGACCTCCAAAGCCCAAGCCTCAGCTCCCAGCCCCAACTTGCCCCGGCAGGTGAGCAGACAAGCCTCTCAGGCTGGTCAGTTCTGGTTGGCACAGATCCTCTGTGCCCCTTTTGCTGTGCTCTCCTGCATGGCTCCGAAGCTTACCCCAGCCCAAGCCCTGTCTCCACCAGTGAAGGGGTTTCTATTGTGTGGAAACTTTTCCTCCTTCACAGCTCCCTCCCAGATTCAGGTCCCATCTGTATTCTTTCGTCTCTGTTTTTTGTTTTTTCTTTTATCCTATCCAGGTATTTGGGGAGGTTCTTGCCTTTTGGGAAGTCTGAGGTCTTCTGCCGGTGTTCAGTAGGTGTTCTGTAGGAGTTGTTCTGCACGTAGATGTATTTTTGATGTATTTGTGAAGAGGAAGGTGTTACTCCTCCGCCATCTTGAAGGTCCTCCCTCGAGACTTGATTTTCTTAAACATTAAGTCACATAAAATTAGACAAGCTCTAATCCTCAGTTACTTGCCATTTTCAAACTGATTATGACTTCTCTGTCACATCCATTTTTATTGTAAAATTCAGGGAAATTCTTATGTGTCTTTGATCTCATGTGGGACCACAGCTAAATAATTACGAATTTTCATTATTGGTGCCCTAAGAACTACACATTATACAATGGTACAGTGAGGCTACAGTACTTGGGATACTTAAGTTTAAATCCTGATTCAGTTACTGAAAACCTTTAAGAAAATCCTTTCAAGTCTTAGTGCTTAAGTCATGGATTTTAGAAACAGACTGCCTGGATTCATATCTTTAGCTGTGTACTCTTCAGGAAGGTACTCTTCTCCAGAGTGAAGATTGCTATCCTACTTACCACAGGTACCACCCTACAGATGGCTAGAGCTGAAGGAAGGGAGAAACTTACTCTTCAATTCACTTTATAGTTTTGATTATTGGTGCTGAGCTGGACTTAATAAATACTGAACATAGACTAGACTTTTTGACTTAGAGTTTTTTATTATTTTGTTTGCTTATTTTTATTTTCTTGGTTACTTAGCCTTTTATTACTTATTTATTTTTACTGAAGTATAGTTCATTTACAATGTTGTTTAATTTCTGCTGTACAGCAAAGTGATTCAGTTATACATATATAGATATTCTTTTTTATATTCTCTTATGTTATATGCTTATTTTTATTATTTTGTTTGCTTATTTTTATTTTCTTGGTTACTTAGCCTTTTATTACTTATTTATTTTTACTGAAGTATAGTTCATTTACAATGTTGTTTAATTTCTGCTGTACAGCAAAGTGATTCAGTTATACATATATATTCTTTTTTATATTCTCTTATGTTATATGCTTATTTGTTTTTTAAAATAAAAGAGATCAGAAAAGTCTTAAGGACTGCTGTTATTATCATTGGAGGCAGAAATAAAACTAGACAAATGAGTACCTTCCAGGAACATTGGAAGCAAAAAAAAATATTGTTTTATGATTACTTCCCTAAGTCCTGGTTATTTATAATAACATATACCCAGATATTGCAAGGATATAGCCTCCATATTGGGAACTCCTCCAACCCACTGTCAACACTGCATTTTACTAAATGCAACTTAAGGAATACATATAAAGGGACTCTGTTCCCTTCCTAGAAGAGTTCTTCCAGACATACTCGTATTTTATTTACTTCTGCCTAACCTATATCATGTTATGGTTATCTTAAAATAGTCCCATGTATTTACTGGGTATTGTGTTCCTATACTAAAAAGAATAATAACAATAACATTAAGTATAATAAGTAGGGTTAAAATACCTCAGGGATCTGTGTGAAGCATATCCTTAGTTTTCAGACTATTTGAAACAGTTCCCTGTGTTTCACCAGTTACAGTTTGTCTAGAGCAACTTACCACAGGAAGTTACAGTTCAATATTAGTTGTCGTGGTCCTTTACTTATTCGTGTTTAGGGAAAGAACATACGGATAAAAAGAAATGCAGCGTAGTTTTCACCTTCAATGAGTCTTAAACAAACACTTTACATAAAAAGGACAATTGAAGGAGCTATACTAAATATTTAATCAAAAGCAAACTGCGGGCTACGAGGGGAAGATAGCGGAAGAGTAAGACGCAGAGATCACCTTCCTCCCCACAGATACACCAGAAATACATCTACACGTGGAACAACTCCTACAGAACACCTACTGAATGCTGGCAGAAGACTTCAGACCTCCCAAAAGGCAAGAAAGTCCCCACGTACCTGGGTAGGGCAAAAGAAAAAAGAATAAACAGAGACAAAAGGATAGGGACGGGACCTGCACCAGGGAGGGAGCTGTGAAGGAGGAAAGGTTTCCACACACTACGAAGCCCCTTCGCGGGCAGAGACTGCGGGTGGCAGAGCGGGGAGCTTCAGTGCCACGGAGGAGAGCACAGCAACAGGAGTGCAGAGGGCAAAGCGGGGAGATTCCCGCACAGAGGATTGGTGCCGACTGGCACTCACCAGCCTGAGAGGCTTGTCTGCTCACCTGCCGGGGCGGGTGGGACTGGGAGCTGAGGCTCAGGCTTTGGTCGGAGAGCAGGGAGAGGACTGGGGTTGGTGGCGTGAACATAGCCTGAAGGGGTTAGTGCACCACGGCTAGCCGGGAGGGAGTCCCGGAAAAGGTCTGGAGCTGCCGAAGAGGCAAGAGACGTTTTCTTCCCTCTTTGTTTCGTGTTTTGTTTGGTGCAAGAAGAGAGGGAATTAAGAGTGCGGCTTTAAAGGAGCCCCCGAGACAGGCGCAAGCTGCGGCTATTTCCAGGGACAACTTCCCCGGGAGAACGCACGGCACGCCTCAGGCTGGTGCAACGTCATGCTGGGCTCTGCCGCCGCAGGCCCGCCCCGCACTCCGTTTTATGATTTTTTCCCCTTTTCCTCTTTTTGTGAGTGTGCATGTGTACGCTGTTCTGTGAGAGTTTGTCTGTAGAGCTTTGCTTCCACCATTTGTCCTAGGATGCTATCCATCCGTTTTTGAAAAAATTTTTCTTAATAATTAATTTTAATAACTTTATTTTACTTTATCTTCTTTCTTTCCTCTTTCTTGCTTTTCTTTCTTTCTTTCTTTCCTTCCCTCCTTCCTTCCATCCTTCCTTTCCTTCCTTCCTTGCTTTTCTCCTTCCTTCCCTCCTTTAGACAACGAATCATCCCAAATTGAGGAGGTGGACTTTGAGAGCAAGATTTATGATTTTTTCCCCTTTTCCTCTTTTTGTGAGTGTGTATGTGTATGCTTCTATGTGAGATTTTGACTGTATAGCTTTGCTTCCACCGTTTGTCGTGAGTATGTATCTGCCCGTTTTTTCTTAATAAGTATTTTTTAATTTAACAACTTTATTATATTTTACTTTATCTTTTTTCTTTCTTTTTTCCTTCTTTCCCTCCTTCCTTCCTTCCTCCCACTGTCCCTCCCTCCCTCCTATCTTTCCTTCTTTCTTCATTCCTTCCTTCCTTCCTCTCTTTCTTTCTTTCTACTTCTACTAATTCTTTCTCTCTACTTTTTCTCCCTTTTATTCTGAGCCATGTGGATGAAAGGCTCTTGGTGCTGCACGCAGGAGTCAGTGCTGTGTCTCTGAGGTGGGAGAGCCAACTTCAGAACACAGATCCACAAGAGGCCTCCCAGCTCCACATAATATCAAATGGTGAAAATCTCCCAGAGATCTTCATCTCAACGCCAGCACCCAGCTTCACTCAACGACAAGCAACCTACAGTGCTGGACACTCTATGCCAAACAACTAGCAAAACAGGAACACAACCCCACCCATTAGCAGAGAGGCTGCCTAAAATCATAATAAGGCCACAGACACACCAAAACACACCAACAGACGTGGACCTGTCCACCAGAAACATAAGATCCAGCCTCACCCACCAGAACACAGGCATTCCCTAATATGGGAAAGGAAATAGTTAATCAAGTCAAGGAAGCACAGAGCGTCCTATACAGGATAAATCCAGGGAGAAATGTGCCAAGACACATATTAATCAAACTGTCAAAAATTAACTACACAAAAAGCATATGTGCAGTGGTTGAGAGTCCGCCTGCCGATGCGGGGGACACGGGTTTGTGCCCGGTCTTGGAAGATCCCACATGCCGCGGAGCGGATGGGCCCGTGAGCCATGGCCGCTGGGCCTGTGTGTCTGGAGCCTGTGCTCCGCAACGGGAGAGGCCACAGCAGTGAGAGGCCCACGTACACCAAAAAAAAAAATAAGAAAGAAAAGTTGGGAAGCAGCTGCATAGCACAGGGAGATCAGCTCGGTGCTTTGTGACCACCAAGAGGGGTGGGATAGGGAGGGTGGGAGGGAGGGAGACACAAGATGGAAGAAATGTGGGAACATATGTATATGCATAACTGATTCACTTTGTTATAAAGCAGAAACTAACACACCATTGTAAAGCAATTATACCCCAATAAAGATGTTAAAAAAAAAATCAAACTGCATTCCTTTTTTGCATCTGGTGATGAATTTACATGGCTACTTAAATGATATTATTATTTTCTGAAGCAATATTCCACTACAGGCAGCATAAATTATATCCATGGTGTTTTTTCTAGGAAACACAACATAATAAGAGATTATGTATCATTTTAAGTTAGGTATAAATACTGGTGACATTGTATGAAGTAACCTACCTAAAGCTTCAGGCAGAAAACTTCACACATTGAATGTGCTAATAGTTCTCTCATCCTTCATAGTCTTACTTGCATTTCTGTGGAAGGGGCTGCTCTTTGAAACTTACATCATCTCCTAGTATATATCACCTGTCACCAGTATTTGAGAAATATTACTCAAACTATCAAGGCCACAGCGGTGAAGTCACACCTAGAATGAATTCTTCTCTCCATACAGATAATTCCCTTGTACTCAGGCCTTTTTAGAGTATTTATTACAATTTCTGATTTATTTTAATTTTCCACAGAGGTCTCTATCGGCAAAGAATAGGATAACTCATATAGCTATGATTTTCAAGACATTGCAAGAATGTGGCCTAAAAAATCCAGGAAGACTGCCTAGTTATTAAGTATTTTCTTCAAGCTTCATCTATGCTCTTACTTTGATGCCCTCCCTAAGCCAAGGAAATTTAGGAAACTAAAATACCTGACAATAACATCTGTAAAAATTCCCTCTATGTGACATGTTTATTTTATCATAAAATAGTGGCTTTTCATATTCCAAGTATGCATTTTTCTCATGTTTGCTTATTATTGATTATATTGGCACATTACTCTTCTGATAGCTTCTATTTGACATATACAGTTGTAAAAATAATTCAAAATATCATACGTTAAAATGAAAAATAATTCAAAATATCATACGTTAAAATGAAAAATACATGGCCATTTTAGGCCCCGTACCTTGCTACTTGAGATGTAGTTCTCAGATCAATAGCATCAGCGTCTCCTTGGGAGCTTATGCGAAATGCAGAATCTCAGACTCACCTCAGACTTAGTGTATTAGAATCTGCACGTGAGCAAGACCTCTATTATATATACACTGAAGTGTGAAAAACACTATTCTAAAATTGTAATAGAAATCTTATGAAAATTCAGGTATAGATGAGTAAAGCAACACAGATTTTTTTCTTCTAATTTTTAAAATTATTGTTTTCTTGGAGTAAATATCATTATAATAGACTATTGAGTAAAAAATCCTATAAACTGGGGATTAGGCTTATTCTGTCTAGTAATATGGAAAATAGCATGCAATGAGGATGGTTGGCTACAGGAGGGAATGGAAACAAAAAATACTAATGTTTTTATAACTGAATTTTTGAAATGTGAATACATTCAAATGTGTATGATTAATTTATTGCTTTTTGATAAGCACAGGCTGCCTTTTCATTTCGTTGATTTCTTCTTATGATGTGCAGAGCTTTTTAGTTTGATGTAGCCTTTGGGACATTGTCTTTAAGGTGCTGGAAGAATAAATGATGTAATTAAGCACTGTACCTACGTTTGAAGACTTCTGACTGACGGCCCTTCCTTGAAAATGTTTCAGGTACCTATAATTTTGTATTCTTTCTTGCATAAACTACTCACATAACATATTGGTTATTATTTTTCTTTACATTTTTTTTAATGGAGTGAAAATTTAGACTCATGAACTTTATATTTTTATGATCATTTTCTCTGGTTTTTAAATTTTTCTTCGTGTGATACATTTATTAACATTTTTTTCATAACATGTCATTACTCTTTACAGTTATTTCATTCATTGTTGACATAAAGAACTGCTATTATTAAATCCATATTTCTTAATAACTTTAATAATTTTTCATAAGTAAGTACTACTACCATAAATTGGTTTGAGTACGGATAAAACTGACTCTTTGTAAGCATACTCCTCAGTTTGTGGGCATAGAGGAAATAACCTACAAGATATGAAGTTTATATTTTCTCCCTATTTTCAATAGAGGAGTGAATTTGTGAGTTTTCTGAGTTGATTAACTGGAGGTTGGGAAACAGCTTCCTAATTTATTTTACATTTTCTCTTATTTTGGCTTTGTTTGCTTGCTTCTTTGTGAGTTTATTTTTGCAGAATACAAAATATGGGGCATATTTTACCATACATATACTTTCACATTTTTTCCACTGACCCCACTGACAGATGGCTAAAGCTGCTCCATGTATCTCACAGATCATAACATGAGCTGTACCCCATACAACCAGAAGGAAAGCATATTATGAAATATTGAGTTGGCCAAAAAGTTCATTTGCGTTTTTCCGTAACATCTTACAGGAAAACCTGAACGAACTTTTTGGCTGACCCAATACTTGGTTGACCTGAAATAAACTGTCTGCCTGTCACCAGGCTGTGACAACTACAGAGCAAAAAGGAGGCCATGCCAAACATGCAGTGAAGGCTCTGGTCACCACAACACCAACACATCCCTTATCAAGGGAACAGGGCCAGCACACTATGAGGAAAGACATGGCAAGCATCCATACCAAAAAAAAAAAAAAAACCCACACACCAAAAATACTGAACTCTCACAGTCTACAGAGGGTTGCTCCCACATGAAAACAGCCCTTCAAGACCACAGCAGATAACTGTTTATCCTAAATTCACAGAGTCAGAGAAATATAAGTAAAATAAGAAAGCAGAGAAACCACTGCCAATTAAAAGAATAAGAGAACTCCCTTGGAAGAACAAACAATTAAACAAACCTCTCTGGTCAGCTAGACCCTGAGTTCAAAAAGGAGGTAATAAAAAATGCTGAAGGATTTGAGAAAGAAAGACTATTGATATAAATGCAGATCACTAACAAGGAACTAGAAACTATAAAGAGAAACCAATCAAAATTAGACAACTCAATTGCTGATATGGAAACTGAGCTAAAGGAAATAAATAGCAAACTAAATAATACAGAAGAACAAATAATTTTTCCAGAAAATATAATAACAGAAATCACCCAATCGGAACAGCAGACAGAAAGACAAATGAAAGAAAAAAAGAAAGCAACATATGAGATCTACAGGATAATATAAAGTGTGACAATCTATGCACAATAGGAATCCCAGGAGATGAAAGAGAAAAGGGGTATTGAAAATGTATTTGGATAAATTATGGCTGTAAAATCCCCAAACCTGAAAAAGGAAACAGATATCCAGCTACAGAAAGCACAGAGGGTCCCCAAAAAGATGAACCCCACAGAAATAGCTACTCCAAGACATAATCAAAATGACAAAAGTTAAAGAGTATTCGGGCTTCCCTGGTGGCACAGTGGTTGGGAGTCTGCCTGCCGATGCGGGGGACGCGGGTTCGTGCCCCGGTCCGGGAGGATCCCACGTGCCGCGGAGCGGCTGGGCCCGTGGACAGTGGCTGCTGGGCCTGCGCATCCTGAGCCTGTGCTCCGCGGCAGGGGAGGCCACGGCAGTGAGGCCTGCGTACCGCCAAAAAAAAAAAAAAAAGTATTCTAGGGCTTCCCTGGTGGACCAGTGGTTAAGAACCTGCCTGCCAACGCAGGGGATACAGGTTCGAGCCCTGGTCCAGGAAGATCACACATGCTGCGGAGCAACTAAACCCATGTACCACAACTACTGAAGCCTGCGCACCTAGAGCCTGTGCTCCACAACAAGAGGAGCCACCGCAATGAGAAGCCTGCACACCACAATGAAGAGTAGCCCCCGCTCGCCGCAACTAGAGAAAGCCCGCACACAGCAACAAAGATGCAATGCAACCAAAAATAAATAATAAATTAATTAATTTAAAAAAATGGATTCTAAAGGCAGCAGGAGAAAAGCAGAGTCAGTTACAAGGGAATCCTCATAAGGCTGTCACTGATAGGCTATCAGCTACTTTCACTACAGAAACTTTGCAGGTCAGAAGGGAGTGGCAAGATATATCCAAAGTTCCCAAAGGGAAAAACTTGTACTCTTATCCAGTAAGATTATCATTTAGAGTAGAAGGAGAGAGAAAAATATTTCTCAGACAAGCAAAGTGAAAGAATACAACAATACTAAACCTGTACTATAAGAAATACTGAAATGTCTTCTCTAAATAAAAGAGAAGCAAGAATCTATAGGAAAAGGAAAATCACAACAGGAAAGGCAAATATATATATAAATTGATGATCACTTAAGCCAGTACAAAAAAAAATACAAAAAAAAAAATTCTGTGAAAGCAATTATAACTACAATGAACAACAAAAGATAAACATGAAGATGTAAAATAGGACATCAAAATCACAAAATGTGAGGGGGAGGAGTAAGAAAATGTAGATCTTTTAGAATGTGTTTGAGCTTACATGACTACCAGCCTAAAGCAAGTACACATAGTTTTTGGATAAAATACTTGAAAACCAGATTAACCACAAATCAAAAACATACAGGGATTTCCCTGGTGATGCAGGGGTTAAGAATCTGCCTGCCTACTGAGCCTGTGCTCTAGAGCCTGCAAGCCACAACTACTGAAGCACTCATGCCACAACTACTGAAGCCTGCACGCCTAGAGCCCATGCTCCGTGATAAGAGAAGCCACTGTAATGAGAAGCCTGTGCACTTCAATGAAGAGTAGTCCCCACGTGCCACAACTAGAGAAAGCCCACGCACAGCAATGAAGACCCAAAGCAGCCAAAAATAATATATAAATTTATTTAAAAAAACCCAAACATACAGATTTACCAAAAAAAAAAAAACCCAAAGAAACTTAAGCATAATACAAAAGAAAACAATCAAACCAGAAAAGGAGAAACAAAAAGAAGAAATGAATTAAGAAGAAATGCAAAACAAAACAACAAAAAAACCCCAAAAACAACAGCAACAAAAAAATACAAAATCAACTGGAGAAAAAGTTTTAAAATGGCAATAAAAACATACTTTTCAATAATTATTTTAAATATTAATGTACAACAGGTGAATGGATATAGAAAATGTGGTACATTCCACATACAATGGAATATTACTCAGCCATTAAAAGAAATGAAATTGCGTCATTTGTAGAGATGTGGATGGACCTAGAATCTGTCATACAGAGTGAAGTAAGTCAGAAAAAGAAAAACAAATATCGTATATTAACACATGTATGTGGAATCTAGAAAAATCGTACAGATGAACCTATTTGCATGGCAGGAATAGGAAGGCAGATATAGAGAATGGACGTGTGGACACAGGCTGAAGGGGAGGACGGGATGAACTGGGAGATTAGATTTGACATAAATACACTACCATGTGTAAAGTGAATAGCTAGTGGGAACCTGCTGTATAGCACA
Source organism: Neophocaena asiaeorientalis asiaeorientalis (assembly GCF_003031525.2). NCBI lineage: Eukaryota > Metazoa > Chordata > Mammalia > Artiodactyla > Phocoenidae > Neophocaena > Neophocaena asiaeorientalis. The sequence goes on along the minus strand of NW_020185339.1, from coordinate 20,551,372 downwards.
TGGAGCTCAGCTCGGTGCTCTGTGATGGCCTCACTGGGTGGGATGGTGGGGAGGCAGGTGCAAGAGGGAGGGGATGCAAAAACAGACATACAGATTAATGGAACAGAATAGCAAGGACAGAAATAAACCCACACTCCTATGGTCAATTAATCTTCGACAAAGGGAGCAAGAATACAGAATGACACAAAGACAATCTCTTCAGCAAGTGGTGTTGGGAAAGCTGAACAGCCACATGTAAATCAATGAAGTTAGAACACTCCCTCACACCACACACAAAAATAAACTCAAAATGGGTTAAAGACTTAAATATAAAACATGGGGCCATAAAACTCCTAGTTCTAAGAGAACATAGGCAAAACATTCTCTGACATAAATTGTAGCAATATTTTCTTAGGTCAGTCTCCCAAGGCAAAAGAAATAAAAGCAAAAGTAAAAAAAGGAACATAACCTTACAAGCTTTTGCACAGCAAAGGAAACCATCAACAAATCAAAAAGACAACTTACAGAATGGGAGAAAATATTTGCAAAGATGGGACTGACAAGGGGCTAATTTCTAAAATACACAAACAGCTCATACAACTCAATATCAAAAAGAGAAAAAAAAAGCCAATCAGAAAATGAGCAGAAAACCTAAATAGACATTTCTCCAGAGAAGACATACATATGGCCAACAGACACATGAAAAGATGCTCAACGTCACTAATTATTAGATAATGCAAATCAAAACTACAATGACGTACCACCTCACACTGGTTAGAATGGCCATCATTAAAAAGTCTACAAATAATAAATACTGGAGAGGGTGTGGTGAAAAGGGAACACTCCTACACTGTTGGTGAGAATGTAAATTGGTTCTGCCATTATGGAAAACAGTATGGAGGTTCCTTAAAAAACTAAAAATAGAGTTACTATATGATCCAGCAATCCCACTCCTGGGCATATATCTGGAAAAGGACAAAAATAATAATTTGAAAAGATACATGCACCCCACTGTTCATAGCACTATTTACAATACTCATAACATGGAAGCAACCTAAATGTCCACTGACGAATGGCTAAAGAAGACATGGTATATATATTTAATATATATTAATACTACACAGCCATAAAAAAGAATGAAATAATGCCATTTGCAACAATATGGATGGACCTAGAGGTTATCATACTAAGGGACTTAAGTCAGAGAAAGACAAATATATCACCTATATGTGGAATCTAAAAAATAATACAAATTATTGTATTCACAAAGCAGAAACAGAGTCACAGACATAGAAAATAAATTTATGGTAACCAAAGGGGAAGGGGGAGGGAGGGATAAACTACGAATATGGGATATACACTATCATATATAAAACAGATAAACAACAAGGTCCCACTGGATCACTTCTCTTTACACCTGAAACTAACACAGTATTATAAATAAACTATACTTCAATTTTTTTTATAAAAAAGAGATGCCTAAAGTTTCTTGTGTCCAGTTTTCCAGGGTTTTTATTTTTTATTTTTTTTTTAATCTGTGAATATTCTGCATGCTGTCCTTGAAAAGGAAGGTTTCAGTGATGTCTTATTTGGAAAGATTTGTGAAAAGGAAAAAAGCATGTCAGTCAACTTTCAGTTTTAAACAAATGTGAAAAGGAAAATTCTCTGTGTATCATATTACTGAATATGACTCTAGTTGAAGCTATAAATGTAGTAGATGTCTACCAAGTTCAACCTATTTTAATTTACTAAAAATACTTGTTTAAAAATTAGAAGCCCAGTATACACAAATGTTATTTACTTAGTCAAACTATGAGGTACATTTATACTCATAATAGGAAGCTTATAATTGAATTGTAGTTATGTATAAGAAACTCTGTCTTTACTTGAAAGAATTTTTTGAAGGCTAGTCAGGGATTCAATCTCATTCATATTTGTACTACACCAGGTGTCTTAACTGCTTCTAGATATACAGAAGAGAAGCAGTATTGTTTGAAAGAAAAAATTAATAATTAATTAATCTATTTTATTACTAAATCCTACTGGAACTCTGGCATATATTTGTGAGAAGTTTGCTCAGAAGTGTTGTCAAAGGAAATATAACAGAATTTTATACACAGTGAGTAAAAGCCCATGTCACTGACTTTATTTGCACAATGGTCTAAACAAATTGACTAGAAAAAAACTCCAGTGTGACTATCTATGGACTGTAATGAATTTGACTTCTTACTATTTACAGAAGAAGTTAGATAACCTGAATGAAGTAAAAATCCTAGTTTAAAGAAGCGTTGTGTCTCCGTACTCAAGTTGTACACATTAAATATTAAGATATTTTTACAAGTTAATCATACCTCAGTAAAATGGTTTTAAAAAAAGAAATATCGTGAATTTTTCTGAAATGGTTCAACTGTTTGTAAAACTAGGTGAGTCATTTGCATTATCACACAAACTATACATTCTATATCATTATTAAAAAGGGCAATGTTGGAACAAATTTCCTGACTGTGTACTGGTGCTATAGCTGCAGAAAGCACAGTTATACAAATGTCCAACAAAAAGTTTCTGAAGTAACTGAAGAAATGTTTATGAAAATTGGAATTATGTAAAGATTGCTTCTCTGGGGTTCTAACAGATGCAAAGCTTTATTAAGGCTACTGAAAATAGATAGATATAGATAGATAGATTAGATAGATACAAAGAAGGAAGTATAACACATTGCTATTAATGAACACACAGTATTTTATGCTCCATGGCCACTATAAATACATGATCAGGTATACAGTAACTCATATATCCATGCAAAACAAACATTATTGTATCATAATAGTCTTAAAAACATCTAAATCAAAAGATGAGTCGGGACTTCCTGGCAGTCCAGTGGTTAAGACTTTGCCTTCCAATGCAGGGGGTGTAGGTTCAATCCCTGGTCAGGGAGCTAAGATCCCACATGCCTGTGGGCAAAAAACCAAAATATAAACAGAAGCAATACTGTGACAAATTCAATAAAGACTTCAAAAAAAAAATGGTCCACATCAAAAAAAAAATCTTTAAAAAAAAGGAGATGGGGCTTCCCTGGTCCCAAAAAAAAAAAAAAAAAAAAAAAAAAAAAGAGTCAATGCTATGTTGTAGTTAATAATATGACTAGGGGAAGTATGCATTTCAAAAGATACATTGGTGGTGAAATGATTAAAGATATGGAATCTAGAACAAACTATATACTTTAAAAGTATCCAGTTTTACATTTATTTCTTAGTTTTATTTGTCATGCTGTTTTAGATATTAATATAGGAAGTAAAATGAAGAACTAAATATTTAATGAACATAATGTCTTTGAAATTTTCAGAGATTAAAACACTCTCTGAGGCTGCACAAAGTTTTGATGTTTAAAAAAATGTAGAAAAAGAAAAACAAAAAGCATTAATACTAACTTCTCCAACCAAAAAACTACTAGGAAAAAAAGTAGAGTGTGACTTATTTGTGAGTTTCATAATTGCTCCATCTCATAATTGCTCCATGTCATAACTGGTCTCAAAATTGTATATAAATTAATTCACTTTTTCTATGTTAGATACATCATCTTAAGCCAGAACAAAACAAACAAACAAAACATGGCTTACTAAAGAGCATTATGGTCTTTTCAGTGTAGTAAAGACACGGACTGAACAAGTTTTAGAGTTATGAAGGATAATTGAAATTTACTATATATACTAAAATATGTTATAATGTTTAAGGTACTCAGAAGTTATTTAGAAATGTAGTTGTTCCCTTTAATATACTGCAATATATTTTAGTATTAATTTTCCAAGCATATATGAGTGTGTGTATATTTTGTCATTATATATTTAAATTCTCTTGTAGTATATTGTAAACTGAAGTTTCCAAAATTAAATTTCTTAAATGACTTTGAGGTCTGCAATGTTAACAGAATACATTTTCTAATCATAATAAAATAAAATTAGAAAGCCTAACAAAACTCTATCTTAAAAATCCTATTTGTCTCGAAATAAAATAGTGATTTAAAGAGGAATTCATAAGAGAAATCATAAGTAACAATTAAGTCAATGCATGTTAAATTTTGTGAAACTTAAAGCAGAACTTAGAAGAAAGTTTATAGCTTTAAATTTTTTTTTAATTAATTTATTTTTGGCTGTACTGGGTCTTTGTTGTTGCCCGTGAGCTTTCTCTAGTTGCAGAGAGCAGGGGCTACTCTTTGTTGCAGTGCACGGGCTTCTCATTGCAGTGGCCTCTCTTGTTGCGGAGCACTGGCTCTAGGTGCACGGGCTTCAGTAGTTGTAGCCCGTGGGCTCTAGAGCACAGACTTAGTAGTTGTGGCGCGTGGGCTTAATTGCTCCATGACATGTGGGAATCTTCCCAGAGCAGGGCTCGAATCCATGTCTCCTGCATTGGCAGGTGGATTCTTAACCACTGTGCCACTAGGGAAACCCTATAGCTTTAAATTTTATTTGAGCACAAAGTTTGGATTTATTTCAACACAAATGATCTAGTATTCAGTAGAATAATAGAGTCCGTTACAAAATATGAATAATTATGATCAGTAATCAATAATGATAAAGTAAAAATGGAGGGGATTGGGACTTCGAAAAGATTAAGAAATTTGGCAACGTTTTTTGTGAGAGTGATGAGTACAGCATAGAACAAAAATACAGAATGAAAAGGGGTACCTTGAAACCTTTATGAAACATATATTCTAGAAAAATATAAAGCATCATAATTGATATGAGAAAATATAACTTGAAATCCATTCAGAAAACTTGAACACGTACAGTCAATCTTCGACAAATGAGGCAAGAATATACAATGGAGAAAAGACAGTCTCTTTGGCAAGTGGTGTTGGGAAAGCTGGACAGCCACATATAAATCAATGAAGTTAGAACACTCCCTCACACTATACACAAAAAATAAACTCAAAATGGCTTAAAGACTTAAATATAAGATAGGGCACCATAAAACTCCCAGAAGAGAACATAGGCAAAACATTCTCTGACATAAATCACAGTGATGTTTACTTAGGTTAATCTCCCAAGACAATAGAAATAAAAGCAAAAATAAACAAATGGGACCTAATCAAACTTATAAGCTTTTTCACAGCAAATGAAACCATAAACAAAACAAAAAGAAAACCTACAGAATGGGAGAAAATACTTGCAAATGATGTGACCAGAAAGGAATTAATGTCCAAAATATATAAACAGCTTATACACCTCAATATCTAAAAAACAACCCAATTAAAACATAGGCAGAAGACCTAAGTAGACATTTCTCCAAAGAAGGTGCACAGATGGCCAACAGGCACATGAAAATATGCTCAACATTGTTAATCATCAGAAAAATGCAAATCAAAACTACAATGAGGTACCACCGCACTCTAGTCAGAATGGCCATAATCAAAAAGTCCACAAACAATAAATGCTGGAGAGGATGTGGAGAAGTGGGAATGCTCCTACACTGTTGATGGGAATGTAAATTGGTACTACCCCTATGGAAAACAGTATTGAGGTTCCTTAAAAAATTTTCATATATTATTTATATGTGGAATCTAAAATATGATACAAATGAACTTATTTACAAAACAGAAACAGACTCACAAGCAGACTCTTACGGTTAGCAAAGGGGAGGGGGGGATAAATTTAGGGGTTTGGGATTACCAGCTACAAACTACTATATATAAAATAGATAAACAACAAGGTCCTGTGTATAGCAAAGGGAACTATATTCAATATCTTTTAATAGCCTATAATGGAAAAGAATGTGAAAAAAATATATATAAAACCAAATTACTTTCCTGTACAACAGAAACTAACACAACATTGTAAATCAACTATACTTCGATTTAAAAAAAGGAACGTCCATGAGGTCATCAGGCACCCTGCAACCCTCTCCTTGATCTTGCCTTTAAAAACCATCCCCTGAGAGCCATGGGGCCTTTTTTTTTTTTTTGCAGTACGCAGGCCTCTCACTGTTGTGGCCTCTCCCTTTGTGGAGCACAGGCTCCCAATGCGCAGGCTCAGTGGCCATGGCTCACGGGCCCAGCCGCTCCGCGGCATGTGGGATCTTCCCGGACCGGGGCACGAACCCGTGTCCTCTGCATCGGCAGGTGGACTCTCAACCACTGCGCCACCAGGGAAGCCCTATGGGGACTTTTTTGAGCAGTAGCCACCCACTCTCCTTGTTTGGCCTCACAATAAACCCTGTACTTTCTTTCCTTCACCATAAAATATATTTAATAAATAAAAGAAAAAGAAAACTTGATAATCTATTAGCTCAAAAAAAACTTAGATCTAGATGAATTTCAAGTAAATTTTGCCATATTACCCAATTTTATGCACTTTTATATACAAAAATGAGAAACAGAAGAATGATTCCCAATTTAATATGATTAACAATATTTATTCCAAAATCTAATAAGAATAGTATAAAAAGGAAAAGTTATAGAACTATTTCTCTCATAAAGATAGTTACAGATATCTTAAATAAAGCAGAAGTGCACTGCACCAAATGGGGAATTTAAGCAGACTTTCATCCCAAGAATAAAAGACTTGCTTAACTTCAAATAATCCATTAGTATAATTTATATAACAACATATAAAAAATAAAAGAATATGAAGGATGAAATTAGCTCAATGAAATGAATAAAAATTAAGTTAAATGTTGAATATTAAGTTAAATGTTTTTCATGATAAAAACCTCAAATTAATTACAATCTGTGAGCACTTTCATAACTTAATAGACTGTTCCTCTACAATGAAAACAAACCACAAGATCAAAATCATACTTAACTGAGATATACATTCTTTAAAATTGGAAATAAAGCAAGTTGTGTCACTATTATAGGGACTATTTGAGAGTCTACACAAATGATAATTAGGAAAATAAGAAATTCAAATACTGCAAGAGAAGAGATAAATTGTCAATATTTACTATTAGTAGGTTATCTAATACTAACTATATCAGAATCAGTGCACAAACTTCTTGACTTGTCAAGAAATATCAATAGGTTTGGTAGAAACAAAATCAGAGGAATAGACAACTTAAAAAATGAAGCAGTATACCCAATACCATGTACTGATGGGAACACAGGTGGATTAAACCCTCATATAATACTGATAAAGGTTTAAACTTGCCATCTGCCTGTCAAACAATCCATTTGTTCTCAGTGATGTTAAACATGTTTATACCCTCTGATTTAGCATTCCATCCCTCAGTATGTAACCTAGAATAATTCTTATGTAAGGGTGATGAAGAGTGATGAAGTGTATAAGAGGATGGTAGTGGGAAGCTGAAAATCACCCATCTACCATGAGGAAGAGTAGACAGAATGTAGAAGGCATGTACTTAAGACATAGTTAGAGGAGAATAATTAAATATGCACACCAAAGCCTGGAGCGATGCTAAAGACAGTGTTGAGTGAATCAAATTTAGAAACCAAAGGTACTCTATACCTTGATAATAGTTAAATGGAAAACACAGAGATAAGCAGCATATATATGTTACGAATATATTTTACTTTTTCAGGGACGTATACCGAATCTATTCAAGTAAGCCCTTATGTAAAAGAGCATGGAAAGAAGTAAAAAGTAAATAAATAAATAAAACAGAAGCATAAAATAAGAAAGAGGACTAAACACAACAATTACAATTCTCTGTGTATTGAGGAATAGGAATAGCTCATATCTCAGAACATGAGACTATAATATAAAATAAATGATATTTAAAATGAAATAAAAATATTATGTCACTATGTATTAACCCTGTGTTTGTCACCTAATTCTTACAACAATACTATAAGGTAATTGTTATACCTACTCTCACCAGGGTGTTTCTAGACATCTATGATTGCCTAGCAAATGTAACCAAGATTTAACATGCTTAGAACTGGTATTTTATTTCAATAATGTAAATACTGTAATGCAAATATACATAGAATTTTTGAGTTTTCTAATTTGCTTGACATAGCCCTAGTTTTTACATTTAGCTATTTATTATATGTTGTTGAATATGTTTGGACAATTTCACTTTTAAACCAGCTAGGTCTACCTATTTTTGTTTCCACCATAACATTTGATAAATAAAATTTTGTAGAAGAAAAGGAAATATCTTTTCTTCAGGGGTAAACATTTTCTCAATCATGTTATTTCAGAAGCATGTTAACTTATATGAAATATGGATACTTTGAGGCTGCAGGCCAGGAAGAACTAAACTAATGGCTCATGTGATTGGCACCATTAATAACTTCCACTCTGATTTTCATTCAGACTACCATGACACTACTTTGTACTGCATATTTTTCTTCCTTTACAGTGCCCTATACAGAAGAAAGCAGTTGAGTTCAAAAGCGCAGTACTAATCAGAATAGTTTCCCTATAGCATTTGTTGGCTAGAAATTCAATATTACATTTTCAAATAGGGTTTCAAGTCTCATGTGAAGAAATCCAATAATAAATCTATTTCAAATTTTACAAACAGATACATAAGAGAGATGTGTAGAGGCTTTCAATATAAAGTAAATTTTTATAAAATAACCAAATATGTTAAGGAAGGTAAATAGTATATCTACTACCTGACATGTCAAAGTATATATTGATATAGTTGATTTTCATATACACACTTTGGGTGAATATACACAGAAAATTGTATTATTTCTATTTTTAAAAACTTTGATATTTCAAGCAATGTCACATTACCTACTTCCAACAGACTGTAAACCTCAAGGCCAATATTTATAAAAATGGCTACATTAGTAGGAATAGTATTAAATGTATACCAATTCAATATACTAAATATATAATAAATATACATGTTTAAATGCATGTCTGTAAAGATACTTAAAATTTAAATGTAAACATGATATACATACCTAAATTATTCATTCAGCAACAGAAACAAAAAAGTTAAAGATACACAATTATGTTCTAAATATTTTGTTGGGTGGCCATTCATATGGATCACATTCTTTCCAATATAGTAAAAGAAGTATCATTAGATTTATATAAATAGCCACAATTATTTTAAAAGGCACTTTTAAAAATAAAATTTATGTACCTTTTCTTTATAAAACCACCGCATAAATTCACTTTCCAACTGCACTTTGCTTGCTACTTGACTAAAACATATTAATATGTAAGTATTTTTTATTTAGTGCCTGCCTTTTTTTAAAATCAAGACTTTACTTTTTTAGCGCTTTTAGGTTTAAAACCAGAGAGAGGTAGAGATTTCCCATATAATCCCTGCCCCTACACATGCATTGCCTTCCCATTATCAACATCCCTCCACAAAAGTGGTAACTTTAATGAACCTACATAGACCCAACATAATCACCCAAAATCCATACTTTACATTAGGGTTCACTCTTGGTATTGACATTCTGTGGGTATGGACAAATGTATAGTGTCATGTATCCATCATTATGGTATCATACAGAGTATTTCTCTGCCCCCAAAATCCTCTGTGCTCTACCTATTCATCCCCACTCCCCAAGAGTCTGCCTTTTAAAATGTTTTTTCCCCCCCAGAGCCCAGAATGTCCTAGTTATTAACAATATGACTGTTATTTATTAGCTAATAATTTGCCTCAGGTAATATGCTCAGTGAATTACATGTAGTATCTCACTTTTTACTATATCTCTGTGAGGCTAATTACTATTATCATTATCATCTTTATCACTTAAATTTTAAAAATGAGTAAACCAAGCCATATGAAGATTTTTTTTATAACATGCACAAAACCAAATACCTTAAAAATGACTGAGGCAAGATGTGAATTAATTATCTCTACTCCAATATTAAGCTTTTAGCCACTATACCTACTTCTATGCCAAATCACACTAGAGACATTTATTTTGTCCAGGTAGTGGGGGACAACTCTGATGTCACAGCAGTTGTCATAGCATTCAAAGTTAGAAGACACAGGGTATTTGATAATTAATAGCTTTTAACCTATCAGGAGCACCCTATCTTCATGAAAGCCTGTCATTTTAATTTTTCATAGAATATTTCTAACCCACTCTAGCTAACAATTCATATATTTGCCAAATACTGTGACGTTATATTTACGTAAAGTACCTTTCAGAACCTTTCTATCTAGTTGTTTTTCTAAATATGTTTTATTTGTTTAAAATATATTGAATTGACAGTGTTGGGAGAACAACCTACAGAATGAAGTTAATGGCCTTTCCATCTAGTTTTTTAAAAAATAGAAAATTCAATAAACATAATTTAGGCAGAAACACATCTCTTTTGCAAGCTATGTTTCAAGTATTAATAAAATTCTCAAACTTGATTTCATATATCTTGTAGGTTGTGATCAAGTTTGTAGATTTAACACTGTTCAAGGAATAGATTAAACATTTCATTTCTTTTGTTATTGCCAAAAAAAAAGAAAATGAGAGGGAAGTGCAAAGAAACACCAATGCTGTAACAATACAATTATAAAGAATTAACATGAAAACTAAACAAAGAAACATGGCAATTGGGAAGGAGTTTCAATGAAGTCTTTGAGATATAAGTATGATGTAAAAAAGAATACCTTTAATATGTTATTTTGCATATTATGAAATGGCTTATTAAAGATATGATGGAAATAACTTCCCTCAAATTACACAGAGATAGACTGGAAATATTTTTATCAACCAAAAAGGACACTTTTGAGAATGAAAAGGGGCACTATTAAGAATTACACTGGGGCAACAGGCATACCAGGGTAAACCAGAGCCTACGATCATCCTACTTAAAAAGACGCCTATCTCTGGAGTCTCTATGAAGTACACTACACCAGGGATCTTATATTTCTGTAAACTATTTTTTATCATAATCCATGCACTGTAAGGATAAGCCCTTTAAGAATTCCCAACATGGTTCCAAAAATTTGACTGCAAGTTCTACATTGTAAATTATAGAGAAAAACAACTATTCCATGTTCATACAACATCCCACATGTTACTACAGGAGCAGAGGAGGACTATTTTACCACTTGGTTATACATGGCTATTGTTGGGATGACTAACAGGAAGCTTATATGCATTTGCACTGAATTGTCAAAGAAATATGCACTTGAAAGATTATTTATACAGGTAAAAAAAAAAATTCAAGTCAGTAGTTTCATGTCTCTATGATAAATTGCTAGCAAGGGGTCTAGAATTTCAGAGTTAAAAGGTGTCTTAAAGAAAGGCCAATACTCTTAATTTATAATTAAGCAAACTAAAGTATGAATCAGTTAAGTGATTCACCAAAATGAAACAAAAAATTGGTGAAGGAGCTCTCACAACTGTCACTAATCTTGACATGGGACATTCAGTGCTCTTTCCACTATAGAGGACTGCCCCCAATGATGTGTAGCTGCTGCAGAGTCTTAGTTTGGCTTCTGTCCTATTTCATTATAGTGAATTATTAAATATCCAAGGATATGAATATTCCACACTCTATAATTTTGCCAGTTCCCTCAGTGCCCCTCACTGCATATAAAGGGCCGTCTGCTTACTGCAACCCAAAATACAATTTCCTTCCGTTTTTAAGATCCCTGTAAATAAAAACGGTTCACTTTTAAAAGTTTCCAAGAGTCTGAACAATATTGGTCTACTTCTCAAATGAATAATTCTACAAAATCTAATGATGGAACACAGAGGATAACACAGCAGACTTAAAGGTTAAAGTTCAAATGCTGTAATTTCAAACTATTGATCAATGGTAATTTGGGGCACTTCTGAGTTACTTCTGGCGTGTGGCAAACAAGCAAGTTAGGTTAAGTATGAATGATTAATATCAAAGTAACTCAATTTACTAAATTTTCATAGATTTACCTAGCCTACATTTTCTCCTTTATTCCCCCATGGTTGGTCTATACTTCTAATCTACCCATTTGTTTGTTTGGAAAATGATATTGCCTGTAACTAATTAGGACAGAACTAGAAGAAGCAGCTTTAATTAGGACAAAGTCAGAAAAAGAGCAATGTTTAAATGAACCATTGGCTAAAAAATTAGGTCAAAGTCCATCTTTCTAAAGGTATGGGTAGCCATCAAATAATTCTATCTCGTATTAGTAAGACAGTATAGTAAAAACACTCTCTATCTGTTTATCACTTCTCAGGTCTCAAAAATAAGTATATTGTACTTTTTTTACCTGCCACTTTGAAACATTATAAGCTAAAGTTAGCAAAGAATTAAAATATATTAATATTCTTCAATTCAAATGTCTTTAGTCCTTTGCATGAAAAGGGCTATATTTATACTATATATGTATTTATATAGTTGAATAAATTTTAAATGATAAAATATTGGAAAGGCAATTTGGTATATTTTAAAGATGATTTACTTACAGCTATAAAAATTTTCAGTTATATTGTTGTTGGATGTATTTTCCATGGTAGTTCAGCAGTGTTAGATATTGCATATTTTATTTCCAACTACAGTGAAATAAAAAATGCTCAGTACTCAAACCCACACAGAACTTAAGGGAATACAAATCTGTGTTAACAAGTGAAAGCATTTATTTCGAAGTTGAAAATAAAAGCAGAAAGCCTTTTTATTTCACCTAACCTGGTGGAATGCCCTGTTTACTAAGTCCAAAGTAATTTAGGTTTAATACAAGTATGAAGGAGTCACTGAGCTGCTGTTTTTATTTCAAATGCACAATGGAGGCCTCAGTGAAGATTTTACTCTTCCAATTCTTCCTGCATTTGCTCCCTTTCTTGTTGTTTTTACTTGGGGACATCCCTGCAGGAGAGTTATTGGCAAGAGTAGGGAAGGAGACATGCACTTCCCAAATGAACCCCACAGGAAATAAAGTCTTTGACCTTCAGAATATATTTTATGGTCACAAGCCCACGATACTTCAAGATATGTCTTTTTTGCACTTGATGGATTTCTAAATGTGTTTAAACAAAGCACGTGTAACAAGTAATCAGACTTCACTAGGATTCTTCAGTTAATGAATCCTCTGAATGTTTAAACCCTTCTATTTTAAATGAAGAGAATAATCAGATATCTTGGTAAGAAATGTTTGCCTGTTTCATATATTGAATAGTGCTTCCCAGTACTAATTTACAGTCTTCCTTTGTTTCCCTAACCTTTTGACTACAAATACATATATGCACACATACATATATAGACTCAACACTCACACATATTCATGCATCATTTTATCCTCCCTAGGTTCCAGGAGCGGTAGAGTACAGATAAAGAAAAGTTTGGTTCACAGTAACTTTGACAATTCTATTTAAACCTCATCAACTCAGGTTCAACTCAAAGAAAGAACATTTACAATGATGTATTCAAGGGGCTACCACATATATGTTGATTCTTTCTTCAGTGTCTAACCCAATCAGTCCATTAGCATATATAGCACACATCCCACAAAAACAAATAAGGTACTATATAGAATAAATTTCAATATTTATCTTCTGACCGATATCATATTTAAATCCATATCTTTATTTAAAAATGTTGCTTTCCTCTGATCTTCAAAATGATCCGTTAAGGAGCACAGGTGCGAGTCCAGTCATTTCATAATCAGACAGGGCCATACATTCTTCCTCCACAGTACCTCTCATCTATATGTCAAAGTTCCCAGGAAACTTACATCTATATTAGATAAATTTGTATAATTGCATATTTATATTTAATTGTCAATGTGGACTATAACCTGAGAAAATAAAAATACATAATAAGGTGGCTTTAAATTTTATCACAAAATATTATGGCAAGAGAAGCAGATGGACCCGAAAAGGACCAATTAAAAAAAAAAAAGTACTATTAGGTTTTTGGTAAATTGCTATTTATTGTGCAGCTCTCTAAGTATTTCAAAAAGGGAATGATTTAAATAAGAAAAGTCAAGAGTCTTCTATATCAGAGGTCATTTATGAATTTAGGTCTTAGAACAACAAAGACAGATGTTGTTTGTTTATTTTGAATAGCTAGTTATAAAAATCACTACAGAGGAGAGGGGGAAGATGGCGGAAGAGTAAGAGGCAGAGATCACCTTCCGCCCCACAGATACATCAGAAATACATCTACATGTGGAACAACTCCTACAGAACACCTACTGAACCGTGGCAGAAGACCTCAGACCTCCCAAAAGGCAAGAAACTCCCCACGTATCTGGGTAGGGCAAAAGAAAAAAGAAAAAACAGAGACAAAAGGATAGGGACAGAACCTGCACCAGTGGGAGGAAGCCATGAAGGGGGAAAGGTTTCCTCACACTAGAAGCCCCTTCGCGGGTGGAGACTGTGGGTGGCGGGGGGGTGGGTAGCTTCGGATCCGCGGAGGAGAGCGCAGACACACGGGTGCGGAGCGCAAAGCAGAGAGATTCCCGCACAGAGGATCAGTGCCGACCGGCACTAACCAGCCTGAGAGGCTCGTCTGCTCACCCGCCGGAGCGGGCGGGGCTGGGAGCTGAGGCTCGGGCTTTGGTCGGAGTGTAGGGAGAGGACTGGGGTTGGCGGCGTGAACACAGCCTGAAGGGGTTACTGTGCCACGGCTAGCCGGGAGGGACTCCTGGAAAAAGTCTGGACCTGCCGAAGAGGCAAGAGACTTTTTCTTCCCTCTTTGTTTCCTGGTGCTCGAGGAGAGGGGATTAAGAGCACTGCTTAAAGGAGCTCCAGAGATGGGCGCGAGCTGCGGCTAACAGCGCGGACCCCAGAGACGGGCATGAGACCCTAAGGCTGGTGCTGCCGCCACCAAGAAGCCTGTGTGCGAGCACAGGTCACTATCCCCACCTCTCCTCCCGGGAGCTTCTGCAGCCCGCCACTGCCAGGGTCCCAGGATCCAGGGACAACTTCCCCGGGAGAACGCACGGCACGCCTCTGGCTGGTGCAATGTCACACTGGCCTCTGCCACCGCAGGCTCGCCCCGCACTCCGTGCCCCTCCCTCCCCCTGGCCTGAGTGACTCAGAGCCCCCGAATCAGCTGCTCCTTTAACCCTATCCTGTCTGAGCGAAGAACAGACGCCCTCCGGCGACCTACACGCAGAGGCGGGGCCAAATCCAAAACTGAACCCCTGGAGTTGTGCGAACAAAGAAGAGAAAGGGAAATCTCCCCTAGCAGCCTCAGGAGCAGTGGATTAAAGCTCCACAGTCACCTTGATGTACCCTGCATCTGTGGAATATCTGAATAGACAACGAATCCTCCCAAATTGAGGAGGTGGGCTTTGAGACCAAGATATATTATTTTTCCCCTTTTCCTCTTTTTGTGGGTGTGTATGTGTATGCTTCTGTGTGACATTTTGTCTGTATAGCTTTGCTTTCACCATTTGTCCTAGGGTGCTGTCCGTTTTTGTTTTTTTTTAATTAAAAATTTTTTTTTCTTAATAATTGCTTTTATTTTATTTTATATTACTTTATTTTATTTTATCCTCTTTCTTTCTTTCATTCTACCTTTTCTCCCTTTTATTCTGAGCCGTGTGGATGAAAGGCTCTTAGTGTTCCAGCCAGAGGTCAGTGCTGTGCCTCTGAGGTGGGAGAGCCAAATTCAGGACACTGGTCCACAAGAGACCTCCCAGCTCCACATAATATCAAACAGCAAAAATCTCGCAAAGATCTACATCTCAACGCCAAGACCCAGCTTCACTCAACAACCAGCAAGATACAGTGCTAGACACTCTATGCCAAACAACTAGCAAGACAGAAACACAATCCCACCCATTAGCAGAGAGGCTGCCTAAAATCATAATAAGGCCACAGACACACCAAAACACACCAACAGACGTGGACCTGCCCACCAGAAAGACAAGATCCAGCCTCATCCATCAGAACACAGGCACTAGTCCCCTCCACCAGGAAGCCTACACAACCCACTGAACCAACTTTAGCCACTGGGACAGACACCAAAAACAACGGGAACTATGAACCTGCAGCCTGCAAAAAGGAGACCCCAAACACAGTAAGATAAGCAAAATGAAGACAGAAAAATACACAGCAGATGAAGGAGCAAGATAAAAACCCACCAGACCTAACAAATGAAGAGGAAATAGGCAGTCTACCTGAAAAACAATTCAGAATAATGACAGTAAAAATGATTCAAAATCTTGGAAATAGAATAGACAAAATGCAAGAAACATTTAACAAGGACCTAGAAGAACTAAAGAGGAAACAAGCAACGATGAACAACACAATAAATGAAATGAACAATACTCTAGATGGGATCAATAGCAGAACAACTGAGGCAGAAGAACGCTGGAAGATAAAATAGTGGAAATAACTACTACAGAGCAGAATAAAGAAAAAAGAATGAAAAGAACTGAGGACAGTCTCAGAGACCTCTGGGACAACATTAAATGCACCAATATTCGAATTATAGGGGTCCCAGAAGAAGAAGAGAAAAAGAAAGGAACTGAGAAAATA
>NW_020185339.1:20512646-20534814 GCF_003031525.2 Neophocaena asiaeorientalis asiaeorientalis | reverse complement strand
AACATTCGAATTATAGGGGTTCCAGAAGAAGAAGAGAAAAAGAAAGGGACTGAGAAAATATTTGAAGAGATTATAGTTGAAAACTTCCCTAATATGGAAAAGGAAATAGTTAATCAAGTCCAGGAAGCACAGAGAGTCCCATACAGGATAAATACAAGGAGAAACACGCCAAGACACATATTAATCAAACTGTCAAAAATTAAATACACAGAAAACATATGAAAAGCAGCAAGGGAAAAACAACAAATAACACACAAAGGAGTCCCCATAAGGGAATAAAGCTGATCTTTAAGCAGAAACTTTGCAAGCCAGAAGGGAGTGGCAGGACATATTTAAAGTGATGAAGGAGAAAAACCTACAACCAAGATTACTCTACCCAGCAAGGATCTCATTCAGATTTGATGGAGAAATTAAAACCTTTACAGACAAGCAAAAGCTGAGAGAGTTCAGCACCACCAAACCAGCTTTACAACAAATGCTAAAGGATCTTCTCTAGGCAAGAAACACAAGAGAAGGAAAAGGCCTACAATAACAAACCCAAAACAAGTAAGAAAATGGGAATAGGAACATACATATCGATATTTACCTTTAATGTAAATGGATTAAATGCTCCCTCCAAAAGACACAGACTGGCTGAATGGATACAAAAACAAGACCCATATATATGCTGTCTACAAGAGACCCACTTCAGACCTAGGAACACATACAGACTGAAAATGAGGGGATTGAAAAACATATTCCATGCAAATGGAAATCAAAAGAAAGCTGGAGTAGCAATTCTAATATCAGACAAAATAGACTTTAAAATAAAGAGTATTACAGGAGACAAATAAGGACACTACATAATGATTAAGGGATCGATCCAAGAAGAAGATATAACAATTGTAAATATTTATGCACCCAACATAGAAGCACATCAATACATATGGCAAATACTAACAGCCATAAAAGGGGAAATCAACAGTAACACATTCATAGTAGGGGACTTTAACACCCCACTTTCACCAATGGACAGATGCTCCAAAATGAAAATAAATAAGGAAACACAAGCTTTAAATGATACATTAAATAAGATGGACTTAATTGATATTTGTAGGACATTCCATCCAAAAACAACAGAATACACATTTTGTCAAGTGCTCATGGAACATTCTCCAGGATAGATCATATCTTGGGTCACAAATCAAGCCTTGGTAAATTTAAGAAAATTGAAATTGTATCAAGTATCTTTTCTGACCACAACGCTATGAGACTAGATATCAATTACAGGAAAAAATCTGTAAAAAATACAAACACATGGAGGCTAAATAATACACTACTTAATAACGAAGTGATCACTGAAGAAATCAAAGAGGAAATCAAAAAATACCTAGAGACAAATGACAATGGAGACATGACGACCCAAAACCTATGGGATACAGCAAAAGCAGTTCTAAGAAGGACGTTTATAGTAATACAATCCTACCTTAATAAACAGGAAACATCTTGGGCTTACCTGGTGGTGCAGTGGCTGAGAGTCTGCCAGCCGATGCAGGAGACATGGGTTTGTACCCCGGTCCAGGAAGATCCCACATACTCCAGAGAGGCTGGGCCCATGATCTATGGCCGCTGAGCCTATGCGTCCGGAGCCTGTGCTCCTCAACGGAAGAGGCTAGATCAATAAAACTAAAAGCTGATTCTTTGAGAAGATAAAAATTGATAAACCATTAGCCAAACTCATCAAGAAAAAAAGGGAGAACACTCAAATCAATAGAATTAGAAAAGAAAAAGAAGTAACAACTGACACTGCCGAAATACAAAGATCATAAGAGATTATTACTACAAGCAACTCTATGCCAATAAAATGGACAACCTGGAAGAAATGGACAAATTCTTAGAAATGCAAACCTGCCAAGACTGAACCAGGAGAAACAGAAAATATGAACAGGCCAATCACAAGCACTGAAATTGAGACTGTGATTAAAAATCTTCCAACAAACAAAAGCCCAGGACCAGATGGCTTCACAGGTGAATTCTATCAAACATTTAGAGAGTGCTAACACCTATCCTTCTCAAACTCTTCCAAAATATAGCAGAGGGAGGAACACTCCCAAACTCATTCTACAAGGCCACCATCACAATGATACCAAAACCAGACAAAGATGTCAGAAAGAAAGAAAACTACAGGCCAATATCACTGATGAACATAGATGCAAAAATCCTCAACAAAATACTAGCAAACAGAATCCAACAGCACATTATACAGATCATACACCATGATCAAGTGGGGTTTATTCCAGGAATGCAAGGATTCTTCAATATATGCAAATCAATCAACATGATACACCATATTAACAAACTGAAGGAGAAAAACCATATGATCATCTCAGTAGATGCAGAGGAAGGTTTTGACAAAATTCTACACCTATTTATGATAAAAACCCTGCAGAACGTAGGCATAGAGGGAACTTTCCTCAACATAATAAAGGCCATATATGACAAACCCACAGCCAACATCATCCTCAATGGTGAAAAACTGAAAGCATTTCCACTAAGATCAGGAACAAGACAAGGTTCCCACTCTCACCACTCTTATTCAGCATAGTTTTGGAAGTTTTAGCCACAGCAATCAGAGAAGACAAAGAAATAAAAGGAATCCAAATCGGAAAAGAAGTAAAGCTGTCACTGTTTGCAGATCGTATGATACTATACATAGACAATCCCAAAGATGCTATCAGAAAACTACTAGAGCTAATCAATGAATTTGGTAAAGTAGCAGGATACAAAATTAATGCACAGAAATCTCTGGCATTCTTATACACTAATGATGAAAAATCTGAAAGTGAAATTAAGAAAACACTCCCATTTACCATTGCAACAAAAAGAATAAAATATCTAGGAATAAACCTACCTAAGGAGACAAAAGACCTGTATGCAGAAAATTATAAGACACTGATGAAAGAAATTAAAGATGATACAAATAGATGGAGAGATATACCATGTTCTTGGATTGGAAGAATCAACACTGTGAAAATGACTCTACTACCCAAAGCAATCTACAAATTCAATGCAATCCCTATCAGGCTACCACTGGCATTTTTCACAGAACTAGAGCAAAAACTTTCACAATTTGTATGGAAACACAAAACACCCCGAATAGCCAAAGCAATCTTGAGAACAAAAAATGGAACTAGAGGAATCAGGCTTCCTGACTTTAGACTATACTACAAAGCTATAGTAATCAAGACAGTATGGTACTGGCACAAAAACAGAAATAAAGATCAATGGAACACGATAGAAAGCCCAGAGATAATCCCACACACATATGGTCATCTTATCTTTGATACAGGAAGCACTCAACTGACAAAGGATTAATCTCCAGAATTTACAAGCAGCTCATGCAGCTCAATATCAAGAAAAACAAACAACCCAATCCAAAAATGGGCAGAAGACCTAAAGAGACATTTCTCCAAAGAAGATATACAGATTGCCAAGAAACACATGAAAGGATGCTCAACATCACTAATCATTAGAGAAATGCAATTCAAAAATACAATGAGATATCATCTCACACCTCTCAGAATGGCCATCATCAAAAAATCTAGAAACAGATGCTGGAGAGGGTGTGTAGAAAAGGGAACAATCTTGCACTGCTGGTGGGAATGTTAATTGATACAGCCACTATGGAGAACAGTATGGAGGTTCCTTAAAAAACTAAAAATAGAACTACCATACAACCCAGCAATCCCACTACTGGGCATATACTCTGAGAAAACCAGAATTCAAAGAGTCATGTACCAAAATGTTCATTGCAGCTCTATTTACAATAGCCAGGACATGGAAGCAAACTAAGTGTCCATCGTCGGATGAATGGATAAAGAAGATGTGGCACATATATATAATGGAATATTAGCCATAAAAAGAAACTAAACTGAGTTATTTGTAGTGAGGTGGATGAACCTAGAATGTGTCATACAGAGTGAAGTAAGTCAGAAAGAGAAAAACAAATACCATATGCTAACACATATATATGGATTCTAAGAAAAAAAAAAAAGGTCATGAAGAACCTAGGGGTATGACGGGAATAAAGACACAGACCTACTAGAAATGGGCTTGAAGATATGGAGAGGGGGAAGGGTAAGCTGTGACAAAGTGAGAGAGTGGCATGGACATATATACACTACCAAACGTAAAACAGATAGCTAGTGGGAAGCAGCCGCATAGCACAGGGAGATCAGCTCGGTGCTTTGTGACCACCAAGAGGGGTGGGATAGGGAGGGTTGGAGGGAGGGAGATGCAAGAGGGACGAGATATGGGAACATATGTATAACTGATTCACTTTGTTATAAAGCAGAAACTAACACACCATTGTAAAGCAATTATACTCCAATAAAGATGTTAAAAAAAAAATCACTACAAAACCGTCAGGGTAATTGACAAGAAATATTCAAACAATTTGTATACCTATATCTGTCTAACTTATCTATTTTTATCTATCTATTTATCTTGAAAGAAAGAGAGATGGAGAGCAAGCAGCTGGAGAGACAGGTCTGTACTGTGATCCTCCTATAGGTGCTTGATACATTCTTCATACATCTTCTCTGTTTGCCACAGAAACTTCAGTTGGGTATCCTTGAGTCTATTTTGGCATCTATTTTCATAAGGTGCAGTGTCTGGTCATTTTAATTCTATTCTGAGCAAGTTAGATTCTTTATTTTTATTTTGTTGCATCCATCTAAATCTTATTGAGTTTTATTCTGGCAAACAAGCAAATCAGCTTGATCCTGTCAAACATTAGTTTCAGGTATCAGGCAGGATCCAGACTATTCCTCACTTAAGAGTTAGAGATGTCCTACTTCTAAAACATCTTTCTAGCGTTATAATAAAATACCCAGATGTTCAGTTAGGTATCTTCACTGTTCCCCATTAGCTGTTCTCTTCCTGGCCTCACAGCGTCTGTCTCAGTGCCCACACAGCTTAGTCTTCAGGGAAAACCTCAAGGAGGACCCTGTGCAGAGCTCCAGATCTGCTTATCTGTGCAAAGTCTTCATCACTGATTTCCTGTCCTACAAATTCCAGCTGATTCAACCATGTGTCTTCTAGTTAGGTCTCTGTTCTGTCTAGGCTCTTATTCTTTGTGTCACAATTTGGGTAGTGACCCCACAGAAAGCAAATGTGGATGTGACCTCTTATGTTCCTTTTTCTCAAGCATCACCACCCTGTGCTGGCCGACGCCTGATAAATAGGTGCTTCATGTGTGCTTACTGTCTTTGCTTCTTAGTGGTTCAAGTCAGAAGGATCCATCTAATACCTGCTACGATGTCAAGGCTCCATCCGAAGTTCCTGTCTACTTTTCATGCCTCTGCTTTCTTTTATCTCCCTCAAATTTGCCTCTTTAGCAATAACTTGAAAAATATGCATGCTTTCCTATTTTTGGTTAAAATTTGAGATTTTATCACCATGATTTCCCAGACGACTTGAAAAGTGTATTACTCCTGATTACTTTCAGTTCAGATAAAATTTTTAACATTTAACTTCTTTTTCCCTTCACCAATGGTTTTGTTTTAGAAACAAAACTGTTATTAACAATATAGTTTTGTGTTAATGGAATTGCTTTCAGGGATTATTTTTAGCATTTGTATTGTCTCAAATTTTTTTCTTAGTTTTATACCAATATCCAATATCATGCCTTTATACCATATTTTCTCATTGCTGAATTCTCTACCAAATGAAATTAAAGCATGGGAAAGCCTGGCCTTACACAGGCATTTCATAAATAATATCTGTTGCTACTGCTGTCATCATCATTAAATTACAGCAACATCAAAATTTCTCAAGCCGCAAACTGCTTTTGAATTCATTTACCAATTACAGAGATGACAGATCCAACGACATCTCTTTTCGAATAAACTGAGTTCTCTCTCTCTCTCTCATGAAAAACATTTTGACAACTAGTTGACTGTACAAAAAATAATAGAGAAATGAACAAGTTCTATAGTATATTTTTAATAATGTGATTCTAAGTGCTAAAAGTTTATGAGGTTATTTGATTTATGGACTACTTCAAAAATTTTAGAAAATATCTTATGTCAATATAAAGTCACTGTCTAATTCAGTTGCAGATATAATTCACAGCATCTGTAAATCACTATGATTAATTAAAAAAAAAACCCATAGGACTTCTTTTCAAGAGAAATACTGCCTCAAATAGGCAATCATATATATTTATAGTGACTTTGACTATAACACCATGGACTTTGAACCTCAGTTATCACTAAGTGTTTTTCCTGACCCAATTCTATCAAAAAGTGTTGCAGTTATGAGTGTGGAAATGACTTAGAGCTGAATTTCAATCTGGTTTTATGTCAAATACCTCCTTTAATTAACGGGAACAATGAGGAGGTTCGGGAATCCTAGAATTGGAATGTCGTGCCCTAACTTTCCCCAATACTCATTCCACGTATAAACTGGAGGAAAGAATAAGTGATATGTTTTGGATTTGTTTTCAGTGCTATGAGGAAAACTAAGACCAAGAAACGTATGTTGATAACCATCTGTCTTTTCATTGCTATTCTGTAAAGATTTTATTCTCCGTCAATGATTCACTAAGCTCTCCTGACATATATGTAAACTTCCTGAGGATGCATTTGTGTCTCTAATGACAAAACTGAACCCCTTATAAAAAATAAGTATGGAAAGTCCATCAAAAAAAAGGTTTGTAAGAAAATTGAAACTGTTTAGAAGTCCAAGTCAGGGGTTGAATATATGTGCAGATTTAACGTTATGAATGCATTTGCATTTTTAAGGGAGTTTAAATCAATTCCCTTTACATATACCTGTCATACTTTGGGTTTAAGGTTTTTTAAAATATGGTGTGATAAGTAGAGGCCATGTAGCCTTTATAATACAGGTTGTGTTCCCATCTTAGTGATGATATAATGACTCATGTTCATAATAAATCATGATAATAGCTTTCTCTGATGGAATTCAGGTTCACACTTTCCTTTAGCATTTGATTCTATAATCAGGCTAAATCCATGTGCAGAGAAGCCACTTATGAGTCTGGGGTTGTAGTTCTTTGTACAACCTGACTATAGAACATAAATAAATATGGACACTAAGGAAAAGTAGGGTTTTGAATGTGAAAAGTTATTCCCAAAATTTTTCACTAACTGCAAAACTAAAGTTTACATATACAATTCCCATGCCTCCATCTCCTCAGATGTAAAACTAGAGAACTGACAGTGATTGTCTTCAAATTTTCCTCCAGCTCAAAAATTCTAAAATTTTATTAAAAATTAATTATACAAAATTGAAATCCTTCTTACTGAGGCTCAAGTTTTTTCTAATAAGAGTTTTATTTCCTAGTTTATATATTACTAACAGAGATTTGAAATATCCCTTTCCAAAGGATCTTAAATATCATGACGAATGCTTGTCATTTTGGAAGTTTTCAAATGCAACTGCCATATTTCGGCTATGTTATGTGTAAAAATCTCACCTAACATATATAAGATACGATTTCCTTACATATGGAAGAAGCACATACTTTACTTGCCCATGTGAAGGGAGTGGAAAAACTTGCTGACTATTAAAATTTAAGATATCATCTATTACCATGATAATATTGATATTAACAGTAAAATTATATTTCATTAGTTTAATAATAAAATTAGTTGGCTCTTGACCTTATGAATTTTCTAACCTGAGACAAAATTAGGTTTTACACAAAATTTTCAAAAATTGTTGTCAAAGAGGACATACCCTGTCCAGGCATAAAATTTTAAATTATAAGTTATCATTTACTTATTTATTTATTAATAAATGATCTTTACCTTAAACCATGATGGTGCAAATGGTTTATTCATTCCTACAAATCCTAAAAATCTAGACTTGCAAAAATCTGTGAATAAAAAATAGATGTGCTGAGGAAGGGAAATATGGTAAGAAAGGTAGAACACTAGGCTATAGGGTATTGATCATTCTTAGAAAATCCATTAACTTTTCTTTCTACTTTACCAGACAAATTAAAGGAAAAAAGGGGATGGGTTGTCACACAAGAGCTTCTATAGAAGATGGAGAGTATCTTCTGTGTTGTGAGTGGCCGTAACTATGTGGTTCATTGTGGTTCTTGGGTAGCTAGCCAGAAAAGTTGTGCTATATGAGTCCACCTACTGAGAAAAGAAGAAAATAATACAAAAAAAAAAAAAAGCAAAAACAAAACACTCTTTGTTGTCTCTACTCTCCCAGAAGCAAACTGCCACATCTATTCATAGAACAGTGCCTTCCCTGGGCATAAACCACACAGTAGATTCTACAGTAGACTAGACCACATTGTGAGTTACACTGATTTGAATCTCACAATTTAATACTTTGAGAGAAAAGTGCCTAACATCTAGAAGAAGTGTGAAGCAAGGAGACATATTTGGAGTCTCCAGGTAGACAGTGTTTAAGAGAAAAACAAACTTTACTATCTCTCTTTTTCTTCTCTGAGAAGGGAAAAGTCCCTGAGGAGTACAATGGGAGTAATTCTGTCTGTGATAGTTTACAATCATCCAGAAGCCTAAGGTTTTACAATAAAAGATGACTCCCTCGTCTTCATTGATGAATGGCTATAATTTTCCATTGGACATCTTGAATCGGCTACCGTGCCAGAACAGGGAAAAAAGCGCTCTATGAATTGAAGGTATAATTCTAAACTGTAATGCTTTACTGTGCAAAAATAACACATTTTCTAGGAACCTTTAATATATAAGAGTTGTAGAGAAAAATAAAAGGGTAGGTATTTACATAGCACAGGCATATAGATAAATTTATATATTTCATTATAAGTGACAAAATGATAATGAGCTAAGAAAATAAATATTCTGAAACACATGGTAAGAAATTTAGTAAAAAATGAAATTCAAACAAAGCTATCATGTGAAACACCATCAGTCAAAGTGTCTTGAGTACCTAGTATATTCTCAATCTTGGAAAAATATCTGGTGGCAGGGGGCATTCACCCAAATACCCCTACACAAACATCTCACATTCTATTTTAAAGAATGTACAACATACAGCAGATAAACTGATAAATGCTTAAGTATGAAACACTTATTTTACTATAAGATAAATGATATTTCATACCTGGCACTTAAAGTTTGCCTTTTTGATTATTTTCGCCTCTTCTCTATGTCATGCTGCCCCTGGAAGTAGTTACTCCTTTCTACTTTAAGGTATCTCAAGTTGATTTATCCATTACCTTTTCTACTGAGGGGGTCAAACCATTATATAGTATGAACATTAGAAACTGCACTGCATTTAAGAAACTTGTATTATTTTTTTTTAAATTCGAAAGTTAGAAATTTGCTCTAATTACTGTAATTATCTTGCAATTTGGATATTACTACTGCACTGTCGTGCATCAATATTGGCAGCTACTGAACATTCATTGTAGTGTCAGTTGCATATTCAGTGAGCAAGAAGAAGCAACATTAACTCAATTTAAAAATACATATTTCCAAGACAGTGCTAATACTGGATAAATGATAATGAACTGAAATGAATAAGCAATAAGAATGCCTGAGACAGATTTCTGTGGATAAATTACTTACTAGTGCTGTTGTACAGAAGGTATCAAGGCTTCTATATCTCTGCCCAATGAAACCTTTCAAATTGGATTCCAATTAAAAGTGATTTCTTCCCCCAAAAGAATATTACTATGATAGTGGGTAAAACACATGGCTCTCTAATGAAATACACAGACATTTAAGTCCATATAGACAGAGTTTATATGGGATACACAGTTTATATGGGATACACAGAGTTTCAGCCAGTGGCAGCTCCTACATTTATATAGAGAAACAAGCTGGTCACAGATGACCAGGGATATTCATTGGAATCACAGAGGTCTCCTCTGCTTAGTTAGTGTGCTTATGTGGAGAAGCAAAGATACCCTTTGATGTCCACTTACCACAGCACCACACAAAGGAAACAAACAATTCCTAAAGTAATTAATAAAGAAGCAATCAAAATTTTAAGGTTCTGGAGGAAGCAGCACTTCACAATGTAACAATAGTGTGTGCTTGAATTCAACTTTGAACAAATGCATTGAGAGAAAAGAATGTGAACTTTGATAAGGAGACAAAAGTATAAAATCTTCCCTGGTGTTCCTCTGTTCACCTGTATTTATTGGCAAACAGAGGAACGCCAATAAATATAGACAGAAATCATGTTAATCATTTTTAGTTCACATCTCCATTATTGTGTGAAGAAACCATATCTTGGCCTCGAGGGTTAAGTGATTTACTTCACCAATCACTAAGTAAGAGGAAATTAAGACTTTATAACAAAATTCCAAGTTTTAGTATTAAAAACAGATGCATGGATCTTTATACTTAAAGTAAATTTAAAGAAAATATAGTTTCCAATCAATAAAATTCATTTATTACCAGAAAAATACTTTTTCATAAAACTCCCACTTAAAAATATCTTGTCTAACAAGCAGCTGGAATGACCTAACCTGAGAAAACCATCTATTTCATCCCGGTTCCTATCACAGGATGCATCCTGTGTGGAATATGAAACAGAAACAGCCAATCGTACAGTAGCCCAGCTTAATCAAAAGGTCTTTATTTTGAAGACCTTTCACACCACAAGTCTATAACTGATGCTGTTTCACAACTGTGCTTTGAATTTGCTGTTCCTCCTCTTGGAATATTCTCTACTCTTGTCCATGTCTACAGTTCCATTCATCCTCAAAAATTCTCATTAAACTCTGATTCTTGTTTTTTTCTTGCAACTCTGCTCTCCCATATACAGTTGGCTTGCACTTACACTGTATATTTCTGTTCTTTAAGAGCCCTATATATTATTTCAGATTTCAAGTATCAGTATATTTATATATTGAATGTGTTAACATATGCTATGTATCATTACATTATGTTTGTATATTGTATGTTATGTATTGTATATATTACATATTTTAAATATAAAACATCACAAGCATATATTATATGTATATTTAAATATTAATTTATAATATAATTTTATGCAAATCTAAACTAACCTGCCCCCCATATTTGAATGGTAGTTCTTTTCCTAATAGCAAGGTTACATCATTTTTGACTTTCCCTTTCCAGAATCAAATAAATACTTGTTAAATCTACATTGATTAAATAGAACTCCACCCTAATATTTAGATAAAGTCATAAACAAAACACTAAGTGAACACCAGGCAGAAAGTAAACACCAGAAACAGAAAACCTCAAGGTGGAAAACAGTAAATTGAGTAAATTTTTTCTTATTCAGATAAAAAATCTGAGGCCAAAATAGAATTGGAAGTACTAAATGTAGAAAAAAAATGAATCCATCTGGTATCTTCTACATTAAAACTAGTCATCAGTGCTGGTCAGGTATTTGTTGGGGACAAATTTAACATAAATAAGAGCAGAAGCAACAACACGGAAACTGCCAAAATTACAATAATCATTCACTTACTCTGTATTGAAGCCCCTGAGAGCTTTGTGTTAAACCCAAACAATAAAATGATTCTTGATGCCAAAATATGTGTTCAAAGCAAGAAGAAAGAAATTTTAAAGGCGTCCTTCAATAAAGAATGAAAAGCAAGGTCTATAGCTCTCAATGAGGGAAGGTGGAAACTGAAGAAACCCATGATAGTGCTGTGACTGTGACTCTAGGTGATAAATGTTGGCATGGGGGACAATTGTGAATAAGGGGTAGACAGGCCAGGGGGAGAAACAAATCATTCTTAACAGGAATAAAAATTTTGAATGAAGCTAGGTAGGTATACCAATGATCCCACGATCAGGAGTAGGGTTTGGAAGAATTACTCAGATGATTTTCGTTAATGCCCATGAATCGGGCTGGCCTGCCACCGCTAAATTGTTCATGTGGTCCTATACGGTTTCTACCAGTGCTGGCAGGATTGGATGTGACTGTAGTTTGTGCTGAGAAGTCTTCCTATCTTCTTTTTCTCTGAATATAGACATGTTGTCCCCTATAAACCTCAAACCAGAGGTCAGAGCTTCCTAAGCTGAATTCCTCAAGCTTAAGAGCAAAGACAGCTTATCCACTTTTACTGCTTACCAGCCCACAACTACCTATGAGATCTCGACAGACAGACCTGAGGATTGAGTGATTCCCTCACTGGATTTAAGCAGGCAAAAAAAGGAACAAGCAATTTATGAAGAGGGATCAAGAAACACAGGTTAGAGTGTGAGTATTGCTATGGTCAAGCTACAGCCTGATGTATATATAGGTTTAACTTTCTGCTTCACCATTTACTAACTTACAAGCTCTGGAAAATTACTTAATGTCTCAGTATCTCAATGTTTTCATCTATAAAGTATGAATTGCTGTATCCACTGATAGAGTACTTTCTGAGAATTAAATGAATTGATTTTTATATAAAGCCCTTAGAAAACTTTGTGCATACAAAGTATTATATATGTTAGCTATTGTGATATCCCAGCAAGATACTTAAATTAGAGACAGTCTTGATTTATTCAGAGTTCTGAGAATGTTTCAGTGAGGCTACTGGAAAGTCTCCAAGCAAAGTTACCTAGTAAAGGGGTCTGTAATCCCTTAGGACTGGGTCAAGGTGAGAGTCACTCTAAGGCTGGCTCTTAGGAATTCCATTACCTGATGCTGACATTCCAAAAATGCCAGCCTTAGATTGACTCAACTGCAGGACCTCTGAATTTCAAATTCTGAGAAAAATGATCTAATTACTAGACTTGGATATGATGTACAACTGTAGAGCTGATATACATCCCTGGATCAGTCAGCTATGCCTGGGATAGAGCCCCTGGCAGAAGTAATGAGAAGATTATGCTGTGTTATCTACCATAGATATGATTGTCACACATCCATGCATAGCAGGTACTAAAGAAAAGAAGAGAGAATCTCATTTCTTATTATTGCTGTTTACATTTTTTAGTGGGTCTTAGAGAAAAATAAGCTAACATAAAATAAAGAATTATTTCTAAATTCATCTTGGAGAAATGAATTACTGAGGCTCTGTGCTCTTAGAAATGGATATTTTTAGGGAGAAGGGTAGAAGCAGAAGCATAATAAGCGGACAGAGCACTGACTGAGTTCATGGATAATATCTTGCAAATCTTCCCCAGTGATAAGTTGAACTCCATAAATTTCCTGAGAAATGTACAGAAGAAGCAAGCAGAAGCCAGGTCACAGTCTTGGTTGAAAATGGATCTCTAATTCCACAGCTGCTGTCCCCTATATCCTTCTCAAGGAAAATATCTGAGTCAACCTTCCTCAGGTGCAGACATGAGAAGAAACATGGCAGATTAATGGCTCATGTCATTTACTTTGTTTCCTTCTTTGTCCAGTGACCCAACATCACTGTCGTTGCTTTTTTTTTTTCTTTTAACCCAGCATTTTAAGGTTTTCCTTCTAGTTAAGGAACATGAATATGTTGAAAAGAATTAAGGTAGAGTAGATTTTAATTCCTCTACCTGGTTCAGAAATCAAATGGTCAGTAAAAAACAGTTTCTAGCAAAACTAGGCAATGGATAAAGTCTGATTTTATTACACTTTTTAAAAACCTAAATCTTCCTTTACTTTATCTCCTCTCACCTCCAGCGAGCCCATCAACTCATTTTATCCACAGTGAAAAATTTCCCCGTACTGTTCTCAGAGGGGATTACCTCAAAATTACACAATTGTCACATCAAATGATCCAATTCCCTGAGGGTCCACGTTTCAGCTACCTGCCCCAGGAAATCATCACACGAACCATGCTGAGACCATGGCTGATACCACTGAATATTACACAATTTTGGTTTGTGAAAGCTATGGCAATGAACGTGTACAGAGTTAGTATTCTAACAAGTAAGTAGAACATGATTATTATTAGAAAACAAAACAATTAGAAAAAAAAAGGTGTGTAATATTTTATTTTTAAGAAAAGGGAAGGAAATCCCCAACTGCTCTATTAATATTTTGTGCCATTCCTGTTTTGAACTTTCTGTTGTTGAGACTATGCTTCCATTTAATCCCCTTCAGTTTGTTTTTCAAATGTATTGTTCTGTATATAATATATAGTTTTGGATATTTTCCCAATAGAAAGTGATTAAATGTGATCACGTTCATATAACAAACTCTGGAATAAAGTGCTTCTTAAAACTTTGTTTTTGTTAATCATGTATTTTCCTTTAGTATCACATTTCAAGCATTCTTAACATGGCTGGGAATATAGTGCCTATGAAATTTTGTGTCATTAACCATAATACAATTCTAATGTAATTTTTATTGAGAATTAATCACACAGAAAGTGCATATATATGTAGGCATAGTCAAAGAATATTTATGAAATGAACACCTAGGTAACTGCAGTCACAGCACTCTCACTGTCTCTAGAGTTAATCACCATTCTGACTTCTGTGAAGATCTTTGTCTTTTTTAAAGCTTTTCTAATTAATTGAAAAACAGTTTAGCTTTTGCTATTTTAAATTTTATATAAATAAATATCAGATCATGATATTTTTGACTTGTTTTCTTTTTGACTTGTTTTTTGTTTAATATTGTGATATCCAGTTTAATGTGTAATTATATTTAATTTTATTTGTGGATTAGTATCCTATTATAGCAATATACTACAATTTGTGTATCCACTTGCACTATTCTGGTGAACAACACCTCGAGGTCAACAGAAAGATGGAGGTTAGGATGTTAAGAAGTAGACAGTAGCTTGAGAAGCAGAAAACAAACACTACTCCCATGGAACACTTTGCTGGGGGAGGTCACTGAAAAAAACATGACCACTGGTTTGACCTGAAAGCGGGACCTGTAATCAGAGGCTCCTCACCCCCTCTCCCTTCCTTGGAATGTACATTCTGTCTACTGTTCCTGCAGTGGGAGCTGTTCCAAGGACACAGTCTTGAGAGATTAAGGTGTTGTTGAGACCATCTGGACTTAATACGTGACTGATCCCAGTTAAGGCCTCTATATAAACTTACAAGATTCTGGCATGCGGATGCAGAAAACTACTTGTCCTACAGACACCCAAGACAAGCTTCATAAGTAAGTTCCCTTCCTTATTAAACCTGCCACCTACTAATCTAGAGTGGTCTGCCTCTTCCTTCAGTCTCTCCTTGCCCTCTGTGAGTCCAGAGGCCAGTTTTATTTTATTTCATTTTTTGTTTTTTGTCTTTTGGTTTTTTTTGGCCACATCACACAGCGTGTGGGATATTAGTTCCCTGACGAGGGACTGTACCCATGCCCCCTGCAGTGGAAGTGCAGAGTCTTAACCACTGGACAGATGGGGAAGTCCCCAGAGGCTGGTTTCAGATTACTCCTGGGAAGCTCCCAGGTTGTGACCCAACACAGCTGTCATTTGCTTTTCTTCAACGTGCTAAGCAGTGACTCTGACATGGAAAAGGGAGTTGGATGATATGCGTTACTTGGCCCAAAGAATGGATTGATCTCTGTCTCTCTCTCCCTGGCTGTGTCTTTCTCTCTCCCCAAACCCCCAGCTTTGACCACTTCTCAGTCCTAGCAAGTGCACCAAATGACCACTGTTTGTGGATGTCAACATAAGGGATTGGAGTAGTCTTAGGATCAGTGTTTGGCAGTCCACAGCTCACTCAACGCCTTTTGACCCAGAGAGTAAAAGTTTAGTGTTAATTAGCAGGGTTATCAGCTGATTCACTTCATTATACAGCAGAAACTAACACAACATTGTAAAGCGATTTTACTCCAATTAACAGAAATAAAAAATAAAGTGGAAAAAAAAAATTAGCGGAGTTAGCTTATATGCCAATTGGAAGAGTCCCAGGCAGTCTGAGCGCAGCCAACATTTTATTGGTCTGTGTTGCATCAGCCATATTCTGATCAACTCTACTGTGTATTATATAAATCCTTACCTAATTGTTATTACACAAGTCATTTAACTCTTCAACAATACATTCCAGAAACTTCTGGCACTTTCTATAACATATTTATTGCAATTATCTACAACTTTGAGGTAACCACTTTTAAAAGAAAAGAAGTGCTTTCCAGCAAATGGAAACTTGTGAGAGAAAAGACGACTGTAATCTCAGTGAACATATTTGCAGTCATATATTAAAATGTAAAGTGAGGCATGCTTTATGAGCTTCTTTTGACACATCACAGATGATCGACACATTCAGCAGTTGATCATTGTGTTTATTCAGGTCCTGGGAGAGGCAGATACTGAGATGGGGTTAGAAATGCAGGAGGTTCACTGGGTGATATGTTAAGAATAAAGTAGAGGAAGAACTCTGGGAGAGCCTTCATCCTATGATGCATATCTGACAACAGTGTAAGACAGGATTGGGCAAGAGAGTCTCAGACTACTGGACAGTTCTAAGAAAGTTTTGGCCAGATTAATGGGAGAGTTCCAGAGCCAAAGTGGACATTAGAGGATTTCCATGTCCCACAGACAGGGGCTAGCATTGGTACCCTGCCATGCTCAGTCACTGGCTGACAGCAGCCTGGTGAAAGTGTGGTCCTTATGTGAACATTATGGTGGTTTCACAAGGATGGTAACAGGTCTGTCATCAGCTATGCTCCCTGCAGCCATTTCTCTTTGATGGAGATTGAACAGCACATTTCCACTGCGGCCACAGTCTACCACTCGTCCCACAGATCCATTCCTCCCAGACAGTGATCATTAAAAACGTTGCTAAGTGTAGCCAGCACTCCTTTTGCCACTTGGTTCCTAAACCCATGGATTCTACTTCTTGAGATACAGCACACTATAGACACCCATGGTTTAATATGTATACTGAATTCTGAAGGCACCTCATCTTTCAGAATATTGCCTCCAAGTAGGTGCTTCACCTGTGTCTCCAGTTGGGTATTCTAGCACTCAGTTAGGGTAACAGCATCTAGATGGTGTGATATATAATACAAACAGTGCATCTTCTAGTCATAGTCTATTCTCATATCTCTTTCTTTGTGTAGCGGGCCACTGGATTAGATGCTACGTTATGTGGAATTCTGTGCCTGTAAAAGCAGTTATTTAATTAGCCCCTCAGTAGAGATTCTGACTGAGGTTCTATGGGATGAAAAGGCAAACCCATACCCAGAAGAGGTATCTATCTCTCTGAGGACAAACTGATGGCCCTTCTGAAACGGGAGGGGTTTAACAGCCAACAAGTAACTGAGTCATCCTTAAGAAATGATGCTGTGTTAGGGGATCACCATTTGTCTCTATAGCTTGCACGCTGAATATTCAGAGACATTAGCCATGTTCATCTCAGTAAATGAGAGTCGATGCTAGTGACCCCACACATACCCTCCATATCTGCCACTGTGGCCACTTTGTGTGCTATTATACCTGATCTGAGATAGGCAATGAAGATAAGCTAATGTTAATTCTTTTTGGATACTGAGTATCTACCATCTGATGGATGCATTCTGGGAGAGATTACCATGTAAATACAATATCTTCATACTTCATACCCATATGTCTGCTCACATGCCTAAACCCTAATTCCCTTATCTCTAAGCCTCCAGCCATTTTTCTTCCCAGCCTCCTGCCTTTAACCACTTTCCAGGAACCTGTACATATTGTTATCTTAGCCCATTTCTCTTTGCACACAAAGTGGATTACCAGGTATACCACTTACAGCTCTACCCACTAGGAAACTTCTCCATCTTAGCTACCTTTTAGAGCCACCCCGAATGTGACAGTAATGCAGCTGCCACCTATTTTGAACTTGCTCTGGCTGAATGAAGCTCAATGGAGAATGCTGCTATGCAGTGGCATCATCCTGGAGCTGCTTGTCCTCTACCTGCCAGCACTGCCACACCACAAACCAAGCGCTTGTGATGTAGCCGGAGCCGGGAAGAAGTCAGGGATTGATGCACACAGAATACAGCATCTTCTGCAATCAGTGAAGGAGTCGTGGTGGTCACCAGAGTAAAATCATATAGATTTCATATAGACCAAGAGGGTAGACACAGAATGGGGTAGGGATGGATTTCAGTTGAGGAATGAAAGAACAGTTTGTCTTATCTCAAATAATAATCCTACATTTCTTTTATGGTACATTTATTATTCACCAATAGAAATTGTTTCTTTGAGCAAAGACAGTGTACCTCTGGGAATCTGTTAAATTACAAACATCACTAAAAGAAGAAATGTCCCATTAGCGACTTCATATGAGATAGTCTAAGAAGTTATTTCCCAAAAGGATATGCCTGAGTATTAAAAGGGGCAGCCATGCATTTTGGGATAGGAATGAGAAAGAGACAAATTTATATTTTCAACCTTCTTTAAATATTACAGTGTGATTTACCATCTGCAACAAAATAAAATAGATGTTCTTGGCACAGACTCTAAAATCTTTGCTAATTT
Source organism: Neophocaena asiaeorientalis asiaeorientalis (assembly GCF_003031525.2). Classification (NCBI taxonomy): domain Eukaryota; kingdom Metazoa; phylum Chordata; class Mammalia; order Artiodactyla; family Phocoenidae; genus Neophocaena; species Neophocaena asiaeorientalis. Next base: position 20,516,483 of record NW_020185339.1, on the reverse strand, counting down.
AGGCTTTGCTTAGTCATGTATTCTTTTTTTAATCACTGTTTTCTATTTACATATCATTATTTAGCTATATCAAATTTTTTTGTTTCCATTGCCTCAACAAATCCCCTGTCAGTTAACTGAACTCTACTCATTATTTAAGATGTAACTGAGGGCTATTTCCATAAAGGCTTTCATGCCCACCTTTGCTCAACCTTTCCCTCAATCTTGATTAGATTATTTTCCTATAGCTTCTCATAATATGCTGTGCAAATGCTCTCTGAACACTTACTATGTTAATGAACAATGAGACCCAAGTATAACGCCAGCACATAATAGGTACTCAATAAATGACCCCAGATCCAGGGGACCTCCTGCAATGAACAGACCTCAAACAGCTCCACAACGAGAGTTCCTTGGACGGCAAAAGAGATATAAATTAAAAAAATATTGCCTCCATCAGATATTTTGCTGAGAATCACCCTGGCGCATATATATATGTTTTGCATAGACCCTGCGCCCCATAGGAAAGTTATTGCTAGAGATCTCTTGGAAATTACTTTTATAAATCACCAGAGAAAAGATCCAGAAATGATAACTAAGTGTGTTTGGGGAATTTGCAATAAGTACTAATACAAAAATAGAGTAAACTAAGTGGTGCACATCATTAAAAAATAAAATTCTCTCTTCTTCAAATTTTAAATCATTTAACTGCATTTAAATATTTAAGGCTTAAACTCTTTGGAGGAAATGAAGGCCCCACTGATGTCTCCAAAGGAATGCATCTATCCAGCGCTCCTGAACTAATGTCAATATTTAAATGTTTTAAAAGTCATCTTTGAACAGCAGAAATTCTTCATCCTGAAACAGTTTGCCTTTGTTGAAGCCTAAGAAACTACAGATGTTTATATCAGAATCTGCGTACTAAAAACCCTCTTCATTTCTAATGCAAATTAACTTGCCACAAAGTCACTTATGTAAAACTCAACTTCCATTTTCCACATCCTTTGCTCTTTTAATAATTGAGATAGTGACTATTTATTGAATACCTTCTTTTTTTCTGGGGCTTTATATTAATTTTTTCTAATCCTCACCCCTAGTTAAATATGCTATTTGTATCATACAGATGAGGGAACTGATGGTAAGAGATGGTAACTGACTCATTCAAGGAGTAACTGCAAATATTTTCAGGTATATAGTTGCAGGAAGAAACTTTTCTAGAGAGTCCATTGTTTAAGACTACACTTAAAGAAAACTTTGAGTATTTACAGGCACAGAGCTTAAAAACAATGTAAAAAGTGACCTAAAAATAAACACACACAATTCCAGTAGAAAAGAGTGTGGGACAAGAATGGCTGTGACATATAGCAAAGGATTAACAGAAAGCAGATAATAAAAGAAACTATCATAAAAGATACTATTCTCTTACTTATCCCAAGAGTTTTCTCAGTTTTCCCTGTGAGGAAAAATTGGAAACTTATATGAAAATTTTACAATCAATTTTTCTCTATAGTGTATGCATTTGATTTCAGGAATATATGGAATTATTACTCTAATTTTTATCACTTCCAATCAATACATGTTTATACACACACACACACACACACACACACACACACACACACACACACACACACACACATATATATATATGGGGTTTTGCACACATTATTAAAATACATTTACCCCCAATACACGTGTAATGTATATATGTATAGTACGTAAGTATTATTAGAGCCAAGACTATAAGGATAAAAAAAAATATCCAGGTGAATAGAGAGTATAAGATGTTTCTGTTCATTTAGATTTCTTTTGTTTATGTGTGTTTTAAATTATATAAATATTGGGCCACTAATAGGTCAATAGGAAGAATCTAAATGTCAGATATAAAGCAGAGAGGAAGGAAGGACTAGAAGACAAGGATGAGAAAGGGAAGGATGAGGAGAGGAGGACAGAGAGAAAAAGACTGATATTTAAGCAAGTTTACAGATTTTAAAGATGTAAAAATATTTTGGACCACATATGAATAAGTTATATTATGAAAGAAACACTATAATAACATCTGTATTCATTTATTGTTTCAGCTGAACCACACTGCAGAATAATGAAGACGTGACTATAGAAGGAAGGTTATTTTAAAAGTTAATAATTAATCTGAGTACTTATATATTTATGACGAACATATGAAAAATCGACTTTTTCAACCAACAATAACTTTCATAATTATCACTCCACATACAAGGTTTAAAATTGTAAATGGACTTCCCTGACCCCACAATATGCTGATGTATTATGTGTTACAGTAAGAAAACATAAAAATGATACCTAGGGAGCTAATACACCCTTGCTAAGGCTACTAAACAGGATGCTTATCTTTCTTGGGGGAAGTATTTGAAATCTATAGGGAATAAAGAGGTTATCAAGTGACTATGCCAGCCCACAGACCAGAGAATGTCACAATCAATCAGAGGGGAAACCTACATGAGCAACTCATGGCATCTTATGTTTCACTCACTCTCGGAGAAACTTCTCTCCAGAAGGAAGAAGATCCAAACAGCAAAAGAATATGGCTATGAGTCGACAGAGCAAAGCTCTTTTCAGAGTGCTCATTTTTCCCCATTATTATTTTTTATTTAGTAATTCAACAAATATGTGCTTATTTCTCTAGGTGTTTAATAAATTATGCTTTGAAATATACCTGTCAATAAAAAGCCTAGGAAATTGTAATTGTCAATATAAGGCAGACGTTAGAAAAATGTTGATTACTTCCAAAATCATATATAACTTCCATATTTGTAAGAAAGCAAGAAAAAATAGGAACTGAATTGTCTTTTCCATTCTGGGAAATATCCAGATCCTGGGCATTCTGATATCCTTCTAATATATTGCAGCTTAACTAAAATTTTATTTGTTGTTTTATAAATATAAATAATTCTAGTTATTACACTTTGGAACACAGCCTGAAGGATGTTTCTCAAGGTTAAATAGCCTCAGACTTCCCCGGTGGCGCAGTGGTTAAGAATCTGCCTGCCAATGCAGGGGATACAGGTTCGATCCCTCATCTGGGAAGATCCCACATGCCATGGAGCAGCTAAGCCCGTGCAGCACAACTACTGAGCCTGCGCTCTAGGGCCCGCGAGCCACAACTACTGAGCCCACATGCCACAACTACTGAAGCCCACGTGCCTAGAGCCTGTGCTCTGCAACAAGAGAAGCCACTGCAATGAGAAGCCTGCACACGACAACAAAGAGTAGCCCCTGCTCACCCCAAATAGAGAAAGCCCCTGCACGGCAACGAAGACCCAATGCAACCAAAAATAAAATTTATTAATTAATTAAAAAAAACTCTTATTAAAAAAAAAGTTAAATAGCCTCACACATGTAATAGTCCAGAAAATAAACAAAATCCCAGCATTTACAGAACGGACTACTGCTTTAGAATTGAGTTTTCTTGACATAAATATCCATAGAAGAGGAAACTATATTTGCTTTGCATATAAAATGCTATTTTAAAATTTTTTACATGATGAAATACAACTGTTACTTGTTTTAATAGAAATCTTTTGTCATCCTTGCCTTTTCACATCTTCATGTATGTCATGGGGATAAAGTTCAGACCACACAATTGTGTTACTCAAGTAAATGACCTTTCATGATACCCAAAGTGAATGACATATAATTATTATATTAGATATACTTATCCATTATATAATATTTAATTTTCTATAATCTTCATGCTAAAAATAAAATAGCTCATCTTTCTCTTTGACAAAAGAAAATATAGGAGGACCTAGAAGATGGCAGAAGAGTAAGATGCGAAGATCACCTTCCTCCCCACAGATACACCAGAAATACATCTAC
>NW_020185339.1:20512094-20512599 GCF_003031525.2 Neophocaena asiaeorientalis asiaeorientalis | reverse complement strand
CAGGAAGTGCAGACAGTCCCATACAGGATAAATCCAAGGAGAAACACACCAAGACACGTATTAATCAAACTGTCAAAAATTAAATAAAAAGAAAAATTATTAAAAGAATTAAGGGAAAAGGAACAAATAACATACAAGGGAATCCCCATAAGGTCAACAGTTGATCTTTCAGCAGAAACCCTGCAAGCCAGAAGGCAGTGTCAGGACATATTTAAGGCGATGAAAAGGCAAAACCTACAACCAAGATTATTCTACCTAGCAAGGATCTCATTCAGATTCGATGGAGAAATTAAAACCTTTACAGACAAGCAAAAGCTGAGGGAGTTCAGCACCACTAAACCAGCTTTACAACAAATGCTAAAGGAACTTCTGTAGGCAAAACACAAGAGAAGAAAAAGACCTATAACAATGAACCCAAAACAATTTAGAAAACAGGAATAGGAACATACATATCGAAAATTACCTTAAATGTAAATGGACTAAATGCTCCCACCAAAAGACACAG
>NW_020185339.1:20443103-20511993 GCF_003031525.2 Neophocaena asiaeorientalis asiaeorientalis | reverse complement strand
GGGAGGGAGGGAGATGCAAGAGGGAAGACATATGGGAACATATGTATATGTATAACTGATTCACTTTGTTATAAAGCAGAAACTAACACACCATTGTAAAGCAATTATACCCCAATAAAGATGTTAAAAAAAAAAAAAGAAAATATAAATTATATAATTACCTTTCCCTGTTAACTGTAGCAAAGATGGAGTACATCTGTTAAGGAACCTGGATCCTTTACCAGGTGTATGTGTCTGGGCAGAGGGAGTGAGGGGAGCCTCACTCCCTCTGCAAGGAATGAAAAAGTTAACATAGGCTTCATGTTGGATAGACATGTAACAGTGCCTTCCTGAGAATGGAAGAAAAGGATGAATCTATAAAACCCAGTGGGGTAAGTGTAGGTGTCACAATGCACAAAGGGAAAACGTTACATAAACACACACGTTTGGAAAGCTTTATCACTTCACTCTGGGTCCCTTTCAACACAATCTTTATTACTGACTGATGTCTTCCTGGATTTATCAGTTCCCCATTCTTTCTGCTAGCTTCCCTAGCTCTACTGTGCCCACCCCGACCATAAAGGGAAGAAGTGTTTATGTGGCTACCGTCCTGACAGTGTCACCCAGCTCTTGCTACAAAATTTGCTTCTTCACAGCAAGTTGTAATAACTGTGTTAATAATCAACTTTCTTCTTGAACTGCAGAAGACTTGCCTATACTTTGTTCCACAAAATATTAACCCTACCAAATATTCGTCTCAACATTCCATTGTTTTTAAAAAACTTTCTTCATCTGGCTGCTGGGAGGCAGCTCTCTTTGATTCTCCCCAGTTTTCTTCCTAGGTTTGCTCCTCACCAGTCTGTAAACATAGGAGTGCCTCAGGATTCAGTCCTTTTGCTCCCCTTCTCTGTCCATATTCATTTCTGGAAGGACAGAGGGGAGGGAGAGCCCATCACCTAATGGCCTTAAGTACTGTGTATATATGCCAACGACACCAAAATTTATGTCTGTACCACAAGCTTCTCTCAAACCATCAGACTCATATCCATGACAACTTGACACCTCCACTTGGGTGCCTTACACACAATTTATACTTAATATGTTCTAAAATGAACTCTTTTGTCCTATCCCCCCAATCTTTCCTCTGTCCTTCTTCCTTATGGTAAATGACATACGATCCTTCCCTTTGCTCAGAAGGAAACTTCTTGGAGCCATACTTTACATGCCTCTTTTTTTCTGATATTCCAGACAATCCATCAGAAATTCTTTTTAACTTCAAAGTATATGCTGTTTTAATATTTCCTACCATTAGTTTATTTTGCTACCATGGTCCAAGTCATCCCTCTGTTTCAAATTATTATAACAAATACCTATTATTATCTTGCTCTAAAGAAAACTATTCAAGATTGTTTAATGCAGGTTTAAGTTACGTGACCACGAAACTACATGTCGTAATGTTTTGTGACATCTCAACTTTTGCTGGAAATAGAGTATGTTTTGGAAAACACCACTGTAAAAATGCTGATTTGTCAGAGTAAGCGCAGTCCCTCTTTTCTCTTTCAAGTTTTCAGTGTAGCTCAGTTTTACTCTATTGTCACCCTCCAACCCTCCTGCCATATCTCAGCAGGTCACATATCAGATACAAGCTCGGTTTGGACATACAAGATTAATGGCTACATATACGTATCAATCTGAAACCCAAGTACTTCTCTTGGTTAGCTCAACCATGAATGCTCATGAAGATGCTTTTAATATGTCTGAGTTTGAGCATCTTTATATTTGGCTGATACGATTGCCATCGCCAGCCATCCTGATATCTAAATAGTACTTTAACTTGAATAATATTGAAAAGTCAAACAAACAAAAACCAGTGGATATATATATATATATATATATATATATATATATATACTGATTCATTTTGCTGTACACCTGAAACTAACACAACATTTTAGATCAGCTATACTCAATAAAAGTTAAAAAAAGAAAGAAAAGTCACATTTTATTTCCTCACAACAAAATTCAAGCAGCATAATGGCATTCCAAAAGAAGAAAAGGTGAATGAACTTCTTTTATTCTAAAGGAAGAAAACAGGAATGTACTTATGGTCCTCAAAAAATTTTTCAAGTAGATGAAAGAAGTGGTTATATTCTACTCATTTTATGGTCTCTCACTGTCCATTGAAGCAACTGAGATTTTGAACACTTAGCTACATGTCTATCTCTCTAATCATACTATTCTTCACTGAAACACAATGACCATAACTTATTAATGGTTGCAGCCCTATTGCATAGCCCAGTGCATAACAAAGTGCAGTCACTCAATGAAATGCTACTGAAGGAAACTCTCAGGTTTAATCTAATTCTGAGGTTCACACTTAGAATTTACAAGGGAATGAAAATAGTGTAAAAGAGAAAACTTCCATAAATGTAACAAAAACCAAAATTCACCATTAATGTAAAGATACATTTTACCTATAAGGTTGATGAAAAATAAACTATTTCAATGTGTTTAAAATATTTCAGTATGTTTAAAATAAGAGGTTACCGTTCTTTAAAAATTACCACATAGTATTTAAGTGTGAAATATATTATTGATGGATTTTTAAAAAAAAATTAAAAACACACTTATGAATTAATCCATATTGGCTATATTCAATAACATGCATATGTTATTCAATTATGCATTCACTAATGTGAATTAGTCCATAACTTTAGGAGACTCGTTTAGAAAATAGATGTGATAAAAGAATCGAATCCTACAACACTGATTGGGAGAAATAGATCATAATTAAGAAAATAATCTCTAACAATTTCTTGACCAAGAATAAGAAAGTTTCTCTTATTTGTAAGAAGTCAGAATGACTATTTACTATTTATAGGGCAAAAGAATATAGCCAAGTAGATTTGACACTAGTGTGATATTTTCCTTCATGTGGTCTTTAAAATATAAATTATAGTGTGATTAAACTAAATGACTTTTTGAATTCCTTCCACTTTGTTGCCTCCTAGATATGACAGTATTTCTCTTCTCTCACCACAGTACTGGAAGGATATTGCCTTAGAGGTCTAGTCATTCATGGATATAATCCTGAGTCTGAGAGGTCAATGGTTCATAAAAGAGCTTCTATCTAGTCTGGCACAGTTCTGAATATTTGGCAGGATTTATTCAAAATAGGTCCAAGATGGGAATAGCAGAGGCATTGCTGGCAGAAACACATAGGAACATATAGGGATACTTTCCTTCTCTGTTCTTGGCTCTAGCTGGTGCTATTTAGCCATCATTTTATGAAAACATGAACACAGAACTCAGTCATGCCTCTTTAAATGGAGCAAAAAGCTAAGCTAAAAATAGGCCATCATTTCACTGAGCTTCAGTCATGCAGTCTTACCTGGTGTGCATTTGTTGCTGACTGGCAGACTCACCCAAAAGTAGATGGTGACGTTTTCCTGGCTTATCCTTTCATGTACAGGTACTGCTCAAACTACGATGTTTTATTCAGTTCTAAGTGCTACGGACCAAAACTTTTCCTTGTAGCAGCATAGTGAATTTCTATCAACTCTGGAAATGGAATGCTTTACCCGTGTTTGTAAAGAGAAGGACAGTAAAATCTGTTTCCTTTTTAAATTTTAATATATAATATTATTGAATTTGTCTCCTTATAAATAATCTAGTTCTGGTAAGACATCAAATAGAAAGGATTCTTTTCAAAAACATCCCTTAGGACCTAGGTGCTCAAACAGCGTTATTCAATGAAATCTAAATTTGATTTCATTGGGAAAATAATACAAAATTCTTGATAGATCTTTATGAATATAACGATCATTTCTGTCACATAAACATGTCAAATAAATAATCTATCCTGCTTCTAGTAATTAACATACTTTTGGAATGAGTTTTGCTAGTCTTATGAAATAAATTTAGCAGATTTACAAGCAATACTTCATATTGTTTTGTTTGTAATCTATTTCAGCTATATTTTTATCAAGGGGAGCACAATAAATATATATTTTTTAAATTTAAGTGATTATGTTGCAAATACAATGTTTTAAAATCTACCTTTCATTCCAAAATGTTCCTAAATGATTAACAACTTTTCTATTAATAGAGTGACAGATAAAAATTCAGACTTACAATCTCCAATTCCATAATCCTACCATCTTGAAGTAACCAATAATGAACATTCCATGTGTATCCTTTCAAACATTTCCCTTTGTTCAAATAAATATATACTTGAAAATACATTTTTACTTTCCTCTTTATAAAAACTGGTATCCACTAATTTCATGTAATTAAGAGAGGTTTAATTACATTCACATTCTAAAACTTGTTCCTCCCCAAGGTTGCCCCTATTTAATTTTATCTCATTACAAAATATTTCAGACAAAAGAATGAATCCTGGGTCATGAGGACCAAGTCTCTGCGACTTTCTGGATTCGGCCGTATTCCTAACTGAAGGTGTTGTAACAATTTATATTTCATATAAGTCAAATAACCTTTCTTTCACATTATTGACAATGTGTGGAATTGTCAGGTTTTTTTTTCAACTCTCCAGAATCGGAAATACTATCTCATTGATTTTTTAATTGGGTTTCCACTTCGGTGACTTGTCTAATTATCATTTTGCCTGCTTGAAATCTCTACTTGAATATCTAGCAGATATCTCAATATAAAATGCCCAAAACTGAGCTTCTGATATTTATCCCCCAAATTGCTATTCCTGTGGGTTTTCCATTTCAGGTAGTGTCAACTTCATCTTTTCTTTCCTGTTTCCCATGGCCAAACTCATGGAATTATCCTTTATACCTTATGCACACTCCCTCAACAAATACTATCAACACTACTTAAAAAATATATATCCAGTATGTATTCAACCTCTTCTTACCTCCACCACTGCCACCACCTGATTCTGAGCCATCATTATTTCTGCCTGGAATGTGACAGGTGCCTTTGAACTAGTCTCCTTCTTCGGTCCTTGCCCTTTATATTCTCAAAGGTGGAACAGTGTCATTCACTGTTAAAACCTCTTCCCACTCTAGTCTTAGTAAAAAGTGACTCTTTACCTTCGTCTATAAGCTCCTACAAGATCTGGTGTGATTTTAATTCTCTCACCTCATTTCCTAGTATTCCTCTCCCAATTTACCCAGACCCTCTGGCTTTGTGGAAGTTCCAGGGACACACCAGAGATTCTCCCGCTTTAGGGCCTTCTCCCTGGTCTGCACAACACTCTCTTCTTGGAATGTTCCTTATTCAATTATGCACAGTTTCTTTGTTCCCTTATTATTAATTTTTCTTTTCTTAAACATTACCTTCAAAGTAAGACCTTAACCTGTGCATTTTATTTAAAATTGCACAATACCCCTTCCATATCTTCCTCTCCTGCTTTATTTTCTTCCATAGTACTTATCACCAGCTAGCATATTACATATTTTACTGACTAACAGAGTGACTGACTTATCTTTCATCCAACATTTACTCTTACATTCCATTCCATCCAGGGTTCAATATTTTTCTTCTTAAAGTTAATCTTCAATTATTTATCACTTGGTGACAGCTTCATTTTTTGTTCATCTAAATGTTTCAGCTCTCTCTTCTAATGATAATATGTTAATGTTACCTTTCATTTTTCAGCAAGAATTTGGGTGGTATAGAACAAATCCCATATGAATGGGAAACAATGTGGTGTAGTTGAAACAGCATAGGACTGGGAGTCAGATGACTTGCATTTACTGTGGACTTCACTATTCAACAAATTAACTCTGGGATTATGGCCAATATTTTAATCTCTATGCCGAATCCTAAAATGAGAGAATAAGACTTGATGATCTCTAAGGTCCCTTCCAGTGCTAAAACTTTACAGTTTTAAACTGTGCCAATTAAGTAGAGTGATATCAGTTGAGCCTTGGGCCTGAGAGAAGGGCGAGTGGGTAAAGAATACAGATTTTAAAGAATTTTTTGCATACATATTTTTATTTCACTTAAGATTTTATTGCTAAGTTTAATGAATCTGTTTATCTATATTGTTTTCATTGGCTTTATTTTTTTTTAATCTTCTCTTTGTCTTTTACTTCCCTGAAGCTTCACTTCAAAAGCTTATGTACACTCCTTTTGATATATGCTACCCAGTGGTTCATTTGTTTCTTGAATCTAAGCATTCATGTCTTTCAAATATTCTTGGAATATTTCTGCTATCAACTGTGTAAATATTACTTCTATCTTTTCACTCTTTCTATAATACCTATTAGATGAATGATAAAAATCTATCTTCTATACTTCTGCTGTAAAATAAGTATGCAAAATTGTATTAAAATAAGGTGGCACAGCAAATGATAAGTATATGGTCTGTACATTTTCATAAATAAATACTCCTTCTCTAAATTGTAGGTCAATATAAAGAATATTACCAGTATAGTATACTAATACTCCTGTTATGCCCCTACTAGTCATAACCCCAATAAGAAGACCAAAGAACAGTTTCCCAAATGTATTAGTGTTCTCCAAAGAAACAGAACCATATATATATATATGTAGAGAGAGAGAGACAGAGACAGAGACAGAGACAGAGAAAGATGTAAGGGAATTGGCAATTGGCTCATTGTATAGAATAATGTTTAATCATATGTCTGGGCACTGTGGCCTAAGTTGGCACATAAAATCTACCATCAAGTAAATAGGTCCCATCTGTGAATGACTGGAGAGATTACTATCGAATACACTTATTGTCAAACTGTAGGGTCTTTCCTTATCAGGACATATCCTCTCATTTAGTGAAACACTTAATGGTCTGAGAACTGGCTCAGCTTTCTGGTCATGCATCCCTGATTTCTTTTGATTACATGAATTTTGCAATACCCTTGGCATCTGCACATCTATCTTGCCTCTAGGAACACTCTGTATAATTAACCAATCTTACTGTTGTCTGCAGGTCACAAGTCCATGACTGCCCCTGTGATCATGCTGCCCATTACAATAATTGCACCCACCTTGATTCTGATGTTTAAGCAACACCACCACCTGGATGCTATAACTTTGAGATCGTACCTCTGTAGTCAGGGATTCCATTATAACAGCATCTCCTACTATTAACCCTGGCATGCATAGAACCACTATGCATAGAACCACTCAGCTTTTGAATTATGCTGGTGCCATCTCACCAGATTATCCCTTACTGCTTTGGCACACAGTTTTTCTTTCAGAACTTTCTGCAGAAATTAATAGGCTGGCTGATTTTCTGGCTTCTATTTTACCACTCTACCTCTCAATTTTTCTCAATACTTAATATTGTATTTCTAGAATTAATTCATTTAGCATAGGACATATGTTTTCCCAATCTTCAAAGAGATACCTTACTAGTATATTAGCATTTTCTCTTGGGATTCTTGCCAGCATCCCTGCCAAGGAATTCTAGATTGGCAGTTTTTTTCTTTCACTATTTTAGTAATATCCTTCCACTGTCTTCTGGCTTTTCTCATTTCAGTTAGGTCAGCTATCAGTCTAACTTCTCCCCTATAAAGGTATCTATTTTTTCTTTTTCCTGGATATCTTTGTTTGTTTGTAATGTCGTTCAAATATTTTAATTGTTTTCTTCAGATATTTAATACTTTTAAATTCTGTATTATATTATGGATAACATGTATACATTTTTCTTCCAAATCACTTATTTTCCCTTTATTTTGATTTTGGGAAGATTTATTTTTTATTCTTTAATATCTGTTTGTATTTTTTTGATAATGATTTTTGTTCTAAGTTTTAAAATTTTCTTCACGATTTTAACTACTTTAACATAGCTATTTCACAGATTCTGATTATTAATCACATTACCTGAAGTTCTTGGAAACCTAACCTTGCTATTTTTAGTGTCTGATGACTCACTATATGTACAATATCTAAAATCTCAGTTTCTTCTCTACTAAGACTGTCACATCCCTTTGGACACCAGTTCTTTCTAAATTTCTTTGATTTTTACTTCACTCTTTGTTTTGATTTCCTGGGAACTTTATGTTATTGTTAACTAAATATTCATTTTTTTAACTCAACTAAGTATTTAAAAATTTAGTTTTTATGCCTTATCCAAAATTTTGTCATGTTTTGACATAGAAGATTTTTTACTTTAGATAGTTTTATAATTTCTGAAAAGAGTTGTGAAAATTGTTTTTTTCTTAACTTGTCAATAATTCTTGATATATTTCCATTTCAATACATGTAGTTCTATAAATTCTATTTGAAAATTATATTGTTTTTAAAAAACTTTAGTGCACTTTATTCCACTATATTCACCACTCATGCAGTCAAACTCAAATTACCAATATCAATAATGAGTGAGGTGATATCAGTGCAGATTTGCAAATTCAATAGCTATTAAAAGGATAATAAGTGGATATTGAGAACAACTTCATGCCTATAAATTTGGTAACTTTGATGAGATCAATACCCCCAAAACAACAAACTACCAGCAGTCATTCAAAAAGAAGTAGATCATCTATTTAGCTTAGAATCTATCAAATAGTTTGTATTTAAAAAACCTTCCCACAGAGAAAATTCTAGGTACAGATGGTTACTTAAAACAATTTTCAAGAAAACTGAAGAAGAGAGAATAATTCTCAACTTATACTATGAGGCCAACATAATCCTGATACCAAAACCAGATAAAGATGATACAAGAAAATATTTCTCTTGCATATAAAGGATAAATCCTAAGCAAAATTTTAGCAAATTGAACTCAACATTATATATAAAGGATACTATAACACGATCAAGTGGTTTATCCCAGAAATGCAGGTTTGATTTGATGTCCAAAAGTGAATCTATGTAATTTGATACATTAAAAAATTACAAGAGGAGAGCCATATGATTGAGTCAATTGACACAGAAAAAGCATAAGCATGTAAAAAAAAATCCAACATCGATCCTGCTATTAAAAAACAAAACACAAAAACCCCCTCTCTCAGCAAAGTTAGAACAGAGGGGGACTTCCTTAACCTGCTAAAGGGCTTCTGTGAAAAAACCTACAGTTAACATCATACTTAATGACAGAAACAATGAATGTGTTCCCCCTAACCAGAAAGAAGCCAAGAATGTCTGTTCTTACCACTTCCATTCAACATTGTACTGGCTGATCTTGTCAGTGCTACTAGATAAGAAAAATAATTTTAAAATATCCATTTTGTAAAGTAAGAAGCATACCTGTCTTTATTCACAAACAAAATTATCATTATATAGAAATCTGTTGGAATCTATAAAAATGTTACTAGAATTAATAAATGAATTTGGCAAAGTTGTAAGAATTAACATATAAAACCAATTATATCTCTATTAGCAATGACCAAAATTCAGATTAAAGATAATTCCACTTACAAGAGTACCAAAAAATACAGCATATTTAGGACTCTATTTTGACAAAAGATATGAAAGACCTAAATGCTGAAAATTACAAAACATCGCTGAAATAAATTAAACATCACCTAAATAAATGGGGAGATATACGTGTTCATGGATTGGAGGATGCAGTAACTTTAAGATCTAAATTCTCCTCAGATTGACCTATAGATTCAATGCAATTTTACTCCAATTATCAGCAGATATTTTGGTAGAAAATTTCAAACTAGTTCTGAAAGTAATATAGCAAAGTACACATAGCTAAAACAACTCAGAAAATTAAAAACAAAGATAGAGAACCAGAATTGCCTGCTTTTGAGATTTATTATAAAGCTACACTATATACAACAGCATGATGTTGGTAAATAAATGGAACAAAATCAGATTATACATACATGATCAATTGATTTTAAGCAAAAGTGAAAGGCAATTCAGTGGACAAAGGAGAGTTTTTTAAAAACTGTTGTTGAAGCAGTTGGCTTATGCAAAATTGGCCATGCAAGAAAAACCCCCACAACATTTGATTTATGCCTGGAACCATATTCAAAAAACAATTCAAAATGAATCTTACACCTAAATGGAAAGCCTAAAATTATAAGAGAATAATAAAAGCATATATCCTTATAAAACTTCATATGAATGTTCAAAGTCAAAAACTGATCACAGCCCCATGTCTGTCAATAAAAGAATGGAAAAATGAACTGTCATTAATAAAATGACAGTTTTAGTTGTAATAAACTAGTCAGCAATAAAAACAATGAACTATTGATACAAACTACAACATGGATCTATCTCAAGAAAATGATTGAAAGAAACAAGACAAATGAGTACAAATTGTAAGATTCCATTTAAATAAATTTCTAGGAAATGTAAAATAATCTATAGTGACAGAAAGCAAATCAGAAGTTGCCTGGGGATGGGGATGGTAAGATTCTAGTGAAGGAAAAAGAGAGGGATTTTGAAGGTTCATGAGGAAATTTTGTGGTGATGGATATATTATCTTGATCATGGTGATGTTTTTCACGGATATGTACACATGTCAATACTTAACAAATTTTATACTTTAATTATGTGGAAGTTATATAAATTATATGTTCATAAACTATTTTTAATAGATCTTTATTAGAGTATAATTGCTTCACAATACTGTGTTAGTTTCTATTGTACACGAAAGTGAATCAGCCATATGCATACATATGTCCCCATATCTCCTCCCTCTTGAGCCTCCCTCCCATACTCCCTATCCCACCCCTCTAGGTCATCACAAAGCACTCAGCTGACCTCCCTGTGCTATGCTGGTGCTTCCTACTAGCTAACTATCTGACATTTGGTAGTGTATATATGTCCATGCTACTCTCACTTTGCCCTAGCTTTCCCCTTCCCACCCCATGTCCTTAAGTCCATCCTCTATGTCCACATCTTTAGTCCTGCCCTGCAACTACATTCATCAGTACCCTTTTTTTTTTTAGATTCCATATATATGCATTAGAATACAGTATTGGTTTTTGTCTTTCTGACTTACTTCACTCTGTATGACAGACTCTAGGTCCATCCACCTCACTACAAATAACTCCATTCCTTTTTTTTTTTTGTATTTGTTTTTCTCTTTCTGACTTACTTCACTCTGTATGACAGAATCTAGGTCCATCCACCTCACTACAAATAGCCCCATTTCATTTCTTTTTATGGCTGAGCAATATTCCACTGTATATATGTGCCACATCTTTATCCATTCATCTGTCAATGGACATTTAGGTTGGATCCATATGCTGGCTATTGTAAATAATGCTGCATTGTAGACTGCTTTGGGTAGTATAGTCATTTTCACAATGTTGATTCTTCCAATCCAAGAACATGGTATATTTCTCCATCTTTTTATGCCATCTTTGATTTCTTTCACCAGTGTTTTATAGTTTTCTGAGTACAAGTCTTTTGCCTCCTTAGGCAGGTTTATTCCGAGGTACTTTATTCTTTTTGTTGGGATGGTAAATGGGATTGTTTCCTTAATTTCTCTTTCTGATTTATTAACAAATTAAGGAATAAAAACTTATGATCATCTCAGTAGATGCAGGAAAAGCTTTTGACAAAATTCAACATCCATTTATGATAAAAACTCTCCAGAAAATGGGCATAGAGGGAACCTACCTCAACATAATAAAGGCCATATATGACAAATCCACAGCAAGCATCATACTCAATGGTAAAAAACTGAAAGCATTTCTACTAAGATCAGGAACAAGACAAGCATGTCCACTCTTGCCATTATTATTCAACATAGTTTTGGAAGTCCTAGCCACAGCAATCAGATAAGAAAAAGAAATAAAAGGAATACAAATTGGAAAAGAAGTAAAACTGTCACTGTTTGTGGATGACATGATACTATATATAGAAAATCCTAAAGATGCCACCATTCAACTAATCAATGAATTTGGTAAGGTTGCAGGATACAAAACTAATGCACAGAAATCACTGGCGTTCATAAACTGTTAAAACTGGAACAAATTTGATGTTTGGAGCTGAACAGCTTTTAAACTTTAGATTTTTGTATGTAAAGAAAGATAATAAAGTTATCATGACATATGTAAATGCCTGACTATTGCTTACCAAATTGGATCCAATAAGGCAGATTCTGCTTTAAACATTTAGCACTTTTAAATAGTTCATTTGTTAGAAAGAATGCAGATATCATATATAGTTTTATATGCCATAGATCATTCTAGTTAGAGTAGATAGGGATGAATGGATGGATGGATGGATGGATAAACTGATAGCTGAATGAAGGAATGGGGAAATATGTTATAGATAGCTACATAAATCAGTAAATGCACACTTTAGTCTAAACTTAAGTTTATATAATCCAGGTAAACCAAATGCTTTTTCAAATTCCTTTGAAGAATCATCATATGGACGGATTCTTAAGCACAGAGGAGTCTCATTTGCAACTGATAACCCACAAGAGAAATGTGAGACAATGTGATTAAACTAACTATGTACAACACCATTCTGTTTCTATCTATCTACACATTACCTTTCCTGCAAAAAGAATTTTTTTAAATGATGCTATTACTTTAATAGTTTCCATTTGCATTTTGAATTTTCATTGTGCCAGTTATCCGTTCCACTTATATAGTGAAATTTGTGGGCCTCATGGCTATTTTAATGTGATGCCTTTTATAATGTAATTGAGAGAAGTCTCCAGTGAATAAAATAAATGGTTTCAGAGGGTTCTTAAGCCCTCAACAGACATCAGCTAAAATGTTAAGAGTGCCTCCAAATCCCACTGGTGCTATATTTTCTAACCATGAAAGAAATGTCATTATTGTAAATTCCCAGCTTTTGTCTGAAAATCTTGTACTAGATCCCTTGAGCACCAGTTCAGTTAATTAATTCAAACAATTTCCTCTCTAATCTCTAAAACATTTTCATATTTAATACAATAAATGAGGTACTAAAGGGGCTCACTCATTGTTGGTCATTAATATGCCAGGGAATTAGAAAAATTACCCCTAGTCTTCAGTGACATGAATAATGTCTTTTTTTTTTTTTTTTCCTTCCAATGGTTCTGACCTGGACAAGGTTAAAAGCACGGTTTCTCTGCAACTGAATTTTTAAAAATCCTATTTTCCACTTGCTTTGGTTTTAACACATATATCCAAATAGTCTTCCTTTCCTTTCAGCAATAAATCTGATATGTAGCTTGATAGGTTATGCCAATTTAAAGATTAAATTAGTTAATAATAACTTTGAAATTAGTGATTAGTTTAGAAGAAGAATAATTGAATTTTCCTTGAACCAGTACATAAGGTTAATGCAGCTGGGAATGTGATGACTCCGGTAACTTTGACACTAATTGGTGATTGTGTTACATGTTAAGATAAGGAGTCAGTATGAATGAATTCTCATGAGGTTTGCAGGAAGACAAAGCTATTTGTTCACAAACCTACTCTTCTCCATTTGAACGATTGGTTTAATTTCATAAAAGGTTGGTATGTGACCTTCAGGATAAAATTCCATGCATTTCATGCCACTGACTCTATCAAATGAAACAAAGCATAAAAACAGCTTTTTCTGTAAAGCAAATTCAGCCATCTATTTATCAATATGAGTCTAGTTGTTCAATTTCTTAAATTGACTATCTCTAGGGGAAAATGTGTGAGATGAAAAGAAAATCAGGCTTATTATAACTGTTCACATTGCTTTGTGTTTATATAACCCTTACCCCAAAAGTCTTCTAAATCATTTTATAACAATTATAAATTTAATCTTTTTAATGTAAACACACAGATATTATTATGAATGTGATTTTGAAGTGCTGAAGAAGAATCTAGATATTTGGGGGAAGGGTAGCGTAATTATGCACAGCAAATTGTCCATCAGATAACTGGAGCAGAAAAGAGTCAATTCCGATAAATTCTAGTGTAGAATTATGGGTTCAATCTTGTCTCTGACTACCAATTGAAAACAGCAATGTTTCAGCTCTAAACAAAAAGTTCCTATTATATTTTGTTCATTTGTAATTTTTAAAGGCTTAGTTATTTCCACTAGTCACAGTTCAGTGTTTTCCTTATCAAACTTAAAATTTGACATCGAAAATGCATCATTTATTCTTTATTTGAAACACCTACTCACCTACAGATTGCCTTATAATAATGAACATTTTCATAGTGAAAAGCATGTTTGGTTAAAACAGTGATGTAGGTAGATGTTACAAATACATTCTTTAATCTGTTGTTAATAGATAATTGGGCTGTTTTATTTAACAATTTTACATTGTAAGTCACAGTTTTCAAAAATTGTTTAAAGTATGTATATTTAACCTTGCTTATCTCACCATATATAATGTGTTTCTATAACTTTCAGGGCTTAGACAAATACGAGGATATTGTTCATATTTTCCATTTTCAAACAGGTTTTTACATTAAAAAATATTTTTTTGAGATTTTTTTTCTTTTAGTCACTAAAAGTAAAGGTCAGTGCTAATATGGTTTTAACATAAAAACCTGTTATGGACAAGCACTGAAGTCACAGTATCATGAAAGCTTAACATGTTTTGTGCTGACTGAAAGAAAACAGAACACATCTGAATGACAAGGTGCTTGTTTGTAGCTACGTTACCCAGTCTGAGCAACCAATAATTTTTCATCTTATTTCTGTTTCTTTCTCCTCAGTTTTTATGGACTTTTATTCTAAAAAATGACAATAAAAATGGAAAATGGAATGTTCAAAGAAACTAACAACTTTTAAATAATATAAGAAATAAATAATGTTAGTAAGAAAGAAATACAAATAGAAAAGATAAATACATATTCAAGATGGCAATATTTTCTACAGGTTTTATTGATAGGGAAAATAATCAAAACATATTTGAACATATAATTCTTTAACAATTAATTAATTAGATGAATACCTTAAATAAGCAAATATTTTAGTAATTCTGTAATTCTTATTACATTTAATTTCAAATTCTTAATGCTACTTATCTAAAATATACAGATGTATAAAAAACACAGATAATCTCACTACCACCTCTCCCACTACCCTAATCACTACTTTTTGTTGTCTTTGTGGCATAATATAACAGAGTAAAGTAAATATAACTTATTCAGTAATTGTCCTGTTGTTTCTTTTTCTTTTCTTTTCATAGATTTTCAGGAGTTGAGTTGTTGGTTCAAAAAATAAGTTGGTTTGTAATGTTAACAGATCATGCCAGAATTATTTCCAAAAAAATTGTAATAATTCACAGTATCCCCAGCAATATAATGAAACATTTATTTTCCCCATTTTCCTGATTTCCTAACACTAGTAGATGGCATTGATCATTGTATTTTGTTTTTCTTTTGTTTTATCCTTTGAATATAGGAAAATAATCCTTTTTACCCACCGAGGTACCATTTTTTAATTTACTGATCATTTGCATTTCTTCTTTTGTGACTAATCAAATTTTGTCGTTTTCTTTTCTTTTATGAATACATATTACATTTCTAAGATTTATCATATATTTTTTTCAGTATTCTCCAGAGAAATAGAGACAATAGTGTATATATAAAGAGGGAGAGGTTTATTTTAAGGAATTGGCTCATGTGACTATGAGGGTAGGTAAGTCTGAAATTTGTTAGGCAGGTCTGCTGGCTGGAAATTGAGATAATGTTCAAATCTGCAGTGCTGCACCTGAAATTCATAGGGCAACCAGTAGACTGGAAACTTGGGCAGGATTTCTATGTTATAGTCTTAAGGCATAATGCATTCTCTGGGAAACCCCAGTTTTTGCTTTTAAGGGCTTTAACTGATTGGATGAGGCTCACCCACACTGTGGAGGGTAATATGCTTTACTTAAGGTAAATTGATTGTAAATGTTAATCTCCCCGACAAAACGCATTCACAGTAATATCTAGCATAGTGTTTGACAAAACAACTGGGCAACATGGCCAAGCCAAGAATACACATAAAAGTAACCACTGTGTTCGCAGTGTCTCTAATTCAATGCATTCTGACTGCTGTGTACAGTCCACTGGCTGAATCTTTCAACAGCTTATTCTTCATCAATTTTTGTGCATTTACGTTGTTTTTTGCTATTGTGCATAGTGTTTCCATAGATATTCTTGTATGTGGAATCTTTAATAGGTATTTCATTTTTTCTTGGCTAACTAATACACTTCTAAAATGAAGAACAGGGAGTTGGGGCTTGCCCTATATCCAACATGTCAAGACCTGTTATGAACCTATTTTAATTAAGACAGTATGAGAAGGCACTGGAATAGGTAAACTGAACCACAGAATGGAAATGAGAGACCGTGCATGTCTGGTATTTTAATGACATGTCAGATAGGTTGGACAAGTAAGGACCTGTCAATAAATGGAAATGGAAAAAACTATTATTCATATGAAGAAAGATGAATTAAATTTCAACTTTCTATCTTAAGCAAAAATACACTAAAGAAAATTAAAAGATCAATTACAACTGGGAGGAGATTCTCATGATAGAAAATTGAAAAAATATTATCAGCATATACAAAAATACATTCTACGAATTAGTAAGAAGAGCACAAGCAACTCAAAAGTACCATGGGTATGGGACATGATTAAGCACTTTCCAAAGGAAAGACATAAAAGCAATGCTAAACATCATTGTGATTCATAAAAAAATTAAATCAAAATCTCAAAATTGCTCACACACAAAGTACATTCTATAATCATTAAATTACTGATTTTTATAGCATGGTATACCTTCAGCTCATCAATTTATAGAAACTCACTGTATATTAGGAATGCTGCTCTTTGCCAGTATATGTGTTATAAATAATTTTCTATGTATTATCTGTCCTTTTCCTTTCTATTGTTTCTTATATTTATATTTTGGTGGCCAATATAATTGAGTTTTCAATTAATGTAGCCAATATGTCTGTATTTTTCTCCATCTTTCAATTTTACACAATATATTATTATTATTTAGAACAAAGAAAATTAACTCAAAACCACCATGAAAATATTTTATTAAATTTTGAAACTATATTTAATAAAATCTAGCAAAAATGTTCAGGATGACAACTTTTCCCAATATTATTCAACTCTGACTTTATGTTTTGGGTTAGTGAAGACACACATATGCAGAGGAGTAGATGAAACTAAGCTACCTTCTCAATGCGTTTTTAGAAAACATCATTCGACAGATAATATAATTACTATGTGTAAAGCACTATTTTAATTGTCTCTGTGTTTTGTCATCTGGGCTTTATTGTTAAAAAATACTGTGACTCACTTTGATGGATCAGTTGGAAATTCCAAATGTACCCCAGCTATCAGCAAAACTTATTTTCTTTGAGATACAAAAAAAAAAAAATGTCCTCAAACTTTTATTGCAGCGATACTGAAAAATGCATTGCCCTCCATAGGCCTTCTGAAAATTCCCAAGAGGCATATGTTCTTATATGAATCATGTATGGTTCATAAATCCTGATTCTGCTAAATTAGTTCAATTTAGCAATCATATGCCATTACATTTGGGCTATTCTTGCTCTCCACCACATTTGCCCAGCTATAAAACTTTGCCCTTTAATTTTTATGAACACACACACACACACACACACACACACACACACACACACACAATGTTTAAGTCAATTATATACACAGGGTGCTGCAGTGAATGTTGGAAGACAAGGAAAGATGCAGAGAGTATATTATCTCAATTTAAAGTGCCATATTCTGATCATTACCTTCTATTTTCCAGCTCATTTCCTCTAATAGCCCAACTCAAACAATCCTCAAAATAAATCTGGACCTTCTTCAATCCTTAGATCCTTTCTGGTTTTCACTGTCTACGATCTGCTCCATACTCATACTTCCCTATTTACCCACCTTACATCACAAGGAAAATCATCATAGTCACCCACTCACATAAAGCTCTCAAATCCTTTCTAGTTTCATAGTACTCACTGGCTTAAATCACAATCCTGGTTAAACCTAAAATGTATTTACACAGGTGAACATAAATGAGAAAAACATGTGAATTGCTTTCATCTTAAGTTCATGATCAAAAACCTCAAGCAAGCCCATGAAGGGCTGGCAATTAGACTACATTGAATTTAGGCATTCACATTTTCCACTTTCTTAGGTTAATTATTTCATAATTTTTCCTCTTAAATCAAATGTCAGTACTTGTTTCCCATCATCACATCAAACTGATGACGTTGCTGCTCATTTCACTGAGAGAATCTCTCACCACACATCTACCTACTTTCAGTCCTTTCACTTTTTTTGAACTTTCCTTCTCATAGCTAAGGCCAACCACTTTACCTATACATTTCCCACTTAATCAGTTTGCTCCAGAAAACTTTCACTTCCTCCTGAATCATTAATATTTATGACTCTGCTGGATCATTCCTGTAAGCATATAAACACATTATTATTTTCCTACCTTAAAAATTTGCAAATCTTTCCAGTTATTACCAATATGGAGGAGCTTGAATTATGCTTAAGGTCTTACTGTTATTAATTACAAAACACAAATTCAGACAAAATAGAGCAACGAATTGTGTGTACAGAAACAGATCCACATATATATATTATCACCTGATTTATGACTGCAATTCAATGCAGAAAGCTGATCTTTCCCATAAATGGTGCTGGACAAATTGTATATTCACTATTCCTCACAACAAACAAAAACCAACTTGATCTGCCTCATAGATCAACTCTAAGAGGTAAGACAAAAAACCTTTAAATGAATATACATGAGAAAACCTTTATGTCTTTGATACAGACAAAGATTTCTTACAAAAGACATGAAAGTCAATAACAAAATAAATATGATAAATTAGCCTTCAATAAAATTAAGCAATCTGTCCATCAAAATCACCATTAAGGAAGTTAAGATAAATGCAAACTACATGCTGGGAGAAGATATAAGCAGTACCTGTATCTGAAAAAGATCTCAGATCCAAAATATATTTAAAATTCTAATGAAATTACTTTTTCAAAAAAAAATACAGTCAACCCCATTAAATAGACAAAAGAATTGAATAGTCAACTTGGCAAATATGAGTTTCAAAATGGCCAATAAAACAAAAAATGGTTCACATCATTATTCATGCAGCCATCAAAATAGCTCAGTCTGAAAAGTCTGATATTACTAAGTGTTGATGAGGATATGGAACATATGAAACACTCTTACATTGTTAGTAGAAGTATAAATTGCTACAACCACTTTGGACAGCTGTTGGAAGTACCTTCTGAGAACTATTACAAATATTTTTCCAAAAATAGTGAGTAATAATGCCCACAAATATATATGCATAAGAATGTTCATAGCAGTTTCACTAATAGTAATTTCAAACTGGAAAGAAGCTAAATGTCCATCAGCAGCACAATGGGTAAATAATTTGTGACAGAGTCATAAAATGGATGCTACACATTGTGATACTACACAATGAAAACAAGCCATTTTACAACATGTGTGAATTTACAAAATATTCCATATACCTGTTATTAATTTTTATATACCTGTCTTTTGTTTCTGCACTTCAGATGATAGTCTCCTGTCATGTTTCTCAGGCTCAGCCTCATGCCTTCCTTCCTAAGGTGTTTTTTTGAACTCTGACTTCTTCCAAATCTAACATTTAAAGCAATTCAGCTCTCTCAATTCTCATACTCATATCCAGGAACACAGTTCCTTATCCAAATGCATGGAGATTCTCAAGAGAAAAAAAAAAAAAAACCTTTCTTGAGTGATATCCACCTTCCCGAAAGAGCACTTACCTATCTGTTATGTAACCATGGGTTAATTCAGTTTCAAAATATACATATATATACCCTCCCTTCCCTGCCATCTTTGCCATCTGCTAGGCGTATCTCTGCTACGTGCATATCTTCTCAAGAGACTTGATTCCTTCATTTTTATTCATGGAAACTTTTGGAGAAAATCTCTGTAGGTTTTATGATGGAAGGTATGATCAGGGTATCACTAAATGTATATGATTTTTATATGGAATATGTAAGCGAGAAAATATGCTGGAGTCAGAATATCAGTTAGGATACTAATTTATTTTTATAGGTTTGAGGTGTAGAATATCTAGAATATCCTACAAGTAACAGGAGCAGAAAGAAATAAGTGCTGCTTAGGGACAGGTGAATTCAAATGACTGGTTTTATAGAGGAACATTTTCCTCTATATAAAGAAAGAGTTTAAAAAGAGTCAAGATGGGAGCATCAGGAAAAAGATTAAGTCACTCCTGTTATTTTGAGATCTTGTCTTCTCTAGAGATATATTTGAACTTTTTAACCTTTTAAGTCATAAGTTATAAAGATAGCATGTTAATGCCTGATGCCATATCAAAGACATCTTTTCAGGCATATCCAGAGTACATTTTCATAAAACATCAATTTAGGTTCTGTCAGTTACAACTGCTCCTGAGAGATTTCATCAGTCACATTGTGTTAAATCACATGACTGTACATGAAATGATTGATAGCATACAGATAGAACATATCCAAATATGTAAGTTTCATTAGAAAATTTTAAAATGACCCATGAGCATTTCACACAGGCCTCAAATACCAAGTATTTTAGCATGACTTTATTCTACATATAGGTTTTAACTCAGAGAGTTAAATTAAAAAAATGTAGCACATTAAAGGTCAAATTTAAAAAGGTGATTTTTTTTCTCTCAATAAAATGCAAGGCCTTATGGAATTTTCTTAGAGCCAAAGCACCAAAGTAAAGAATATTCAACCTTTTAAATTATTTTAAAATAACATTTCATTTCAAATGATTATACATGTATCATCAAGTACAGAGTGTTACCAAGTACAGAGTTACCAAAATCTATTCAGAGGAGCCAAATTCAATGGCAGTGAAGGAGAAGTCACATTGAATGGTGCTTTGGTGAGAATATTCGTATGAAACTAACTCCTTTACATAAAATCCATGAAGACTGCATCTCTAATTCCTTAACTATCTTCTCAATCTCCTGTTTTAATTATCTTTTGAGATGTCACAGGATATATTACCTGCAATAAACATACTCAAACTTACTTAAGAAAAGGGAGACTTAGTTTAAGAGTATCAAACCTGTTAAAATCACATTTAGATTTGGCAGGAATTAGAAATCCGTATAATAAGAAGTCTCTCAGTCTCCTCTTTTTTGAGGCTGTTCCATCCTCTTTTCTGCAGACCACCCACCTTCTTCTACAAGGTACAAATCTTTGGTTTTCAATAAGTTTCTCTTATGCATTGTTCGGGATTGTCATGAGGTAGGCTTTTATCTCAGAACTATATGATTTTATGAACCCAGTGCTCATCAGAGTTTGACAGATTCAAGTTTTATCCTTAAAATTCCATTTCCTAGGGAAAACAAAAATCTAATTTACGTAACTTTGTTCAAAGGTATATAGAGCTCCAAAACAAAATTTCTAAGAAATAGTTAAGGTTGTACAAAATGATAGTCATTTTTAACACCCAGTACCCACATATGTCTGATCTTGTCAGAGCTGTGGAAAGTGTAATTTTGGCCTAATTTTTCTGCACCCATAATTTGTATCCACTTTATACATACATCAGCTTAATTTATTATAAACTTTTTTTGTAACTCTTCTCTTGAGTATTTGTTAGAATAGAATTGGTTTTTAATTTGATGAGTTTTAATTTCTATCAACAAGTGTTGAGCATTCTTTTAATTAGCAAATTAATTACACACTGGACTTGTAACTATGGTTTACTATTTCCACAATCAGAGTTATACTTTGTCTAACAGCACCTCTCAAACATTCCTATGCACCTCTCAAACATTTATGCAAACATTAAACCATTCCTACGGTTTAATGGGTTATCTTACTACCATACAGATTTCAAACGAATTTGTGTCTAAGATTTTCAGCCACTAGTGTCGACAAATTCAGCTAGATAAAAAATAAACCAGAAATAAAATGTCATATGCTATATGAAATGTGAGTGGCCTATCAGCTGCCAGGTATTTGTAGTATTTGTGTTTTAAAATCTATCAATTAACCTTCCGTTTACACTTACTTTCATCATTCATTTGACAATTAATTGCACACTAATATATGAGCCTGCAATACTATTGGTTGATTCTTCAGAAGTTTTATTCTTGTCTGGGACAGTATAATGAGTTGTGAATGATCCTATTAAAAGAGATTATGGAAATATAATAAGATATCAGGCCCTGATGAGGAGTTATAAATAGCCAAACAGAGCAAATGGGAGATTTTATGATGGAATATTCGTTATTCAAATACCTACAAAACAATCAATATCTGGATGTGTGATACACAGAAAGCACTCATGAGAGAGCTAATAGCACTTTCCATGTATGTTGAGCCCTTTTCCTTTAATATTCCCTCTTCCCTTAGCCTAACAATATAAGGAACAGAAACAGCAGCTTTTGAGTGATGAAAGGAAGAAATGAGAGGAAACCCTCTACACTCCCCCCTTCCTCAGTGACTAACAACATTGTCAAGTCAATTGGTCAAAGGAGAGACAAATGGATGTGAATTATTTTAATCTAAATAATTATAGATTAAAATGCCTGCCTTTGATTCACCTCCTCTCTCTGCTCCATTTTTAATTTTTATTTTTGACTAATATAGTAATATCTCAGATGATGTTTGAATGTGTTATAACTCCATGGAGAGTTTTACTTCTCTATGACCTACTTCCTTCAAGTAGCCCCTTGTACACTCTGATCATTTTTCAAAATTCTGATATAGGAACTTTGGGCCCCTGAGTAAGAAAGAACCTTGACCTTAAGGAGACCAGTTCTGATGACCTGATCATAAACACAAGATGAGGATGGTCATTCCCAGGGTATAAAAAGAGGTCCCCAGTAGATTGGAAACACTCTTCAGGATTTCATACTGGGCTGTACTTGATTCCTCAGATGTGATAAACTATGACCAATTACTGACACTTCATCTCTTTGCCCCTCTGTCACATCAGACCTTGGTATGTTGCCAGAGCAGCCAGTAATCACATCAGACCTTTTCTTTCAAGCTCTCCTTGACATTTATGATAATCAATAAGGGAAATCTTCCAGAAGGCATGCATAGTTCATGAATCATGGGGAAGAATCTGAATATAAAAATTAGACTTTAGCTTGAAACAAATAATTACAGAGATCATAAGCCTATGATCGATATGCCATATCTAAGTTTGGCACACATTTTAAAAAAAATTTGGTAAACATTTTAAAACAGAAAATTTTGTATAAAAAATCAGATTTGAAGACTATCATGAAACTGTTTGTCCTCTTAACAGGCCTACACTCCTACTTGTCAAGAATCAAAAGGGTTTAAGCGTGCCTGTACACTTTGTATGGGCATTTGCTCTCTTGTTTGTCAGAGCCCCTACACTGACATTATAATTTTTTTTTAATAAAGTGATATACAGAAGTATTAGTCAGGGTTCTCCAGAGAAGTGGGGCCAATTTATATGTGAAGGAATTTATTATAAAAAATTGGTTCATTTGATTATGAAAGCTGAGAAATCCCCAAATCTGAAGTGGGCAAGCGGGAGACCCAGGACAGCCAGTCTGAAAGCTGGCAGGCTCAAAACTCATGAAGAGCCAAACTCAGCTTGAGTTCAAAGGCAGGAAAAGACCAATGTCCCACCTAAAGCAGTCAGGCAGGAAAAGTTCCCTCTTACTCGGCCTTTTTGTTCTATTCAAGTTTTCAACTGACTGGATGAGAGCCACTCATAATAGGGAGGGAAATCTGGCTTAGTCTATTGATTCAAAAGTTAATCTCATCAAGAGATACCCTCAACAGACACACCCAGAATAATGTTTGACCAAATATCTGGGTACCGTAAAATTAACCATCATAATAGGCCTAATCCAGAGGTGACAATTTCATAAGCCTTCAGAGATATGGCTGGTAATAAACTCATTCAAGTGTACGACAGTGACTCAGGCTAAGTCGCAATTCTTGAGGTGCTTACGTTCAACTAGGGAAGGAAGCAGTAAATAGTAAGTATAACTAATGGGTAAGTAATAAACGTTCTAAATCTATTTGGTTTTATTGTAGCCTTACATGCCACATGAAAAGTGTGGCAAGCCAGCCTCACAGCTGCTGTAGTGCTAGTCATCATGCTGCAGCCTGGGGACTGCCAGATTGCGGGACAGCCCGTCTTTGGCAACTCTGATGGGAATCTTGTAAATGTCACACTTGAGGGTTTCTGGACATAAAATGGTCATATCTGAGTCAGTACCTACCACCTATGGTCCCTTCCAGAACTTATGTCTGAGAGGATTTCCAAATCCTCCAATTAGAATATGGGCAGCAAGGACTCTGGTCAAAACTCAACCATCTACAAACAGCAACAACACTCTTTCTGCTGAGATCCTCCAGGGAAAATGGGGAAAGAAAAGTAGACACAGATCATTTTGTACCAAAAATATCACATCAGAATAAAGAATTTATATATCCAAATAAATGCATTCATCTAAGAAAATCCCTTAACAATGAGGAGACTTTATGATAATATGAACTGTTACCTTGAACATAAGACTAGATGAAGCCAATTAAAATAATTTTCCTATAAACTTATCAAACCTAAAATTTTAATATGAAAATATAATGTTTCACAGAAACAGATTATTTTTTTTATTTTCAGAGGTTTATGCAGTATATGTATGAAATGTAACAGAGTAGAAAACATTTAGTTTTAAGTATTTTATCGTCAAAATTATGTTTATGAATTGGAAAGAAGTGAAAGAATAGAAATAAATTATTTTAACTATTAAATTTCTTTTTGCCTATGAAAGATTAAGGAAATATTTGGTTTATTTCTGTCATTAGTATAACACTGAAGCATATGCCTAACACCAGATTATATGGAATTATATTGAAAGATAATGGTATCAAAACATGATATATTTTTAAACTATGACTGTTTAGTTTTTAACATTTGTCTTGGTTGTTCTGAATCAGTTTTTTGAAGATCTGAGAGCCACTGCCCAAAGTGCTTGGTTTAATTAAAATCTACTTTGTTTTTTATTGCAGTTGTTTCTAATAAATTATATCTAACTTAAATATTCACTATAAGAAGATTTTATTTTGTTTGAGCCAAGCATCATAAATCATTTCTAACCAAAATGGCATTAGGAAAAATAATTAAAATAAGAAAGACAGTAATTTTACGTAAGTATAAAGCATCAGCCATATGTAGAAACACTTACATTGTAATGTTCCAACTTGAGTAAGACCTGAGATTCAGTGTTCCTCAAATTAATGAGTTTCATAGTAAGATGAAACTTCTGCATGTTTAAAGAATGATGTGTTCCAAATGTTTCTTATTGCACTTAAGTGGCTGTGTTGAAAACCATGACTGGAAACAAATCAGATTCCTAGCTTCCTGATTTATCAGCCCAGGAGCACAGCTGTTGGCACTGGATATTCTTTTACCCCTCTGTTAACTAATGTCAGTCTGAGCATCATGGTAGAGACTTTAATATATACCTATATCCATTATTCTCTCCCGAGCACATGAGAAGATTATACTTGCTTGTTTTCACTTATATAGGATCAAATAACTAGTTCTGGCCAATGAATTGTGTGTAAAAATAGTGTGTCCTTTGGTCAAAGTGTTTTATAGCTAAAACAAGAGTCTCCAGCAGCCACAGAGGGCACATATCTCAGATGTTACAGTTTCAAGATACAAAGCTTTCCTATCCTCTACACTGTGGAGTTACCTAGTCTATACTAATACAAGTGTGTTTGCATAAATTAGCACCATTAGCAGCAACAGAAATAACACCTCTCCAATTGATTATTAAAGATGATTTGATTCTATCTACTTTTTCCATGAAAATCCAAATATTCTATGTGGATATATATTTATCTTTTATTCTCTATTTTCCATTTTATAAAACTAGATCCATAAAAATTACTGAGACAGGTGTCTTTATTCAATGTCATGAATTTATTTGTTGGTTTATTTGGAGTCTTCTGGGTTCGTTTGTTTTGTTTTGTGTTTGTTTTTATAGCATATGGGGAAGAAGGGTCCGTTGCTACTTTTTATTTAAAGAATTTTAGCTATCTGTTAGGTTGCAAATATACATTGTGTGCCAGAGCTATATCTTGTAAAATATTTTTTCAACGTTTAGCATTTTCAAAAAAGTCCCTGTGCCATACTGTGTTATATGGAAAGCTTCACCATGAACAGTATGACTATCTAGCACATCTCAATTCTGAATCCCATCTCTTTACAATATTAGCTACTGTTTGTTGAAAGTTTTCCTTGTTTTAGGGTTTTATTTCTTCCTGGACATGTACTTACAGATTCCTATATTGTTCCTTTCTCTACATGCAACTGACTCTCCAAACTTAGCCACCTGTTTATTTTTATTTTATTTTATTTTTTTAACATCTTTATTGGAGTATAATTGCTTTACAATGGTCTGTTAGTTTCTGCTGTATAACAAAGTGAATCAGCTATACATATACATATATCCCCATATCTCCTCCCTCTTGCGTCTCCCTCCCACCCTCCCTATCCCACCCCTCTAGGTGGTCACAAAGCACCGAGCTGATCTCCCTGTGCTATGTGGCTGCTTCCCACTAGCTATCTATTTTACATTTGGTAGTATATATAAGTCCATGCCACTCTCTCACTTTGTCCCAGCTTACCTTTCCCCCTCCCCAAGTCTTCAAATCCATTCTCTATATCTGCGTCTTTATTCCTGTGCTGCCCCTAGGTTCTTCAGAACCTTTTTTTTTTTTTTTTAGATTCCATATATATGTGTTAGCATACGGTATTTATTTTGCTCTTTCTGACTTACTTCACTCTGTATGACAGTCTCTAGGTCCATCACCTCACTACAAATAACTCAATTTCGTTTCTTTTTATGGCTGAGTAATATTCCATACATACCCTGAGAAAACCATAATTCAAAAAGAGTCATGTACCACAATGTTCATTGCAGCTCTATTTACAATAGCCGGGACATGGAAGCAACGTAAGTGTCTATCGACAGATGAATGGATAAAGAAGATGTGGCACATATATAGCCACCTGTTTCTGCATCTATTTTTTTTTTTCTTCTAGAGCTTTAGGCTATTATCTAATGGTAATATATTTTTTAAGATAAATAATTATTGATATTATTAAAACAATGTTTCTTATTAGAGAATAAATTTTGCCATATTATAATTTTTATAAGGAATTGTAGAAAAACCAAAAGAGCAGAAAATCTACTTGTTAAACAATAAAGCAAAGCAAATTACTTTATCTGTTTTTGTGATCCATGTGTATTTTCAATAGCTGTTTCAGCTACATAAGAAAGTTTCCATTCCTTGTCTTCCAGGACTGTATGCTTACTCAAGTCAAAAGTGACAACTGGGCTTTCCTGGTGGCCCAGTGGTCGAGAGTCCGCCCTTTGATGTGGGGGACATGGGTTCGTGTCCCGGTCCAGGAAGATCCCACATGCTGTGGTGTGTCCAAAAAAAAAAAAAAAAAAAAAAGTGACAACTGCTTGAAATATCTCTGATATCTAAGTAAACATAAAAGGAAGGACATTATGCATTCATAATGATTAAGTAATACTTCCCTGATAACATTTATTTATATTTCTCCAGGGAATCCTTAAATTTAATACTTCATCATAAAACAAAGCAGTATATTGTGAAGTAAGTTTTATGTTTGAACCAAACAATATATTTTGAAAGCTGTGTTAAAGTTGTCTATAAAGTGATGTAGTTATACAGCATAGTTTCTCTCCTGAGAAAATGAACCAAAGTAGCAATAGAAGAGGGTAAGAGAGTAGATGGTAGTTAAGGGGTTCTTGCTGGAAACAGAGAAATATAGGTTAAACTGAGTATCATATATCAAATTAAATTATTTCATTCCTCTCTCATATCTTACTTAAGGGAAGTACTTTAACTCAGAATAAGAGCGTCAGTTAAGACAACTCATGAAAAATCGTCAAAATTTTATTAAGTAAAAATGAAGTTGTAGCTAAAATCATGCCTTGATCTGAATTTATTTTCTAGCTGAAAATGATCTAGTCATGTAGTGTCAAAGCACTGTAGTGCTTTAGGAGAAAACTAAGACATTATCCAGATAAGCCCTGCGCTGAAGCACTGAAGATACTGAGATTCAGAAAATTAAAGTGAGCTACCCATACCACACAACTACTGACCAACTTTCAGCCTTTTAAAAGTTTACTACTGCTTTTGTTGTTACTTTTTTTTTTCTGTTATGTATTAGTCATCCTCAGACGTTTTTTTCTCTTGGTGCTATTATACTGTTGAGAAAATTGGTGTTTTAGTTCTAAGACAATACATAACATTAGTGCATGCAATTCTAATGCAATTTTTAATACTATTATCTTTACAACTAGGAAAGGACCTAATAGTTTTTTGGGATTTGTTTGCTTGCTTCCTACTAAGCACAGAAAATTTTTGACTCCTAGAAAATTGGTGCCTGGGCCCTGCAGCCAAAGAGCCTACTTATAGCTTTCAGGAAAGCCTCTCTGCCCCAACATTGCTTTTGCACTGCCCTTCTTGAAAACATACTCTGGAGGGAGTTGGGCAATGGAGTACATGGACATCTAGCCTTTCCTCTACACATTCAGGAAATGATTTTCCTAAAGCTTCCTCGATAGCCTACTTTACAGTGAAACTTGGATAGTCTGCATGAGCTGGGCAATAATTAAGAGCATTGTTTTCAATACTATTCCAAGTATTGTTCTGTATTTACCTATTTCATGTTTTTTTCTCTTTGGGCTTTCCTATTTTACTCAAAATAGTTTGATAATCACTAACTTCAGGTGCTTGTTTGGTCTTTACATTATATGCAAGGTTTATGGAAAAACTGGTCACATGAACAAAATCTTTGTGGTAACTAGAAATACAGTCAGCCCTCCATCTCTGTAGGTTTTACATTTGCAAATTCAACCAAATTTTGATCTGGGTTGGTTGAATCTGGGATGTGAAACCCAGGGACAGGGAAGGCTCACTGTATATTCAGTATACTGGGCCATTATAAATAAAATTCATGCAAAAGACTATACCTGGGAACATCTTGCAACATGTTATATTTTTCAAAAGATTTATCATTATCTGAACTACATTTTACCTTATTTTAAATTGCTAACCTCAAAACAATATTAACTGCGACTTCCTCTTTGATGTGACTACCACCTGACTAGTTTTCTCTGTGTAAACAACTATAAAAGTGGGTCAGTTTTAAGTTATGAAATACTTGTTTTCAGATGTGGAACAAGAAGCAGCACAGAATGGTGATCCCTAATAAGAGGGAAACAAGTGAGGCAAGTACTGGGAGTCCATCCTTCATGAGTGTATTTCTCCACATATTGTCAACATAAGATATTGACCTGTTTGGTCCTAATCCTTCTTTTCAAGTACATTTTACAACAAATAGCCTTGGAACAGTGAGACAGTATCTCCTTTCTGGGCAAAGATCGGGCAGGTGTTCTTACAAACCTCATATAAAAGTTTGGGCTTTGGGCTTCCCTGATGGCGCAGTGGTTGAGAGTCCGCCTGCCGATGCAGGGGACATGGGTTCGTGCCCCGGTCCGGGAAGATCCCACATGCCGCGGAGCGGCTGGGCCCGTGAGCCATGGCTGCTGAGCCTGCGCGTCCGGAGCCTGTGCTCCGCAACGGGAGAGGCCACAACAGTGAGAGGCCCGCATACCGCAAAAAAAAAAAAAAAAAAAAAAAAAAAAAAGTTTGGGCTTTATTAGGTGCTCAGGATTCTTCAGCTGTAACACAAACTCACACCACATGTAACATTCACCTCCACCTACCTCTGCATCACAGTGATAAAACTTGGGGGATAAGAGGAACTCACATGAACATAAAGTTCACTATACCTGCTCATACCATGAGTAATAATGTATTTGTCTCTGACCTAGGAATCTAGTATCTTCCACTGGCATCCATGAAACTATGGCAGGTTAACTGATTAGCTTGCATGTAGGGAGAATCCCAGACTCATCCAAGTTTTTGACAGTATGTCAGACCGTTGCTCCGGCTCTCTGTCAAAGTCCTGTCCAGATTGTGGTAGAAGGAAGGCAAGTCCAGAGCATGATGGTTTTATCATGAGAGAAATATATTAGAGTTTGAGGCTACTGAATCAGCTGGGATTCGTGGAATAGAGTGCTAGTAAGAGAAGATTCTTAAAAAAAGAATTCTAGAAATTCACAAATATTAAACGTAAAAATAAGCCAAGTCCATGTTCAGCTCCCAAAATTCATCCTTAACCTGTTGTCAATTTCCCTTCTATAGGCACAAATTTTATACTGCTTACATTTCCTAGGACATGCACTTACCACTTTGTCCTCTTAAAGCTAATTAGATATTTCATTCATCTGTGGGGCTTTGTACTAATATTAAAGTTTTGGTTATAGATATTAAGTATGATTGCATAATTTTATACTTTAGTCGTTGGAATAGAGGGTATCTAAGGAACACGGGGATGTTTCTTGTATCCCTGAATTCATTCTACATAGAAAATTACTCAACTCATTCATCAAAGTAAATAAAGAATGAATATTACACGGTAATGGGCAGCTTGAGATAAAAGGTAATTAAGAAGGCATCGACATTCAAATTAAATATGCAATATATAAAACCACAATAAATTATGATTTAATTAAAGTAAAGGATCAAGAATCAAGAGAAACCAGAGCATATACTAGGTTACTGGCTAAGGCACTTAAATAAATTTCTTTACACTCATGGTTTTGAAGAAGACCAACTGTAGGTGAAAACAAATTTTGTATTGAATAAAAATGATTCTACTACCATGGAAAATGGTTCAGCACTACCTTTTAAAGTTGAAATAGCACATCCTGTGACTAGCAATTCAACTCCTGGATAAACACACTATTTAAAAAAATGTACATGTGAATAGGAGATGTGTATAAAAATGTTCTTAGAATCAGCAACAATTTTAGAAGTAAAAATATACAATTTTGTTCAGTGGAAATGATTCACACCTCATCATGGATGAACACAAAATTGAACCCTAAACAAACAAACCACAGAGGAATACATAAGGAATGGCTTAATTCATACAAAATATAAGCTGTGTAAGGTTTAGGGATACAAACAAATGAAATAATACCACAAGGAAAATCAAGGGAATGATTACTATAAAATTAATTAAATATTTTTCTCCTGAGATTTGGAAGAGATTTTTCTCCTGAGACTGGAAGAGAAAATGTGGAAGACTTGAAAAGAACAGATAGTTTCTCTCATTTAAGCTGTGTTATCTGTTGAGTATATGTTGTTTTTTGTTTGGACATATTTTGATGGGCAGTAGAGTATGGTATTTGAAAGCATGATATCAGTTTTAAAGAGGTTTAGGTTAAAATACAGGTTCTACTACATATTAGCTAACTACTCTCAACTAATTAGCTAAAATCTTCCTGCCTCAGTTTTCTCACCTTGTTGTCAGATGGGGAATACTTCACAGACTTGCTGGGAAAATGAAATAATGATATATTATAGATATATTATCTGTAATATATATAAAATATTATACAGAATGATATAGATATGATATAGATATATTATAGATAATGATATAGTATAGGTATATAGATATGTTATAGATAATGATATATTATAGATATTAGAGAAACATGGTACAAAGAAATAACTTTGATGGTAAACTGATACTATGGGTATTTCTTTATTGTTAGAAACATATTGTCATAAAAATACACCATCATAGAAATTTGTCTCATAATAGTCTAAGAGAAACAATAATGACAATAACTATAAAAAATTTTGATGTATTAAAAGGTATTTCATAAATAAATAAGAATGGCAACCTCAAATTTTAATTTGAGATTAATTTGAAAAAAAGAGTTAACATATAATAAACATCTACTTGTATAAAAAAATTAATTATTATGGGATCATTTTTGGAAGAGCCAGAAGAGTATTTTATAACAAAGATTTGTATATCCACAATTTTAAGATAAATGTTTAATAATTTATTTTAAATTGATAAATAAAACATAACTGATAAAGATGTGGTTGCTTTAATATTCACCCACTCACCCTATTCATTCTGAGAGGTAACCACTACCATTAATTTGGTGAACAGTCATCCAGTGTATATATAAAGCACAGTTATATGTAACATATATACATATACATGTAGAACATATATGTGTATGTATATGTTTGCATATATATGGATATACACCAATATATGACATGGTTTGGTGATATCTGATGAAGTGTATATTAAACTAAAAATATCTTCTGCAACCTGTTTTTCACTTAGTATTATTTTTGAAAATCTATTCTCAGAGGTCCTGAGAACAGATTTCAACGCTATATAGTACACCGTGCTTTGTTTAAAGAATCCCTACTGAAAGATATTTAGTAATTTTTCTAATTAAATTATCTTATATAATTTTTTAACGTTTCTATAATTTTTTCACAAAACCAAATCACGCTAAAATGGACATCATTAAACAGATCTACTTGTAAACTTAGGTGAAGTTTTATGTAGAATAAAATTACTTTTACCTCCCAAAAGAAAATTACATTCCAGTAATAAACATGAGGGTTTTTTTTCCTTAAAAATTAGAAATGATTTCATTTAGATAGCAAGGCTTTTATGTTAGCTCCAGTGGCATCTCCCTGAATGGAAATCACAAATAATCAGTAGATTTAGCAATTCCATCAAAGGTTGAATGTTTTCTTCACTAAATTATGTCTTTCTACTAAAATATATTTTCAGGTGGCATATTATTTTTAAAATGGTCGCGGGATCCTCCCGGACTGGGGCACGAACCCGTGTCCCCTGCATCGGCAGGCGGACCCTCAACCACTGCGCCACCAGGGAAGCCCTAAATAATTTACTTTTATTTCTATCCAATTTATTTTTTACAATGGTAAAATAAAGTCCATTTTCCTGATAAAAGAAAGGTAAAAACACAGAATTTTCTTTTCTACCACTGAAACTGAAGTTATTTGTAAAAAAAAAAAAAAAAACCCCAAAACAAAACAATGTGTATAGTTTTGTGAGAAACAAATCCTACTCTTGCCTCCCTCCAATAAATATCTACAGCCGAAGGTGTGTCCGGTACTCTTAAAAAAAAAAAAAAAAAAAAAAAAAGACATACATGAGGATTTGTTACATGGATGCTGTCTTAACATATACATATAGTAGATTATGAAGAAAATAGGCCAATAAATACACATTCCATAAAGTACAGTTAAAATTCTAAGTAGTTTTTTTTTTGGTGCGGGGGGAGGGATACCTAGCCATTTGAAATGGTACATTTTGGTCTTATTTTAGCCAAACCAGAGTTGGAACAAAACTCAAAGTAAAAATCTTAGATTTTGGAAACCATCTAGGCATATGTAAATTTTCTTACCTACACTTTCTGAAGAATAGGAAGAATAGCATTTTTCATTTAAACATTTTTTTTCAATGATAAAATTAAATGAAGCTTCTAGACATGATGAAATAATTAGTACCAGATTTGTGCTGCAAACCTACCCTGCTAAAAAATGGATAAAGTAAATGAACAAGCTGTGTATACATTGGTCAACAGGAGGCACAGGACTGTTATCTCTGAGAGAAGGGTTTCCCTTCTTTCAGAGAGAGAGAACTCAAGCTGAGTGTGGGGCTCTCACTGAACTGAGGAGAGGGATCAGCACTTGGGGAGGCTAAGGAAGTTGTAGGGCACTACAAAGGAGGAAGTCACATCAGGAAAGAACTCTGCACAGGGAACACCCTGAGTCTCTACATGCTACATGAGTATCTACATGGTTGATACTCCACAAACTAGGCAAAGAGCAAGTAGTTATAAAAGAACAATTTCTAAAGCTCATCAAGACCCAGGAG
Source organism: Neophocaena asiaeorientalis asiaeorientalis (assembly GCF_003031525.2). Taxonomy (NCBI): domain Eukaryota; kingdom Metazoa; phylum Chordata; class Mammalia; order Artiodactyla; family Phocoenidae; genus Neophocaena; species Neophocaena asiaeorientalis. The sequence goes on along the minus strand of NW_020185339.1, from coordinate 20,478,290 downwards.
ACATTTGAGTTCTGATCACTCAGAGCAGAGAGAATACAAGGTTTGGTATAATATTCAAAAAATAATCAACATAATCTCTTATGTGAACAGAATAAAGGAGAAAAATCATCTGATATCAATAGACGCAGGACAAGTACCTCATCCAAAGTCAACACCCATTCATGAGAAATTTCTCAACCTGATGAAGAGCGTCTACAAAAACATACAGCTAAAATTATACTTAATGGTAAAAGATAAAATGTTTTTTCCTCTAAGATCAGAAACAAGATACTCATTCTGACCACTTGTAACCAACACTGTGCTGGAATTCCTAAAAATGGCAATACAGAAATAAGAAGATATATATGGTTATTTACATAGACTATCACAAGGAAACTCAAAGAGAGCTGCTAGAGCTAATGAATGGATTTTAGCTATAGGTCCACAAAATATCAACAAAAAATTAGAAAAAAATTTTACAAAAATACCAATTTCAATATCATCAAAATGTAAAAAAATATTTAGGAACTCAGTTAACTGAATAAATGCAAGATACGTACAATGAAAATCATAAAATATTGCTGACAGAATAAAGAAGACCTATATGTATTAAGAGCAATTCTATGTTTAAGAATTGAAAAATTCAATATTAAGATGTCAATACATTTACAGTATTATCCCTAAATTGATCTATAAATTCAATGCAATCTCAATAAAAATCCTACCAGTTTTATTTTCTTGTAGAAATGAACAAGCTGATTCTAAAATTTATATGGAAACACAAAGTACCTGGAATGGCTAAAATGATGTTAAAAAAAGGAACAATGTAGGAAAATGTTTGCCTGATTTCCAAACTTACTATAAAGGCAGTAATCAAGACAATGTATCATTGGCATAAAGATATACATACAATTCAGTGAAACAGATTAGAGAGTTCAGAAATAGACCCATGTATGCTTAATTCCTTTTTTACAAACACATCAAGGTAATTCAATGAGGGAAAAGAACAGTCTTTTTATCAGACAGGCTGGAACAATTAGCTATCCGTAAGGGAAAAAAAAAAGAATCTTTACTCTTAACAAACACACAAAAAATCTTGAAATTGCTCACAGACCTACATATTAAATATAAAATAATATGGGAAAAATTTTCACGGCCTTAGAAATAGACAGATTTCTTAGACGAGATGAAAAGAAAGGCAAATTTCAGTAAGACAAAATTGATAAACTGAACTTAAATATTAAGTAACTCTGTTCTTCAAAGACACTTTTATAAAAATGAAAAGGCAATCATCAGACAGATAAAATAGTATATCAAGGATATAAATCCTTTGTTGATATACGTATACAACTCAGTCTCAATTCAAAAACCCAAACACAAATGTGCAAAATGTTTGAAACAGTACTTCACAAAAGAAGACATACAACCAGCCAATAAGCAAATTAAGCTATGCTCAGTATAATTAGTCATTGGGAAAATGCAAATTGAAACTTCAACCAGACACAAACCCACTGAAATGACTAAATTTAAGTGATGGACAATACAAAGTTTTGACAAAGTTGTGGATGGATTAACTAAACCACCTTAGAAACTTTTGCAAGTGTTTTGTAAAAAAAAAAAAAAAAAAAAAAAAAAAAAGTCAGTGTTCTGTAAAGTTAAATATACACTTACAGTATGATCCAGCAATACCACATCTTGGCATTTAGCCAAGAGAAATGAAATCATGTACTGACAGACACACTTCTATATGAATGTTTATGGCAGCTTCATTTGTAATAGCTTCAAATTATTAGGCTATATAACAACCTAAGCACTCATGAATAGCTGACTGAATACGCATATAATGATACCTCCATGCAATAGAATACTATTAAAAAATAAAAGAAACAAACTGTTGATACATTTACCAGTCAGAATAAACCTGAAATTCTCAAACAAGCAAACTAACAAACAGTGACAGAAAACAGATTATTGTCTGAAGCTGTTTGACTGCAAAAGGGCTTATGGTAGTTTTGGGGGGTAATGAAAATATTTTACCTCTTGATAAGAATGATGGCTACTTGGGAGTACGCTTTTGTCAAAACAAATCGAACTTTATACTAAAACGTGCATTTTAAATAAATTAAAACTCAAACAGTACAGGCTACGATGGCAGAGCAGGAGGACACGGAGTTCGTGTCTCCCCACAACTAGGGCACCTACCAGATGCTGGTGGGGGACCTCGACACCTGAGGGGACAGGAGGAACCCCTGAGCAACCAGGTAGGTCGTGGGGGGGAATGAAGGGGGAGAAGTGGAGGTCAGATGGGACTGGCGCCCCTGAGGGGTGGCTGGTGGAGGGGAGGGGTTCCCATGCCCAGAAGAACCGTTCATTGGGGGTTCGGAGGATTGGGGTTGAAGGTGCCTGCTGTGTCCCTTGCCCACTTGGGCCCCAAGAAGCCTGCTGGGCTCCCAGGCCAGGTCCTCTGCTTTCCAAGTACCCTACCTACCAGCCGCGTGGGTCCTACGATAGTGGGAGGGAGAGGGGGGAAGAAGAGTACAGGTGAACGGGAAGCCTCCTGAGGTCCCAGGCATGATAATCAGCACTCTGAGGCCAGAGGCACTTCGGGGCCACTCCAGGCCTGCTGAGCCTGAGCCCCAGCCCCCATCACCCCAGGGCCTTTTCTGGCTGTGTGGATTCTAAACCTACACCCTGCCCCCACCTAAACCCGGTCGCTGCCTAAGCCCCGCCCCACACAGCGAAGGCATCTTCCAGCCTTTTTTTTTTTTTTTTTTGCTATTGTGGCTCTCTTTTACCTTCTGGTTGTTGTTTCATTTAGATTTTATGTTTTCTAACATATTTGTTAGTTTTCTAATCTTATATTATTTTTTCCTCTTCGTTATTGTTGTGCCTTTTCTGGCCACCCCACATGGCTTGCAGAATCTTGATTCAAAGGCCAGGGATGGGGCCTGACATCCTGTGGTGGGAGCACTGAGTCCGAACCACTAGACTAACAGAAAACCTCAGACCCCAGGGAATATTAATCGGAGTGAGGTCTCCCAGAGGTCCTCATCTCAGCACCAAGACCCAGCTCTACCCAACAGCCTACAAACTCCACTGCTGGAAGCCTTAGGCCAAACAACAGTAAGACAGGAATGCAGTCCCACACATCAAAAACAAAGAAATGATGCAACAAAAAAAATATGTTACACATATAGGAGCAAGGTAAAAACCTACAAGATCAAATACATGAAGAAGAAAGAGGCAACCTACCTGAAAGAGAATTCAGAGTAATGATAATAAAGATGATCCAAATTCACGGAAATAGAATGGTGGCATGGATCAAGAAAATATAAGAAATGTTTAAAAAAGACCTAGAAGAACTAAAGAACAAACAGAGATGAACAACACAATAACTGAAATGAAAAATACACTAGAAGGAATCAATAGCAGAATAACTGAGGCAGAAGAACAAATAAGTGAGGTGGAGTATAGAATGTTGGAAATAATTACCGAAGAGCAGAATAAAGGAAAAAAAAAATGAAAAGAAATGAAGACAGTCACAGAGACCTCTGGGACAACACTAAATGCACCAACATTCGAATTATAGGAGCCCCAGAAGAAGAAGAGAAAAGGAAAGGGTCTTAGAAAATATTCAAAGAGATTACAGTTGAAAAATTCCCTAACATAGGAAAGGAAATAGCCACCCAAGTCCAGGAAGTGTAGCAAGTCTAATACAGGCTAAAGCTTAGGACAAGACACATACTAATCAAACTAACAAAAACTAAAGTCAAAGAAAAAATATTTAAAGCAGCAAGGGAAAAGCAAAAAATAACATACAAGGGAATCCCCATAAGATTACAAGCTGATTTATCAGCAGAAACTCTGCAGGCTAGAAGGGAGTGGAAGGATATACGTAAAGTGATGAAAGAGAAAAACCTACAACCAGCATTACTCTACCCAACAAGGACCTTATTCAGATTCGACAGAGAAATCAAAAGCATTAAGGAGAAGCAAAATCTAAGAAAATTCAGCACCACCAAACCAGCTTTACAACAAATGCTAAAGGAACTCCTCTAGGCAGGACACACAAGAGAAGAAAAAGACACACAAAAACAAACCTAAAATAATTTTAAAAATGGTAATATGAACATACATATCAATAATTACCTTAAATGTAAATGGATTAAATGCCCCAACTAAAAGACAGAGAGTGGCTGAATGGATACAAAAACAAGTCCTGTATATATGCTGTCTACAAGAAACCTACTTCAGACCTCGGGACACATACGGACTAAAAGTGAGGTGAGGGAAAAAGATATTCCATGCAAATGGAAATCAAAAGAAAGCCAGAGTAGGAATACTCATGTCAGATAAAATAGACTTTAAAATAAAGACAGTTACAAGACATAAGAAAGGACACTACATAATGATCAAGGGATCAATCCAAGAAGAAGATATAACAATTATAAATGTTTATGCACCCAACAGAGGAGCACCTCAATACATAAGGCAAATGCTAACAGCCTTAAGAGGGGAAATTGACAGTAACACAATAATAGTGGGGCACTTTAACACCCCACTTACACCAATGGACAGATCATCCAAACAGAAAACAAATAAGGAAACACAAGCTTTAAATGACAAAATAGAACAGACAGATGTAATTGATATTTATAGGACATTCCACCCCAAAGCAGCAGAATACACTTTCTTCTCAAGTGCACATGGGATAGTCTCCAGAACAGATCACATCTTGGGTCACAAATCAAGCCTTGGAAAATTTAAGAAAATTGAAATTGTATCAAGTATCTTTTCTGACCACAACACTATGAGATTAGGAATCAATTACAGGAAAATAAAACTGTAAAATCACAAATACATGGAGGCTAAATAGTGTGCTACTAAATAATCAAGAGATCACAGAAGAACTCAAAGGAGAAATAAAAAATTACATAGGAACAAATCAAAACGAAAACATGACGACCCAAAACCTATTGGACACAGCAAAAGCAGTTCTAAGAGGGAAGTTTATAGCAATTCAATCTCACCTCAAGAAACAAGAAAAATCTCAAATAAACAATCTAAACTTACACCTAAAGAAACTAGAGAAGGAAGAACAAAGAAAACCCAAAGTCAGTAGAAGGAAAGAAATCATAAAGATCAAAGCAGAAATCAATGAAATAGAAATGAAAGCAACAGTAAATATCATTAAAACTAAAAGTTGGTTCTTTGAGGAGGTAAACTAAATTGATAAACCTTTAGCCAGACTCATCAAGAAAAAAAGGGAGAGGATACAAATCAACAAGATTAGAAATGAAAAAGGAGAAATTACAACTGATACTGCAGAAATACAAAGGATCATGAGAGATTACTACAAGCAACTCTATGCCAGTAAAATGGACAACCTTGAAGAAATGGACACATTCTTGGAAAGGTACAATTTTCCAAGGTTGAACCAGGAAGAATTAGAAAATATAACAGACCTATCACAAGGAAATTGAAACTGCAACTAAAAATCTTCCAACAAAAGTCCAGGACCAGATGGCTCCACAGGAAATTTCTATCAAACATTTAGAGATGGGCTAACACCTATCCGTCTCAAACTCTTCCAAAATATAGCAGAGGGAGGAACACCCCCAAACTCATACTATGAGGCCACCATCACCCTGATACCAAAACCAAAGGTGTCACGAAGAAAGAAAACTACAGGCCAATATCACTGATGAATGTAGATGCAAAAATCCTCAACAAAATGCTAGCAAACAGAATCCAACACCACATTAAAAGGATCATACACCATGATCAAGTGGGGTTTGTCCCAGGAATACAAGGATTCTTCAATATACGCAAATCAATCAATGTGATACACCACTTTAACAAATTAAGGAATAAAAACCATATGATCATCTCAATAGATGCAGAAAAAGCTTTTGAAAAAATTCAACATCCATTTATGATAAAAACTATCCAGAAAATGGGCACAGAGGGAAGCTACCTCAACATTATAAAGGCCATATATGACAAACCCAGAGCAAATATCATTCTCAATGGTGAAAAACCAAAAGCATTATCACTAAGATCAGGAACAAGACAAGGATGTCCACTATCACCACTATTATTCAACATAGTTTTGGAAGTCCTAGCCACAGCAATCAGAAGAGAAAAAGAAATAAAAAGAATAAAAATTGGAAAAGAAGAGGTAAAACTGTCACTGTTTGCAGATGACATGATACTATACATAGAAAATCCTAAAGATGCCACCAGAAAACTACTATAGCTAATCAATGAATTTGGTAAAGTAGCAGGATACAAAATTAATGCACAGAAACCTCTTCCATTCCTATAAACTAACAACGAAAGATCGGAAAGAGAAATTAAGGAAACAATCCCATTTACCACCACAATAAAAAGAATAAAATAACTAGGAATAAACCTACCTAAGGAGGCGAAAGACCTGTACTCAGAAAACTATAAAACACTGATGAAAGAAATCAAAGATGACACAAAAAGTTGGAGAAATATACCATGTTCCTACATTAGAAGAATCAATATTGTGAAAATGACTACACGACCCAAAGCAATCTACAGATTTCATGCAACCCCTGTCAAATTACCAATGGCATTCTTCACTGAATTAGAACAAAAAATTTTACAATTTATATGGAAACACAAAAGACCCCAAATAGCCAAAGCAATCTTGAGAAAGAAAAACGGAGCTGGAGGAATCAGGCCCCGCAACTTCAAACCATACTACAAAGGTACAGTAATCAAGACAGTATTGTACTGGCACAAAAACAGAAATATAGATCAATGGTAGAGGATAGAAAGCCCAGAGATAAACCCATGCACATACGGTCAACTAATTTATGACAAAGGAGGCAAGAACATACAATGGAGAAAAGACAGTCTCTTCAATAAATGGTGCTGGGAAAACTGGAAAGCTACATGTAAAAGAATGAAATCAGAACACTCCCTAACACCATACACAAAAATAAACTCTAAATGGATTAAAGACCTAAATGTAAGATAGGACACTATAAAACTCTTAGAGAAAAACATAGGAAAAACACTCTTTGACATAAACCACAGCAAGATCTTTTTTGACTCATCTCCTAGAGTAATGAAAATAAAAACAAAAATAAACAAATGGGATCTAATTAAACTTAAAATCTTTTGCACAGCAAAGGAAACCAAAAACAAGACAAAAAGACAGCCCTCAGAATGGGAGAAAATATTTGCAAAGGAAGCAACAGACAAAGGATTAATCTCCAAAATATACAAACAGCTCATGGAACTCAATATCAAAAAAACAAACAACCCAATCCAAAAATGGGCAGAAGACCTAAATAGACATCTCTCCAAGGAGGACATACAGATATCCAAGGGTCACATGAAAGGATGCTCAATACCATTAATTATTAGAGAAATGCAAATCAAAACTACAATGAGATATCACCTCACACCAGTCAGAATGGCTATCATCAAAATATCTACAAAGAATAAATGCTGGAGAGGGTGTGGAGAAAAGGGAACCCTCTTTCACTGTTGGTGGGAATGCAAATTGATACAACCAGTGTGGAGAACAGTATGGAGGTTCCTTAAAAAACTAAAAATAGAACTACCATATGACACAGCAATCCCACTACTGGGAATACACCCTGTGAAAACCATAATTCAAAAGGACACATGTACCCCAATGTTCACTGCAGCACTATTTACAATAGCCAGGACATGGAAACAACCTAAATGTCCAACAACAGATGAATGGATAAAGAAGATGTGGGGGCTTCCCTGGTGGCACAGTGGTTGAGAGTCCGCCTGCCGATGCAGGGGACACAGGTTCGTGCCCTGGTCTGGGAAGATCCCACATGCCGTGGAGCGGCTGGGCCCGTGAACCATGGCCACTGAGCCTGCGCGCCTGGAGCCTGTGCTCTGCAACGAGAGAGGCCACAACAGTGAGGGGCCCGTGTACCGCAGGAAAAAAAAAAAGATGTGGTACATATATACAATGGAATATTACTCAGCCATAAAAAGGAATGAAACTGGGTCATTTGTAAAGATGTGGATGGACGTAGAGTCTGTCATACAGAGTGAAGTAAGCCAGAAAGAGAAAAACAAATATTGTATATTAATGCATATATGTGGAATCTAGAAAAATGGTACAGATGAACCTATCTGCAGGGCAGGAATAGAGACACAGATGTAGAGAATGTACATGTGGACACAGTGGGGGATGGAGACGGTGGGACAAATTGAGAGATTAGGACTGACATATATACATTACTATGCATAAAACAGATAGCTAGTGGGAACATGCTATAAAGCACAGGAAGATCAGCTCAGTGCTCTGTGATGACCTAGATGGGTGGGATGGAGGGTGGGGTGGGAGGGAGGTCCAAGATGGAGGAGATATATGTGTGTGTGTATATATATATATATATGACTCACTTCATTCTACAGCAGAAACTAACACATTGTAAAGCAATTATACTCCAATAACAAAAGTAAAACGTGATAAATTATAACTCAAGTTTATTTAAAAAGTTTAAAAGAAATTCAACTCCCCTAGAAATTTTCAATTGCTTAACTTTTTAAACCATAATTTTATTCTCATGGAGTATACATTAAAACTGGAATGGGATAATGGTTTTCATCACAAACACTTACTACTGGAGTTTAGCATAAATGGTACAAATGATATATAAGAAATCATAAACTTTACACACTTGCCAAAAGCAGCTTATATTGCATTTGGTTACATAAGCTTTATTCATGATTTTGCCTCCTGTTTGTTTATAAGCTGTAGTTTGTTTGTTTTTTTTTTAAAGAATAAAAAGCCACAGAAAAATATTGGGTACTGTAAATGTAAAGGAAAAAAAAAGTTAACCTAGTGGTATAAGCATTAGTTTCCACAAGAGTCACTGAGCACCGAGGTGGACAAAATGAGGGTGACAGACCTGATCTAGTCTAGTCTCTACAAGGATTGTTACATCTTAGCAAATTATACAATAAGCCTGCTTATGTGGATGGGGGAAATGATATTTCAAAAAATAAACATAAATAACAAGCACTGGGGATAAAGATGTGAAACGAATTTTGTTTCCATTTAGTATAAATTATTATACAAAAATTAAATTATTAGCTATTTATGTGGATGTATATTTTAAATATAAAATATTTTTATAAAGGAATCAAATGGCTGTTTCCAAGCCTCATTAACTAAATGAATTTATTTTAATCTTTACCTGAAAACAAAAGTTACATTTCAAAATTTAAGTCTGACTTGATGAAACTGTGGATTTGCATATACTTTGTTATTTAATGCCTCTTTTAGTTCATTCTTGCATTTAAATTATGAGTGATGACATGGGCAACAAATAAAATTATAAAGAATCAAACCAAAATAATTATGAATAATGAATTGATATAGAATCCAAATAAATGTAGTTTTTTTTTTAACCTTCAGTTTATTTTCCTTTTGTTTTTCACTAAATGTGAGATAGCCAGTTTTCTATGATATTCTGAAACCAGCTTTCAGAGCAAATAGGGCACTGCAAAATGTGAAAACAGACATACACATTAGAATGGTAATTACAAGCTTGTTAAAACAGTGCAATAAGGTTCCAATTTGGTCTACAGCTTTTGCTCTATAAAATGGCACTTAAATCATCTTAGAAAAATTGATTTATGTGCTACTGTATTTAACATTATACCAATGAATTTTGAGAACAATAATATTTGAGTTAACCAAGCAAACTGCTCTGCCACAAAGTCCCCTAGGACTTTTCTTAAAATACAAAAGCATAATATCTATTGATCTATTTATCTATCCATGCTTTCTTTTGTTATTTAAATTTGGGAAGTACTATACAGTGGAACTGCCAGTGAACATTTTCTAAAAATTTTATGTTATTAAGAAGCAACATGAAACTAACAGTACCATCTTACTTTTGAAAGTCAAAATATTAGGTATTAATATGAAATACTTAAATAATAAAACAATTCAACCGTAGGTTTACACTGAAAGGACTATAATCATAAACACTAGCTTTTTCGTTCTTCTACTGACTTGCTATATACCATATTTTTATCATATTATCCTGGAATCTATCATACTCTAGTTTGTAGAAAGAGTTATATTACAAAACTTAAAACATTAAACTATTTTATGGAAATCTATGTATTAATTAGTTAAAATTAACATGTATATTAATAAAATATTTAATAAAATATATAAATGTTGGATGTTTTTCTCAATGTGGAATTGATATGGTGATGTGGAGAAATAAAAGAATACGTGCATTTTAAACATTACAAAGAATATTCTAATGGAATAAGACCAACCAATTTGAAAAGTTCCTAAAGTGTATATATTCATATTATAATTTAAAATTTTCTAAGCCTATCGTAATGACCGACCATCCTGGACAAAGTGTAGGTTTTACCAATAGAAACACACTAATAGCAGTAAAAACACTGAGATTTTTTTTCCCCATTGTATCTAATTCAATCCATTATTTGCAAAGCAGCTTGACATTATTAGCTTTAGTTCCCAGGGAATACTAATTTTTGTCTTTCCTTGTTACATAGGCTTACTTTTTGTATGGAATAATGTGAGGCTATAGAACAACTATGTTGTTTTTTCAGAATTTTATGAGTATTTACAAATATTATGCATTGTAGAGATCACATATTAATGCACAATTTGGTCCTTGCTACCCCTGCACCTAAATTCTTATGTGATGTAAATGCACTGATAATGCCGTTTCCAAAATTATTTCTACATCTCAGGGTCTACTGTTATTAGTCTACTAGAAGACTTCTAGTTTCTGGGAAGAAATTCACAGCTGGAAAAAAAATACGATGAAGAAATGAATCAAACACAGTCTAGTGTGATACAATTAAATTCTTTAGCACTTACATTTAACTGGACATATTACTTTGGCACCATGTAGGAAGGAAGCAACAGCTTATCTCTCAGATTTAAACCCACTACCCATATTATCCCATTTTCTTTCATTTTTCTAACTCAGCTATGGTCTGAATGTTTGTGTCCCTCCAAAATTCATATGTTGAAATCCTAACCCCCAAAGGTGATGGTATTAGTAGGTGGGTCCTTTGGGATGTGCATAAATCATGAGGATGGAACCCTCATGAATGGGATTAGTGTCTATAAAAGAGCCTCCAGAGAGATCCTCTAGTCCCTCCCCTCCGTGAGGAACAGTGAGAAGATGCTGGTTATGAACCAGGAAGAGGGTCTTCACTAGAATGCAACCATGCTGGGTCAATGACTTTGGATTTCCCAGCATCCAGAACTGTAAGAAAAAAATTTCTGTTGCTTATAAGTTACCCATATAAGTCTGTGGTATTTGTTGTAGGAACACAGACTGAGACATCATATTAAATACTAAACAGGTTTATGTTCTAGTTTCGACATTTAAAACATTGAATTGACTATATCTATCCCATTTGTACATTATATATCATGTTAAGTTCTGAAAATTATTTGAAATCAGCAAAATAAAGAAAATAAAAAATATTATAAAATATATTTTGCTGAGGAATTGAATTTTGAGTTTTAGTGATTATTAACAGATCCTTGAATTGACCATTCGGAAACAAAGTTAGATTGATTTTTAGGCTTCCTTTCATTACCTCAATGTAGTTGTATACTTTGGGCATATTAATAGTGAAAATAGCTGTCATTGCTCAAAATTTACTCAAAATCCTCTATAGAAGAAACAAAAAATCTTTACTGCTGGTGATTCTTAATTTGAAATGTGTGAATTTAGGAGGACTAATACATTTGGATAATATAATGTCCTGATATAAGTGTTGTCTAAGGAATGGGTTTTATATATATATATATATATATATATTTAACAGCCTTATTGAGGTATAATTGATATACAAAAATCTACACATAATTAATTATACAATTTAATGAGTTTGGACCCATGCATACACCTGTAAAACCATCACTACAATCAAGGTAATAAACATATCTGTCACCACCAAAATGTTTTGTTGTTGTTATTTCTGTTTTTGTAGAAGAGCATTTAACATGAGACCTACCTTGTTAAAAATTTTAAGTGCACCACAGCATTATTAATTACAGGCACTATACTGTAAGAAGATCTCTAGAACTTATTCATGTTGTATAACTAAAATTTTATAAGCGTTGAACAATGACTCCACATTTCCCCCTTTCCTCAGCCTCTGGAAACCACCATTCTGCTCTCTGCTTATATGAGATTGACTATTTTAGATTTCACATATAAGTGAGATTGGAGAATATGTATCATTAAAGAATGAATCATATACCATAAGAATATTTCTCTCTAGAGTTAATCCAAAATAATAAAAAGTGTACAATAAACCTACTGTTTGCATCACAATTTATATGAATTTTAATGTAAGTATTGAATGATAAAAGATTATGTATGCTCACTATCTATGAAGTAGTCTCTCCAGGATAAAAATACATGATGAATGAGATTGACATTGTTCTCAGGTCATGAATTATTTGTTTAATGGCATTAGACATATATAGTTAAATATCTAAATCCATGTGTGGCACATAGTTGAGACTTCATTTATTGAATGTTTTAATGTGTCATTGCCAGAGTACATGATAGTATTGTGAGTTTTAAAACACTGACAAAAGCTAACAATATAGGAAAGGTAAATACCATTATCTGGAATAACAGCAGTTCAGCAGTAAGCAACACAAACAGTTCAAGACAACAGACATTTAGGGTCTTGGGTAGTCAGAGTCCATGTGTTTGAAGGAAAGTATAGCGAGAAGGGACATTTACCAATATGAGATTCCTTAGGCACAGTTGTCAGAACACTGAGGCATTTGATGTGGATGATGTTCATAAGTAAGATAGAATCTCTGTGTATCAAGAAGAATTCTAAAGCTTTACATGCATAATACTATTCAATCTCATCAGCCTCTGAAGTGGGCACTTTTATTACCCCTATTGTACAGATTAGGTAATTAGGCTTGGATACATTCAGCAACTTATTCCAGTCATACAGCTAGAGGTGCACCTAGAATTTAAAAGCAGGCGATTTTAATCTAGAAATTAAAATCTTGACCATTTTGTAACTACCTCCTCATAAACGCAGGATTTGGGCATGCCAACTTTGGGAAACAATTTAGCCAGAAGAATCGGTCGAGACAAGGATGATGGGAGTTTTAGCCCTAAGTTTTTAAAGCTGTCAAATGGCACTCAAATAGGAGCACAGACAGATAGGAACAGTACAGTGACGGAGAATCTATATACATTATCAGATAAGGAGTCTATTAGTTAAATAATACAACTTTCGGGAAATTTATTCATAGGCAAAATAACCCAGATATTGAGATAGTTAGGTTCTTCAAATAAAAGCATTATTTGAAAACACCTGGATAAGATGAAAAATGCAGAGGCAGAAAATAGAAAGCAATTCCTGCAATGTGATGATTTTTTAAATTTCTTTTATCACTTGGCAGTATTAAGCATTATGAAAAATTCTAAGAGCACTAAAACAATCTCTTTCTATAATATGTAACCCATAAGCTAGCCTGGAAAAGACATGTATTAATCGTTTAAAAAATTATATATTGGACAGAATTTATTTTAAGGTCAAGAACATGGTTCACCAAGCGTTTGAGAAGGTAAGATGTCAGCAAAACTCTGATAGCACCAGCTCATTTTCAGAACTTCCCCAATGTTGCTCCTGTTCCCAGATGTCTATTTATTTTTTGCTTCCTGTGATCAGATCTATACCACAATGTGTTTTGGAGTACAGAAATGCTTGTATGTGTTTCAGTATTTCAAATTATAAGAACAGTAACTCTCATGTGATGTTGACACTAAACATTAAATTATTGTTTAAATATCAATTGCCTAAGACATGACGGTCATGATGACAATGGGAAAAAAGTAACAAAACAATAACTATTTCATTATTCAGAATGACTGCAAGACATATGCCTACCTATAAAAGATAACGACACTTCTTTTTTTGAGAAAAAAAAATGTTGTTAAGTTTCTACTTTATCTATTCCTTCATTCAAAAAAATATTATTGGGCATGTACTAAAGTGCAAGTAATTTGCTCAGGCTAAGGATAAAATTTTAAAAACTCATTCCCTACCTCCAACTTTGAAGAACTCAAATCTTAAAAAGCGACAGACATTTTAAAAAGCTAATAAAAGCAACACGATTTAAAAAAGTAAATCATGTATTTACTGTAGAACATAGAAGAAAAATTACTTAAGAGTACTTGAGAATTCAGAGATGACTTAGCAGAAAAGGCAGCTACTGAGTTTCTTGATGAATTAATCAAAATTTTGCCACATGGTCAAGGATAGGATAATATTACAGGATATAAGATTTGTTAAGAACAAATGAGAAATCCTAGCATAATTATGAACTATAAGTTGTGTAGGACTCGAACTGTAAAATGTAAGAAGGGGAGTTACAGAAAGTGAATCAGACATGTAAACAGGGGCCAAGTGATACAAGGGTTTCTAAATAGCATGCTTGAGGAAATTCAACAGGAGGGGAAATTACCACTTCCCCTCCAGCCATCCCCCCATCGGGTTTTAGGCTGACTCCAGAATAAAAGCCTGTTTCATCGCAGAACAGCCACCAAACAGAGGCAGCCCTGTGTTGATGGCACCCGACAACAGAGCTCGTACTGTGAGAAGGCATGCTTCTAAACAGTAAGATGTATGAATACCAGAGTGTAGTTATTAAGCCCAACAGCCTACAACCTCAATGAGGTTTCTGAGAAGTTGAACCATGAAGTAAAAAAGTAAAGTATTCATACTAAATGACATGATCTCTAGGATCTCTTGCAGGAGACTGTTTGAAAAAGAAGACTGATTGAATTAATTTACTTGACCAAAAATAGTAATCCTATTTAACGCTATAAAATCCTATTTTACCTTATAAAAAAAGGCAGTATTTTTAAGCAAATTAATTTTTGTAATTACCTGAATACATTTTTTAAGAAAACTACCAGCAAACTTTTACAACTAATTCTTTTCAATGAAACTTTTCCCATACCTATAATTTAATCCAATGAACAAAAATACTCCTATTTTCATGTTTAATTATTCATGCATATGAATACGGAAAATACATTTTGATATTTTAATAATAAAATCAAATGTATGCCGTGTGCAAAGCAGATTGGGTTGAACCCTTTTATTATATCCAGATGTTTTGTTACCAACTTGGGGGTATTCCTTTTTGAAGTACAGAGTGATAAAATTTTATAGTTAATTGTTGAACATTCCATTAAATCATAAAATAATAACTCAAGTCATCAAAGAATATATTCTGATAATCTAAATTATGTTTTAACAGTCTCATTAATATAGTGTTAGATAACAAACATGATTGGGCCCTAGTAAGATATGAGATATAATTGGCTCATTTCCATAATTGGAGTTATCCTATTTAACTTTTCTCTTTTAAAAACATAATTGTTTCATTTTCACAGAAAAAGCCTTTTGAATTAGATATGAGAAATAGAATTATGGTGAAACTTAAGTATTGGTCTCCATTTATTCCTGAGATTAAACCCAATGGGTCTCCTCCTTAATTTTAATTACAGATCCAAGCATGTAACACACAATTTGCCTGCGGCATTCCTAGACCATCAACTCTGTCGACCTTTGGGATTTTAGTATTTAAGGGGAAAAAAAAAAAAGGTATTTCTCCTCACATGCCTCACATTATATTAAATTAATAAAATCAGGTTATAACTTTCTAAAAATGTGATATTTTGAATTTAATTTCTAAAATGCAATATTGGTTCTGCTAGCTCTGGTAATTTAAGGATTTATGAGTGTGCCTTTCTGATTGCTGGAGTTGAGACAAAAATGCCTGGCCAGATGCAACGTCACTGGATATTTTAGTGATGCTGTCTGAAATGAAATGTTGAGTAAATTCACCAAGAAGAGTAGTAAGGGATCCAGGAAATGGCTTACAGAGAGTGCTTCATCTATAAACATTCAAAAAGACCTGTAGGAGGTGACTAAAGATGTATGAGAAATCAAGTTAAAAAGTGTAACTCAGGAACCCCAGCAACAGATTTTGGCTAAGGAGTATGTGATGTACTATATACCAAAGTGGTAAGCTTGGGATCAAAAATCGTATGTGCCCTTCTTACTTTCTAAGTGAAGACATCATATGTTTTCTTAAATACTACCTTTGGGAGCCAAGTGCAAATATTAGCTTTCCCCTTCTTAACACTATTCTAATATGCCTCACCATTTGAAGCAATAAATGCTTCAAAGCTTGACAAATAGTAATACTAATACAAGTAAATATTGAGCTCTTACTATGCTCCAGAAACAGCTTTATTCACTTTACTTATCAAGTTTAATCTTAAAAATGTAAGCCTAAGTGATGGTTAATGACTCACTTATGGAGACCTAATCTTGACGAGGCTAGGTCCTCCTAGTTAGTTTTCTCACTCCTTCTATGTCATTATATTCACAACACTTTGTTTTTATCACTGGTTTTATTTTCTTTACCCCTATAAATTTAAGTATAGTGTGGGTAGGTGCAGTGTCTATTCCAGTCATTATGTATTCCCAGCTCATAACACAACAGATATTTGAAAGTATTTATTGGGTTATGTAATAAAGGATAGTTTGAGTTAGCAGTCAGAAAATTGGTACACTCTTCTTCGAGAACTCCAAGTTAAAGAAAATAGATGGTATAAATGAATCCTGTGGTGACTTTAAAATGTGTGCAATATGGGTAATTTTAAAGAATGAACACAGGAAATTATTGTAAAATGCCTCAATTTCAGTAAAATATCTGAACAATAAATATTCAGTGACTTTCTAATTCCCTTCTTTGGCCAGATGTTTGAAAAGAAATACATGGGTATATCCAAATGAATTGACACCCTGAACATTTCCTCCAGTAGACTTCCACAGGGATTATTTCTGCCTGCAAGTGAAACCAGTATGTCTTAAAAACCTAAAGCTAAAATGTGCTCTGATCCTGTCTCCAGTGGTGGCTTAGATCCCTGAAGTCTGTTATGCCAATCAACCTGTATGAACATGGGTTTCAGCTCTGGAGTGTGCCATATTGAATACTTTATCAGCTCACTGGGCTTTGTGTAAACCTTTATTATCTCTACCTTGTCCTGCTTCTCTTTCTGCTCTTCATCCTTGATCGGTTACATTCGCTGCAGCAGCAGGGGAACAAAGCACTTGCTTTAATGGGTCTTTTCCATCTCTGGTTTCTGTTTTCTGCTTTCATTATTTCCAGCTGTTTCCTAATATTTTTCCTGTGTGTATGAAGAGACCAAACCCTGAGAGGTATACGAAATAATTCAAGGGATATTCCTCTGAATTTAAAAAGCCAGATGTTCAAGAAAACCCTTCTGCAGGGAAGTACGTTAAATAGTCTTTCATGTGTATAGGTTTATATTTATAGCCTTAAATAACAGTAAATGTAACTTGGTCCACTGCTCAACAAAGTAATTCTTCCACTATTATAGGAATATGCAAATTATAACTTCAACTTTATTATTATATAATTGTCATTATACACTGTATCATATATAATTTTTATAATATATTGTAATCAATTTATTTCAGTTGTTTGAAGAGATACTATATACCTATTAATGGTGATCTGAAGAAATTAGCTCATGGGTAAGACCTATTGAGGGTAAAACAAAGTGAAATCAAAATTTTAAATTCTCCACATTTAACTGGGATATACTAACAAATTACATTTTATTAAAAACAAATGATTTAATTTAAAGCCATGTTAACTTGTAGGCAATAAGCTAACAACCCATTTCATGATTAAAACTCTACTTCTGAATAATTAAAAGGGATATTGTTTTTTTATAACTACAGTTAATCAGATTATTTGCATTTCAAAATGGTATGAAATTAATATCATTGTTTATGAGGTCCTGAGTTAATTTTTCTTTGTTTTTAAGACGGCTTTCTCTCCCAATTTCTTAATGGACTGATGGATTTCTAAATGAGTCAGTCTCAGCACTTTATCTTTAGTAGTCCTACAATCATCAAAATGTTTGCACGTATCAATACAATTTTGAAATATGTGTAATATTAATATGTGTCATATATCATGCATTTTATGTACTCACTATTGTAAGCAGTTCCCTCATGTTAACATTTTTTTTACTTCATAATAACCCTACAGAGTATGCACAACCCTTATTACCATTTTATAGATGAGAAAAATGAGATACAGAGAGGTTACATAATTTGAGGTCACTCAACTAGTAAGAACACAGCAAAGATTCAAATCAAGGATTGCAGTTCACAGAAAAGTGCACTTAATCAGTATTCTACAATACAGCTCTACATAAGTGACATGAATCAGATACATAAGAGTTTCTAAAGTGTATTTTGGTTGTCTCAAAATGGATTAAGCCTCAAGGGAGTCTTCTTTTTTAAATGTTTGCATGTTTTCACAAGCTAAACACTAATCCATAACAAATGTTTCTTTCAACTGAAAAACATTCATTTGTACACCTTTAAATAAAACTATTTCTAAACCTGTAGGAAATTGTGCAATACTTGTTTTTAGAGTCAATACATTGTTGCTTGTAGGAAATTGTTCAATTCTTGCCCTTAGAGTCAATATTTTTTCCTAAATATAAACTAACATGGAGTAAATATTTAAAAGATTCTTCACAGTCTTAGGTAAAATCATTTCTTAATATTTACCACACTGTACACTATCTGAATGATGACAGGTATATCAATAATAGGAGTAAGGATAAAAATAATTCTCAAATAGGGATATATCATTTCTGTTTTATACTGCTGAATAACATATCAAAAACTAGTGGCATTAAATAACAGAAATTCTTTATTTCCCAGGTGTTGGCGTGTTGACCAGGTTCATTTGTTGACTAATGGGGTGTCAGGATGGCCAAAAAGTTAAACTTGGCTTTACTCATAAGGTTGGCAGTTGGGAGATCAGCTAGGATCATTCATCAGTGGCCTTAGTACTCCTGCACAAGTGCCTCTCCACATGACTTCTTGGACTTCCTCACATCATAATGGTTTAGTTCCAAGAAGGAGTATTCCAAATATACAAACACCAACATGTGAGCTTTTATCCGGCCTTCGCATTCATCAAGCTTGCCCATGTTTCTTGGCCAACACTGGTTACATGGTCAAACCCAGAGCAATGTGGCTGAAGACTACAAATGGACATAAATATAGGGGGTATGGTTCACTGAGTGCCATCAAAGTAACAACTATCATTCAATAAAAAAATGTAATATAAGCCCCATCTAATCTGCCACCCCTGCTTTAACCAATGACAAGTTCAACTGAAAATCTAGCCCCTACCATCTTTGTAGACTTAGAGCTAGCATTATACAGACAGCCTCAGCATGAGAATCCTGCGGGGTATTATTTTTCTCATTGAATCCCCTGAACACTGTATTTTAGGGGTGAATATGGACTGTCCTAATTTCCCTTGGAATCTAACTAAATCTCCCATCCTTTGTTTGAAGTGACTAGGATTTTGCCATTACTCTTTCTTCTGACATTTTATTGGATTATTTTAAAATGTATTTCCTCTCTTGGATTCAAGCCTCATTCTGAAAACTAAGTCTACTTACTTAGCTGCTGACCTCTGAAGAAAAATATCACAAGTAAAGGATATCTCTTTAAGTAGAAAGCTGGCAAAAATTCCTAAGTTATATCATAAGTTTATGTGCTTACTCAACTCTGGAGGATCTCATTGTCTAATGAGGGATCTGACGAGTCACCATAATTTTTTTAAACACATACTAATATTTATGTGTTTCCTAGATGCTATGCCTTGCCAAACCGGCTGCACTTTCAGTGTTCATCTAAGCACAATCTTAGTAAGTCTCCAGAAACCTACATTTCTCTGGTTATTTATTTTATTGCTGTACCACATCTCTTACCTATACCCCCTCCTTGCTTTGATCAGTTTTGACAAATTTATGTGTTCATTTAAACATATTCCAAACAAGATTGAGGACATTCCCATAAACCAAAATTTCTTATATCCCTTACCAGTTAATCTTCACCTATCACTTTCCCAAACATCTAACTTTCCCAAATCATCTAACTGATTTCTATCACTACAAACTAGATTCAGGGGTGTGCTGGTTTAAAACTGTCTCAAAAAACAAAACAAAAGACAAAACCGAAATGTAAAAAACCAACCAACCAACAAATAAACAAAAACCCTATTTTCTAATGTTTGTCAATTTTGATAGTGTAAATACTCCTACTATGGCAGCATGGCTGATTTTAAACTATCAAGGTGACATCACTGAATGTAGATTTAGAAAGAAACATGATTTAGCACACTATTATACACTACTGTAGTATGTCCATCTTTCAAATTCAATGTAAATGAGTAAGCCCAACATAGATAAGAACTGATGAATTTTAAATGTTCATTATATATTACTTAATTGTAAATTTATATAATTTAATTTTTAGTAGTTGCTGTTTTCAACTGGCTCCTGAAATCCTGAAAATTTTACAGCAGGTTACTGTGAGCTGATATGAGCCAGCTCTACACAACAGTAACCAGATTTGGCTGTTCTGTGAAACAAATGCCATATAAATGGAACTCTTTTGTATGTCCTCTTTTGTATCGGATTTCTTTTGCATAAATAATGTGTTTGAGATTCATGCATGTTATTGCATGCATCAGTAGCTTACTGTCTTTTATTGCTGAATGATATTCCATCATATGAATAGAAAACAGTTTGTTTAACCATTTACCTCTTAAAGGACATTTGTATTGTTTCCAGGCTTGGTTCTTATTAATAAAGCTATGAACATTTGCATAGAGTTTTGTGTAAATTTATACTTTTATTTTTCTTGAGTAAATCCTAGCCATGGAAATGTTGGGTCACTGGATGTTGAGCTTTATGAGACACTGCCAAAATATCTTCCAAGTAGTTCTACCATTTTACCTTCCCACCAGCAATGTATGAGTTTTTAAGTCAAATCATATTCTTGCCAACACTTGGTATTGCCAACCTTTGTATTCTATCCATTTTAGTGGGTAAGAAGTGGTATTTCATTGTGGTATTAATTGGATTTTGCTAACAAATAATTTCTTTGAATATCTTTCCATGTAGTCATTAGTCATTTTTATATTTTCCATAACAAAGTGACTTTTCAGTATCTTTTCCCCATTACATTTCTTTTGTCAGGTTTATATGCTGTGTTTTCCCCATTTCGCCAGCCAGTAATTGCTCAGTAATTCTATGGGACAAAGGAATGTCATGCGG
Organism: Neophocaena asiaeorientalis asiaeorientalis; assembly: GCF_003031525.2. NCBI lineage: Eukaryota > Metazoa > Chordata > Mammalia > Artiodactyla > Phocoenidae > Neophocaena > Neophocaena asiaeorientalis. Next base: position 20,457,027 of record NW_020185339.1, on the reverse strand, counting down.
CTGCTAGGACAGATAGAGAACAAATTAGACTCACTGCCCTCTGGAGGTTCTTTCAAAAACAAGGTCTACACTCAATTATTTGAACTGAATTGGGAACCCAAAGGCTTACTAGCCAGACAGGAGCACACTTTAAAGATACTGTAGAGCTGTCACCCTCTCTGATGTGGGCCCTGCTTGGAAGACCCTTTCAACTGTAAATAACATTTTCTTTCCATTGGCATCACCTGCGCTCTGGGACTGTACTTGTGGGGAAGTCAGATCTTAACTTGCCTCCATCCAGAAAACACAATGACTTTCTTTCTTAGAAGTAGTCATAAGAGTTCTTCAACTGTTTAGGAAGACAATACCAGTAGATCACGTAGCCCTCAAACTACAGAAATCTCACCAAAATGAGGCTACACTTGGTTAATGAAGGGACCTTTCCAAAGGGAAAACTAAGATAACTAACTTGTTTATAACCACTCTGCAGGCAATTGTCCATACTCCAATTAGAAAAGTCTCCAATTAGGAAAAGTGGTACAAAATTTGTTCCTAAAGTGATCACATTGGACCTGAAAAGATTCAACTCACTGTCCAGTGTTGTTATAGATGATAGAATTGGCCTAGATTGCTTCCTTGCAGGCAAAGGCAGAGTTTTTGCAATCACTAATGTATCCTGTTGTATCTTGGGCTTTAATGCATGGGCCAGTGAAAAAGGTAATATAGAAAATTAAGGAGAACACCACTTGGAATTCTAAGGTAGACACTGATGACTTATGGAAATTGCTCTGCTGGTTGTGTCCTAGACTCTGTGTGTCCAGGTTGAAGTCAATACTGCATATTAGTCTCATCCTGCTGCTCTTAATCACCAGGAAATTCACCAGAAGCCAAGGTGCTATAGAAACAAGGGTGGATAAAGTTGAGGAAAACAATTCTCCAAGGGTCTCTTGTACTTCTATATGTCTTGTGGGTAGAGGCATTGCCCCTTGTCCTAGGATATCTTTACAGGGTTATCTGTATTGCAAACAGCCTTGGAAGATAGAGATAATATCTACTTATGAAGCAAAGATATGTATTTTTCCTATTCAGTATAATAAAAAAAAAATTCCGTCTGAACCAAAGTACCCAACTTAATGCCCTGAGTGCCCTAAACTTAGGGATCCTCTCCTACAATGCACTGCATGTACAGTTGTCAACTGGCTCTCCTCATGTTGCTCTGTAGGAATTGGGGCTCAGGGAACCAATGCAAAAATGCTAATATTCTGGCTACTGTTCTGGTTGTGAGTAATAAACTGTCCTTCATCTCTGACCCATGAAACTGTGCCTGGTTAACTTGTGAGCTTGTAAGAACCGTAAAGTCTCAGACCTTTACAGTACCTGACAGTGTCTATGTCCAGTAAAATCCAGGTAAGAGAATGGTCATAGCTGTATTGGTGAAGACCAAATTCTGGAAACAAAATAACTATTAAAAGGAGAATAGGTTAAAAAAATTGTTGTAGTATTAATATATCTATACAATGTATACTATAGAGCTATAACTACATGGCTAAAAAAATTAAGGAACCGATAAACCCAATAACATGGATGAATCCCAAATACAGTATGTTGTGTGACAGAAGTCAGACACAAAAGAGCACATACAATGTGATTCCATTTACATAGCATACAAGAATCTATCAATATCAAAACTGTGAAGGTCATCAGAAACAAGGAAAATCTGAGAAAATATCACAGCCAAAAGAGCCTAAGGAAACATGACAACTAAATGTAACATGACATACTAGATGAGATCCTGGAACAGATAAAGGACGTAAGGTAAAAACTAAGGACATCTCAATAAACTATGGACTTTAGTTAATAATAATGTATCAATATTGAATCGATTGTGACAAATATACCACACTAAGTAATTACTGGGGAAACTGTGTATGGATATGAGTATGGGAACTCTCTGTACTATCCTCACAACTTTTCTGCAAATATAAAGCTATTCTAAATAAAAGATTTATTTAGATTAAAAAACAGCTAAGCATCCTCAGAGAAAGGGAGGGAGAGAGAGAGACAGTGTGACAGCATGAGCTGACTTCTGAGGCACATGAATACAATCGGTTTTAAATTTTTTTTCAATTTTCCATACTTATTGCAATTATATTGTTTTATCGCTCATATTTTTCTATTAGTCATTAATCAGATTTTCAAGGCCCCTTAGGAACACAATCAGTATCTAATTTGTATGTAGTGATAAGTCATCCATGGGTCATTTTCCCTCAGCAACTCTTCATTACTGGTGTTTAGACACTATTTCATACTGTGTTTATAGACAATGTTTACTATAAAAAAAAAGAAACCAACTGGCTTCATTATAGACACCAGGATTGTGTTGTATCAAGTACCAGAGTTCTCCATACATTTTATAGAATTATCGTTTTAAGTGATTCATACCTCTTCCGAAGAATTCAAATAAAAATTACTTGATATTAATGTCTCATAGTCAAAATATTATTTCAGCAAACAGGAAAATTAGGTCATGGCCATAATACCTTATAAATTAGGAACATTTTTTATAAATCTTTCAAATTATTGTTGCTTATTTTGAAAACAAACTCTCACATAAGTCTGGCTCCAAATTATCAAATTTGCAGAATGGGAGATACCAGCCAGTTGTCATTTAATTAACAATTTTGTCAAATATGGACATTACTAAAGAGTTTATTATCTATTCCACTGGCTTATAAGAAATGGATATTTCAATTAATTAAATGGAGAAGTGGAGAAACAACAGTGACCTTGATAGGACATAATGCCAAGTCTAACACAATTTGAGATCACAGGCAAAATGGGACGATTCATTCTATACTGCCAAAATGTTAACAGTTAATTCTTTAAGTAAAATATTTATAGGAATATCATAGACAAGAAACCTATGTGTCAAATTTGATTATAAGTTCAAGTAACATCATGATCATTCCATGTCTCTAGTTGTTTAAAATTAAAATGTGAAGATTCAGTATTAATACAAACATTGCTGAGAATTTTTAATAATCTAAAAATAAATTTAGTAGTAGCAATTCTGATTGGTTCATTAGTTATTCAATTTTCTATCACTACCTATGTCAAATGAAAATCAGGACATAAATGGATTAAAATGTTAATAACTTTTTAGGATGCATTTTTAACCCAATGTCTCATTAATCCTTTTGGTAATTTTGTAAGTCAGGAATGAAAGTATATACCCTAATATATCTTTTCTTTAAAAGAACTCACCAGAACAGAGCTAAATTATCTTCTTTATTTAATAAAAACATGTATAAACATTCTTAAATGTCCAAAAAGGTATGAATACATAACTGGAAATAAAGTTTTAATCTGATTTCCACTGAAGGAAAGATACAGCTGCATTTGGCTTGCCTAGTCTTATGCAAGTTAACCATTTAATAAAAAACATAATCATATCAAAAATTTTTGTTTTTATATTTCCAAACAAATATTTGTAATATATTTTGCTGAAAAGAGATCACTAAATCAGTATGTAGCTTGTATGTCCTTTCTAAATATTAGATGTTGCAACAGAATTTTCTAAAGGAAGACAATGAAAAGAGAAAGAGATATTTGATTGCTATGAGTTTTCCAGATTACTAGGAATTAAATTTTTTCTTTATCTGTTATTGTATATCATTTTACCTTAAATTTCATTATAGGAATAAAAGTAGGTATCCAACAAAATATAATGAAGTCTGTAGGTAGAAATTACACTGCAGTAATCATTCCAGAAATGCTAGTAGACACACCACTGAAATTTTTTATTAATCTTATGAGACCCATAAAGGGCAGCCTTTGTTTAACAGAAACTTTTGATATTTATTACCTTGCTTCTAAAAGTTTTTTCCTTCTTCAACTTATGAGGTCATAAGTGCATCACTTTCCTTGAGTATTGTGTTATCACTGATATTCTAACTTGTTCTTAGTTTCTCTGCTCTAAATGCACAGGGTTCTAATACAATGTCCTTGAATATTGAACAGAATGTTTGTGTCTATATAGCTAGTGTTTCTAATAATGGCAGAAATGCTTCTGTTCAATGGGAAATAAGCTATAGTTTTAAAGTTTAAAATGAAAAACTGAAGTATATGTATGTATGACCCCTCAGTACTTATGTGTTCTTGTATGTGAGAGTAAATTCATGTATATAATTGTGTGGTGGGGAAACACATAAATATATCATCTACACTAGACTCTACTGGCTACTGAAATAATCAATCTGATTGTTTTTCTGGTTACAGGATACCTGTTTGTTTTACTTTCCGAGAATATTTCTCCTTTTGGAAGAAAAGAGGCCTTTCAAATAGTTATTGCATAAACTATATATATTATATTTCTTAAACATAACTTTATGGCTTTATTACCTTAAATTTTTTTTAAAAGTTGAAAGTTAGAACTGGATGACTTGGCCTTTTCTCTTGTCTCATTCCAGTTAAAAACTTACATATCTATTAATGGCCAGTAAACCTCTGAACAATCCCTTTTGAAGTTTGACCTTCTTCTAGAAAATCTGCTTCACCTGACAACCATAGCTGTTCTTTCTGTCATAATGCTGCTTTTTTAGGGCACAGTGGAAATCACTTCACTTCTGGTCTCATGTCATGTTATGAGACTGGTACTTGCCACATTTGAACTGAATGTTTGGTGTGTTTTAGGAACATTCACCATGTTTCCAAGAGAAATACTGGCATGAAAAGCTATTTACTACTTTGATGAAAATGGGTTGAAGGAGTAGGGACTGAAACCAAGTACCCTAAAACCAAGTTCCTCTGATGAGTTTATGATTAACCTCTCTCTCCCAAACATTATTCCTTTTCTTGTCCAATACCTGGTTCTCCTCAAGATTGAGGAATGTCAAAGCAAAGGGGGTATTGAAACTGGGTATGACCCTGTAGGGCCCTTGCGGGTACAAGTCCTTCCTGTGTCCCCCATTTGCTTGTAGGAAATGGGTTCATTCAGCCTCCCTGACCTTCCCTGAGTTCCAAAGGGCAGATTCAAACAACTGCTAAACAGGGAAGGGAGGGAATTTAGAAACAAGGAAGAAACAGTGGAGAAACAATAGTGCAGCCTTGGGGCAGGATCCTGGCTCCTCTTCAAGGGATATATATAACAATATCTTTCAGTTCTTCTGCAGCAACTAAGGCCTGCCCCCACCTAAGTGGAGGATGGTAACTTCAGGCTACACACAAGATCCTGGATTTCTGCCCTGTTACCTCAGCACCAACCAATCAGAAGAAAGCCAAGTACCCTGCAGCCCTCACTCCAAATTTTACCTATAAAAATTTTCTCCCTGAAAACCCTTGGGAGTTTGGGGTTTTTTGAACACAAGCCACCCATTCTCCTTGCTTGGCCCTGCAATAAACCTTTTTCTGCTCCAAACTCTGACTTTACAGTTTGTTTGGCCTCATTGTATACATCAGGCATACAAACTTACCTTCAGTAACAGTAAGAGCTTGGGAAGGAAACCAAAGCCAAAATAGTATAGACTAAATAAAGTTCATTTTTCTGCACATCCAAAGAAAAAAAGAAAATATGTTGAGGTCTCCTGACACAGATTTGCATTCCAGCAGATTGCTTCAATGTGAAATTAATTTAGATCAATTTATTTGGCAGAGTGTGACATGTGACACTGTAAGATTTCATTTATAAGAGCTGAGATTCAAATATTGCTTTTATTTTAAGCAACCAAAAATGTTTTATAATCTCTGAGATTTTCAGTATTATTTGATATTTTGAAATATTGTTATGTAGAAGAAAGAAATGTAGTTAGAGATAAGTCAATTGATTGCTCGAATCATTTAAAAGTCCAGTTACTAATTCACCAAAATTTTACTGAGCAGCTGTATGTGCTAGGCAATTTTCTAAGTGTGGGACTAGAATTGTGAATTAACTTGTCAAAAATCCCGACCTTAAATGGATTTTAGATTCTAAACAAAAAATAAATAAATAAATGAACAAAATAATTACTGTAATTTCATTATTCCCAGAGTTCTCTGTTTGTTGACTTTCCTCTGCAAAATTTAATTATACTTTTAAGGTTTCAAAATAATTAACCAACATACTCAAGTAAATAAGTTCCACAGCAAAGTTTAATGGTGAAAAGCAAGGAAGGCACAGTAGAATTAATGAAATCATAGAGATCCAGACATTTAATCCAGTGCCATCAAAATAATATTCTTGCATTTAGACAGTTTATAGATTTATTTCAATAAGGGTTTTATTCAATCTATAGAAATACCTCTGATAAAAAATGTGTAGACTTCTCTGTTAACTCCAGTAATATGATTTTTGCTTCACCTATAAGATTTTATGTCATGAGCATTTCATATCTTTGCTTATATATTTCAATTACTGATTTCAAAATCAATATTTCAAGGTGTCATAAAGACAAGTATTCTATGAGATCCAAGTTGCCTTTAAATTGGACAAATTTAGTATAGCTTCAGAATGTTTTTTTAATACATGGCTTGTAGAATCTTCTTTGGTGATTCAAATGAGAACTCTTCCAATTTGGCTCAGTTTAGTGGCTATTAGACTGAAATTGAGGAAACCTGATGTAAGATAAGACTTGAGGTAAGACATTTACATTATCCTGGCCATGGCTTTTCCTCTGTTAATAAGGCCAGTGATATATAAAGTCCTTTCCCAAATCAAATTCCTCAAACTACTCTGTAAAACAACTATAAATGTGCGCATTCTGTATTGGAGCATCTTGAAATCCCTAAAATGAACACCTCAGGCTAAATTTTAAAAGTGGCTTTCTTTAAAAGATGTATACAAGCAGAAATTGAGAAATCTGTAAGGAAGATTTGCTGGAGTATAGTGATTACAAAAGAAACTAAAAAGAGAAGCTAGCAGAAATACCAATGAATTATTCTTCAACTGTGGTATTAATGAACACTATACATAATGCTGAAATCTCATAAAGAGGTCATCACATTTTGCAGATGTATTTACCAATAAAAGTCTTACCTTAACTCTGAGCTAAGTCTGTGATTCCTACTTTGAATCTTATAAGAATACTTTCAAACATCCACCTTCTTACACTCACTGGAAAGCAAGCCTGGTTATTGCAGTAACATTTGTAACTAAGATGTATTCAAGAAAGGTGATTTTGTGTTTATAATTTAAGGTAACTATTATAAAGTTGTCTTCTTCAGTATTTTATTTGTTGACAAGATCTGGTAATGATGTAGAATTCGAACCAGATCTATGAGGAATAGATGAAAACCCTGAATTACTAAGTTCCGTGATAAAAAGATTTGGAGAACAAGATGGTATTTAGTACAAGATAATTCTATAAAAGCATGGTATTTTTAATGAAATAATATTATTTGTTTATGGTCAGAAAAAAATGTGAAATTTTTTGCATTCAGCCCTGAAATGCCATTAGTTGGTCTATGCCTCACTGTGAACCCAATATTTCCATAGAACTCAGTGAACTCATTTATAGCATATCCACCATCATCCCTGGCCTATGAATATCAGCCTCTGCTTTTTAAAGATGTAGTTTCTTCCTTTACCAATACATTTCTCACTGTTTAGCTGAAGCATATGACTGTGGACCCTCTTATAACAAAGTCTGAAAGTGTGTACACAGACTACATTTAACAATTCCACTAAAACAATCTTATCTAAGTCTCTAAATTCCATCCTGTACATTTGCCAAAGTATTCTGGCTGCTTGACTTAATTTTGTCTACCATAGATCCAGATTTCTATCCATCAACCAAATGAAACAAGTGCAAATTCTTCCAGCTACTCCTGCTGGCACATTGAATCCAGTGTATTTCATAGACATACCATGCTGATAAACTCACTTTTCTTTTAAAACTGTACATTTCCATATTTGGTTAAACATCCCCAGCATTTATATCCCAATGTATTCTCATGATTTTAATTTCTATATACTTTGTGAAAATACATTTTGTATTTTCAAGTGTATACTATTTGTTAAAGGTTTAACATTGTTATTATTCCTCCCACTTCTCCTAGGTAGCACAATTACAACTTTCCTTTAATTAGATGGAGATAAAGGATGGCTAGTTTTAGGTATAAGGAGAATTGTCCCTTTCTTTGAAAATATCAGCCTCTTCAAACTTTGAAGGGAAAGTCATATCAAATAAAGAAAGTAAGGCTGCCCAGCTGCCAAGTAAGATTCAGTAAAGTTTGAGGGTTCAGACTTAAATTATCAAAATATTTCCATTCTATTTTTTGCTCTTTTTTGCCAATCGATGTGATCTTATCAGTGACCTGAAGAGTATGGATTTAAGCGTCTTTGAAAGTCAACAATGCACAAGATTGAAACATGAGTTTGATTTTAGTTTGCCAAAGAACTGTGACTTCCAGGAAAAAAAGTATAGCATAGTAATATAAAGTGTCCGATTGTCAGTATACGACTTGAGACAAGACTCTGGAAATTTGGACTTGTATTTCCATTTGTTTAAGCTCTCTACAGTTTTAGAAGAGGGAAAAAACAAAGGCCTCTATGCAAATTCATATGGATTCTCCACGGACCCCAAATATCCGAAACAATCTTGGAAAAGAACAAAACTGGAAGATTCACAGTTTGTGACTTCAAACACTACAAAGATACAGTAATCAAAACAGTTAGGTACTGGCATAAATACAGACATATAGACCAATGGAATACAATAGATATATCAGAAATAATCCCTTGTATACATGGTTGAAGTATTTTGTTTGTTTGTTTGTTTTTTTCTTTTTTTTTTTTTGCAGTACGCGGGCCTCGCAATGCTGTGGCCTCTCCCGTCATGGAGCACAGGCTCCAGACGCACAGGCTCAGCGGCCATGGCTCACGGGCCTAGACGGCCCACAGCATGTGGGGTCCTCCCGGACCAGGGCACGATCCCGTGTCCCCTGCATCGGCAGGTGGACTCCCAACCACTGCGCCGCCAGGGAAGCCCGGTTGAAGTATTTTTTATAAGGATACCAAAACCATTCAATGGGGGAAAGGACAGTCTTTTAAACAAATGATGCTGGAAAAACTGTCTATCCACGTGCAAAAGAATGAATTTGGACCCTTAACTAATTCCATTATAAAAATTAACTCAAAATGGATTAAACACTTTAATGTAAGACTAAAACAATAAAAAACCTAGGAAAAACATAGAACAAATGCAGTGACAGTGGATTTCGCAATGATTACTTGGATAGGATATCAAAGACAAAGGCAACAAAAAATACAGACAAACTGGACTTCATGAAAAATTTTCAAATTTAGTACATCAAAAGACACTATATTGCAAATTATATGTTTGATAAGGGATTAATATCCAGAGTATATAGATAACTCCTAAAACTCAATAACAACAACAAAGAAAACTGCATTGAAAAATGGACAATGGACTTGAGCTGACATTTCTTCATATAAGATATACGAATGGTCAACAAGCATATGAAAAGATGTTCAACATTACTAACCATTAGGGAAATGTAAATCAAAACTACAGTGAGATACCACCTCAACCCTTGCTATCAAAAAGGAATGTGTATTCTGCTGCTTTCAGATGAAACGCTCTACATGTATCAATTAAGTCCATGTGATCCAGCAGCTCCACTCCTGGGTATATATCCAACCCCCCCCCCAAAAACCAAAAAACACTAATTCAAAAAATATATGCACCCCAATGTTCGTAGCAGCATTATTTATAATTGCCAAGATATGGAAGTGTCCATCAACAGATAAATGGATAAAGAAGATGTGGTGTATATATACAATGGAATACTACTCAGCCATAAAAAAGATGAAATTCTGCCATTTGCAGCAACATGGATGGACTTGAAGGGCATTATGATAAGTGAAATAAGTCAGAGAAAGACCAATACTGTATGATATCACTTATATGTGGAATCTAAAAAATACAACAAACTAGTGAATATAACAAAAAAGAAGCAGACTCACAGATAATAGAGAATAAACTAGTGGTTACCACTGGGAAGGGGGAGGGGCATCATAGATGTGGGGGAGTGAGAGGTACAAATTACTGGGCATAAAATAGGCTCAAGGATGTACTGTACAACATGGGGGATAGAGTCAATATTTTGTAATAACTGAAAGTGGAAAGTAATCTTTACAAATTGTATTAAAAAACTGAAAACTAAGAGAGGAAATAAAATAGAATCATATAAAATATTTAAAACCAGAGAAAGGGAAGATAACAAACAAAAGCAAAAAATACAAACCAGTTACAAACAACATGGTAGATATTAATCTAAACACATCAATAATCACTCTAAAGGTGAACGGTTTAAATACACCAATTAAAATACAGAGATTATCAGAGTGAATTTGGAAAAAAAAAAAAAGACCCAACTCTACTGTCTATAAGAAATCCACTTTAAATATTTAAAAAATCCAGATAGATTAAAAGTAAAGGGATGGATAAAGACATACCATGCTAACACTAATGTAGCTGGGTTAGCTACATTACTTTCAGATAAAGCCAAGTTCAGAATATGGAAGAGTATCAGGGAAAAAGACAGACATTAAATAATAATAAAATAGTAATATCCTCCAGGACGGCATAATCTTAAATGTGTGTGCACATAACAAAAGAAAGTAAAACTGTATGAAGCAAAAACTAACAGAACAGCAAGGAGAAATATTCACTATTATAGCTGGACAGACTTCAGCACTCCTCTCTCTGTAATTTATAGGGTTAAGCAGTCAGAAAATCAGTAAGGATATTGTTGACTTGAACAGCACCATCAATTAGCTTGATCTAATTGACATTTATAGGATGCTTCATCCAAACCACCAGGATACATATTTTTCTGAAGTACAGATGGAACAGTCACTAAGATAAACCACTTTCTGGGCCACAAAACAAACTCTAATTCAAAAGAAAATAAATCACACAAAGTATGTTTTCAGATCACAGTGGAATTAAACTAAAAATCAATAATATGCTATCTAGATAATTCCTAATTATTTGGAAATTAAATAACACAACTGTAAATATCACGTAGATGAAAGTAGAAATCTCAAGAATTTTAGAAATAGTTTGAATTAAATAAAAATGAAGATACTAGTTATTAATATTTTTTGGATACAGTGAAAGCAGTATCCAGAGGGAACTTTATAGCATTAAATGCATATATTAGAAAATAAGAAAGATCTATAATCAATAACTTAAATTTCTACCTTAAAGAAGAGCAATTTAAGGCTAAAGTAATCGAAGAAAAGATAAAATAAAAGCAGAAAGCAAAGAAAATGAAAACAGGATAGGGAAATTCCATAAAACTAAGAGGCAGTTCTTTGAAAAGCAATCAATACAACTGCTACACATTTAAGGCTGACTAACAAAAAAAGTAAGGAGATACAAATTACTAGTATCAGAAATGAAAGAAGGACCGTCACTATTGATTTCATGGACATTAAATGACTGTAAAAAGAATACTATGAACACCTTTATTCCCACAAATTTCTTAATTTAGATGAAACAGACCAATTCCTTTAAAGATACTGACTACCAAAACTCACACAAGGAGAAATCGACAATCTTAATAAGCCTGTATCTATTAAAATTCAATCAATAATAAATAATCTTTTAATAAAGAAAGCACCAGGCCTGGAAGAGTTCACTGGTGAATTCTACCAAATATTTAAGGAAGAAATCATACCAATTCTCTACAATTTCTTCCAGAAAATAGAAGTAGAGGGAACACTTTCTAACTCATTTTATACAGGAAAAACCGGAGGCTGCCAGGGCCAGGCGAGGGTTGAACGGGTCAAGCACAGAATTTTTTTAGGCTAGTGAAACTATCCTCTGTGACACCTGTTGACCTAAAACAAACAGACTGCCAGATATTTCTCCAGCAAAGATGGATTTTTTTCAGGATTAGCAGAGAATTGCAATCTGCAACAATGGAAAGTTCAGTTCCTCACATGGCAAGGGAAGGAGAACGCTTTTATAAAGGAAGGAAAAGAAAGTTGGGAGGGCTACAGTAAAAAACGTGTCCATGCCTTTTCATTGGCTGCATCCTTACCAAGACCAGGAGTCTTTCTTCTTCCATTTGGGTTCTGCTATCGTTGCAGGGCAAGACAGCTCCTCCTTCTGGTCTCCCTACTCTATTTAACTGAGGTTTCTGTTTACTAATTATTTACACACTAATGGTGGTTACATGACATGCCGCTACTTAGTTAAATCCACAGAATTTTACAGCACAAAGAGTAACCCTTACTGTATGCAAATATTTAAAAAAATCATTTAGGCAGTAAAAGGATGCCAGTATGGTATGTAGAAAGTGACAAAACAATCTATTACACAAATGTATATAACAACTTCACTGAAAAATGTGGGGTAAAAGATGTTAACCTAAGTAGCTTTTGAATTCAGTGGAGTCTGTAAGACTAAAGACAAAAGAAACCATACATAATCACTGTACTCTAGATGGTAAATTTCTTTCCATGGCAGCATGCGTTAACAATTCTGGCATCTGTATACTTGTAAATTGGAATTGAACAAAATGGAGGATGGTTGGAACAAGGTTTCTCACTATTGGAGCATGGATTTGCATACAAGGAAGGGAAGGAGGCTATAATGATGCATATGGCAATGGATTAAAGTTAAAGACATCATTATGAACTCATATTTAGCTTAACAGAGATACAGATTGTTACATATAGACATATATATGTACACACACACACACGCACACACACACACACACGCACACGCACCTGCAGGTTTAGTATGCACATGTTTCCTTGTTCTGTCAGCTGAGAGATCCTGGATCTTCTCTGCAAATACCATTCCAGTAAAAGAAATCAGGGCACCTTTAGTCGCTGATTTTAGCCCCGGGTAGGAAATACACAAGATGAGCCTGGATCACATTTAGTGCCAGAAAACAAGGAAACACTAAAAGAAAAATCAAGACAAAAACAAAAAGCATAATGACAGGTGTATGTCAAAGGGACATAGGAGCCAAATGAAAGACCTCCCAATGGTCAAAGTGGGAACAATCTAAGTGAAAACATAAACAATATTGATTAAAACCCAAAGTACAAAATACATTTTCTTGAGGTCATGCGGATATAAATGAATGATTGAATAAACAGATGAGTGTGGGAAAATAGACAAATCTCTCATGAAAAAAATATTCAAATAAATTATGTAGATCCTGGGCCCTCAGTGAGGTGGGACATAGCCCACCCTTCCTCATTAAGTTCACGCTTCCTTCCATAGTGACTTCCTTCCAAAAACTATACCTTGACTATAAAGAAACCTAACAAATATCACCTAAAGAAACCAAGTAAGGTGATCAAGTTTCATATCAATAGGGATAAGTCATGTTGATAGTATATTCCCTTGTTATGTGATGAAAATGGCATTTTGCCTCTGTGGTCTTCCTTCCAGAAACCCATAACTCTAGTCACACCATGATAAAAATATTAGACAAATCCTAATAGAGAGGGTATTCTACAAAATACCTGACCAGCATTCCTCAAAACTGTTAACGTCATTGAAAACAAGGAAAATCTGAGAAACTGTCACAGTCAAGAGGAGCCCAAGGATACATGATGTCTAAATGTAACGTGGAAATCTGGATGGGATCCCAGAACAGAAAAAAAAGATAGTAGGTACAAACTAAGGAAATCTAAATAAAATATGGCATCCATTTTGTCTTAATCTTGAATTCCAGTGATTCCTGTAAATTATTCCACTGAATTTTGAGTCCAGTTTAATAACCTATTAGACAAACAAAGAAACTTTGTTCCCCAAGGGTAAGATAGAAAAGTCTGGAATTTATTAATACAGTCACAAAAGGAAACTCAACTCACATTTACAGATTTTAAAGTATCCAAAATGTTGTCAAAAACCTAAAAATATTTGTGGGGTCCTCGGAACAGCTTAATTGCTACTTAATGCTACAGGGAAAATAT
>NW_020185339.1:20303416-20443022 GCF_003031525.2 Neophocaena asiaeorientalis asiaeorientalis | reverse complement strand
TTAAAATTTTTTTTTTTTTTTTTTTTTGCGGTATGCGGGCCTCTCACTGTTGTGGCCTCTCCCGTTGCAGAGCAGAGGCTCCGGATGCGCAGGCTCAGCGGCCATGGCTATGGCTCACGGGCCTAGCCGCTCCTCGGCATGTGGGATCTTCCCGGACCGGGGCACGAACCCATGTCTCCTGCATCAGCAGGCGGACTCTCAACCACTGCGCCACCAGGGAAGCCCTAAAAGTCACTTTTATTCTCTCTCAGATTATTGTATATGCTATCCTGCTGATCGAAACTGTTGACAATGCCATGTGTCAAGTATCATAAAATGAACATAACAAATAATAAATCATCCATAGCAAGTCAAGAAACAGGCTCCATTGTGGAGGATATTTATTTTTTTAATGTCTCAGGGTCACCTGGTAGGTATAAAGATGTCTTTAAATGCCTTCCTTGGACATACAAAAGTACACTGTGGTGATACAGTGATGATCTGATGGATGAAACTGAGCTGACTAAACCTTATCTCAATACATCCATTCTTTTCTGGATGAAATGGATTTACTAGTGCACAGAATTTCATCCATGAGAAACTTTCTACTACTGGCCTGAAGGATGGGGAACAGATAACTTCAGTACATCACACTTTTTTTGATTACTGAATATTCATAAATAAGCTTTTTAGAGGAAAAAAAATCAGAAAAGATTTTTTTTAAGTATGGGAACATAGATTTTGTCCACTTATATTCTTGTATATACTTGCATTCATCTATACTTTAACCATTTCAATAATTCAATAATTATATATTGTTTATTACAATAATTCAGGAAAACATCAATTTACACTGTACAAGTGATACACTGTATCATCCTGTCCCTGATTTATTCTTTATGCTCTTTAAGTCAATTTCTCAATAAGGAAAAGTGCCATCATGCAGCAAAACTAACATAGACAAAACTTTATACAAATTAGGATGTTAAACAGTGTCCAACTCTAGTCTCTGCTTCTGTGAGCCAGGTCTAGAAGGGTGAATCAAGGGCTAATGTGGGGGATTATAGTACAGGCTCTAGGATCAGACTGCTTAATTTGAGTTCTTGCTCCACCACTTGCCAGACTGCTGATTTAGGGCAAAATATGCTTCAGTCTTCTCATCTATAAAATGGGGGGAAAATAGCAGCAACTATCATGCGGCTGGTACCCAGCCAATAAACGAGTATATTCTCACCAGTCATTTACAGCTACTGTCCGTTCTGAGTGGGCTGTATGTACCTCAATTCTGATGCACTAATCTGATGCCATATCCATTGTAAATACTTTGAGAGTCACTTATGTCTACATCATAGAATGTTTGTGGTTACTAAATGAGTTAATTACATGAAAGAACTGATTCAGTGTCTGACAATGAGTTTTCAAAATATATATAATGTTCTACTATAAATCTCAAGAAATTGAGTTTCTGCTGGGTATTAACTTGGAGGAAAGACTCCTTGGCTCCTATGACATCAAGGTGCTTAAGCCAAAATATTTTGGGTACCACATTTTGAATAGAATGCACTTGAGAGATGTCTTTGGCTTAAAGAACTGATAGTAATCATTAAGGGGTCCAGAGGAAAGGAAAGCAAAAAATCTGCTTAGAGCTATTCTATTATGTGTAGCTATTGGGGGCGGGGGGAGAGAGAGGGAAGGAGGGAGAGAGGGAGACTAAAGAATTTTGTTGTCTATGGAGAATTACCAAAGCAAGAAAAGATAAAAGTACTCAGCTTGAAGACCCTGAAGGTGGCAGCTAAACGTATTTAGCTAAGGGTTTCTCCATTGTTGAATATCTCCATAACCTCAGTGGTAAGAAAATAGGTGTAAATGAGCTTCAACTATATGTAGGGAGATCTTAACTTCTGATAATTCAATACATTTAAGCTTATTCACTATGATTTATCAGAGAAGGAATGTTTATTTATAATATATTAGGAAGAATTCCTTTTTAAAATTGCATTTTTATATGGCACTTATAGATCTAGGCCTTAATTACCTGAACATGTCAAAAAACCTAACTTCCGGGCTTCCCTGGTGGCGCAGTGGCTGAGAGTCCGCCTGACGATACAGGGGACGCGGGTTCGTGCCCTGGTCCGGGAGGATCCCACATGCCGCGGAGCGGCGGGGCCCGTGAGCCATGGCCGCTGGGCCTGCGTGTCTGGAGCCTGTGCTCCGCGACGGGAGAGGCCACAGCAGTGAGAGGTCCACGTACCGCAAAAAAAAAAACAACCTAACTTCCTGACATTTTTTTCCTACAAATGGAGCATCACTATAATAAGTTATCTCAATTCTGGTGCATTTTCTTTAAAAAGTTTGTACTGCTTTTCCAATTCCTAAATGAACTAATAGAGCTTATCACATTGAAAAAAATGGACTATCACAGAACACTAGATAAATGGCATGTTTTATTCTATGTCTATAGTCTACTAAAAGTAAGTGAGAGATATTATCAATGTTTTGGTTACTAAGAATGTCATGACAGCCGTAGCTCTGAGTTCCCTCATGTTGGGTTAAGTTATGTCCTGAGGGGTTCAGCTCTCCCAAACTTCACCAAATAATCTCATTCTCTTTCCTTAGAGAGCAAAGATTAACCATTCAGAAACTTAATGAGCTGGAAAAACAAATACTGGTAGAAGAAAGGTACCTGAGCACTTTAAATAAAATAAATGTTTCCATTTGAAAAGTAAATTAGTTGATTTACAAACTTCTCTATTTGTACTTCTCTGTGTTTTTAACATCTTCATCAAAATTTCTGTCCCTTCAAAGGTAAAGTCCACTTACGAAAACTTTTTCTTTTTTATTTTTGTTCATCTTCTATTTTAGAACATATATTCCCACCACAAATACTTTTATATTTTACAATTCTTTTCTCCAAGTTGCCTTTCTAGATATTTACTGATGATTTTCCTACTGAAATACTGCAAAAAAGTCCTGAAAATTCAGAGATAAAAATCAAAGATAAAGGAGGATTTATTTAATAATCCATTAGAAAACATTTTTAGTTTTGATATATTTTGAACTGTGGCTACTATGCTTATTAATGACTTAAAAAATTTTTTTTAATATTCAAATATTTTCAAATATACTATATTATTTTATTATCAGGGAATTTTATTTAGAAATATATTTCATAACATGAACAATATAAGAAAGCTCAATAATGTTATTCTAATTTACAAAGAGGCCTATTAGACTTGAGCTAAAATCTGTATATCCTTTCTTTAAACAATGCCTTAAATAGTGAACATTTTACCTGTAATTATGTGAACAGTAATATGAATTATTGTACAGTAAGAAGTTTATGGAGGTATGTTAAACACAACCTATGCACATACATAAATATTTAATTCTTATTTATTTCAAAACATGCCTTCCTTTACCTAAAACTTGCTCCATTATACCACCATGCCTAAATAGTTCCTATATATATACATTTTTTTTTTTTTGCAGTTCGCGGGCCTCTCGCTGTTGTGGCCTCTCCCGTTGCAGAGCACAGACTCCGGACACACAGGCTCAGTGGCCATGGCTCACGGGCCCAGCTGCCCCGTGGCATGTGGGATCTTCCCGGACTGGGGCATGAACCCGTGTCGCCTGCATCGGCACGCGGACTCTCAACCACTGTGCCACCAGGGAAACCCCCTATATTTATTTTTGATTACACTTTAAATATGACTTCTCCGAAAGCTTTCTCTGACTGCTTAAATCTGACATATCAATTCAATAATTGTGTTCCCATAATGCTTTAACCAACCCTATCATTGATGTATTATCATATAAGTTATATCCTTTAGCACACAGACAGTGACACTGAATTTTCTAGTCAGTATATGGATTTAATGTATCAACTACAAAATTCTTAACTTGCCTTGAACTTGGAGATCTCTATTTACCTTTGAATGTTGAGGGTATTGTAGACCTTAATTTGAGAAAACTAATTCAGCTAGACAATGCTAGCCTTGTATGTCACATTAAAGAGCCTGGATTTTAATTTGTAGAGTTTGTGGAATAATTTAAAAGAATTTAAGCAAGAATGAGACATAATCTTTTTCATATGGAGAGCCTTCTCTGATGGTGCAACTGAAAACAGGACATTTTCCCCTTCCCTGTTTGCCCATTTCTGTTCCCTTCTAACCTTAAAAGAACCTAATTATAGGAATAAGGTCACTAAGCAACTGAAACTAACTCCTGACTTATGCTCTCCTGAATGTACACCATATCTTGTCTAACCTGTTGATTCTATTCCTGGATAAAGAGTGAAGAATTAAACAGTTAAATAAAAGACTAGCTCTCTACCCGACAAAGCCCCCTTAGCAAACATTCAGGCAGACCATGCAAAGCAAGATAACATCTGAAGAGAGAGTCAGCCAGTCTGCATGCAATGGACCATGATGCAGAACCCAACCTCCTGCCTCCATGGTTCACTAAGATTCTCCCCCACACCCCATTTTTCCCTTTAAAAACTGTCATGGCTGAGCAGAATCTTCAGAGTTGGTCTCTGGACACAAGTCCACCATCTCCCCAGATTGCCGGCTTTTCTGATTAAAGCACCTTTCCTTTCTACTGACACATGCCTCTCAACTATAGGCTTTTGAGCAGCGAGCAGCTGAACCTGGGTTCGTTAACACGATGGAATAGATTTGGGGTTGGGAGGTAAGATGATAACACCAGAAGCATGGTGACCAACACATGAAAAATTATAAATACCTAAATAACATGATTGAAATAAGGACTGAAGAAAAATAACAGAGAACAAATATATATCAGAGATGAAAATGTTAGGTAATTGACATTTAACCACATGTGAAAAGTAAGAGATAAAAGAAAGTCAAGACCGACAAATTCTTCAATCATACTGACAAAATGAAGAATCCTCACACACTGTTGATTGTTGTCGTTTCCTGTGTGAGTGTGTGACTGTGTGGCAGTGAGTGATATTTAAAGAGTAGAGAGAAGATTTTTCCACCTTTTTTATAGTACATATTATGTAATGAAATATAAGTTTTTTCCCCCAGATTTCTTTATACTTCTTTTTTTAAATTTTTTCTATTTTATTTAAATTGTAATATCTGTCTTAAAAACATTGAAGTTGGAGACATAAGTCTGTCGATTAAAGAGGAAATTAGAGAACACATAGCATGAGAGGCTGTTGAATTTTTTTTAAAAATCATTATCATCGGGCTTCCCTGGTGGCGCAGTGGTTGAGAGTCCACCTGCTGATTCAGGGAACACGGGTTCGTGCCCCGGTCTGGGAAGATCCCACATGCCGTGAAGCGGCTGGGCCTGTGAGCCATGGCCGCTGAGCCTGCACGTCCGGAGCCTGTGCTCCACAGTGGGAGAGGCCACGACAGTGAGAGGCCCACGTACCGGAAAAAAAAAAAAAATCATTATCATCATTTTGAATTCTTAAACTGACTTCTATTAAAAAATATTAACAGCTGTTACCTAGATATATCCTTTATCTGTATAAATAAATTGCCCATTACTTATAAATAAAATGAAATAAAAATTAATTATAAGCATTAAATATTCATTTCCTTAAGAAGTGGGTATTATATTTATTTTAAATAAGAAGTAACTTGAAAAATAGCAGCATTTGAGAAATAAAACATGAAATAAATAACAAAATAAAAATTATGTCTTAATAAATTAGTTTGCCATCTCTCTCATTTTTATCTAAATACTTCCCCTTTTGTGTCAAATTTCAAATGTCTTTAAAAGGAAAATAAAAATGAATTTTGATATTTAATGATTCTTTAGGACAGAAAATCCTCCCCAAGATTGCTCAGTGCAACCAGTCATCAAGTCAAGACATGCTGGCTGATGAAAAGCAGGACAGATGAGGCAGCAGTCACTGTGACAGTTGTAACTACATTTCTGGTCGTAAGTTCAAAAAATTTGTATGAAATCAAGTAGCAGTAACTATCACGAGTGAATATTATTATGTGAAAATCCTAGTGAAAGGTGAAATGGTTATGGTTTCATAGCAAGATCATCCTCATTTCAGTGATATTCAGAACGCCACTCCCAAGTCATTTCTTCTGATAGAGTATTCCTGAACACAGTATCTAAAGAGTCCCACACCTGCCCCACATCCAGGGCTTTCTCATTAAGCTCCTTATTTCTTCTTGGTGTTCCTTACTTCAGAAACAAAAGGTTTTTGTTTTGTTTTTTTTTGCTCCGCGGCACGTGGGAACTCTCAGGACTGGGGCATGAACCCGCAACCAGGGAAGCACAACAAAAGATTTAATGTGTGTATCTTCTCGTTGGGAAGGGCCCCAAAGAGGCAGGAATGCTCCATGACTTAAATCTCCAAAGAGAAACATGCCAAGACACATATTAATCAAACTATCAAAAATAAATATACAAAGAAAAAATATTAAAAGCAGCAGGGGAAAAACTAACATACAAGGGAATCCTGATAATGTTAACAGCTTATCTTTCAACAGAAACATTGCAAGCCAGAAGGGAGTTGCAGGCCATATTTAAAGTGATGAAAGGGAAAAACCTACAAACAAGATGACTCTACCAGGCAAGGATCTCATTCAGATTCAACAGAGAAATTAAAACCTTTACAGACAAGCCAAAGCTAACATATTTCAGCAACACCAAACCAGCTTTACAACAAATGCTAAAGGAACTTCTCTAAGAGGAAGCACAAGAGAAGGAAAAGACCTACAATAATAAACCAAAAACAATTAAGAAAACAGTGACAGGAACACACATATCAGTAATTACTTTAAATGTAAATGGACTGAATGCTCCAACAAAAAGACATAGATTGGCTGAACGGATACAAAAACAAGACCCATATATATGCTGTCTACAAGAGACCCACTTCAGACCTAGGGACACATACAGATTGAAAGTGAGGGGATGGAAAAAGATATTCCATGCAAATGGAAATCAAAAGAAAGCTGGAGTAGCAATTCTCATATCAGACAAAATAGACTTTAAAATAAAGATTATTAAAGGAGACAAAGAAGGACACTACATAATGAACAAGGGATCAATCCAAGAAGATATAAGAATTGCAAATATTTATGCACCCAACATAGGAGCACCTCAATACATAAGGCAAATGCTAACAGCCATAAAAGGGTAAATCGACAGGAATACAATAATAGTAGGGGACTTTAACACCCCACTTTCACCAATGTACAGATCATCCAAAATGAAAATAAATAAGGAAACACAAGAATTAAATGATACCTTAAACAAGAAGGACTTAATTGATATTTATAGGGCATTCCATCCAAAAACAAAAGAATACACTTTCTTCTCAAGTGCTCATGGAACATTCTCCAGGATAGATCACATCTTGGGTCACAAATTAAGCCTTGGTAAATTTAAGAAAACTGAAATTGTATCAAGTAACTTTTCCGACCACAATGCTATGAGACTAGTTATCAATTACAGGAAAAAATCTGTAAAAAATGCAAACACATGGAGGGTAAACAATACACTGCTTAATAACCAAGAGATCACTGAAGAAATCAAAGAGGAAATCAGAAAATACCTAGAAAAAAATGACAATGAAAACACAACGATCCCAAACCTATGGGTTGCAGCAAAAGCAGTTTTAAGAGGGAAGTTTAAAGCATTACAATCCTACCTCAAGAAACAAGAAACATCTCAAATAAACAACCTAACCTTACACCTAAACCAATTAGAGAAATAAAAAAAACCCTCAAAGTTACCAGAAGAAAAGAAATCATAGAGATCAGATCAGAAATAAATGAAAAAGAAATGAAGGAAACAATAGCAAAGATCAATAAATAAAGAGTGTGGAGAAAAGGGAACCCTCTTGCACTGTTTGTGGGAATGTAAACTCATACAGCCACTATGGAGAACAGTATGGAGGTTCCTTAAAAAACTACAAATAGAACTGCCATATGACCCAGCAATCCCACTACTGGGCATATACCCTGAGAAAACCAGAATTCAAAAAGCATCATGTACCACAATGTTCATTGAAGCTCTATTTACAATAGCCAGGACATGGAAGCAACCTAAGTGTCTATCATGAGATGAATGGATAAAGAAGATATGGCACATATATACAATGGAATATTATTTGGCCATAGAATGAAATGAATTTGAGTTATTTGTAGTGATGTGAATGGACCTAGAGACTGTCATACAGAGTGAAGTAAGTCAGAACGAGAAAAACAAATACCGTATGCTAATACATATATATGGAATTTTTTAAAAAAGTGGTTATGAAGAACCTATGGGCAGGACAGGAATAAAGACGCAGACGTTGAGAATGGACTTGAGGACAATGGGAGGGGGAAGGGTAAGCTGTGATGAAGTGGGAGAGTGGCATGTACTTATATATACTACCAAATGTAAAATAGCTAGTGGGAGGCAGCCACATAGCACAGGGAGATCAGCTCGGTGCTTTGTGACCACCTAGTGGGGTGGGATTGGGAGAGTGTGAGGGAGTCACAAGAGGATCAAGATATGGGGATATATGTATATGTATAGCTGATTCAATTTGTTATACAGCAGAAACTTACAGACCATTGTAAAGCAATTATACTCCAATAAAGATGTTAAAAAATAAAATAAGCTAATATATAAAATTTGTTATTACAGAATATCATTAAATAATATAGGTATTCATTCTTAGATTGCATGTATCAGGGCCAACTGATATCGATGTCATTTTTGGCCTTACAATTACACACTGTATGTTACAAATGTCAGCCCCTTAGTCAAACTATGCTCAAGGGTAATTTTTAAAATAGTTGATCTTTTCTTCGCCTCTTGTTCTTTGGCTGTCCACCAGCTTTCGACCCAACCTGTCAATTTTCCTTACTCTTTCACTTGAAAACCTACATCAGCTTCTGGTACCAAATACTATAAAATGGTTCTTCAAAATTGAGTTAGTACATTATGTTTGTTACATATCTATTTTTGGTCCAAGGTGTAAAACCACATAAAATGCCAAGAAGCAAGTTATGCTATGTTCTTTCCTAGAAGGGTCACTGTGACTTTTAGTAGACTATCTGTGTAAATGTGTTAACGACAAATACAGTTAAAAGGCGCTTCAAAGGTTATTAGGATTAGTCTATCCCTACCTGGCAATGTATGTGCCATTATAATTTTCTTGCTGTGTATGTATCTGTATACAAGAATATACCAGATAGGATACCATGATCATTATAAGTATCTGAATATTATACTCTTTTTCTATTACACAAAGAAAAGGATTCCTACTTACATTTAAGGTATTTAGAGAGTAAAAAAATCAAATACTATGAAGACAACTTATTTTTTCTGATAAGAAAAATCAGATGTTTTGTTTCCAAATATGTATTAATGTCCCTTTAGTTGTTTTCTATGCTAAAATTTATATTCAAATAAAAAATCACAATATTTACTTTTTTATATGCAAGTTGCAGTAAAGGATTATGTAAATAGCAAAATAATCCTCATTTTATTTCCACTTCAATCATTTTCTACAAAAATGTGAATGAAACTTGAGTATTTGTTTTTGTTCAAGAGCCTTATTATCAGTAGAACAGGGGACTTATTTTCTTCAGCATTATTCATTTAATTTCCTTCCTTTGTTGTGCTTAATTTTGATGTTACCTGTGTGTGTTTACTAAAGTAGATGAGTTGGACTTCCCTGGTGGCACAGTCGTTAAGAATCCACCTGCCATTGCTGGGGACACAGGTTCGAGCCCTGGTCAGGGCAGGGAAGATCCCACATGCTGTGGAGCAACTAAGCCAGTGTGCCACAACTACTGAGGCTGCACTCTAAACCCACCAGCCAAGTACTGAGCCCACGTGCCACAACTGCTGAAGCCCGTGCGCCTACAGCCTGTGCTCCGCAACAAGAAAAGCCACCGCAATGAGAAGCCCACCCACCTCAACAAAGAGTAGCCCCTGCTTGCAGCAACTAGAGAAAGCCCATGTGCAGCAACAAAGACCCAATGCAGCCAAAAATAAATAAATTAAAAACAAAAAGATGGATGAGTTGCCATAAATTTTTGATTTGTGAAATGATTAACAATCCCTTCTTCTTGCACTTTTTAAAACTCAGTTTTGAAGTAATTTCAGATTTTCAGATATTACAAAAATAATACAAGTGATTATCTTATACCTCGTGTATTACTGGGTGCTTTCCATTTGCCCATTTGTTTCTCTGTCCCCAGTTCTTGGGGATTCAGCAACTGTTTCAAGATTAAGATTCCTAGATTAATCACAGGATAAAAAAACAAAGGCAGGATGCCCAGTTACATTTAAATTCCAGATAAATAACGAGTAAATATTTAGTATAAGTGTGTCCCATTCAATATTTCACATACATTAGAAAAGTATTCACTGTTTATCTAAACTTCAAATTTAACCGAGTGCCCTGTATTTTTCCTGGCAGCCCTAACTGAGATAGGTATCAGTCAAGTGATTTAGGCCCCTTGAGTTTTCAACGTACCACTCCAGTCTTGTATGACAACAAAAACTTGGCTGGTTTTTCTGTCCCTTTCAGTGGCCCTGGGTCAGGCTTAGAGTCAGACTTTCCCATAACCAGAACAGGCAACCAGAATATGCATAGTGCTTCCAAAGGCTGCTGAGGAACATCAGCTCATCTCTGAAAGTCTACCACCTCTATGGAGTTTTATTCCTCTGAGTCCTCATTATTTCTTCAGCAATATGTTGCCTTTAAATATATGATTTATATAAGCATTATAGATTTTCCTATTTGTTCTCAATGGAATGGCTGAGCTACTGCAATCTACTCTGTATTGCTTAGCATCCAAAATGGTTTTATATGAATTTATATTTTATTACCTTTTAGTTTAAAACGTATTCTTAACCTTATTATAATTTCTGACCCACAAGTTACTTAAAGTGTAATTTTACAATGTTTGACATACAGCTTTTCTAAAATTCTTTTTATGTCACTGGTTTATGACAATTCTATTTTGGTCAGAGGATGTGCTCTATATAATTCAAATACTTGAAATCGCTGTAGATTTTCTTTATGACTCATTATCTGGTCCAGTTTTGTAAATGTTCTATGCTTGAAATGCATATAACTTGTGCATTATTTTATTATATATGCCAATTCAGTCAAATATGTTAATTATAGGTTCAAATATTCCATGTCAATACTGATTTTTTAGCCACTAGTTCAGTGAACAAAATAAACCGTATTTTTAGTTCAAACTTGTTGTTTCTTAATATTTTAGATGTTTCTCTTACACTGCTGGATTGTTTCAGGCAGGCTGACAATCTTTGTCTTTTAAATGGAGTGTTACATTGTTCAATATATATTTACTCACTGATATAAATGGATATAACACCAGTGTATTATTTGGTGCCTGCCATTGCTCTCTACTTTTTTTTTTCTTCACTCAGTTTTTTGCTTTATTTTGTATTTTCTAAATCATTATATACAATTTCTTCAATTCATTTGGGAAAGAAAAACTATATTTCTTTTAAAAGTTCCTCTATGTATTTAAACATGAATATATAACTCATCAAAATTTGAGATAATTAGCATCTTCATTCTCCCTGTGAATAATAACAAGATGTTAAAACAGTCCATTTATTCCATTTCACTTTGTGCTGTTATTTTACTTTTTAATTTTCACTTTTTAAATCTCACTGCATAAGTTTGCTTGGGATCCCATAACAAAATATCACAGAGCGTGTGATTTAAACAACAGAAATTCTGGAAGCTAAATGTTTAAGATCAAGGTGTTGTCAGGTTTGTTTTTTCTGAGGCCCCTTTCTTTGGCTTGCTGATGGCTACCTCTTGCTGTGCCTTTACAAGTTCATCCCTCTGATGGTATTGTCTGTGTCCTAATCTCCTCTTCTTTTATAAGAACAGTAGTCATATTTAATTAGGACCCACCCTAATAAGCTCATTTTAACTAAATTACCTCTTTAAAGGCCTTATTGCTAAACAGAGTCACATTCTGAGATTACATGGGTTAGGATTTCAACATATAAATTTGAAGAGAACACAATTCAGCCCAAAATACCCAGTAAATATTGTTATTGTTGTTGTTTTATTCAACCAAACTGGTTAATTTTATTTAGATGTACCTATTTAGCACTTTCTTGCT
Source organism: Neophocaena asiaeorientalis asiaeorientalis (assembly GCF_003031525.2). NCBI lineage: Eukaryota > Metazoa > Chordata > Mammalia > Artiodactyla > Phocoenidae > Neophocaena > Neophocaena asiaeorientalis. The sequence goes on along the minus strand of NW_020185339.1, from coordinate 20,430,924 downwards.
CATTATTTCTTTTTGCATTTTAGGCCTCTACTATGGAATTACTTTATCTTCTTCTTGAATTACATAGTTGTAATTGTCCATGGCAAGTATTTACAATACTTGTGGCAAAGTCTCTTGGTTTTGGTCTGAAAATGAACGCATGTATTATTTTCCTTGAGCACGCTAAATACATCATGTCACATATTTTGGCTTCCATTGTTTCTGATGAAGAGTGAGTTTTTAGGTGGACAATCATTGAAAGTAGTATCTCCTTTTTTTATGACTGATTTTAAGACCACTGTTTTGTTTCATATTTCATGGCTTCACCATGATGTATGTATGTATAGGTTTCCCTTTTATTTATCCTGTTGGCATTTTTCAGTATTATTTTTTTTTTCTGCAGAATCTAGGTGGGTATAATGTAACTGATGTGTGATAGCAAGTATGGTAAAATGTTAAAGGTAGAGTCTATGTGTATGTTGCAAAATTCTTTCAATTTTTCCATTTATTTGACATTTTTATAATAAAATGTTGGAAAATTAATTATTCTCTATACACCAGCACAAAATACAAAAAAATAAAGTGTATAATAAGTCTCCAGAACTTCAAATATTTAAAGTAGTATACTAAAACACCAAATATTTAGGAATACATCTAAAAATGATGCACAAGTCTTCTTAATAGTAAACTACACACAATATAAACACTAAAATAGATCCAAGTAAGTAGTGGTATACTCCATCTTTACGAACTGGAAGACAATACTGCAAAAATGTCGATTTATCTCAAATTGAACTATAGAATCAACACACTCCCAATAAAAGTCTTTTCAGATTTTGTGATGTATGGAAATTGGCAAATAATTTGAATATTTATATAACACAGGACAAAAACAGACAAGTTAGTCTTACAGAAGTGTAACAAACTCAGAAGACTTACACTACAAAGCTACAGTAACAATGACAACATAGTATTGGTCAAGAATAAACAAATGGGCATATGAACAAATAGAGAATATAGAAACCAATCCGCACATATATGGTCACTTGATTCATGACTATAGGACATAGCTGTGCAGTGGGAAAAGTATAATCTTTAAGTAAGTATTGTTGAATCAACTAGATATCCACAGAGGGGGAGAAAATCTTGATCCCTTTCCTACGTTAAAAAATATCAATCCAGGAGCTTCCCTGGTGGCGCAGTGGTTGAGAGTCTGCCTGTCAATGCAGGGGACACGGGTTTGTGCCCCAGTCTAGGAGGATCCCACATGCCGCGGAGCGGCTGGGCGCGTGGGCCATGGCCACTGAGCCTGCACATCCGGAGTCTATGCTCCGGAACGGGAGAGGCCACAATGGTGAGAGGCCCGCATACCACAAAAAAAAAAAAAAAAAAAAAAAAAAAAATCAATCCAGATGAATAATAAATCTAAAAGATAAACAATCTTCTAGAAGAAAATAGGAGAATACAGACAGTCTCTGACTTATGATGGTTCAATTTAACTATTTTTCAACTTTATGACAGTACAAAAGCAATATGCATTCAGTAGAAACTGTACTTCGAATTTTGAATTTTGATCTTTTCCCAGGCAAGTGATACGCCCAACAATAGTCTCTTGCCATGCTGGGCAGCAGCAATGAACTGCAGCTCCCAGTCAGTCACACAGACATGGGGGTAAACAACCAACAGACTTACAACCATTCTGTTTTTCACTTTCAGTGCAGTATTAGACAAATTACATGAGAGAGTCAACACTATTATAAAATGGGCTTTGTGTTAGATGACTATGCCCGGCTGTAGGCTAATGTAACTGTTCAGAGCACATTTAAGGTAGTCTACGCTAAGCTATGATGTTCAATAGGTTAGGCATACTAAATGCTTTTCTGACTTATGATATTTTCAATTTATGATAGGTTTATCAGGATGTAGCCCCACCATAAGAGAAGAAACACCTGTATCTTCATGTTCTTAGGGTAGGAAAATATTTCTTAAAAGTAACACAAAGTACCTAACTATAATGAAACTTATTAACTTAAATTTATTGAAATTAAGAACTTCTATTCATCAAAAAAAAACCATTAAGAGATGATGTTTCATCTTAAGGCAAGTAGAAAAAGTTCACAATATCTCTTTCCCATTATGTCTAATACAGCATGGAATAACCAGAGTATCAAATTATTTTAGGTTTTACAGTTGAGGTGGCAAAGAGGTATGAAGCTCACAGGTCTTATCATTTCCCTATATGTCCTAGTCAATTTAATCATAGTACTTAGCATTTCTTTTCTCATGAAAACAAAGGAGAACATTTCTAGTTAATGGCTACTAGAGTTAAATCAATTTAAATGTATGACATAAATTAGACACAGTGAGATTTTAAAAACATAATTTTATTTTTATTACTTAATGAGAAGAATAGAATATTTGATCAGAAGAATTATAATTTTGAAAGAAGAATAAGTAATAAAAGAATTGAAAATGCATAAAAAAGAGAGGATGTTTCAGAGTAGAAGATATTTGCAATACACATATCTGTCAAAGGATGAATATCAAGAGTATGTAAGTAACTGCTCCAGATCCATAAGAAAATTTCAGGGAACTCTAAAAAATGAGCACAATACTTGAATAGGTACTTTATTTAAAAGGATATATCAATATTCAATAAGTATATAAAAATATTCTGAATCTGTTTAGTCATAAGAGAAAATATACAACACAGAAATAATGAGATATTCAAAATACCTACCCAAGTGGCAACAATTAAAATATACAGTACCAAGTGTTGGTGAGTTTGTGTAGCAATTAAAATTCTCATACTATTTTTAACACTGTAAATTGGTGCAATCACTTTGGAAAAGTTTTTGATGGTATCTAATAAAGCAAAATCTTTGTATTCTATATGAACCAGATCCTAAATAAATAATCTAGAAAAATGTATACATGTGTGAACCAAGAGATAAAAGATATACACAAGTATTTTCATAACAACACTAATAGTCCAACCTCAACATCCATTAACAGTATAATGGATCACAGTACTGGAATTCTTAGCCACAGCAATAAGACAAGAAAAATAAATTAAAAGGAATCCAAATTGGAAAGAAACAAGTAAAACCATGACTGCAGATAACATGATACTATATATAGGAAATCCTGAAGATGTGAGTAAAAAACTATTAGAACTAATAAACGAATTCAGTAAAGCTGTGGGATATAAAATTGATATACAGCAATCAGCTGTGTTCCTATACACTAACAATGAACTATCTGAAAGAGAAATTAAGAAAACAGTTCCATTTACAATTGTATCAAAAAGAATAAAATGCCCATGAATAACTGTAACCAAGAAGGTAAAAGATTTGTACACAGAAAACTATAACACATTGATGAAAGAAACTGAACATGGTACAAACAAGTGGAAAGATAAATTGTGCTTATGAACTGGAAGAATTAATAGTTAAAATGATCACACTCCCCAAGGAAATCTATAGATTCAATGAAATCTTGATCAAAATGCCAATGGCATTTTTCACAGAACTAGAACAAGTAACTCTAAAACTTTTATGGAAACACAGAAGATCCTGATTAGCCAACAACAATCTTGAGAAAGAAGAACAAAACTGGAGATATCACGCTCCCTGATTTCAAACTTTACTACAAAGCCACAGTAATCAAAACAGTATGGTACTGGCACAAAAACAGACACATAGGTTAATGGAACACAATAGAGAGCCAAGAAATAAACCCATGCTCATATGGTCAACTAATCTATGTCAAAGGAGTCAACAATATGCCATGGGGAAAAGACAGCCTCTTTAATAACGGGTGCTGGGAAAATTGGGACAGCTACATGCATAAGAATCAGATTGGACTACTTTCTTACAGCTTATACAAAAATAAACTCAAAATGGATTAAAGACTTAAACATGAAACCTGAAACCATAAAACTTCCAAAAGAAAACATAGGCAGTATGCTCTTTGTCATTGGTCTTAGCAATATATATATATATTTTGTATCTGTCTCTTCAGGCAAGGGAAACAAAAGAAAAAATAAACAAATGGGATTACATCAAACTAAAGAGCTTTTGCACAGTGAAGGAAACTATCAACAAAATGAAAAGGTGGCCTACTGAATGGTGGCCTACTGATATATTGCAAACAATATATCTGATAAGGGGTTAACAGCCAAGATATATAAAGAACTCATACAACTCAACACCAAAGGACAAAAAAAAAGACCGCAGTTAAAAATGACAGAAGACCTGAATAAATATTTGTCCGAAGACAAACAGATGGTAAACAGGCACATGAAAAGATGCTCAGCATCATTAATATGGAAATAAAAATCAAAACCACAATGAGGTATCACCTCATACCTGTCAGAATGGCTATTATCAAAAAGACAACAAATAACAGGTATTGGAGAAGATGTGTAGAAAAGGGAACTCTTGTGCACTGTTGGTGGGTTTGTAAAATGGTGCAGCCACTATGGAAAGCAGTACGGAGATTCCTCAAAAAATTAAAAATCAAAGTGCCATATGACCCAGAAATTCCACTTCTGGGTATTTTCCTGAAGAAAACAAAAACACTAATTCAAAAAGATGCATGCACTCCTATGTTCACTGCAATATTATTTACAACAGCCAAGATATGGAAGCAACTGAAGTGTTCATCGATAGATGAATGGATAAAGAAGATGTTTTACATATATACGTATATATATGAGTATATATATATATATACACACACACACACATATATATGTATATATATATAGACACACACACATATATATATAAAGGAATATTACTCAGCCATAAAAAAGAATGAGATTTTGCAATTTGAATCAATAAAGATGGACACAGAAGCCCAGTGAAATAAGTCAGAAAGTGAAAGATAAGTACTATATGATTTCACTTATATGTAGAATCTAAAAAACAAAAGAAACAAAAACAAGAAAAATACAACAAAACAGAAACAGACTCATAGATACAAAGAACAAATTGGTGGTTGTCAGCAGGCAGGTGGGTGTGGGATCACTGAAATAGGTGAGGGAGATTAAGAGGTACAAACCTCCAGTCACAAAATAAGTCACAGGGATGTAATGCACAGCATAAAGAATAGAGTAAATAATACTCTGATAACTTTGTATGGTGACAGAAGGTAACTAGACTTATCATGGTGATCATTTTGTAATGTACAAGAATATTGAATCACTGTGTTGTACACCTGAAACTAATATTGTAAGTCAATTATACTTCAATAAAAAAACCAGAATCGATATATAAATTACAGTTTATTGGTAAATAAACCAATAGCATACAACAATATGAAAGAACAAATTATTGCTACAGAAAACAACATGAATGAAATCCATACATATAATCTGAAACCAAAGATCCATACTTAAATTTTTATCTCCTGTGTGAATACATTTTAGTAAATTTAGAAAACATGGTGAGGTAAGTTATAATAATGGTTACTCCCAGACAAGGAAGGGATGTGAAAAGGCTTTTCTGGGTATTGATAATGTTTGATATCCTCGATTTGGGTGCTGGTTCCAGCAATCATTCAAGTTGAAAAAATTCATCAAGCTTCACAATTGAAATTTATGTACTTTTTGGTATGTATATTATTATTTTACAAAGGACCTTAAAAATCAATACACAGAAATTACAGATATATTAAAAGATGAATAAAACAAATCCATGACTCAACGAAAGGTTAAACATTTTACTAATATTTTACAAAACACCAGATTCTGAGTTGTTGAAAATTACATTAAAGACATAAAACAAGACTTGGTTCCTTGTATTAAAGGAGTGGCAGAGTGCTTATGCATGTGTGCCATTCTGGTAATTTATGAGATTTCATATATGTCTCAGTATGTATTCTTTTGAATATGCTCACATATAAAAAGCTTCCTAAAAACTTATAGTTAGGGCTTCCCTGGTGGCACAGTGGTTGGGAGTCCACCTGCCAATGCAGGGGACACGGGTTTGTGCCCTGGTCCAGGAAGATCCCACATGCCACAGAGCAGCTGGGCCCGTGAGCCATGGCCACTGAGCCTGTGCGTTCGGAGCCTGTGCTCCACAACGGGAGAGGCCACAACAGTGAGAGGCCTGCGTACCGCAAAAACAAAACAAAACAAAACAAAAAATACTTACAGTTAGTGCCTTGTCATGATTCAAAGACAGTGAATGGAATGTGGATGCTAAAAAAAGCAACACATTTCAGGCTGAAAATTAAAAAAACAAAACAAAACCCAGCTGTTTAACTGAAAGTCTTTTCCATCTCTATTTTCTAAGATTTATTTCCCTTACTGCAGAGGGTTCACTAAGAGGAAAGTCGAATTATTTTCATCATTAAACATAAGCTGGATGTATGTGATTTCACACCTTTGCAGTAACAGTTGAGATTCAAGTAGAAAAAATATATATACAAGATTAAGACAGGAATATATAATGTTAGCATGCATTTTTTTCTCCCATAAAGAATATGCTGAAATTCCTATATTTTTACAACAGACTAATCACAGAGTTAGAGCATTTAAAATGGATATATCATTAGAAAGTGTTACATGGTCTTCTTTCATGAAAAGATTAGTAGTGAGGAAAATCTCAGAAAATGGACTTCAAGTGTCCTTTTTACAGTTTTCAACTATCCATGTTTCTGAATGTCATGTACAATTTTAAAAAGTGGAAGAAGATAATCAGAAAAAAAAGTATCCATATTTTTTCTTGTAACAAGTATTTTCAATTTTAAAGAATCTCAAGTTTATTAAAATAACAAGTCTTAAAATTCTTAAAGTAATAGCAATATAACAATAAATATCAAACAACTTGATATACAGAAAAATACTCATCTGTCAATGAGTAAGAACAATTAAAGAAAATACAAATAGTCTGAAAATTCCTTTAGTTATCTTCAGTACATGTTACTAAAACTGGTTGACTTTTAAAAGAATATCTAACAGATATAAGTCTGTTGCATACCACTGGGTAATTATGTTTGTGGAATAGGGCTTGTGCCTTCTAAAAGTAAATACTCAATCCATTTGCCTCTAGAGGTTTTCATGGCATTGCAATTAAATGACATTAAGAAAATTATATTTGTGCTCAATTCTGAGATACAAAAAAGTATTTTCATTTACATTTCACAAAATAGAACCCTTTGTGGGCAATGCAGGACTAGTATACTGCATTGCAAATAGGCAAATCTGAACAAAAGAGTAGTCATTAAAGAAGTACTTCTTTATGAGTTATTTGTTTAGTATCAATGACACAATCAGTATCGTAAATTTGAATATATTGATACTTTGTTTTTAATTCATAAATATGTTTTGATTTTATAGCTGCATGTAGGAGTTCTAAATATGGAAGGTTTATGTCTTGCTTTATATTTTTATATATTAATGTGACATTGGGATAAACATTATTATGTCAACATTGAGGGTCCACAACAATGACTTTATTTTGTTTTCTTTTAAAATCTGTATGCTACTTAATTTTTTTATTAATATCAAAGATCTCTAATTTTACGTATAAAGAGCTAGCATTGTTTCTTTAGTCAGGTAGATGTCTTGGATAATTCATTCAAGAAAGATCCCTTAGTCCAACTTGATGAAGTCTATGTCCTTCACATGCTTACATTAGCAGCACTGAGGCAGTATTGGTAGATCTGATCCTACAGGTTTCAGCAGATGCAACAGAGAGAGAATCACAGCCAAATTTTAGTATGTAGCTGCGGTGCAGATGCTGGTGATCCATCTCGCTCTCAGAGGTCACAACATGCCAAAAGGCTACTTCAAGTTTTAAAATAACTTGACAACATTTTTTTACATCCTTGGAAGGTGAAACTTTTCTTCATTCATTTGTAACACAAAACTCAGAACAGTATCTATCACACAGTGCTAGTTTAGAAAAGCTTATGGAATTGAACTTTGTACACAACTAGGTACAAGGTGTAGAAGTTAAAGGGAAGCAGATACAAGACTTTATGAAAAAGAATTTTATAATGTATAATTTTAACATGTAGCCTACATGTCCTGTCACCTGGTGTTGCTGTCTCCTTTGACAGTCAAATGAAAGCATCTTAAAATGCTATCCGAAACTCTGGGAGAATCAGCATCACTTCCAGTCTCTACAATGAATGATTTTCAGGGTGAATTTGTGATTCTTTAACTCTACATACCAGTTTCTGCTGAATTAGTTCAGTATCTTGTCCATGTGCTATTACAGATCATCTGCTACTAGCCAATATCCCAATATCTACATTTCCCAAAATACAAGACCTGTGCTGAAGGTTCATGAAAATAGAAGGCATTTTCCATGGTGGCACAAAGAGTATTGCCTTTCTGGAACAATTTTTGTCTATTCTGCCCTGGAAATTTCTCAGGTAGCATTTCATATAGGCTAGAGTCCAGAATGTTAGATTCTTTTTTCTTTCTCTCTCTTGTTCTCATTCTTCTCTGACTTTCTCCTTTTTCCTCATTTTGCTGTTCATTTTGTTGTTCTCTTAAACGCCAGTGCTTCAGTTGGCCTTATGGGTTGTTCAGAGGAATCTGATATCTGTTTCTTTGCTTCCTTTAAGTCCATGTCCTCAGTGGGAGTGCGAATATCTTGCTTTCTACACCCATTCTAAATGTAGCCTTAATTCACTAAGAAATATCTTTTTTATATTAATAGACTTTATTTTTCAAAACAGCTATTTACAGAAAAATTAGGCAGATAGTACAAAGAGTCTGAATATAACTCCATCATCCTGCACACAGTTTTCCCTATCAGTAATATATTACATTGACAGGGCATATTTGTTATAATTAATGAACAAATATTGATTTTTTTATTAATTAATAAAGGTCATAGTTTATTCAAGTTTCCTGTTGCAGGCTCTCATCCAGGCTATGATATATTTAGTTGTTATATCTCCTTAGGCTCCCTTTGGCTGTGATAATTTCTCAGACTTTCACTGTTAACCTTGACAGTTCTGAGGAATACTAGATCAAGCATATTGCATACGATGCTCTATGCAAATAATATTGTCCTACATCACCTCTAAGCTTCAGAATTTGTTGGAATTTGTCTGCTATTTGTCTCATGATTAGACTGGTTATAGGTTTCATGGTGGAGTATTACAGAGGTAAAGTGTCATTTTCATCATATCATGTCAAGGATACACAGTATCAATACAATTTATGACTGCTCATGTTGGCCTTGATAATCTGGCTGAAGCTGTGCTTGACTGTTTTCTCTACTATAGAGTTACTCTTGTCCCTCCTTTCTATCCTGTACTCTTTGGAAGAAAGTCACTATGTGAGGCCCACACTTAAAGAATGGGGAGTTATATTCCTTCTCAATTAGGATGGAGTATCTACATAATTTATTTGGAATCCTTTTGCACTAGATATCTGCCTCTTCTCCCTCACTTAATTTATTCAATAATTTATTCATATCAGAATGGATTTGTGGCATTTATTTTATACTATGCATTGTAAACTATCACAACTGTATTTTTTGGCTCAAATTATTCCAGCTTTGGCCATTGGGAGGTCTTTCAGGTGGTTCCTGTGTCTCTTTGACATAGGTCCATCAAGAGAGGTGAGTTTTTAAGTCATTTCTTCACTTTCAAGAAACAGTTTTTATGACTATATAATATGGGTTTTGTTTTTGTTTAAACACACACACACACAGAAAGAGAGGTAAACACAAGGAGATATTTTCATTATAACAGAGTTAATTTAACCAGGATTTGGAAAGGAGGATTATCAGTTATGAGATACTTAACAATTCCCAACTAATGGATGTAAAACCAACTCAAATTCCATTACTATGATACATGAGATAATTTTTGAATGAATATAACTTTTATATGCCCATGTATAAATGAGTATTCAAAGAGACAGAAAGAAAAGAGTGATTATTGATTTCAAGATTGCAGATAATTTTGTCCTCCATCACCTCTAACCTCTAACCTTCAGAGTCCAAGAATACAGAATCACTGATTCTGCACTTATGGGTTTTGGTTCATTTTAAAAGTCTGACATAAGAAGTATAATACAAAAGCTATGTTCTACTTGTGCACAGTTCATATCATCATTGACTCATGTAGAGTAGTTACTAATTATACTCAATGATTAATTTTATTTCTTATAACAAGATATAAAAAGTAATAACAGGGTAAGCATTATTACTCTCTCTCATTTCTACTTCTCAGTCATTCCTATGGGATGATTATTTAATCTGGTGGTTTTAATAAAAGACTTAAAACTCAGTCTTCCAAATAATTAAGAACACCAGTTACTTCATCAGTTACTGTTGGCAGCAGATATTTAATAATACCCACATATGGATATAAGATATTCTCATGTTCTTCTGAATTATAAATCTGGTATCAGTCATTATCACTCAAATATTTGCACAGCATGGCTGAATACTCAAATAAGTGGTAGAAACAATGCCCATTGTTTCAAAGAAGCAGGGCACATGACTACTTTCTTGACAGGAACACACATTTTTGGTTGTATATATTCTGTCAGCTGTATCTATGTCAGAACAATGCAGCCTCATTCAAAAAAAAGATGATAAACTAAACCATTAAGTTAGTTTCCCATCATTCTATTATATTCCCCCCTCAAACCCATGATTATTTCCTAATTTGAATATTTAGTCACATATTCAGATAATGTTTGCTATTCAGATAATGTTAGCAAGTGCTCAGAATTTCCAGTGGAGATAAATTCCAAGAGTTTTTCTCTACCCTCTCATCATGTTCAGAGAAGTTCAATATCTTGGCTTTCTAGTGTACCGTTTAGGAGCTTACGGTTTGCAGTCAGTTAAACCTGGTTCAATCACTTACTTTGTGATCTTTTCCAAGTTATTTAACCTTTTAGTACTCCTGTTTCTTTGCCTGTTAAATGGCCTCATTAGGAGTTTTATAAGGATTAAATGTTGTAATCTGTGCAAAGCACATAGTACAATGCCAGAAACCTTCATTGTAAAACTCTCCATGGGAGGTCAGCAATGTAGGGAAAGTGTGTGACAAATGGTAGTTATTTTTCTTATCATCAAGATCATTATTATTCAAAACACTCTGCTCAGCTGATCACAGCCAGACATAATGTACAATTCTTCAAGAAGAATATTGCTCAATGTCTGCTTGAGACTACACGATCACCTTATACTGCAGAGAAAATGAAAGGGCTTTTATTTAATTTCTAGGCTGCTTTGGAAACCTAAAATCAGAGGCGGAGGTGAGTGAATGATGGGATGCCAAGTAAGACCATCAAATTTGTAGAAGACTTAAAATATCTAACCTGATCCATGGCAGTTTTAACGGATTTGAGTTCGACCCAGTACATAGAAGTAGGAACACAAAACTAGGCCAGGGAAACTGCATAATTTTTACATGTTCTATTCCTGAAAAATATTAGACAGATGAGTATTCTTGAAAGAAGCTGTTTCACGTGCTAATATCTAAAATATGAGATTTATGTCTGAAGCTTAATATTCAAACCAAAGTGCTCAACAGATGTCATCTCAGTCAAAATACATTAGTACTTGCTAGGTAATATATTAGGGTTAAAGCCCTAAAATTAAAGAACAGTGTCACAAACAAAGGCTAGAAGGACAAAACTTAGATTAAGTACTCAAACATTATTAGGTACAGACTCAATTTAGAGGTGGATGGGATCTTACAAATCATTTTGTGGAGCAATATGGGTAGACGCTTAGCATCCTGAAAATCTGGCTAGATCTCCCATGCTGGACCCACTCCCATTTATTGATATTTTTTTTCATATATATAAAAGGAATTTAATAATCAGCTGTTTAGAGACATATATGATAAAAACCAGAAAAACTAGTAAGTTATTAAACTACACAAACCTTTTGGAGGAAAACAACATGAAGAAACTGACCCTGGGATAGAACTTTGAAAGAGGAAAAAAGAAGACAGTGTAATAGTCAGGAGCTAATTCCAAAGAAGGAGGAATACCCAAATACCTGACTAAGTAGGGTAGGTGCCTGGAGGCTGGTACAGAGTCTGTCCTGAAAGATCTGACCATATGAGCAAGAGTGAAGTAGATAAGGTAATAGTGAACCAAAAGGTCAAGCACCTTGAAGCAAGGATCAAAAGATTAGACTTGAGGAGAAACGCTATTGGCAGCTACTTCAGGATAATGAGAAGGAAGGTCATGTTGCTTTGAGGGAAATAATTCCAGTTGCTGAGGGTTGAATAAATTGGATAGGAGAGCGGTTGAAGACAGCTCTCTACCCTGAAGGCTGTTTCAGCAGCCCTGGCACAAGGTAAATGAACTCTAGATAAAGACTGTGGCAGTGTGAATCATGAGTGGGTCTCAGCGATGTCCCAAAGGGCAAAGTGACAAGCTAGTGATGGACTGAATGACAAAGTCAAAGGAGAGGGTGAGAAATCAAACATGATTTTATTCCTACGGCTCTCAAAGCTGCTAAGATACTGGTGTAAGAAAGTTTCTTATAAAAGTATACTGAACTAAAAGTTCTGTTCTCATCAAGAGGCATATCTAATAGACTCTGATAAATATAAGTGCTAGGATATGGGAGTTAAAGAAGCTTTACATGTAGATGAGCTCCTGGAAAATAAGGATAAATTACCTGGAGAATAAAAACATGTAAGAAAATGACTATTCTGCAGATTTTAATATACTAGGGGACACTGGACACACAAGCCCAACTTCACTTAGATAATTAAACTCACTTCTAGATGGATTTTTCTTTTTTAAACCTTTTTATGAACAATTCAGTGCTTAGTATATGAAAGTAGCTCAAAAATATTAGTTAATTAAGACCAATATAATCCTTGCTCATTTCTCTCTATTTCCATGTGAAATACTGGACAGATCACCAAGTAATCAGATTGAATAGGATGTGTGAATTAAAGTGAGTGTGTGTGCACGTGCACACATGTTATAAAAAGCCTAAAGGAAAGGTCGAGTCAGGAAGTTAACTTTTCAGATTGGGTAAAATTCTCTCTGCTAATTATCAGCTAGCAGGTTTTTCTCTGTTAAACAAGTTTCCCTACTGACTAAATTATTTGTGTTTTTCCTTTTCATTCTTAAGTGAGTTAACGAAGTTGAACTAAAACTCAACTTAGACTTTTCAGGATGAATACTATTTTTCTAGAACATATTGCACACAGCTCAGAAAGAAAAGCTCTTCTTTATTTAATGGAAAAATGTTTATAGGAACTCATATTTTTAATAAAGCATTGTGAGATAAATTAATATAAAAAAGATTATTGAGACATTCGGATTTTGAGAGTCAAGGCAATTTATATTTTGTACTTTGCCTTCTCTAAGTATTTCTTATTTCTCTTTCAGTGTACCTACTATGTTCCAAAAGAGAAAAGAAGAGATAGGGACTGTTATTTTGATTTTCATTTTTAAAGGCCTCTGTGTAAGGGAATTAAAACAGGAGTCCTTGGGAGACAATGTGCATTTATTCCATTCTAACACAATGATTTTGGCAATCAATACAGGGTCATCCTGGAAATTCTACTCCCTTTGATATGCTAATTAAAATATTATACTGTCCTCATATTTTGATAAAATTATAACACAATCCTACTTCACAAAAATGTGCATATCTTTGAAATTTTTATCAATATTTTCCAGGAAAGAAAAAAGAATCTCCTGAGGTGCTAATTTTGTTATAGGTCTCTTTATGAACTACATGAAATAATAATTAGTTATATCAAAAATCTATATCTTTCAGTATATAACTAAATCTCTATCTCATCTAGTTATGTCATCTACCGTAACAAATGAAATATTTCAAATACAGTTTTTCAGAGTAAAACCACCTGAAACTTATAAATCAATATAAGGGGGATGAAAAGGGGGAAAATAAATCAAATATCTCAATATACCTGTTTCAGTGCCTTTTTTAAAGCAGTAGCTGTATTCCCTAAGAGCTACAACTGCCACCAGGCAGCCCCCTTTTCCCTGCTACAGCTTTCAGTGGATATTTTTTTTAATTTATTTTATTTACTTTTTTATCTTTTTTAATTTTGGCTGCGTTGGGTCTTTGTTGCTGCGTGCGGGCTTTCTCTACTTGCGGTGAGCTGGGGCTACTCTTCATGGCAGTGCCCGGGCTTCTCAATGCGGTGGCTTCTCTTGTTGTGGAGCACGGACTCCAGGCATGTGGGCTTCAGTAGTTGTGGCGCACAGGCTTAGTTGCTCTACAGCATGTGGGATCTTCCCAGACCAGGGCTCGAACCTGTGTTCCCTGCATTGGCAGGCAGATTCTTAACCATGGCACCACCAGGGAAGTCCTGAGTGGACTTTTGTATACAATTTTCTGCCCTTGCTTCTTTGATCCTAGACATGGTGATTTTTGCTGTTCTCTTCGCCTTGCCTACACCTCTGTCAAGTGTTCTGTCTCTTTCATCATTGAACCTGCCAGAATCCTGACTGAAACAGTGGTTGGTACCAGAAGTAGCCTCAGGAAATAGACACTCCAGATAGTTTACTGGTACAGGATTTTACATATATTTAAAATATACATGGATAACCTACTTGCCTGAAGATACCCAGAACTAGTAATACATGATATTGTAGTATCATTTTGCATTACAAAATTACTATTTTCGAACATAAATATTTTTGTGTAGACTATTTTTTTGAGAAATTCTCAACAGAGCCCCTTTTCCTCAAAGCATAAATCTTTATCTATCCATCATCAAGTAGGCTAATGAGCAGCTATGTTGGAAACACTGTTTCCTATTTGGGTGAAAAAGCATAATAACCATCTAAATAAACAGATATTCAAGTTTTATACTGGAGAAAGTTAAATGCAGAAGATAAAAAACAGTTATATGAAACTAGCAATATACAGAAATTGTGTGTGTTTCTCTTCATGATCCTTATGGCTTGAGCTACCTTTGTCAGGTGGCATGTGTATGTGATTTATTTATTCTTAAAAAAAAATTGGTTTAAATCTATGCCCTTCCTGGTGATTAGACATGTAGCTAAATGGTAAGAGAAAAAAACAGCCCAAAAGCAGGTTTGTAGGTGAGATAAGGAGGGTTAAATTAAGGTGCTTTGGGAGATAAGCTGGCAGCAGATGCACGTGTGTTACAAGAAGGATGGATCATGACAGCTCAGCAGGGAAACGAGGTTTTAACCAATGGAAAACTGGGAGGAGTCTATTTCCCTTTGCTCAAATACCATGATTAGCTTCGTGTGTTCATGATAAAAAAGAAAAGGTAGGTCAAAAATAAAGTACGCCAAAGTAAAGTAAAAAAGATGTTAAAAATTTAGAAGACAAATGATCAAGCTAAAGACAAATTTCAAAACATAAAGGCTTTTTTCAAACACTATTTTGGAATTGACATTGTTTAAAGTCATAACTCCAATCTCAGTAGGAACATAAGTAGAGAAAGGGGAAATTTTTAAAGAAAATGCAATTAAAATGTGTATATATGTAATGTACATATATAAATGTATATGCACATAATAAATATATATGAATATATTTTATATTTCCATATATATATATGTATGGCTGTAAGCTAAGAATTGTTCACGAATCAGTTAAATGTAAATAACAATTGTTATAAGCGGCTTATAAGTGGCTTATAAGTTCTAGCATCAGTTTAAAATTCTATGTTCCATGAGAGTGTTGAGTTTCTGATTATTCATGAACCTGGTTTATGATTTTAAGTGTAACCCAGATAAAGCTGTCTCCTTCTTCTTGTATTAAATCTTGTTTCAGCATAGAAAAATAAGTGCTGTCTTCCAAAAGCATTGAAAAGCTATGGAAATCTTTGTTGAAGCTTTTGTCAGAACATCAGGGAGGAGATGACATAGCACATAACATTGCATAATTTCTTTAAAAATATCACTAAACATCTATTCTCTTACTAAAGTTGCACTCATTATGGCAGCCTCTTAAATTTCTCTTCTCTGTCTGCCCCACTCACTCAAACTTACTTACTGTCTTACACTTTATTTCAGATCTCCTTGCTCCTTCCACGCCTTTGCCTCTATTTCTCAATAATTTTTTCCTCATATACAAAGCATAGTCTCTCACAGTTACTCCAATTTCATTTATCTACCCATTATGCTGCTCAGTGAAAAAAAATTTTGGTAGCTTAGCAGAACAAATGGTATCCTCCTTGGAAAATAAAGTTTTGTTACTATTACTGTATAATTAACTCTCCCAAAACTTAGTGAATTACAATTTCTGGCAGAGTTTGGCTGGGTGATACTTGGGTTTCATGCTGTGTCAACTGGAGGTCAATCAGTGGTATTCAGCCGGTGGCTGGTCTAGTCTGAAAGGTCCAGGAAGTCTTTGCTTACTACATGACTCTTCAGCGGTGATGGCTAGAAAGCTACACTTTGCTGGATCTATCTCTCCATGTGGTCACGGGGCTTCTCCATACAGTCTGTCCAGGTGGAGAGTCACCTCCTCACATGGCAACTCAACTAAGTGTTTCTAGGGTGTCAAGAGGAAGCTGCAAGACCTTTTATGACCTAGTATATAAATGAACATTATTTTCTCCCATTCCCTCCATTCCATTGTACCTATATTTCCTACATATTTCCTGGATTGTAAAATAACACCATATATTCACTTAGTGGCCATGTCAAAAGTGTAGGGATCATTTTTTATTCTGATCCCTTTACCTTCCAAATCTCATCAGTAAGATTCAATAGATTACAATTTCTAAAGTAGACCAGTCCCAGTTGGCATAGTGCTGCTTAACTTGTCTTATTTTCCCTCTGGTCCCCTTTAGTCTACCCTAGATAAAACACTCAGAGACTAGAATGACTGGAAAGAGCATGATATCCTGCTCAATATGTAACCTGTAGATTGATCTATACCTATCTCTCTATCCTGTAGGCAGAATTCTAAGATGGCCCCCAAGATTTCCACACCCTGCTATATGTGTCTTGTACAAGTTCCTCCCCCTGAGTGTGAGTGATACTTATAACTTTCCCTTGAATATGGTAAAAATAACAGGATATCACTCCATGATTATGTTACATTATATGACAAAGATGAGAAGATTTTGCAGGTGTAATTAATATCTTTAATCAGTTTACTATAGATTAATAAAAGAGATATTATCCTGAATAGACATGACCTAATCAGATGCCCTTGAAAAGAAATACGCTCTCTTGCTGGCCAACAAGAAGCAAACAGCTGTTGTGTGAACTCTAATGGGGAGGGGCAGCCTCTAAGAATTGGTGACCTCGGTCCTACAACTATAAGAAACTCAATTCAGCCAACAACCTGAATGAACTTAGAAGACCCCTCGCTCCAGAAAGGATCACAGCCTGGCCAACATCCTGATTTCAGTCTTGTAAGACCCTGATCCGAGGAACTAGTTAAGCTGTGCCTGGACTTCTGACAGGTGGAAGCTGTGAAATAATGAAGGCATGCTGTCTTAAGAGGTTATTTAATGCTTTTGTTTAAAATGTCTCAATGGCTTCCCAGGGACCTCGGGATAAAGTCTTCAGCATGGCTTACAAGACATTGCCTGTGGCTCTGCCACTCTCTCCAGCCTTCCAGCCTTCCTTCTCTCTTACCACCTTCTCTCTTGCTGCACAGGAGCCAGTCATTTAAGGCTTCCTTCAGATTTTCAGACTCTCTCTTGCCTTCACGGTTTTACACTCATCTGGTCAACTCCACCATCTCACTGCTACCACTCTGATAAAACCCACAGTCAACATTTTCCTGAATTGCTCTAATCATTCCCAACTGATCTCCCTGCCCTTGCCCCTTTCCCTCCCACCATAGCCTCTGCCTGACAGAGCTGTTAGACTAAAAATGTTAAAATACAAGTCAGATAAAAATTCTCCTCTGCTCAGAACTTCACAAAGTCTCTTGGTTCTCTTTGGTGTTTTACTCTGGTAAAAACCAAAGTCTTCAAAATGGCTTCAAAGACGGTACACAGTCTGACCCCCTATTACCTCTCTAATATCATTTCCTTCTGCTTTCTCCCTAAGCTCACTTCACTCCAGCCTGACTCCTTTTTTTTTTTTCCTTTTCTTTAAACTCCAGCTTCTACCTCAGAGCACTGTTGTACCTTCTACCTAAAATGCTCTTCCCACAGGTAGACACACAGATTATACTCTCACTTCTTTCTGGTCACTCAAATGGCAACTTACCACTGTGTCCTTCCTTGACCATGTTTTTATAGAATAACCACACCTCTCCCAGCACTTCTTAAATCTTTCCCCTGATTTTTTTTTTTTCTCTAGAACATTTAGCATGGTCTCTCATTCCATACGTACATAGGTGTTTCTGCCCACTAGAGTATAAACTCCCATGAGGACATGCATTCTGTCCCCATCACTGCTGGATCCCCAGTACCTAGAACAGTGACTAGTACATAGTAGAAAGTGAATACATACTTGTAAAAAACTAGTTATAAAAAATGCTGGTTTCTTTTCTCTAACACACTACCCTCTGCCCTCTCCCTGTTTTAGTTTTCCTAATTAGCTCTCATTAATCCCCCTCACTCTTAGAATAGATTGTGTCTCTGAAAAACATTTTTACATAACCCTGTATGTAGCCCAGTTAGAGTAATAATTATGTTAATTACTACTGCTGCTAACTTACTGTTAGTTTCAATTGCCGAATGTGCATTCCAAAATACAGGGAAGTTCTAGTATCCATTACTTGATCCCTTGTAACTAATACAGTACCTGAGACACACTGCATGCTGTATAGGTATTTGTTGTAAGCAGTAAAGCATATAGCATACAGAATACATAAGCAAATCAAATGAATCTCTTTTCTTCAATTCTTACCTTCACTCTGTTTTACCTAGCAGGATGCCAAGCAGATAATTAGTACTAGATGCATCTTTGTTGACTGAGTCATTTGTTGACTGGGAGATCTTTCAAGTATACTTATCTACATAAAGGTAAGGAGTTTGAGGTATCATCCTGCTTGGTAAAACTAAATGCTTTTAACATATTCATCCCTGGAAAATAATAAGTGACTGACTGCCTCAAGTGCAACAATAACACTTAAGAGTCAGGAACTGAGCGTTAGAGGAAAATGATCAAACTAATCGTGTGATGAGACGGAGCCATAGATACCAACCACGTGTGGAGATAAGCAGATGCCTCCACGATCAAAAGACTACATAAAAATTAAAAGTTAATGAATGAACTATACCTTTGGAAGTATATTTGTATGAAATGAATGCTTCCAAGGTATCATAGGTTACTTTGAAATTTAAAGAATGCACGCACACACACACACACACACACACACACACACACACACACACACACACACCCCTTAGGACAATGTAGCTTTCTTTTAAAATGATTTTTCAATAGCACTTTTCCTTTAGAGTTTTTAAATATATAAATAATGGACTGTGTTTTTCATCAAACGGTTACAGTAACAATCTTCACTACATGTGAAACAAACATGCTGTCTCTACTTTAAACACTTTATCTTACATGCTGCTCTTATTTATAAAGCAATGAAGCATAGGATTCTTGGCCAAAGCTCCATTCCTCCACTACTGACCTCTGTCATAAATTTTTGCTTTAAGATCTAACTTACAACAGGAGAGATTTTTTTTCATGCTGTTTAAATTCCTTACAATGCCTCTATTCAAACTCCCTCAAACTTCGTAATTATTTAAACAAATCACTTAACCAATATTACACTTAACCAATATTAACCAATAAACCATTTAAATAATTGAATCTTTCCATTTCTACTGCTCTTCCTGCTATTTTTATTCAAATGTTTAACATATCCAATTTAGAAGCTCAAAACAACTGACTTATTAATAGAAATATGAAGACAAGGAATATATTGCTTTAAAAGCATATTTTTAATATTTCAGTTTTTGGAACTGAAGAAATATACACACACTTATGCTTAGTATACACACTGCAGTTTTATAAACTTGCATATAATATATTATGCACTCATATTTAGTGGAATGCTATTTTCCAGCATCCTTTAATAACTTCATTTTGTGGAAGAGGATTTATTTATTCCAATGCTGTCAGTTTTACAATAGTTCTTGTGTGTCATTTAGAGGCATCCATCCCACCTAATAAATTATGAAGAAAGAGGACATGAGAATAAATGGCCATAATTAGAGAAGGTAGACATGGCAAATGCCACTTCTTGATTCTCTTAATCATAGTTAAAGCTTCATTTTCTATGTAAAAAATTTTCTATCTGTCATTAGGCTCTACAAATGAAAGAATCATAAGTGAAACTGTAAGTATTTATTTTCCACCTTAATGCCAGACATTTAAGGAGGAGAGAAAAGGATGGATGTGGTTTGGGGTAATAAAGCAGTCTGGCTTAGAATGGGAAAATGTGCGATTTAGTTGTATTTTTATTTTTCCTCATACCTATCCAATTACACAATCCCTCCTACACTTAATAAGTGCCTGAGTTTTCCCGCCTAATCAGTAATTTAGTTATTGTTTAACAGACAATGCACCACAAACTTGAACCCCGTCAACCTAACTGAGATGGGAAAATAATCAGCGTGAGGACACTGAAAGCAAAACTTACCAAAGGCTGCAGAGATGACAGATCAAGGCTAAGTGGTATATGTCTGTCAACCTGCACAACTGTGTTGTTCTTTTGAGGATTGTTATTTGGGGGCAAAATAGGGTCTCATTAGGGAGTTTAGTAAAGGAAACATCCCCACCTTTCTACCTTCTATAATAAAATATTTTTATTCATACAATTCAAGAAAAAACTGATTAGCATTTTGACTTTGGAATGGCTTGAGGCCCTAGGTCAAAAGCACAGTCTCCATTAATGTTAGCTACTTTATAGATCTCATTACTAATCTTTAATCCTTGCTTAAAATTATGATATGCCTTATTACATGAAATTGTGATTTATAAATGATAGCAGTGTAAAAGTGTCACTAATTCATAATTTTAGAGAGTACAGCTCATCAAAATTTTCCCCGATATGCTTTATGAAAGGAGAAAACTCAAGTCCTTTAATTAATAACCTGCCCTGGAAAACCATCTTTCTATAAGAGTACTGAAAAGACTTAAGGATAGCCAATAATAGCCCGACATCCTCTTTTATTTCAAAACGAATCATTTGCTATTAATAATGGTAAGCAGGGTTTCAGGACATTTTATGGGAGCATCATTCCTTTAACTTGTCAGTTGGTTTTATGTTATAAAGAGGAGGGTGATGAGGTGAACCAAGCTTGCAGGCATATATAACATTATGGAAGGTGAAGAATCTATGATGCTTCATCCAAAAAGCCATTTCATTTTGTCATTGAGTCATAGCAAAGTCATTGCTATCTGAGGAATTATTGTGAAGCTATCATTTGCCATCTCAGGCTTTATAAAACTGTTTATATATAAATGTTACTATCAGTTTCTATAATTGTATCATACAAGGGAAATTAAATGCAAATATGTATTTTGTTCCATTAAAAAATAACATATGTACATTAATTTTAATTTTGTCTACAAAATTAGGAATATTATGGTCAAAGTTTTCATTATTTGACATTACTGTTTGTTGGTGAAAATGTAACTGAGCAGGACGCTATAGGGCAGGGGTCCCCAATCCCCTGGCCGGGGACCAGTACCAGTCCATGGCCTGTTAGGAACCAGGCCACACAGCAGGAGGTGAGCAGCGGGTGAGCAAGCGAAGCTTCCTCTGCTGCTCCCATCACTCCCAATCACTCCTTATCGCTCCCCATCACTCCCCATAGCTTCCCATCCCTCCCCATCGCTCGCATTACCTCCGGAACCATCCCCACCCCACCCCCACAGCCCGGTTCCTTGGAAAAACTGTCTTCCATGAAACCAGTCCCTGGTGCCAAAAAGGTTGGGGACTGCTGCTATAGGGCTTTCCTGGGACAGACCCCTCCCCAATATCCTTTGCTTTAGCTCCTTTCTGAAGTACCTAGATACTTACTAGTATCTGATACATATATCCTGAGTTTTTCAGATACTAAAACCACCACCAAATGGAAGAAATTAACTATTTGATGATCAGTAGCCTCCCAGACTTTGTCACCTAAGGATTGATAACCATCAACCAATCAGAGAATTGTGCATGAGCTGATCACATACCCTGGGACGCCCTTCCCTCACCTTGCCTTTAAAATTGCTTTGCTATAACCCTTCTGGTAGCTAAAATTAGAACTACCATATGATCTAGCAATTCCACTCCTGGGCATATATCTGGAGAAAACTATAATTTGAAAAGATACATGCACCCCAATGTTCACTGCAGCACTATTTACAATAACCAAGACATAGAAGCAACCTAAATGTCCATCGACAGAGGAATGGATAAAGAAGCTGTGGTACATATATACAATGGACTATTACTCAGCCATAAAAAGAATGAAATAATGCCATTTGCATCAACATGGAAGGACCTAGAAATTATCAAATTAAGTGAAGTACGTCAGATAGAGAAAGACAGATATATGATATCACTCACGTGTGGGATCTTAAAAAAAAATGATACAAATTAACTTTTTTTTTTTTTTGCAGTACGCAGGCCTCTCACTGTTGTGGCCTATCCCGTTGCGGAGCACAGGTCCGTATGCGCAGGCTCAGCAGCCATGGCTCATGGGGCCTAGCTACTCTGCGGCATGTGGGATCATCCCAGACCGGGGCACAAACCCATGTCCCCTGCATCAGCAGGTGGACTCTCAACCACTGCGCCACCAGGGAAGCCCCAAATGAACTTATTTACAAAACAGAAACAGACTCACAGATTTTGAAAACAAACTTATGGTTACCAAAGAGGAAAGGTCGGGGTGAGGGATAAATTAGGAGTTTGGGATTAACATATATACACTACTATGTATAAAATAATCAACAAGGACCTACTGTATAGCACAGGAAACTCTATTCAATATTCTGTAATAACCTATATGGGAAAAGAACCTGAGAAAGAGTGGATATATGTATAACTGAATCACTTTGCTGTACACCTGAAACTAACACAACATTGTAATTCTACTATACTCCAATATAAAATAAAAATTAAATTAAATTTAAAAAGAAACTTTCTGGGAGTTAGGGGGTTTTTTGAGCACAAGCCACTTGATCTCCTTGCTTAGCCCTGCAAAAAATGTTGCTCTGCTCTAAACTCAAGCATTTTGATTTGTTTGGCCCATCGGGCACAGGAACTCGCATTCGGTAGCAAAACTGGGTATAGCTAAACTGAACATATTCTTGCCTCCCCCTGCTCAAATCCTCTCTCCTTCCAGCAGTAGGCAAAACTTTTGGAATACTAAAGAACATTACAACAACAGCAACAAAGAATCAGGATATAGCAACTGTTGGGCATAGAATCATAGATACTATTGATCGAATATACGCATAGCATTCTTTCAATACCTTGAGAAGTAAAGCCCCTGAACAAACATGAAATAGCAAGACATGTTTTCACCAAACTTTTATGAGTTCTAATATTACAAGAAAATGTATCATATTTACTAATAGTATACATAAAACTTATCATGTGAGACACTCATTCTTTCAGAAAAATATTTAGAAGAGAGAGCATTCATTTTGGTAAAAAGAACTATGAATAAGGCTGCTTTCATTGAGCTATCTTATCACATTACAGCAGGTAGTGAAAAACACATTTAGGTAATACTTTAATCAGATATATTATAGATAGGGTAACGTGCCATAAGGAAGAAATAAAAAAGCATCCTGACATAGAAAGTGAGTGAGGAGGAAGGGACTGTATTCATGGAAGATCTTTCCAACATAACATTTAGCCGAAATTTGAATGATGAGAATAGAATAAGCACAGGTAATACTGAGGGAAAGCATTCCCAGGCAAGAAGAATAAATGACAGTTTTCTGTTGTCCCCTTTGCACAGAGCTGAGAGGTTCCAGGATCTTGCCATAGATATGTAGCCAATCAATACCATGAGATCTTCAACATCTTCCTAAATACTGCACACTTGAGCCTCACAGACTTTCTGACACTCAGTCCTGAAACTTGAGCATGCTGAATTCTATCATGTTTACAGTGTGCTTAGATAAACTGAGGCATTCAAACTCAGTTAGCAACTGTTAAAAAACAAAGAAAATACAGATTTCTGAGCACTTACAAGCATATTGCCTTGAAATGTCTCTGGTAGTGAGCAGGCAACAGAATAACATTTGAGATTGTTTTGCTTCCTCTGATTTCATCTGTAACTTTAATATCTGACCTTATGGTTAATATTATTTCTCAAAATAAATACTAAGGAAAATCCTAATGCAGGTTATCAGAACTTTGTAAAATGTGAAGGCATTTCATGAGGAATCTTTGAATGTGCTCATGATTACTTAGTATCACAATATCTAAATCAGAAAATCTCACCCCAGAGAATCATATAAGGCATCTGATCTGGGTTCAATCTCAAGGTCCAACACATGCCTTTAATTAATAACATGCCCTTCAACTGTCCACAAACTTCCTAAAAGAAGTGGACCAAAAAAAAAATCAATGTTTCTCAATGGACACAATATTGGGGATGAGAGGGTTGTTATAAGGGAATGTCCCTCTTACAGTATGTTAGGGGTCCCTGACTCTCACCCACTAAATGTCATTGCAACTACCCAGTCACTGTGACAAACAGAAAAATGAAATGTTTCCACACATTTCCAAATGTCTACTGGACTGAATAATCATTTTGTAAACTGTGTACCTAATAATATTCTCCTGTGTGGTGTTCATTTGTGTTACAAGAAGAAAAAATGTTCTTAGGTCAAGCATTATGTTTGATGCATAATATATCAAACAGTAAATTAGGTTTCTTTTTGCAGGAATTTTCCAGACGTTAATATGTTAATGAGACCTGCAAATTTCAAAAGGGAGAGAGGGTGGGGCAAAGTGTTTATAAAATGTTCTAAGCTTATTTGACCAAAAAAGTTTCTTTTTAAAAACCATTTATGAGAAATGGATTAAATGATCCTTCAAATTGATACAACATCACATCACATATGATATAGTGGACAATTTTATCCACCCCAGTTTTGGAGTTTCCATTTGAAAAACTGAAAAGCCTGAAGAAAAGAAAGCAAATATGCAAAATCTTTTATATATAGCAAGAGTCAAATAAATAATGTAATGATAATATGAATGTTTCTATATTCACAAAAGAAAGGTAACATAATATACCAGTTTCTATCTTAAACGTTTTTCTTATGTATTCTTTTGATAACAGCCCTACAAGTAAACTAATTATCTTTAATCTACTATTGGAAAAGTGGAAGCAGAAAGAGACGCTCCTTCTGTTAAGGTCTAGCCTAAGTTACTGTGAAAAATATCCAAAATGCAGTGGCTTAGATAAGATAGAAGTCTATTTCTCTTTCATGTCACAGGCAAAATGTAGATGGGTGATCAAGAGTTTGTAGATGGATCAGATACATGGCTCAGATTCACAAAATCATCAAGAGAGTAAGTTTCCTTCTCTCTTATTTCTCTGCAGTCCCCTAGTGTTGCCTTTATTTGCATGGCTGAAGCTAGCTCACTAGTACCATACCTACACTCCAGCCCAAGGAAACGGGAAAATACTGAGAGAGGGCAAGCCTCAAAGAAAGTGACCCCAAAGTTTCAGACATTACCTATTGGCAAGGGAGTCTAAAAAATGTACTTCAAAAAAAAAAAAAAAAAAAAAAAAAAAAGTACTTAACAGCTTGTTCTCTGATAAAATTCGATTAGGCAGGGGAGAAGTTGTATTACTAGAAGGAAGAAAGGGAGACGGTACTAGAGGGAACTTCTCAGTCTCTCTTAGAGAGAGAGAGAGAGGTTGAGAGAAAGGGAGCGAGAGAGAATACATATTTATATTGAAACATAATACCCTTCAATATGCAAACCAAAATGCTTAATGACAATAGCAATGATATCAAACATTCACAAAGGACTTACAGTGTTCTAAATGCTTTGCATACATACATTAACTCATTTAATTCTCACAACAACCTTATGGTGTGTGTACTATTATTACTGTCAGCTTATGGATGACAGAATTGTAGCTGAGGTGTGGTGATCTGTGTGCAAAGGTACACACTAGTAGGCAGTGATCCAGAATTCTAAAACAGGCGGTCTGGCTCTGGAATCTATGCTCTTCAATGTCCTGCTCTGCTGCTTCTCCGTGTCCATTTTCCCACAAATAGAAAGTTCTTTATATAATTTGATCATTTCTATATGCCTGACTATGTTGTGATCCAAATTAACCATGTTTTTTTCAGAAAAAGTGGGTAAATGAGGATGTAAGTCTGTGACAAATATATTTTTATTGTCTATTTAAATTACGGTAGAAGTAATGAGGAATGAGGCTTATCTTATCCAGATTTAGATGGCACTGTACCATATTAAACTCTAGTAACTACCATTTCATGACATTTTACCATCATTTGGTTTCATAATTCAGTGTGATTTGTCTTTGCTTAGAAAATCACTATTCACAGGAAACCTGTTACGATAGTTTCTGCTTAGTATAAACACATCTCGGTCATTAGATTTTTTTTAATAGAGATAATCCCTTAGACTCTAGTTAGAACATTAATACATAATAGTTGTGGATATGTTCAAAAGCCCTAAATATTTGGCACTGTGCCAACAGATCTCATGCACCTCTATCCTGGCAATCACTCATTGTGCCTAAATTGTGTAGCTCTGAGGGTATCCTGCTCCTTGTTCAAAGCAGAAGGCACTTATGAATGGAACAGCATTGCCCTGAATAGGGACAGTACTGATAGGAGGGTAGTGGTATTAGTGTCAGAGCCACACAAGGAATTTTGGTGCCCTCCATATACTATTCCTATCTGGAGTCCAGCAGGGAAAGCCTAACCACAGAATTGAAAGAAAGAGGATGGCAGTGCTGAAGTATTTCAGCAATGTTCTGAGCCATAAAGAGGTAAGTGGAGAATCTGAGTCAAATACTCACTGCAATACTACTCCCTACTACGTACCATGACTGTGGCTCTGTGCTGGAAGCTCAGAGGCACATGTAGCACTCTGCTAATTTACTCAGGAACCCTACCTAGAGAAACCAGTTTAATGCAAAGTTTGTGGATATGGAGAATATAATTTTTATTATTTCTACTATCAACCTCCTCATATTCATACCCCATCGAGAGTCTGAATTATAGGTGAATATAGGCCATTGAACAAATCCTACTAACAAAATCATTGTAAAGTGGTTTTTTTCTTCATTAATGGGACTCAAAATATAAAGTATAAGGTTCAAATTTCTAAGCTCAGTGGTGGCTTTTTAAAACTTTATTAAGCCATTATAAGATCTCTAAATTATCCAGACCCTATTGCACAAGGGAGAATTTTTCAACTAGATGCCTTTTGGTTCTTGATCTTTTTATTTTTTCCAGCAGATTGCTCTCATAATAGCTCTAAATTGTTGTGCATTAAAAGGCTTAACTTGGGTTTCATTCAATACTGCTAGAGAAATTACATTTCTTTCACAAATATAAGGCACAAATACGTCCTTGAAATCTTAAACTAAGTACACAAAATATTTTCTACTGTTTAAGTCAGATCTTCCCCAAAGTGGGAACTGTAAATAGATAAATGTTCTAAGTATGAATATTTTTCTCACACTTACAAGCAATTTCTTCCCTCAGGAGGGGTATAAGAGGGTTTTTATATCTATTGAATCTTGATTATTTTTTCTAAAGTTTGACCTAACATATATGAGCAAATTGAAGCCACATAAATTCCAGTGATTTTTTTTTGCTTTAAGTTTAACTTTATCAGAATCTATCCCTGTAAAAATTATAAAATAAACCCTAGTCTCTGGTCTTCTCCCTCCCCCCACATCCTCTCCTTTCCCTCTCCCTATCCAAATCAATATTAATTGACCCACATTCCTCTCAGGAACCAAAACCCTTTTAAAAATGTTCCTTCAGTACTTTCTTCAACAATATAATTTACAACCAAATTAGTCTATCACGAAGCTGTTTCTTAGGCCAGTAGAGTTAGGGGTATCAGTACCTGTGAAACATTTTTGGAATCTTATGACAAAGGTAAGCATCATAAAAGTGTAACTTTTGACATTGCAACTAAAGGATGGCAAGACTTGGTCAAAGACTGCTTGAAAAATATTTACTTAACCAAGAAAGAATGTTAGAAGGAGATCACTATGTTAGAGTGTAAGAAGCAGTTAATACCTTCAGGGAAATATAACCATAACTGTTGGGGTTATTTTTAATTCTAGACAGAAATCATTTGCATATTGATGAGATTCCACTGCATAGCATATGGCTGCTAAATAGTAAATAGCTTGTTAAACAAAACTAAATTTTCCTGAAAAAAATCTTTTAAGTGGGCCTGTTAGACAATGTTCTGGAATGTTATTGAAAGGGTACACAGACTTTCTTTTTCCTCATTTCCTTGTTTTGGGTACTTTTTCTTAACATTTAATTCCTTCCTTTAATGAAAATTGTTCACTTTTATAACAATAAAGCATTATTAGCATACTTAACAAAAGTCTCTTATTAAATATATATTTTGTCTTCATCTGAGGTAAAGAAAAATAAAAGTTCTAGATTAAATAAAATATAATTTTTTTTAACCAGTGAGAATTGGCAACAGAGAAAAGAGAGATCAGCTTCCTACAGTTAGCAGGATTATATATATTTAGGGTTCTCTAAGACGGTTGTTCTTTTTCAAGTTCTTTTCCCATTTAGGTTATTGCAGAGTATTGAGAATAGACACATGTATATGCATAACTGAATCACTTTGCTGTACACCTGAAACTAACACAACATTGTTAATCAACTGTACTCTAACATAAAATAAAAATTAAAAAAAAAGATGGTTGTGATTTCATATGATGTTATTTTTAACAAAGTTAATTTTTTTAAATAACAGACATACTTAAAATCTTTGTCAGACATGCTTATACAAAGAAATTCACATATTAGAAAGACATACTTTATAAAATATCTTCTGATTATTTTTTTCAGAAAATAAGATGATCTAACTGTTAAGTAAGGTTGTTTCTTCACTCAATAAATATTTATTGAACATTTACTATGTGCAGGGTAGTAAGAGAAGGTTGAAAATATGAATAAACATGCTTTTTGTACTAAGGAGTTTATAATCTAGCTGACACATGAAAACATTTAGTTATGACCTGTTAAAGACTGTGAGTGCTTTTCTAAGGAAGCCGGTAAAAAATGTCATACTAGAGTACAGGAGGGAGAAAGTCTCCAATAACTAGTGGGGGCAGCTCTAACTCCAGTCATGAATGAACAAGTGAGATTCAACAGTTGAGATGAAGAAGCTGGCAGAGACAGGGTTTCAGAGAGATCAAGAGGAAAGCATGGGAAGCCAAAAAGGAAATTTCCTAGAAATTTCAGATATTTGACTTGAGGATATTATACATTTACAAATAAGACTAAGATAAATTATGTATGAAAAGCTAAGGTTAGGGAAGTTTTTGCTTCATGTTAAAAGTTAGTGATTCTGTATTTCTGCAGAAAACTAGACTAATGTGTCTCACCACTTAGAACAATGTAGAGACTTTATCAATTCTCCACAGAGTATAAATGAGATTATCTCATTATTTTTTTATTTTTATTTTTTATCCTGTGATTTTGTGTGTATGTTTTCAGTAGCCAAAGAATCTCATACACGATGGCCTATGTTTAAGGTTTTTAAAAATATAATTTACTGGTATGAACTAGTATTCTACAAAGAACTCTGGGAGTTTCAAATGATCCAGCTTGAAAGTCAATATGATTAGACAACTGGGACTCACTGAAGTGCTTCTACTAAAAAGCACAATAAAATCAAATTGTACTTAAGGGTAATCACTCTGGTCACATCAGAATGAATTGGAATAAAGCGAGAAGGGGAGTGGATGAAAAAGAAGGTCTTAAAGTAATGTTAAAGAAGCAGCTCTGTTCAATGTAAGCAGAAAGAACTGAAAGAAAAAATGACATGAAGTTGATATTAAATTACAATTTCATTTCACTGTGTATTGTTTACTTATTCTGAATCAAATCAGCTAAAGTTACTCATACTGTAACTCTTTACATATTATCTTGCACTAGATTTTTTGTTATGGACTTGCTTCATAATCTACTGCAGCATACCCAGAAGCAACAGTATTTAAATTATTAATAATCAAGATATTAAAATAGAATTCTAATGAAGATACAAATACCCAAATTTAAAATGAACACAGCAGAGAAAATACCCTTTCCTGTTTAATAAATTGCAGATGTAGAATAGTGAAATGTTATTACAGAGTGACATCTTCATTTAACCATGTGCTAAGTCATGAAACATATATATAACACATATTCTAGACTCATTAAACATTTACAAGCCATAATGAGTTACCAGTGATTGTACAAGTAATCTATTAGTTTAATTTTATTCATATCTAAATAAGAGGGAAGCTATGCTGTATGGAAACATCGAAGACAGAGTGAAATAATGCTTGTGAGATGTTCTTTGACAGGATTATAAAAATACTCCAGTTTATGGTATCTATTGCAGATATATTTACCCTTAATTCTGGCAGTTAATATGAGGTGTAGTATTTTAATAATCTACATATCTGAGTAATCTAGTGGTATATAAGAAACTAATATGACCTCAGATAATAATTTTAAAAAGTAATCTCTCCCTCCCCACCTCAGCCCAGGAGACAGCTGGCAATGTCTAGGACATTATCATGATTGTGGAAGGGGTGGGGATCACTAGTAGCAACTAGTGAGCTAAGGCCAGGAGGTTTAGGCTGCTAAATATCCTACAATACAAAGGACAAACCCCTCTCCCCCAGTAAATAATTATCTAGCCCACAATACCAATAGCACCAAAGTTGAGAAACTAATTTATAGTACTGGTTTAAAATGTAAGCTGTAAACGTCAATTTTACTTAGTTTAATGCATTTATATGATTATCTCTCGATGGATGGGCAAACAGATTGTGGAGATTAAATAACATTCTTTATACAGCAGATTTTGCTTTATTTCATTTGACGGTCTTTTTTTAGTGTATACGTAAGAACATGGTGACTGATAATGTTCATTCTGTGTTTATGTGAAAGCTAAGATCTAGCAAAAACACTCTCCTACTCATTTTCTGGGGGCACATATACTGACTTAAATGTTATTTTAAAATGGGAATTTATCTATATTTACCAACAAGAGGAATTTTATTCACCAGTTCTTAGTAAAAAATGAAATCAGCACCAAAGGACAAAGGAAGTATAAATTTAGAATAGGAAAGTTCTGCTCTGTAAGATGGAAAGGCTCAATTTTCCATCAGTTTAGAATCATGCAAGAGGCTATAAACCTGAAAATGCAGAATACAGAATTCTGAAACTTTCACATGAGAATTTCCTTATTGCTTCTAGATCCAACCTTATTTTCTTTTCCTTAAAGGAAATCTCAGATTTGGCACGCAGTTTCATCTCTCTTCATTTATATTTCATACTTTCCACCCACACAGTGCCTATCTCTTAGGAGAGAATTATAGGAAAGTTCAGAAGAAATAAGAGTTTACTGTCACTGGAACAATGATAAGCAATAATAGACAATAAAATGAGTGCAACTGGATAGGTCAACAACTGACAGAGGTTTGTTACATCATTTCTGGTTTAGTGTAGATCATGCAAAATACTGTAGTTCAGTTGTTATGGTTTTTAAATGCTTTAAAATATGTGTTCAGCAAACTTTTGATGATGGTGATGAAAGATAATTTGATGATGACAAATAACATAGGGGACAGATTTTGCAGGATGGGACTCAATTAAAAATAATACTGTTCTTGTTGTATTTTGTAGAAGAAAGTAGAAAGCAAAGTAATGAACTCTTTTTCAACGTAGTGTGGAGAAAACACTTGGGGATGATAAATAAACAACAAGAATGGAAGACTGGTAATGAAGTTCTATGAGATAAGCATCCAAAACTTAGCAATGCTTAAGAGCTACCAAGAGTGTCCTTTCCAACTTGGGACAACCACAATTAACAAGAAAGACTGTTTAGAAAATCTTTGGGGAATGATGACAAAGACTAAAATATAAAAAAGTACACAAAAATATTAACATGGCTCAAATTAAAGAGCATAATAAAACATCATGATAATGTGGGTAAAAACTTATTTTTACACACTGCTGGTGGGAACATGAATTACAACCATCTAGGAAAATAGTCTGGCAGCAACAATTAAAATTTAAAAGAGCACATCTTTTAGGTTTGTTGTTGACTGAAACCTAATAATGGCAGTTTCAAAGACAAATTAGAAGATAGATATGATATACATATTTAATTAGTTAAGATAAATTAAAAAAATTATATATATAAAGTTGTGGTTTAATCAATTATTTGCACAGACATACCATCCAAATAAGGCCTCTTAGAGAAGATTTTTAACTGTTTTTAAACTATTCTGAAATTTATTTCCATCTTACTATAATGTAGTCAGTTGGAATAACTGTAGTAAAATAGTATCAGTTTTACTCCAATGTATTATCCCTGCCCTCTAATATAAATATAAGGTTTTTTTACTGTAATTTATTTCAAGATAAATCAGAAACATGACTAAAGTTAAAGAGTAATCTTCACCTATTATTTAGATAAGTATTCAGGTGAGAATATTTCTGTGGGTATCACAAAGATTTTCTAATAATGCTAGAGATCTATCTAACTCATTGATCTGAAAATCAAAGAATGAAATTGCTACTCACAGAAATGTAACACTAGTACAAAAAAACTAGTTGATAACAGCAAATCTTTCAACAAATTAGTTCTCCAAATATTTACTGAGCTACAATGTACAAGGTATTAATCTCTACTGGCAAAGATCTGTAACACAAATGCTTATCCCCACTGAGTTTGTGATTGTAGTAAAAAAATAGAACTAAGTATCCAATAATTAAATTATATATATCTACACACACATTTTATATATAAAACTTTAATTCTTTGATAAATATATAATTATTTTATATGGTGATAAAGACAATGAGGACAAAAAAATAAAGGAAAGAGGGATAGTGAGGGTGGAAACATTGATGCTAGTGAGAGGGGGATTTTAAATAAGGTGGACTGGGAGGGAATTGCAAAGGCATTGATATTTCAGTAAAGATCGGAAGGAGGCTGTTGTAGGCTGAAAAGTGACTCCCTCCCCAAAATATCCTAATACCTGAAAACTATGATTGTCACCTTACATGGAAAAAAGAAAGGGAAAAAAAGTCTTTGCAGGTATTATAAAATTAAGGATTTTGAGATGGCAAGGTTATCCTGGATTATCCAGTTGGGCCCTAAATGCTAAATATGGTTACGTAAGAGAAGGAGAAGAGATTTTACCCATAAACAGAAGAGAAAGCAATGTAATCACAGAGGCAGAGACTAATATAATGTGCCCACAAGCCAAGGAATGCCAGTAGACACCAGAAGCTACAAGAGACAAGGAATGGATTCTACCCTAGAACCTCCAGAGGAATCACAGTACTATGGACACTTCAATTTTAGCCCAGTGAAACTGATTTCAGATTTATGGCCTCCAGAATGGTGGCAAAATAAATTTGTATTGTTAAGCCACTAAATTTGTAGTAATTTGTTAGAGCAGCCATAGGGAACTAATACAGGGCTGAGGACACAAGTAATGCAGATCTCCAGGGGTAGAGCAGATTTGAAAAGGAGATATCAAGAGCTACCTTTTGGACATGGTAAGTGTGAGAAGTCTATTACACACCATGTGAGGATGTGAAGGAGAGAGTCAAAAGGAATTCAGGGGAGAGTTCCAGGCTATCTTGACAAATATGGGAATTATCAGCATGTAGATTGTAGTGAAGCCATGGGACCAGATGACTAAGATATTCAGAAAAAAGGTAAGGTCAAATCACTGAACTTTGGACCCCTCCAGTATTAGAGATGATAGATACAAGAAAGAGCCAGAAAAGAAGGCTGAGAAAAGAGTGGTCTGAGCGGTAGGAGGGAATCAGGCATGAACTGTGCCCTGGAAGTCAAGTGTCTTAAGGAGAACTGCACCACTAACTGTATCAAAAGCTTAAGGACAGGTTAAGATGAGGAGTGTGGAATGACTTTCCTTAAGTCACAATGAGATCACTGATAAACTTTTTAAGAATAGGTTCAGTGGAATGGTGGGAGCAAATATCTGACTGAACAACGTCCAAGAGAAAATGGAAGGAAAGAAATTGAAGATCACAAATATAGTCAACAAATCCAAATAATGTCATCTAAAATTACATAGATCTCCTCTTTTAGTTACTGAGTTTAATCTAATCTATAAATGCAAATGAGGCTAACAATAACCAAATATGGTTATATCATGTACAAACAAATTTGGTCTTGCAAATATATGTCCATAATGTCTTTAGTCTAAATGGGATGTGGTGAAAATCTACTATGTGTTAGACACAGTGTTTTCTTCATTTCCAATATAATTGTTCTATAAGGCTATCGGTTGGGATGTAGTGAAATAAATCTGTGTGGATTTTATACTATAAATGTTTATACTGTAAATGTTTACACTTATCAATTTATCTTGATCATTTCTTCTCTCTCTTCCTTACTTCCACTTCGTAATAAGTATTTAAGTTAAAGTCAGAAAATTATAAACCCAATGAGAGGAGAAATAGTATGTATCTTACTCACCATAACATCTCCACTGTGTAGAACAGTGTCTGTGATGTCGTCAGTGCTCAACAACCATTTTTTTGAATAAAGGAAAAGTTAAATAAGTGACAGATGATTTCCACTCATCTTTGAACTTTCTCCTCACTAGTTTAGATGGCCTTAAATCTCAGATCCTCAGATTTCACACTTTTAAAATGGAACAATTTTCCTCACCTTACAAAACTACTGTGAAAATTTAAGGAGACAATAATAAGAAAGTATCTTACCATTGGGAAACTATTCAGATATATTATTCTGTAAAGTGTAGAATAATTAATCCTTCTTTGAGGCACCTTCATACCATATTCAAGACTGTTACTGCTCCATCTGCTTCCTTCAACCCCTCTTATGGTTTATTCTTCAACAAAGTTATTGAAATTTTCAGTAGCCTTTCATTTTAAATCATTGCATCATTGTGGTCTCAGAAAGGATTTTAGACAAATTCATATGCCTAGAGTACCATCCTGTTTATGAGGACCCACAAACTTTACACTTCCAAGATGTTATTTAGTTACAAATCATGGACCTTTATCTTGGTTTTTAAAGGATCTGGTTTTACTTTTGTGAAACCAAAACTCTATATTTTCTCCAATTTGTGACTTGTATTTTCTCACTGTATTTATCACACAGAAATATTTTTATTGCCACAATACCTACTAACCTCTAAAATTAAATTTACATATATAATGACCAGCACATTTTAACAGTTAATAAAAAAACATTTAATAAACATTTAATGAATATTTGTGAATAAATATATAAGTTAATGGAATTATCCTCAATACATAATTTTATTGTTGTTAAAGATATTACTATTGAAATTTTACAAATGATTCATCAGAATCACAAACTAATTGTTTACCATAGTAAGGTAATAGTGAAATTCACATTCAAGAACCCCAGCCCAGTCTTCACTGAACCAGATGGAACTATGATGACATCTGAAATAATTAAAAACACATCTCTTAAAGGCTGAATTACTCAGAGCCTCTGCTTTTCATATGCCTAATAGAAATTATCTCATTTATACAGAAAATGTAAGTCAAGCCCATGCATTACAGTTATTAGTGATCTGTAAGATACAGTAATGCTATATCCCAAGGGTGATACCTATTCTGAAGCCACCTTATTATTTTACTTATGACAAGAAGTTAGCAATGAAGAACAAGTTGCTGTGCACAATGTCTCATTCCTTGATACCTGAGGATATTAATTCATGAGCTGAAGGCAAGTACATTGATCTTTTTAGCCATCCAGAAATAAAATGTCATGTAGAGCAACTACTTCTTCATTGCTATTTTAGCACAGTTTTTTCCTCTCCCTAAGGTGTCTTTCTCACATTGAGAATAAAAATGTAGCCACTCTCTTCTGAGGAAAGATGGCAAATAAGACCACTGGTTCAGAGATACTCAGTCTCAGTGTCCTTTTACATGAGCAACACACTATGCCCCAGATAGTAAACATATACTACGGTTACCAATTCCTCAGAAACAAAACTCTTTTCATCTCCTTCTGCATTAAGTTAGTATCTCCTCATACTGACCCCAAAGAGACCAAGGCTGAGCCTAGATGGATGCCCAGTCATACATGTGGTGGAAAACATGGATGAAACGTAAAACACACAGACCTCTCTACAAATCTTTTCAAGTAAAATTCCCTAAAAATAGACGAGTGAATTAACATGCAGCCAGAATTCCTTGCCTAAATTATACCCATTTTCACAGATTCAATTCTTGTATATAGTATGATACGTGGACACGCGCACATGCGTGCGTGTGCATGCACACACACACACACTAAGGTATTTATTTTTCCCACCAATGTTCCAGAACACCTGCTGACTATAAAACGCTGTATTGAAAAATACAAAGGAGAGAAAAATGAGCTAGAGTAACATGATCCAACCACTAAGGAATTCCAAAATTAAGTAGAATGAGAACAAAATGCCAGTTAATGCATATATATAAAATAAATATGGGCATCAATAAATATGTAACTATAGAATATATACATCTGTTGAATATAAATCCAATGGTGCTCACACACTTTGCTGTAATGCTTCTGAACAAAAAGTCACTGAATTTCAAGATATAGTGAACTAATATTGTAACTGAGCTTGAGAAAATGGTAAGTATTATGAAATATTCTGTTTTAATAGCAAATTTTTAAAACCATGTATTTTGAAGACAGAAAAATCTGGGTTCCAGTCATCCCTGTATTTTATCACTTTGGGCATTCTGTATCCTCCATAAAGGTAAGTACCCTAGTATAAAAATTGATAAAAACTATAACCCTACCTATTTCAAAGTGTGTTTTTTGACATTTAAATAAGATAACGTATGTAAAATTTAGTGTCTGAAACAGGTACTCAGTACATATGGGAAGGCAATATGATAGCATTATTAAGTAATTAAATTATGGAATCAGACAAAGTAAGATTTAAATTCTGCCTTTGCCACCTTTTAGAATCGTTTAATACATTCAACATGGTATTTAACTTCGCTGAGCGTTACTTATCTGTAAAATGGAGTTATAAGAATCAGTAACTTTTCCTCCTGTATGTTTCAACATAGCCCTGGATTATGTTTTATCACAAAATGTGCCACACTGCTATACAACTACTCATTTATTTCTCTGCAACCACTACCAGAAAAAAAAATGATCCTGTTTTCAGGTACTGCACCTTGTTTGACAACATATACCCAGAACCCACCACATAGTAAGTAATCAATATATATGTATTAGATCAATGGCTGAATTAATAGTATCTACCTAATAAGGTTGTTGTCCTTCTATGGAATGGCACTTAGAATATAATCATAAAGGGTAGTTATGATTATTTTCTCTACTTCATATTCAAATCAAATATACACACAGCTCATGCAGCTCAATATCAAAAAAACAAATAACCCAATCAAAAATGAGCAGATCTAAACAGATATTTCTCCAAAGAAGCCAACAGCCACATGGAAAGATGCTCAACTTCACTAATTATTAGAGAAATGCAAATCAAAAGTACAATGAAGTATCACCTCACACCAGTCAGAATGGCCATCATCAAAAAATCTACAAACAATACATACTGAAGAGGGTATGGAGAAAAAGGAACCCTCCTACCCTGTTGGTGGAAATGTAAATTGGTGCAGTCACTATGGAGGACAGTATGGAGGTTCTTTAAAAAACTAAAAAATAGAGCTACCATATGATCCAGCAATCCCACTCCTAGGCATATATCTGGAGAAAACCATAGTTTTAAAAGATACATGCACCCCAATGTTCATTGCCACACAACTAACAATAGCCAGGACATGGAAGCAATCTAAATGTTCACTGACATAGGAATGGATAAAGAAGATGTGGTACATATATACAATGGAATATTACTCAGCCATAAAAAAAGAACGAAATAATGCCATTTGCAGCAACATGGATGGACCCAGAGATTGTCATGCTGAGTTAAGTAAGTCAGACAAAGGTTCACTTTGCTGTAGAGCAAAAACTAACACAACATTGTAAATCAACTATATTCCAATAAAAAAAAATTTGAGGCACAAAAGAAAACATGAATTTGACTCAGAAAAAAATTTAAAGTGAAGAAAAACAAACACCACAAAACTTGTTTTGTCTTCTCAGAGTTTATAAGGCTGGCCTAGAAAATAGAGAGACATGGGATCCAAGGAATTTTTTACAATAATAGAATAGATGAACACAGACTGACCCAGGGACTAAATTCAAGAATCCAAAAGGGATTAGACAAACTGGCTTACTTATTCTATTTGAGCAATCTGAAAAAACTGAGATTTAGGGATGTTCAAAATACTAAATTAAAAAACAGACAAGGATATGGTCCAGTTGTGAAATGTTTTATTCATTATTTCAATAATAATTTATTGAGTAACTCCTCTGTGCTAGGCAACAATCTAGAAAAAGGTGATCAAAAAGTTTAGATAATTACTTAAGTATACACTTGAGAATGATGGTAAATTTTATATGTGTTTATACCACAGTTTTAAAAGTTGACAGATAAATGTGGTCAGTGCTTTGATGGAAACTTACAATAACATGAACAAATATAAATGAGAAAAAATCCAAAAACTATAGGTTGTGATCAGTGGTAAGAATGAAACAAAGGAAGAGATAAAAGAATGAACGTTTTGAGGAAGAGCAACTCTACACTGGTAGGATGACCAGCTCTTTCTGAGATGGTAATATATAAAGAGAATCCTAGAAGTTGATAATGGGATATCTTTTAGAAAGAGAAGAACATTCTGGGGCAGATGGGATAGTATATGAAGAAGACCTAATATACCAAATCTCGGCAGGTTCAAGAAAGTGAAAAAAGACCAGTATCTTAAAAATTGAAAATACAGAGGAGGAATCAAGATGGCAGTAAAGGAGGCTGCTGAACTCACATCTCCCCACAAACACATCAAAAATACAACTATGTGTGGAGCAATTCTCGCTGAAAACAACCTGGAGACTGCAGAAAGGCTCCTATACAGCCAGGACTGTAAAGAAAGATCACAGAGTTTGGTAGAAAAGAAGTGATCTGGTTGGGACCTGCATCCCTGGTAGAGGACCCAGAAGAGAAGGGGAATATCATGGGCTCAGAGATCCTCCCTGAGGAGTGAGGGGTTCAAGTCACATATTAGGCAAATATACAATAAAGGCTGTGCCCAACCACTTAAATAAGCTATAAGCTAGTACAAAGGTTGAAAGATAAAAATTGTAAAATCAACTATAACTAAAATAAACAGTTAAGGGATAGACAAAGATGTAAAATATGACATCAAAAACACAAAACATGGGGGAGGGGAGGAACTACATGTAGAACTTTTAGAATGTGCTTGAACTTAAGTGACTATCAGTTTGAAACAAGTAGATATAGCTATAGGTCAACATATATGAACTCCATGGTAACCACAAATCAAAAACCTGTAATAGAAAAAGAAAAACTAGAGAGAAAGGAACACAAGCATAACACCAAATAAAATAATCAACCCACAAGGGAAGAGACTATATATAGCATTGTGCATCTACAAAGAAGAAGACAACAGAGAACTATTAAAAAAACAGAAAAAAATTTAAAAATGGCAATAAATACCTCTCAATAATCACTTTAAATATAAATGGACTAAATACTCCAATCAAAAGACATAGGGTGGCCGATTGGGTAAAGAAAACAAGGCCCGTGTATATGCTGCCTACAAGAGACTTACTTTGAAGCTAAAGACACACACAGACTGAAAGTAAGGGATGAAAAAAGATACTCCATGCAAATGGAAATGAAAAGAAAGCTGGGATAGCAATACTCATATCAGATAAAGTAGACATTAAAACAAAGTTTATAATAAAGGACAAAGAAGGGCATTATAATGATAAAAGGATCAATACAAGAAAATATGATGTTTATAGACATATATGCACATAAGATAGGAGAATCTAAATATATAAAGCAAATATTAACAGATATAAAGGGAGAAGTTGACAAGAATACAATAATAATAGGAGGCTTTAACACTCCACTTACATCAATGGACAGATCATCCACACAGAAATTCAATGAGGAAACAGTGACCTTATATAACACATTAGACCAGTTGGAATTAATGGGTATCTACAGGACATTCCATCCAAAAACTGCAGAGTACACACTCTTTGCAAGTGTACATGGAAAATTCTCCAGGACGGATCACATGCTAGGCTACAAATAAGTCTCAACAAATTTAAGAGAACAGAGATTATATCAAACATCCATTCCTATCACAACTATATGAAAATAGGATTCAATTACAAAAAGAAAAACAGGAAAAACAAAAAAATGCGGAGATTAAACAACATGCTACAAAAAAAAGGGTCAATTGAGAAATCAAAGAGGAAATAGAAAATACCTTGCGACAAGCAAAAAACCAAAAAAACAAAAAACACAACTTTCCAAAACCTATGGGACAAAGAAAAAGCAGAACTAAGAGGAAAGTTCGTAACAATACAGGCCTACCACAAGAATCAAGAAAAATCTCAAAAAACAACCTAACCTACCATCTAAAGGAAAAAGAACAAAGCCCAAAGTCAGCAGAAGGCATGAAATAATAAAGATCAGAAAGGAAATCAATAAAATGGAGCCCAAAGAACAATAGAAAAGGTCAAGAAATCAAGAGCTGGGTTTTTTTTGAAAGATAAACAAAATTGATAAGCCATTAGCCAGGCTCATTAGGAAAAAAAGAGAGAGGACCCAAATAAAATAAGTAATGAAAGAGAATAAATTATAACTTATGTATTAGAGACACAAACAATCATAAGAGAATACTATGAACAGTTATAAGCAAACAAATTGGACAACCTACAGGAAATGGATAAATTCTTAGAAACATATAGTCTTCCAAAACTGAATCTAGAAGATATAGATAATTAGAACAGACCAATCACTACTATTGAAATTGAATCAGCAATCAAAAGACTCCCAAAATCAGAAGTCCAGGACTGAAAAGCTTTAGAGGGGAATTCTACCAAACAAAAAAGAGTTAATACTTATCCTTTTAAAACTACCTCAGAAAATTGAAGAAGAGAAAACACTCCCAAAAATTCACTGTATGAGGCCTCCATTACCTTGATACCAAAACCAGACAAAGCACTACTAAAAAAAAAAATTACAGAGCAATATATCTGATAAATTCAACAATATATAAAAAGGACCATACACCATGATCAACTGGAATTTATTTCTGGGATACAAGGACAGTTCAATACCTGCAAATCAACCAATGTGATATATGACATTAACAAAACAAAGGATAAAAATTATATGATCATCTCCTACAGATGTATAAAAAGCATTTGACAAAATTCAACATCCATTTGTGGCAAAAACTCTCATCAAGATTGGTATAGAGGGAACACATCTCAACATAATAAAAACCATTTATGACAAACCCACAGCTAACATCATAAGCAATGATGAAAGCTAAAAGATTTCCTCTAAAATAAG
The DNA here is from genome assembly GCF_003031525.2 of Neophocaena asiaeorientalis asiaeorientalis. Taxonomy (NCBI): domain Eukaryota; kingdom Metazoa; phylum Chordata; class Mammalia; order Artiodactyla; family Phocoenidae; genus Neophocaena; species Neophocaena asiaeorientalis. Next base: position 20,389,308 of record NW_020185339.1, on the reverse strand, counting down.
GAACAAGACATGGATGCCCACTCTTGCCACTTCTATTTAACATAGTATTTGACATACTAGCTACAGCAATCAGACAAGAAAAAGAAATAAAATCATCCAAATTGGAAGGGAAGAAGTAAAACTGTCATTTATATAGGACCATTTGCAGATGACATGGTACTATATATAGAAAACCCTAAAGTCTCCACTCCACAAGCCATTAGAGCTAAAAAATGAATTCAGCAAAGTTGTAGGATATAGTGTTAATATACAGAAATCTGTTGCTTTTCTGTACACTATAAGTGGAATATTACTCAGCCATAAAAAGAATGAAATTTTGCCATTTGCTACAACATGGATGTAACTGGAGGGTGTTTTTCTTGGCGAAGTATGTCAGACAGAGAAAGACACATACTGTAGGAAGAGGAGAGGAAAGAGGGAAGGGGCAAAATAGGCATAGGGGATTAAGAGGTACAAACTACTAGGTATAATATAAATAAGATAGAATGATGTAATATACAGCACAGAGAATACAGACAATAGTTTATAATAACTTTAAATGGAGTATAATCTATAAAAATATTGTTGTACACTAGAAACCAATATAATACTATAAATCAACTATACTACAAAAAATATAATTTTTAAAAATGAGTAGCAAAGAATGCCAATTTGCAAAAAAAATAAAAAGAAAGAAAATATGAGGATATTATCTCATGGTCTCAACTCGTATTGGGCCTCCTATGTACTAGATGCTGGGTATAAAGTATCAGTAAGATAAATATCTGTTTTCATGGATCTTCTATTTTTGCTAAGACAGAAAATACTTAACCAACAAATAGCCAAGAAAACTCTATGCTATTTGTAAAATTAAAATTATTTGATATTACAAAGAGTGACTGATACTTCAGGTTTAATGTTCAGGGAAGCCTTTTCTGAAAAGGTAACATTTAAGCCATAATCTGAATACAAGAAGTCAGCAAGTTAGCAGAAAGGAAACATATATTTTAAGTTCCTAAGATGGAAAAGGCTTTAAGATTTTTGAGAAATGAAGACTAATGTGGGTGAATAATTGGAAACAGTGTTAAGACTGAATACTGACTAAGATAATATTGCATAAGAAGGTAGGACCCTGACTATGTAGGGCTTGGCAAGCCAGGAAAAGGAGGTTGAATTTCATTCTAAGTAAAGGGTTGAATGCAAGTAAGCTAAAAACAGAGATTTAGCAGCATAAAGTCTCTGAGACCTTGACAGGGTAGTAGAGCTGTGGAAATAGAAGTCCCATTGGGATGAAATAAGTTTGAAGTATAAAGTGAGGAAGAGGAGACAGGATACATAGATAACATTTGTAAGAAAATTTGTTGTGGAAGCACATGAAAATCTGAAATCGATTTGAGAAGGATATGGGATTATTTGTATAATCTCTCTTTCCAAGCATAATTAGCTGCTCCAATGCAAATATGTGGAAATTGTTTATGCTTCTAGGATTTTATATTGCCAGAAAAGTAGGATGGAGAGAGAATGGAGAAAGGAATTGAGTATATTCCAATGTATAGAATGATAATAACAATAATATATTATGAAATTCTAGCTGGACAAATAAAAATCAGCCAGAAAGAGGCCATGGATAATGAGAATTTGGTGGTTTCAATGCATTAAAGGTTTTGATGTTATGGCAATCAGTTATTGTAGTAAATGTGTCCAAAGGATAAAACACTATATAGTAGGAGAGCAGAGTTTTCAAATTGTTGTTTTTAAATTCTGTTGTTTCTGGTGACTAGATCCAAGATTTAACTATATATGTAGATATATAAGATAAATTAGAAGGAAAGGTCACTACAGAAGAAGTGAAGAAGCTGGAAGCTAAGTGATTCATCTGAAGCATGAAGTCACCAAAAATGATAAAATTAAGGGCTAGGACTTATATAAATGAAGAAGGATGACCAGGACTTACATAAATGAAGAATGTTAAGTACTTCACAGCAATGATTAGGAATTTTGGTTACGTGTATCACAGTATTCAAATTGGGTTATATTTATCATACTCTCCAAGTTTGAGACCATTTATTAAAAGCTGATAGCAAACATTAGGTCATATTTGTATTACACCAAGAAACTGATTAGAAGTTGTGAGCAGAGTAAATGTATGATTACTAATACCATAGGCAATTATTTAATTGTTATTTAATGTTTATGCCAGGGTAACAGTTGTACTGAATAAGGAATTTGTTCAGAGCACTCTTACCTTTTCCCTTAGCTGTTGGGAAAGCTTAATGGACAAGAATTAACAAACTAATAAACCAAAATTATCTGCATTAAACAAATCCCAAGAGATCTTTCCTGAGACTTCACACTAAGGCTTTCTTGGTTTAAAAGAATTATGTACTCCTTGGTGAAGAGGTTACCTTGAGACATTCTTAGAGAGAGGAATGAATGATTACTATGAGGGTTATTAATCAGGACTTCATCCAATGACATCTTATCCTAGGTTAAAAGAGGATAGTCTATTCTTTGGGAACCAAACCTATTTAGTGGCAGGAATTAAATCTGTTTGTGAATATTTTTTATCATGAAATTTCATTCTAAAGAAGACACAGTTGAAGAGCATATTGACATATTTCATATCTCCACTAGGACATTAAATGAAGTCTTTCTTTATTCCACATCAAATGTTAAGCACTAAGTTACTGGATTCCAGAGGAACATACAGATAATAGCTTCTCTCCACCAGAGGAGTAATACCATTGCATTTGAATTCAAACTTAAATTCAATTATTGGTCCCTTTCCTTGCTATATTACCTTCAGTAATTTATCTAAGCCACTAAATCTTAGGTTCCTTTTCCCTGCAACAGCAATAATAATATTCTATCCTACTCGCAGGAAAACTAAAGTGAATTAAAAATTACATACCAATAACTAAGCACATGGCCTGGCATGTTATAAATGGTAGCTATTGTTTTCATCATGAGGTAGATAATGTTATGCAAGTCCTAATTATCATTCCTTACTACATGGCTGAAGAAGGAGTCTAACCCAAGAGTTTATACACCAGGTTAGGGACTAGAACTCATCTCTATTGTATACTGTGTCGAGATGCCCCCAGAAAGCCCTTTTTTTCTTTTATTAAAAGCCTCACATCCCTGAAATAATATAAAAGTTGCACTGCTTTCAAAAACTTTCTACTCAGAACCTATTCTAATGAGGATGAAACTAAATAACCGAATTGAAACTGCAATTTGTGTTTTATCTGTAGGAAGAGGGAAGAGATCATTGACCGTAGCCCTGATTCTATAATTTGACACCTTGTTTTTTAGCTGTCAGGTGATAAACATACGAAGTTTTCCTTTTTACGTCAGAAATTTATAAAATAAAAGCATTTTATTGTTTTATGCATTGCATTTAAACTCAAATTTGTTTAAAAATTATTCCATTTTTAAGAAGAAAAATATTATACTTAAGGATACACTGTAGTATAATAACACTTGCATACTCACTCCAGCCAACATAAATAGCCGAAGGAACTATGGCACAAACATAAGAAAAGTTGTGTATAGATAGGAGGTTACTGAGTTACAGTGGTATCTTGCAGAGTACAAAAGGAGAGAAGGAAAGAAAGGAAAAAGAAAGAGGGAAGAGAGAAGGAAGGAAGGAAGGAAGGGAGGGAGGGAGGGAAGGAGGAAGGAGAGAAGTATGACTCAAGAATGCATGTGATCCAGCTTCCTACTAGATAATCTAAACAGAAGTCACTGATGTTTTTAGAATATGGCTCTGAAATACTAGAAATATTGAATAGCAACAGGAAGCAATTTGAGGTTTGGTGTAAAATTTTATCTTTAAGGGTAAAAAATTTAAAAAACCAGCTTTACAGTGTGACGAGCTTAAAAAAAAAAAGTGATAAGCTAATTGGATTTTCCCTGAAATGACAGCACATGTAAAACCTTTTTTAAAACTAATAATTTCCTGTTGATAACTAGAAAGGAGATCTATTTTCTTAAAAACTATAAACAACATGATAAACAAGAAAGTTTTTTGTTTTTTGGTTTTTTTTTTTTGCGGTACGCAGGCCTCTCACTGTTGTGGCCTCTTCCGTTGCGGAGCACAGGCTCCCGAGCGCAGGCTCAGCGGCCATGGCTCACGGGCCCAGCCATTCCGCGGCATGTGGGATCTTCCCGGACCGGGGCACAAACCCTGCATCGGCAGGTGGACTCTCAACCACTGCACCACCAGGGAAGCCCAACAAGAAAGTTTTTATACTTAGCTTTGCACACAATATATAATTTTAGGTAATCCTCTTACAAATTGTTTTCTGAAAATATAATACAAGTCTACTGCTTAATTTATATTTTCAAATCATAGTTGTTAAAATGTAGCTTTTTCCCCAAACATTAAAAGGTTTCTCCTTACATATGACAAAAACCAGGTAAAGTCAATTTAGAGAGACCTAAATACGTCCTGGCCAGCAAAACTTGCCTGAGACCAAAATGAACACATTATCCCATATAAATAAAGATGGTATGAGTCAGATAAGAAGCTTATCAGTCTTTCACACACAGAATGAAAAATAATCGAAGTTAAATGTTGCTTGTGCCCATCCAATCTCTAACCTGGAGAGAGGGAACTTATTAACTTTGTGTACTCTCAACCCATTGGTAATCAACCACCTGTCTTCTGGCCTGGTGTGGAGGGACTTGGTGGTGGGGGTGGGGTGTGACTCATGATTACAGACAACCGTCTCAATATGATTTGCCTGGTAGTCCCCGTGACAATAATATTTCTCACTGAAAGTTAATAAATTAGCATTCTGTGTGTGTGTGTGTGTGTGTGTGTGTGTGTGTGTAAATTGCTCATCTTTGAGTTCTCTTGGGAGAGTTTGTTATATGTCTTCTGGTGAGGCCATATCTTATCCCATTGTGAACACTTTTCATGTTGAAATATATTTGAGTCAGTGTCCCTAAAATGACTAAAATGTAACAAGAATCGATGTTAAATTCATGCTAAAAACACTCTATAGCCTGTGTTTATTAAACATGCCACTGCAAACTTTTTTTAAACCTTTAAATCAAGATTCTACCAAGAATATTATGAGATTAGGATGTTTCCTGCTATTGTCACAAGTTGGGGCAATATAATAATTTTGTGATATTTTGTCTGGGGACCACTAAAAATAGATTAATTCCCTTCAAATGACAAAAATATTACACAGAGAGTAGGTCTTAATTTCTACTACAATTAAATTAATAATAAATTTAGAATAAGAAATGGGCATTGGCATAATAATATACACTAAGCCAAAGGATGGCCACTATTTTGTATTTCCATGTTTTGGTGCGTAACAATCTCCAAGGCTCTACAACTACATTAAATTTGTTATAGATCATTCTTTGACATGCTCATTCAACATCCTTAGGCCTCTTGTATCCTGCATTATTGGTGTTTAGCCGATCTCACCAGTGCTGGACCTAGGGTGAGATGAAGCACCTGTTGTGGGCACAAGTGTTAAGGATCCACCAAAAAACTCAAATAAACAAAATTAATAATATCTTAATAAAAAGTTTTAAGAAAGAAAATTAATGTAAAGATTCATGGTGAACAAAATATATTATCAGTATTACTGAGTTTTCCCTTTGCCTCAGGTTCCAGTATGGCTCCACACAGAATATCTCAAAACTACTTATCACATTAGTCCAAACTATGGCTAACTTACATTTCATTAGAAGGATATTAGTTGGTTCATAGAATTGTTAGGAATTTAAAGAACTAGACTCATAAAATGGGCATAAAACAAAAACGTTAGGCAACAAGGAAAGTCCCACTGTATCAATTTGATCATGTGATCACTGTCATTATTCACACTGAATACTTCATTACCAGACTCTGCAATAAATAACTTTTAAATCTCCTTGCATCTTTGTGTCACTCCTCTAGATTCAAGTTCTTAGACGAAAACGGAAAATCAGCAGAGCCCAGGACTGACGCATATGCCTTAGTTTTTAAGAATTAGAGCTAAATCTTGCTTTCTGTCAAGACTCACACAGTGGAGGATCCCACTGAAATATATATATTCAGTTGTAGGATAGTAATAAAATGGCCAGTGTCTGCTACATTCATTATTATCTGGAGCCCTGGGATGTATCAAAGCAAAAGTCCATTATTGCCAGTTCAAATGGAAAGATAAAAATACAGAAACAGACAAAGACATAAGTGGTATCACAAGAGGAAGAATAGCCTTTGAACTGGTCATGTAGATTTTTAACTCAGTGATAATGTCAAAAACTTCAGCTACGGTAGGAAAAATAATTTAAACTAAGAGGAAAACATAAGTATTCCCGGAAGAATAATAGGTCATTTTCTTAGTATTAAAAATTAGTATCACTCATGCAGTGGTCAAAAAACCTTTTGCCTACAAAACAAATAAATTCAAGGCACTCTATATAAAAATTCAAAGGAGAATACTACCTTTCATCCCATTATTATGGATATGCTAAACAGGCCATTCAAGAATGTGTATGCATATGAGGCAGACTATTAAAAGGCAACCACTTGATAGTGCATGATGAGGTTGGTACATCTTCTTTTCCAAAACCAACACACATGGCAAAATTGCCCTCCAGAATCATTTCAAGGCTCTGGATATTGATGAAAAGAAATCAACAAGTTAAAAAACTGTTAGAACTTTGTGGGGAAAATGCTGACTCTGCAGCCTTCTTGCCTAGGCTACTGCAGTCCACCCCAACTCAATTGTTGCAGTATGTTCATGGTTTTGCTGTGAAAACCGGCGGTGTTACTGCCAGAGGGACAGACCTGATTTGGAATAGAAGGCAAAAGAACCCATGACTGGCAGAATTTTCAATAAAAGTAGAAAATACTACACGAAAGGATGGACAAAATATGTAGCTCCCCATTAGCCTAAAGTTTCTGTCCGTATTGGGGTGAAGAGTGAAATCAGTCAAATCGGAGATTCTGAAAATGAGAGAGCCCAAAAGGGTTAGCTTTATAATCTCTCCACACATCTCTGTTTGACTAGGAAGTTACATCCATGTGCGAGGAACCAAAGGGTCCAGTGGAAAGTAAAAGTCAAGACATACTTGAGACCTGGCTGAATTATGAAAGGCTTCCCAGCCCACAGTCAGATAGATCAGCAGAGGGTGGAAGCTTTACAGGCTCACAATGTTTGAGCACAACCTCTACCTAAATCACTGGCTGACTATTAAGTTATGCAGGCACAGGACACTCCTTAGGATGCTAAGCTAAAAAAATAAAAATAAGAAATACAAATCTGAGCATAGACATCATTGACTACAGAGGAGATATATTCCAGAGATTAACACCAGGCAAATTAAAAAGAAATCATAACCCAGATTTGCCACAGTATAACCAACTCAAATTAAAATATCCAAATTTCAACAAAAATTACAAGGAATCCACACAAAGAAAACACTCCAGGAAATTGTGAGAAAAAAAAAAGCAGTCAATATAAACTGACTCTGAGTCCAGATGTTGGATTTAGCAAACATATATATATATATATATATATATATATATATTCAAGGATTTATAGCAACTATCTAAACATTGAAAAGAAAATATGGTGATACAACAAAGGGAGAATCTCAGTAAACAAATAAAAATGAAAAAACAGACTCTAGAATTGAAAAGTATAGTAACAAATGAAAACTTCACTAGGTGGGCTGAAACACAACTTGAGAGGGCAGAAGAATCAGAGAACTGAAGAAAGAATATAAATTATGCTATCTGAAGAACAGAGAGAAAAAATTTAAAGAAAAATGAACAGAGCCTCAGAGGTCTGTGGGAAAATAGCAATCTGACAATATTTTTTAATGGGAGTCTGAATAAATCTACTAAAAATCATTGAGCTGTGCAATTAAAATTAATGTATTTTTGGTATGTAAGTTTAACCTCCACAAAGTTTTTTTTAAGTCTCCAAACATTTTTGTTGTCTTTTCATTAATAACTTTAATAATTTGTATTATTAATTTAATTTTCTCTATTTGTTGCCTATTTTATGCTCAAGAAATATGTGGAGAGAGTGATGAAAAAGATAGACACAATTTTCATGAAATTGAGGTGTGAGGTAAATATTAGACAGAATGGCATTGTGCAAGAAGATTTCTTTACCTTAAAGAATAAATAAAGATTCTTAACCAACTGCAACATAAACTTGAATTTTCTGTTTCAGTAACTTTCTTTATACTAGCATGTGACTATAGAAGTTACACAAAAGTGGTTCTGCATAAAAATTCTCCCCAATATGAGGCTTAATTTTTAAACAAGATACGTTTTTCAGATCAGAAACAAAGGTGAGCTCCATTACCAATGCCAGTCCGCTAGTCTCAGCTACCTGCCTCACCATCATGACTCCTTGTAACATCTTTCAAACTGATATCTCTTCATCTGCTTTTGCTTTGCTCTTCTGTGTTTGATGTCCTACAAGCCTGACTAGCTTTCCAGCCAATGCCACATCTTTCTCACCCTTGTTGTTCAAACTCTGCTAAGATGATCTTTCAATTGTTGGAATAATGCCTCAGAGCCTTTGCACCATCCTTTCTCTGACCAGTATACTGTACCGTACCATAATTTTCCCTTAATTAATGCCTACTTATATCTCACATTTCACCACAAATATCAGCAATTTGCAAAACAGGAATATTTTTGCTTCATGAGATACGATAGCTGATTGAAAGCAACTTTCACAAGCCTTGAGTTGTGTTATAATAGTGGTTATAACACAACCACTGTTATTATTATTGGCTTAGCATTCCAATTATTCCAGCCTCTAGCTCAACATTGCTTTGATTCTCTTGGTTTATCCTTCAGTGTAACAAGATGGCTCTTGCAACTCAGCCTCATATCCTTTTACAATTCCAAAGGTTGGGGAAAGAGAGGTGGAGGTTTGGGCAGAAAAAATTAGCTTTCTTTATAGCAGAGATAAGAATATTTTCTATAAAACACCCAGAAAACAACTTCTTTCGCTTCATTCCACAGAATTCAACAAGTGACTATGCTTGCATTCAACAGATACAAGGGAGTACACAAAGTGAGCTTCTGGCAAAGAGCAATATGCATCATCATCTAACTGAGTATTTTGTCACCCAGAACAAAGTCAAGTTCTCTTAGTAAAGATGAGAGAAACAGCTATGAATTAGCAATGAACTGTGTTTGCCATCAATACTAGCATACATCTATTTTCATAGTAATTTGATTTCTGTGTCTTTTGCACTAAGACTCTAAGCCCCAACAAGTCAGGAACTAGAGATGACTTACTCACCACTATTTCCTCCAGGATGTAACAATATAAAAGTGAAACACAAATGATCTCCTAAAAACAGTCACTGTGAAAATTCAAATTTCACACAGGAGTAAAAACAGTATGCTTAAACCAAGTATTTTTTTATTAGGGATGTCCTCCCCAAGGGGTAGTTGGCAATGTCAGGAGACATTTTTGATGATCACAATGGGAAGGAGAGATACTGCTGGCATCTAGCGAGTAAAGGACAGGAATTCTGCTAAACTTATTACAATGCATAGATAGCCCACACATGAAGACTTGTGCCATCCAAATTCATGTAATAACTGGCATATGCCCACAGTACCAAGGTCGAAAAGCCCTTGCTTAACCCCATTTCACTAAACTTGTAATGTTCTGGAAAAGCTGAAAAATAGCTTCAGCAACTACTTTTCTTATTTTCCCTTCACACCATCCCCCTTTCTATCATTTTCTGATAGAAAGAAAGTAATAAAATATATGTATGAAAGGGGATACAGAATATATACCACATCACTGCTCCTAATTGAGTCTGGGGAGTTCAGGACCAGCACCCCCGAGATGCGTCAGGAAAGCATTTGTGTAAGAGGCATTTCATGATCTGGTAAATTCTTCCTCATATCTTGTTACCTGCATTTGGAAACATCTATTCAAGACAAAGTGAGCACCTTTTCTACCCATACAAAGCATGTCCAGGGACTTCTCTGGTGGACCAGGAGTTAGGACTCTGTGCTTCCACTGCTGAGGATGTGGATTCAATCCCTGGCTGGGGAACTAAGATCCCACAAGCTGCATGGTGTGGGCCAAAAAGAAAAAAAGAATAAAAGAAAAGAAAGCAAGCATGTCCAAGTCTTATTTCCTACCCAAAAAGTCAAGCATAAGAGAAAGGACAAAACTAGTAACAGTACTTTTGTGTTGTGAGAATCACTAATTTATAAATTATGGTTAATGTTTGTTCATCATCATATTAAACATACTTAGAGAACAAACTTATGGTTAACGGGGGAAGGGTGGCGGGGAGGGACAGACTGGGAGTTTGGGATTGACATGTACATACTGCTATATTTAAAACAGATAATCAACAAAGACATACTGTATAGCATGGGGAACTCTGCTCAATACTCTTTGGTGACCTAGGTGGGAGGAGTATTTGAAAAAAGAATAGATACATGTATATGTATGGCCGAATCACTTTGTTGTACACCTGAAACTAACACAGCATTGTTAATCAACTATACTCCAATACAAAATAAAAATTATAATGAAAATAAAATAAACAATAAGAATAAACACGAGTATATCATTTCCAGCTAATAAATATCAAAGAATTTTAGGATGGAGAGCCCCAGAAAACTAGAAACCCTGCCAAAAATGTCTACAGATTATATTTAAATGAATTTTAGTCATCCTAAGTCAGCCTCTCTGACTGTATTAACTTCTTGTGGCTGCCGTAACAAACCACAATGAAGTGGCTTCAGACAGCAGAAATTTATCCTTATATCATTCTGGAGGCCAGAAGTCCAGAATCAACATGTCAGTGGAACTGCACTTTCTCTAGAGGCTCTAGGGGAGAATGCTTCCCAGCATCTCCCAGCTTCCGGTGGCTGTCAGCATTCTTTCTTTGACTTGTGGCCATATGACCCCAAACTCTACCTCTGTTTTCATATCACCTTCTTCTCTGTGTTTCTGTTCTCTTCTATGTTCTTATAAGGGTACATATCACTGGATTCAGAACCCACCCTTAGAACCTAGGATGACTTTATCTCAAGACCCTAAACTTAATTATATCTTCAAATAGCCTTTCTCCAAATAAGGTAACATTCACAGATTCCAGGGATTTGATGTAGGTATCTTTTGGAGAGTCATTTTTCACCTTACCACACTGATCATTTGAGATTTTTCTTTTATTTTGAATATTAGCTTTTAAAAGATTCTATACCTCAGTCATTTGATCACGGCAAGGCTAATTTTGATTTATAATATGGCTTATACTTAAATGTCTATATCTAAATTAGTTGTTAGTTACAAAATTGTCTACCATTTGTTGTATTGCTATAGGGTTATTTTAAACCTCTTTTATTTAGCTGGCAAATACCTTGTTCATTTTCTGTTAATATCAGCTAGATTATACTTTCATATTAACAGTATTACACAGAGTATTAAGAGATAATCTAGATCATTCTTTTTCAACACCGAAACCTACTGTTTTGGACACATACACCATGGCCTGTGTGCTATCCTATAAATGTTCTCTCATATTCTAATCTCTTTTATTGTTAAAAACTGAAATATCTTTGGCAAATATTTCCAAATATGTTTCCTCTGAGACTCTCATAACATACAAAAGATTAAACTAATTTATATCATGGTTAAATGTCTTAATTTCCCAAAGGAATTTCAAAAGGAAGAAAATAAATGTTTTCTCATGGCCTAAAATATATGAAATGCTATAGTTGCTATTCAATTAATTAATTAATTTAAAAATATTATAAGATATGATACAAGAAAATGCCAAGGAAATATTTTTGTGTGAATGAAAGATAGTACAGACCTTGGGGGCCAAGACAGTGAAGCAGGAAGGCCCTGAGCTCACCTCCTCCCGTGGGCACACCAAAATTACAACTATTTGCAAATAAACCATTGATGAGAAAAACCAGAAGACAAGGAGGAAAGATCTTATACAACTAAAGATATAAAGAAGGAACCATAACAAGATGGACAGGAGAGGTGGAGACACAGTATAGTCAAGACCAATACCCCCAGGGGGGTGACTCAGAGACAGGAGGACAATTACAACTGCAGAGGTTCTCTTCGAGGAGCGAGTGGTCTGAGCCCCACATCAGGCTCACCAGCCTGGGGCTCCTGCTCATGGAAGATGAACCCCCAGAACATTTGGCTTTGAAGGCCAACAGGGCTTACTTTTCAGAGAGCCAGAGGGCTGTGGGAAATAGAGACTCTATTCCTAAAGGGTGCACACAAAAATCTCGCACACTCCAAGACACAGTACAGAAGTAATTTGAAAGAAGCCTGGGTCAGATCCACCTGCTGATCTTGGAGAGCCTCTCAGAGAGGCAGAAAGCAGCTGGGGCTTGCCCTGGGGACACATATACTGATGCGAGCCATTTTGGGGAGCTTGTTTTACCACATGGACACTGGTACAGGCAAGCACCATTTTGAAATCCTATCTTATTAGCTCTGGCACATGGCCCTGCCAACCAGTCTCTCAGCACCAGTACTGGGAAGCATCAGGCCAAGTAGCTAGCTGGGTAGAGACATGGCCCAACCCATCACCAGATCTGCTGCCCTAAGACCCCTGACCCCACAGCTGCCCTAGGATCTGGCCCTGTCCACCAAAGGGCCCAAGACCCAGCCTCATACAACAGTGTGCCAGCACTAGCCCCAGGATCCCCAGGGCCCTGAAGCCAGAGGCCCTGGGACCCAGATCCACCCACTGGGGGGCCAGCAAAAAAACTACTAGAGCTCATCAGTGAATTCAGTAAAATTTCAGGATATAGAATTAATACACAGAAATCTGTTGCATTTCTATACACTAACAATGAACTATCAGAAAGAGAAGTTAAGAAAATAATCTCATTTGCAATTATATCAAAAAGAATAAAATGTCTAGGAAACAATCTAACTAAAGAGATAAAATACTTGTACTTGCAAAACTATAAGACACTGATAAAAGAAACTGAAGATGACACCGATAGAAAGACACACCATGTTCACTGATCGGAAGACTTAATATTGTTAAAATGATCATACTACCCAAGGCAATCTATAGATTCAATGCAATCCCTACAAAAGTACCAATGACATTTCTCATGAACCTAGAACAAATAATTCTAAAATTTTTATGGAAACATAAAGAACCCCAAATAGCCAAACAATCTTGAGAAAAAAGAACAAAGCTGGAGGTATCACACTCCCTGATTTCAAACTGCAAAGCTACAGTCATCGAAACAGTATGGTACTGACACAAAAACAGACACACAGATAAATGGAACAGAATAGAGATCCCAGAAATGAACCACAATTATATGGTCAATTAATATAGACAAAAGAGGCAAGAATATACAATGGGGAAAAGTGCCTTTAAATAAATGGTGTTAGGAAAACTGGACATCTACACACAAAAGAATCAAACTGGACTACTCCCTTACATCAAGCACAAAAATAAACTCAAATGGGGTTAAAAATCTTAAATGTTAAAACCTGAAACCATAAAATTTCTAGAAGAAAAATATAAGCGCTACTCTCTTTAACATCAGTCTTTATAATATTTGGGGGGTCTGTCTCCTCAGACAAGGCAAAAGCAAAAAATAAACAAATGAGACCATATTAAACTAAAAAGCTTTTGCACAATGAAGAAAGCTATCAACAAAACTAAAAAGCCATCTACTGAATGGGAGAAGATATTTGCAAAGGATTTATCTGATAAGGGGCTAATATCCAAAACACACAAAGAACACATACAATTCAACATCCAAAAAACAAATAACTCAATTAAAAAATGGCAGAGGATGAACAGACATTTTTCCAAAGAAGATATATAAGTGGCCAACAGACACATGAAGAGATGCTCAACATCACTAACCACCAGGGAAATGCAAATCAAAACCATAATGAGATATCACCTCATACCTATAAGAATGGCTATCATCAAAGACAACAAATAACAGGTGTTGGCAAGGATGTGGAGAACAGGGAACTCTTGGGCACTGTTGGTGGGAATGTAAATTGGTGTAGCCACTATGGAAAACAATATGGAAATTCCTTAAAAAAATTAAAACTAAAACTACCATATGATTTGTTTTTTGGTTTGGTTGCTCTCTCTTTCTTTCCTTTTTTTGTTTATTACTTAAACTCCTGCGTATATATCCAAAAACATGAAAACACTAATTCAAAAAGCTATGTGCACCGTGACGTTCATAACGACATTATTTGCAATAGCCAAGATGTGGAAGAAAACTAAGTGCCCATCGACAAATAAATGTCTAAAAAAGATGTAGTATATGTATATATATATACACACACAAACACAATAGAATATTACTCAGCCATATAACACAGCGAAATCTTGCCATTTGCAACAACATGGATAAAGCTGCAGGGCATTCCGCTAAGTAAAATAAGTCAGACAGACATAGACAAATACTGTATGATTTCACTTATATGTGGAAACTAAATGACAAATGAACAGCATACCAAAACAGAAACAGTGGAGGAGCTTCAAGATGGCGGAAGAGTAAGTAAGATTTGGAGATCACCTTCCTCCCCACAAATACATCAGAAATACACCTACATGTGGAACAACTCCTACAGAACACCTACTGAATGCTGGCAGAAGACCTCAGACCTCCCAAAAGGCAAGAAAACCCCCACGTACCTGGGTAGGGCAAAAGAAAAAAGAATGAACAGAGACAAAAGAATAGGGACGGGATCTGCACCAGTGGGAAGAAGCTGTGAAGGAGGAAAGGTTTCCACACACTAGGAAGGCCCTTCACAGGCGGAGATTGAGGGAGGTGGAGGGGGGAAGATTCCACAGAGGAGAGCACAGCAACAGGGGTGCGGAGGGCAAAACGGAGAGATTCCCACACAGGAGATAGGTGCCGACCAGCACTCACCAAACCACGAGGCTTGTCTGCTCACCCGACAGGGCAGGTGGGGGCTGGAAGCTGAGGCTCGGGCTTCAGAGGTCAGACCCCAGGGAGAGGACTGGGGTTGGCTGCGTGAACACAGCCTGAAGGGGCCAGTGAGCCACAGCTAGCCAGGAGGGAGTTCCAGAAAAAGTCTGGAGCTGCCTAAGAGGCAAGAGACTTTTTATTGCATCTTTGCTTCCTGGTGCGTGAGGAGAGCAGATTAAGAGCACCACTTAAAGAAGCTCCAAAGACGGGCGCGAGCCGCGGCTATCAGCGCAAACCCCAGAGACGGGCATGAGACACTAAGGCTGCTGCTGCAGCCACCAAGAAGCCTGTGTGCGAGCACAGGTCATTATCCACACCTCCCCTCCCAGGAGACTGTGCAGCCTGCCACTACCAGCGTCCCGTGATCCGTGGACAACTTCTCTGGGAGAACACACGGTGCGCCGCAGGCTGTTGCAACATCATGCTGGCCTCTGCCGCTGCAGGCTCGCTCAGCATTCCATACCCCATCCTCCCCCCGGCCTGAGTGAGCCAGAGCCCCGGAATCAACTGCTCCTTTAAGCTCATCCTGTCTGGGCGGGAGCAGATGCCCTCAGGCGACCTACACGCAGAGGAGGGGGCAAATCCAATGCTGAAACCCAGGAGCCGTGGGAACAAAGAAAAGAAAGGGAAATTTCTCCCAGCAGCCTCAGGAGTAGTGGATTAAATCTCCACAATCAACTTGATTTACCCTGCATCTGTGGAATACCTGAACAGACAACGAATCATCCCAAATTGAGGAGGTGGACTTTGGGCGCAACGATATATATATGTTTTTCCCTTTTTCCCTTTTTATGAGTGTGTAGGTGTATGCTTCTGTGTGTGATTTTTTCTGTATAGCTTTGCTTTTACCATTTGTGCTAGGATTCTGTCTGTCCAGTTTTGTGTTTTTTTTTTGGTCTTTTTTTTAGTATAGTTTTTAGCACTTGTTATCATTGGTGGATTTGTTTTCTGGTTTGGTTGCTCTCTCTTTCTTTCCTTTTCTTGTTTATTACTTTAAAAAAAAATTTTAATAATTATTTTCTTTTTTAACAACTTTTATTTTATTTTATCTTTTTGTTTCTTTTTCTCCCTCTCATTCTGAGCTGTGTGGATGACAGGCTCTTGGTGCTCCAGCTAGGTGTCAGGGCTGTGCCTCAGATGTGGGAGAGCCAAGTTCAGGACACTGGTCCACAAGAGACCTCCCAGCTCCACATAATAGCAAATGGCGAAAATCTTCAAGAGATCTCCATCTCAATGCCAAGACTCAGCTCCACTCAATGACCAGCAAGCTACAGTGCTGGACACCCTATGCCAAACTAACAAAACAGGAACACAACCCCATTTGTTAGCAGAGAGGCTGCCTAAAATCATAATAAGGTCACAGATAGCCCAAAACATACCACCAGAGGTGCACCTGCCCACCAGAAACACAAGATCCAGCCGCATCCACCACAACACAGGCACTAGTTCCCTCCACCAGGAAGCCTACACAATCCACTGAACCAACCTTACCCACTCGGGGCAGACACCGAAGCAACAAGAACTACAAACTTGCAGCGTGCGAAAAGGAGACCCCAAACACAGTAAGTCAAGCAAAATGAGAAGACAGAGAAACACACAACAGATGAAGGAGCAATGTAAAAACACACCAGACCTAAAAAATGAAGAGGAAATAGGCAGTCTACCTGAAAAAGAATTCAGAATAACAATAGGAAAGATGATCCAAAATCTGGGAAAGAGAATGGAGAAAATACAAGAAACGTTTAACAAGGACCTAGAAGTAAAGAGGAAACAAACAGTGATGAACAACACAATAAATGAAATTAAAAATACTCTAGAAGGGATCGATAACTAAGGCAAAAGAACGGATAAGCGACCTGGAAGATAAAATAGTGGAAATAACTACTGCAGAGCAGAATAAAGAAAAAAGAATGAAAAGAGTAGAGGACAGTCTCAGAGACCTCTGGGACAAAATTAAACACACCAATATTAGAATTATAGGGGTTCCAGAAGAAGAAGAGAAAAAGAAAGGGACTGAGAAAATAGTTGAAGAGATTATAGTTGAAAACTTCCCTAATATGGGAAAGGAAATAATTAATCAACTCCAGGAATCACAGAGAGTCCCATACAGGATAAATCCAAGGAGAAACATGCCAAGACACATATTAATCAAACTATAAAAATTAAATACAAAGAAAAAATATTAAAAGCATCCAGGGAACAGAAACAAATAACACACAAGGGAATCCCCATAAGGTTAACAGCTGATCTATCAGCAGAAACTCTGCAAGCCAGAAGGGAGTGGCAGGACACACTTAAAGTGATGAAGGGGAAAAACTTACAACCAAGATTACTCTACCCGGCAAGGATGTCATTCAGATTCGATGGAGAAATTAAAACCTTTACAGACTAGCAAAAGCTAAGAGAATTCAGCACCACCAAAGTACCTTTACAACAAATGCTGAAGGAACTTCTCTAGGCAGGAAACACAAGAGAAGGAAAAGACCTACAATGACAAACCTTAAACATTAAGAAAATGGTAATAGGAACACACATATTGATAATTACCTAAAATGTAAATGCATTAAATGCTCCAAGCAAAAGACACAGACTGGCTGAATGGATACAAAAACAAGACCCGTATATATGCTGCCTACAAGAGACCCACTTCAGACCTAGGGACACATACAGATTGAAAGTGACAGGATGGAAAAAGATATTCCATGCAAATGGAAACCAAAAGAAAGCTGGAGTAGCAATTCTCATATCACACAAAATAGACTTTAAAACAAAGACTATCACAAGAGACAAAGAAGGACACTACATAATGATCAAGGGATCAATCCAAGAAGATATAACAATTGTAAATATTTATGCACCCAACAAAGGAGCACCTCAATATATAACACAAATACTAACAGGCATAAAAGGAGAACTTGACAGTAACACAATCATCGTAGGGGACTTTCACACCCGACTTTCACCAATGGACAGATCATCCAAAGTGAAAATGAATAAGGAAACACAAGCTTTAAATGATACATTAAAGAAGATGGACTTAATTGATATTTATAGGACATTCCATCCAAAAACAACAGAATAAACTTTCTTCTCAAGTGGTCACGGAACATTCTCCAGGATAGATCATATCCTGGGTCACAGATCAAACCTGGGTAAAGTTAAGAACATTGAAATCATATCAAGTGTCTTTTCCCACCACAATGCTATGAGCCTAAATATCAATTACAGGGAAAAATCTGTAAAAAAACAAACACACGGAGGGTAAATAATATACTAATTAATAACCAAGAGATCCCTGAAGAAATCAAAGAGGAAATCAAAAAATACCTCGAAAAAATTACAATGAAAACACGACCCAAAACCTATGGGATGGAGCAAAAGCAGTTTTAAGAAGGAACTGCCTAGCAATACAATCCTACCTTAAGAAACAAGAACCGTCTCAAATAAACAACTTAACCTTACACCTAAAGCAATTAGAAAAAGAACAAAAAATCCCCAAAGTTAGCAGAAGGAAAGAAATCATAAAGATCAGATCAGAAATAAATGAAAAAGAAATGAAGAAAACAATAGCAAAGATCAATAAAACTAAAAGCTCTTTCTTTGAGAAGATAGACAAAATTGAAAAACCATTAGCCAGACTTATCAAGAAAAAAAGGGAGAACACTCAAATCAATAGAATTAGAAATGAAAAAGGAGAAGTAACAACTGACACCGCCGAAATACAAAGGATCATGAGAGATTACTACAAGCAACTCTATGCCAATAAAATGGACAACCTGGAAGAAATGGATAAATTCTTAGAAATGCACAACCTTCCGAGACTGAACCAGGAAGAAATAGAAAATATGAGCAGACCAATCACAAGCACTGAAATTGAAACTGTGATTTAAAATCTTCCAACAAACAAAAGCCCAGGACCAGACGGCTTCACAGGCAAATTCTATCAAACATTTAGGGAAGAGCTAACACCTATCCTTCTCAAACTCTTTCAAAGTATAGCAGAGGGAGGAACACTCCCAAACTCATTCTATGAGGCCATCTCCCTGATACCAAAACCAGACAAAGATGTCACAAAGAAAAGAAAACTACAGACCAATATCACTGATGAACACAGATGCAAAAATCCTCAACAAAGTACTAGCAAACAGAATCCAACAGCACATTAAAAAGATCATACACCATGATCAAGTGGGGTTTATCCCAGGAATGTAAGGATTCTTCAATATATGCAAATCAATCAACGTGATACACCATATTAACAAATTGAAGGAGAAAAACCATATGATCATCTCAGTAGATGCAGAGAAAGCGTTGGACAAAATTCAACACCCATTTATGATAAACATCCTCCAGAAAGTAGGCTTAGAGGGAACTTATCTCAACATAATAAAGGCCATACATGACATCCCACAGTCAACTTCATTCTCAATGGTGAAAAACTGAAAGCATTTCCACTAAGATCAGGAACAAGACAAGGCTGCCGACTCTCACCACTATTATTCAACATAGTTATGGAAGTTTTAGCCACAGCAATCAGAGAAGAAAAAGAAATAAAAGGAATCCAAATCCGAAAGGAAGAAGTAAAGCTGTCACTTTTGCAGGTGACATGATACTATACATAGAGTATCCTAAAGATGCTACCAGAAAACTACTAGCGCAAATCGATGAATTTGGTAAAATAGCAGGATACAAAATTAATGCACAAAAATCTCTTGCATTCCTATACACTAATGATGAAAAATCTGAAAGAGAAATTAAGAAAACACTCCCATTTACCATTGCAACAAAAATAATAAAATATCTAGGAATAAACTTACCTAAGGAGACAAAACACCTATATGCAGAAAATTATAAGACACTGATGAAGGAAATTAAAGATGATACAAAGAGATGGAGAGATATCCCATGTTCTTGGATTGAAGAATCAACACTGTGAAAATGACTACACTACCCAAAGCAATCTACAGATTCAATGCAATCCCTATCAAACTACCAATGGCATTTTTCACAGAACTAGAACAAAAATTTCACAATTTGTATGGAAACACAAACGACCCCGAATAGCCAAAGCAATATTGAGAAAGAAAAACGGAGCGGGAAGAATCAGGCTCCCTGACTTAAGACTACACTACAAAGCTACAGTAATCAAGACACTATGGTACTGGCACAAAAACAGAAATGTAGGTCAATGGAACAGCATAGAAAGCCCAGAGATAAACCCACGCACATATGGTCACCTTATGTTTGATAAAGGAGGCAAGCATTTACAGTGGAGAAAAGACAGTCTCTTCAATAAGTGGTGCTGGGAAAACTGGACAGCTACATGTAAATGAATGAAATTAGAACACTCCCTAACACCATACACAAAAATAAACTCAAAATGGATTCGAGACCTAAATGTAAGGCCAGACTCTATAAAACTCTTAGAGGAAAACATAGGCAGAATGCTCTATAACATAAATCACAGCAAGATCTTTTTGGCCTACCTCCTAGAGAAATGGAAATAAAAACAAAAATAAACAAATGGGACCCTATGAAACTTAAAAGCTTTTGCACAGCAAAGGAAACCATAAACAAGACCAAAAGATATTTGCAAACAAAGCAACTGACAAAGGATTAATCTTCAAAATTTACAAACAGCTCATGGAGCTCAATATCAAAAACCAAACAACCCAATCCAAAAATGGGCTGAAGACCTAAATAGATATTTCTCCAAAGAAGATATACAGATTGCCAACAAACACATGAAAGAATGCTCAACATCATTAATCATTAGAGAAATGCAAATCAAAACTACAATGAGATATCATCTCACACCGCTCAGAATGGCCATCATCAAAAAATCTACAAACAATAAATGCTGGAGAGGGTGTGGAGAAAAGGGAACACTCTTGCACTGTCAGTGGGGACGTAAACTGATACAGCCACTATGGAGAACAGTATGGAGGTTACTTAAAAAACTAAAAGTAGAACTACCATACGACCCAGCAATCCCACTTCTGGGCATATACCCTGAGAAAACCATAATTCAAAAAGAGTCATGTACCACAATGTTCATTGCAGCTCTATTTACAATAGCCAGGACATGGAAGCAACTTAAGTGTCCATCAACAGATGAATGGATAAAGAAGATGTGGCACATGTATACAATGGAATATTACTCAGCCATAAAAAGAAACGAAACTGAGTCATTTGTCTTGAGGTGGATGCACCTAGAGTCTGTCATACAGAGTGAAGTCAGTCAGAAAGAGAAAAACAAATACCGTTTGTTAACACATATATGTGGAATCTAAAAAAGAAAAATAAAATCGTCATGAAGAACCTAGGGGCAAGATGGGAATAAAGATGCAGACCTACTAGAGAATGGATTTGAGGATATGTGAAGGGGGAAGGGTAAGCTGTGATAAAGTGAGAGAGTGGCATGGACATATATACACTATCAAATGTAAAACAGATAGCTAGTGGGAAGCAGCCACATAGCACAGGGAGATCAGCTATGTGGTTTGTGACCACCTAGAGGGGTGAGATAGGGAGTGTGGAAGGGAGGGAGATGCAAGAGGGAAGAGATATGGGAACATATGTATATGTATAACTGATTCACTTTTTTATAAAGCAGAAACTAACACACCATTGTAAAGCAATTATACACCAATATAGATGTTAAAAAAAAAAAAACAGAAAGAGTTTTAGATACAGAGAACAAACAGGTGGTTACCAGAGGAGAGGGGTTTTTGGGGAGGAAGGAAATAGGTGAGGGAGTTTAAGAAGTACAAATTTCCAGTTGCAAAATAAATCCCGTCACAGGTATAAAATGTACAGTGTGGGGAATATAGTCAATACCTAAGGAATATCTAGTCTGTATATAGTAAACAGATTTATTGTGGTAATCATTTTGAAATGTGTAGAAAAAAATCACTATGTTGTGTAATAGGAACTAACAAGTGTTGTAGGTCATTTATACTTCAAAAACCAACAAACTCATAGAGAAAGAGATCTCATTTGTGGTTCCCAGAGGCGGGGAGCGGTGGGGAGGGGAAATGAACAAAGATAGTGGAAAACTACCATTATAAGATAAATGAGTACTAGGCATTTAGTGTATAATGATAAATATAATTAACACTGTCGTATGTTATACACAAAAACTGTTAAGGGAGTAAATCCTGAGTTCTCATCACACACAAAGAAGTTTTTCTATTTCTTTAATTCTGTATCTATATGAGATGATGAATGTTCACTAAACTTACTGTGATAGTCATTTCATGATGCGTGCAAGTCAAATCATTATGCTTTACACCTTAAACTTATATACTGTTGTATGTCAATTATATCTCAATAAAAACAGAAGAAAGACAGTATATATTTGCACTTATTTTTTAATCTAATTTTCATTTTATATCTAATAAAATATGATATAAACAAGAATATGTGGGGGAATGTAAAAAAACTTTCCTCCACCCTCTTAGGTTCTGTGGCTGGGATCTATCTATCGAACTGACAAAAGACAGATTAACAAGAGCAAAGCATACAAATTTTATTTAATATTTTTATATACACATAAGAGCATTCATAGGAAAAAGTAAAAATCCGAAGATGCAGTTAGGACTGAGAGCTGATATGCTTCTTAACAAAGAAAGATAAGTTTGAGGAGAAGTGACAAGACAAAGGAAAAGTGTGTTACATCTCTAGAGGTGATAAATTGTGGAAAAGTGACTCAGAAATATATGGAGGAAACTAAGGAAGAAAAGGGTTATTTTAGTATGTTTGTACAGATTCATCTCAGCCTCAACTCCCTGTCTCTGGTGATAAAAATGTTCCTCTCTCCCCAGTGTAGGGAAAGCACCTTTCTCATAAGAAATTGTATGCCCTGCTTTTAGGTAGAAGGGGGAGTCCAGGGAGCCCTTCCTACAGCTGTTGTTTGTCAAGTGTCTTCAGCTCAAAATTGTCAATATGGCAAAGTGGCATATTGTAGGGTGGCATGTCAAAGGATATCAGTCAGGGATAAAGGCAGGTTGATAAAGTGGATAGAGTAAGGGTAGGTGAACTCAGTTTTGTATTTAGCAGTCTTGGCAGCCCTCTCATTTCCTAGAGATACAGTATCAGTCTCCTTACAATGGGCTGGAGTGTGAACAATAGTCACCGTAGTAGGGAGATGAATAGCCTGTAATAGAGTAACAATTATATGCCCATTGGCAACAGCAGTATCAGCAGAGGTTAAGAATCTACAGGATTTACAGATTGTACCAACAGCATGGAAGACTCCAAAGGCATATCTGGAGTTAGTGTAAATAGTGGCAGTTTTCTTTTTTGCCAACATGTAAGCTCTACTAAAAGCTGTGAGTTCAGCAGCTTGGGCTGATTTTACAGTGTGTAAATAGTATGCCTCAGGAGTTTCATGTAGGAAAACTATGTTGTAAGGAGTTATGTTTTCCTGGAGATTTTGTTTAAAAGAGCCATCACAAAGTTGAAGTCATTCTGGGTTGTCTAAGGGGATATCTAAGAGATTTTCGTGTGTGTGTGTCTTTGAAATTATTTCTAGAGTTGCAAGGCAATCATGTGGAATGGAGTGGGGCTGTCCATCATCTGGGAGGGGTTAGAAGAGCTAAATTTAAGGTGCTACAGCAGTGTAAGATGAGGGAGGGATTGGTGAATAGGGCTTGTTCATAGGTGGTCTGCCTCCATGTAGAGAGAGGAGCTATGTCTTATGAACTCATAAGGGAACAGAAACAGTATGAGGAACATAGAGGTGAATAGTAGCCTAATGTAAGAGCAATGGTTTTGTCAATTAGGGTGGCAGTTACGGACACGCAGGCATGGGAGCATGTCTGATGCCACAACATCTAACTGACATGAGAAATATGCTATAGGACTTATCTAAGAATAAATGGTTGTACTAAAATACTGCAGCAATTCCATTATTGTCTTGGTGACAAACTGACAAACATAGGCGAAAATATTTATCAAAACTGGGCAAGCCAAGAGCAAGGGCAGCAGAATTAGGAATTTGTTGGCAACAATAGCAGCTGCCCCCCAAAATTTACATAGTTGTGTTTTTGTTTTCAGAAGAGGGATGGACAATATTAACCCAAGGCATTTTGGTGTGAGTTTTGAGTGCCCTGAGATACCTCATGTTCTAAGTAGTTAACAGTTGTCTGTACCCATTGAAGTCTATATTGGGAGGCTTTATAGCCTTGTTCAGTTAGTGCCATTAAGAGAATGAGGGAATCTATAAAAACACCTTCCTTAGTTTGATTACAAAGTAAGAGGCCATCAACATACTGAACGAGAGGGGAGTCTTGGGTAAAAACTAGAATCTAAGCTTTAAGAACCTGGGAAAATATTGAGGGAGACTCACAATATCTCAAAGGTATACAAGTCCATGTTAATTGTCTTCCTCGAAATGCAAATACAAAGAGAACGTGTGCAATGCCATTAGAAAGCTGTGCAGGAGTCAGTGATTGTAAATCAAGCTATGTCAGCAGGAATTGAGGCAAGAATAGTAGTTGGACTAGAGACTATAGTGTGATGAGGAATTACAAAAACATTTATTGGCTCTTCCATTTTGTACAAATCAATAATTTGATTCCCATGTGAATCAAATGTCCCTTCTTACTGACAAGATTGAGGTATCGCAGAGTGAGGAAGTAAATATAAGAACACTTGGCTCTATTATAAGTACAATTCCTTTTTTTTTTTTTGATTCTTGAAAAAGAGGTTGTTGGGCTTCTGCTGGGACAGGTTTATTCCTTTTCCAGAAAATGTGCATAGGCACTGCACTGAAGAGCAATCCAACCTCATTTGCATGTGAGGACCAGAGACCAACTAGTACATCTCTTAAGGTTGCACTCTCTTCAAAGGATTTTAAAGTGAGATAGGTCTCCACTGGGGAAAGTAGGAAGTTTGCGATTTGGTCTGAGAGCAGGGAAATAAAAATACTTTTCTCATTACATTGTATGGTGGCATTAAGTTTACATAACAAGCCTCTACCTAAAAGGTTTGCTGATGAAGAACCAGAAACTAGAAAGATATGATGGGTGGTTAGAGGGCCTAAGGATTTTGCAGTGGCCTGAGATATGACAATAAAATAGGTTGCCCAGAGACTCCAACAGCTTGAACAGAATTAGAGGTGATGAACAAATATAAATCCTCTAAGTCAATGGTAGAGAAAGTTCCACTGGTATCAGTTAAGAAGTACCGTTCCTAATATTCTATTTTAAGTTTAATGCTGGGTTCTGAGGTACAGCTGAGGATTGAATGACCCCATCAATCTATGTGAAACTGTCCCACGGAAGGGGAAAAACAGACTCTTTGAGGCTGCTGAAATCTAAGGATACTGTATATTTAAGCTTACCTTTGTTTTATATGCAGGACAATTGCCTTTCCAATGTCCTGCCCTTTTACAATATCTGCAAATATCTTGAGATGGATAGGGAAGGCTCTGTGGTTGGCAAGAAAAATGGGTGGGTATTAAGTTACACTTAGATTCTTACTTCTGTTTTTTAAAGACTCAATTTGCAAAGCAAGGATTGTTGATTTCAATTCCTTTTTTCTCCTGCTTTCCTGCAAGCTATTTTCAAAGAATTAAATAGCAACTTCAATAATAACATTGATAAATAGCAACTTCAATAATAACATTGAGAGATTGTCCTGCACAGCCAACCACACCATTTTGGATTTGTCTTCCTATATTAGGGAGATTTCTCACTAAGGAAGAAATTAAAAGATTTCTATGTTCTGGGGTTTCAGGGTTTAATGCAGTGCGCTTTTGGAAAGTCTGTATAAAAGCGTTCAAGACCTTGGGCTCCCCTTCTTTCTGAGTGCACAACTCAACCTTAGACGAATTCACCTTGGGGGAAAGGTATCTACAATTGCTTCTATCAGGCCTTAAATATCAGCATCCAGATGTTCCATTTCCTGATCACTGGAAGAGGCCTGGGAGAAGTTCCGACCATGTGTTTTCTGTTAGGTAAGGGGACATTTCCTGGGGGGCCGTCTGGCTTGTCTTATAACTACAGTATAAGCATGGGTGGAAAGAACACCTCTTAGTAGCCTGTTGAGGTCCCTATGAGTGGGTCTGTGAATGGCCACCAAGTCTTCTAACTCCTCTCTAAATCTGGTGGAATCTTTCAAAAGTGGGAGTAAAGGGCTTTGTAGCTTAAAGGATCTGGTGCTGTCCAAGGGACATGTATTTTTGTGGTGGGGGTCCAGGATATATCCACAAAGGACATTGCATAGGAAGGCTAGAAAGATACCCAGAAGGTAGGTAAAATTATATGGGACAGCAAAACGAGCCCTACTGCATGGTCCTGAACCTCTGCCAAGGTTATTTCTTGGCCATCAGTATTTACGTAAGTAACCTGTATGCCCAGTCCTGGCCATCAGGCTGGATTATTTTCTATAATTTTTGCAGGGTAAGAGAAGAAAGTGGTCAGTTGGGTATTTAACGAATTTTCTGGGCAAATCAAAGGAGTTTCAGGGATTAAAGGAATTTGTTGAGGAGGTAGGGTTGGATTTGGGGAGGAGGATTTGAGCCAGGGGTCACGAGATCCTGAAGATCTTCTGGAGGGTCACAGACAGGGAGTTAGTTATAAACAAGGGTATAGGAGCACAGGGAAGGGGAATTCACTGTGGGTGTGGAATTTAACTTTTGTTTTCATTTCCATTCTTTAGTCTTGTTAAAAGTGTCCATAGGCTAGCCATAATGCTCTTTTGTGTCCTTTCAATTTAATCATTCCACAGATACCAACAGGACATTTGTTTAGGATAAGAGCTCTTTAACATTTCTTTCAAATATAAAAGTTTTTCTTTTTCAAATCAAAGGATCCATCATCTGGCCATTGACAAGCAGACTCTTTAAAGTTATACCCCTTTTAACTGTGACTAAATCCAATAAGCCTTTCCATAGAAAGACCTAGAGGTAATCTTTTAGACTTCGAAAAAATTTTTTTATCATGGATGCAAGAGATACCCCTGGTGTGGGTACAGCCCACATGATTCAAAAAGCCACTCATAAAGGTAGCTTAAGATACTACAAAGCTAAAGTAGTCCAAACAGTATGGTGTGGAAAAGAAACAGACACATAGATCAACAGAACAGAACAGAGATCTCAGAAATAAACCCATACACTTAACGATCAATTAATCTACAACAATGGAAGAATAAATAAACAAGAAAAGACAATCTCTTCAGTAAGTGGTGCTGGGAAAACTGGACAGCTACATGTAAAAGAATGAAATTAGAACCTTTTCTCATACCATATACAAAATAAATTCAAAATGGATTAAGGACCTAAGTGTAAAACTGGAAACCATAAAACTCCTAGAAGAAAACATAGGTGGAATACTCTTTGACATAAATTGTAGCAATATTTTTTTTGGATCTGTCTCCTAAAGCAAAGGGAAAAAAAGCAGATATAAACAAATGGGCCCTAAGTAAACTTAAAAGCTTTTTTTGCTCAACAAAGGAAACCACTGACAAAATGAAAAGACAACCTACTGAATGAGAGAAGACATTTACAAATGACATGACCAATAAAGGATTAATATCCAACATATATAAACAGTTCATACAACTCAATATCAAAAAAACAAACAACCTTATTGAAAAATGGGCAGAAGACCTGAATAAACATTTTTCCACAGAGGACATACAGATGGTCAACAGACATTTGAAAAAATGCTCAACATCGCTAATTATCAGAGAAATATAAATCAAAACCACGATGAGATATCACCTCATACCTGTAAGAATGCCTATCATCAAAAAATACCACAAAGAGCAAATGTTAGTGAGGATATGGAGAAAAGGCAACTTCAGTACACTCTTGGTCAGAACGTAAATTGGTGCAGCCCCTGTGGAAAAGAGTATGGAGATTTCCCAAAAAACTAAAAATAGAACTACCATATGATCCAGCAATTCCACTCCTGAGTATATATTTGAAGAAAATGAAAACACTAATTTAAAAGATACATGCACTCCAATGTTCACAGCAGCATTACTTACTATCACCAAAATATGGAAGCAACCTAAGTGTCCATCAATAGATAAAGAAGATGTGGTATATATACAATGGAATACTATTCAGCCATAAAAAAGAATGAAAATTTGCCATTTGCAACAATATGGTTGGACCTGAAGGGCAACGTGCTTAGTGAAATAAGTCAGACAGAGAAAGACACATACTGTATGTTATCACTTATATGTGGAATCTAAAAAATAAAACAAGAGAATATATATAACAAAACAGAAACAGACTCAGAGATACAGAGAACAAACTAGTGGTTACCAGTGGGGAGAGGGAAATGGGGAGGGGCAATATAGGATTAAGGGATTAAGAGGTACAAACCACTATGTATAAAATACATAAACTACAGGATATATTATA
This sequence comes from Neophocaena asiaeorientalis asiaeorientalis, assembly GCF_003031525.2. Lineage (NCBI taxonomy): Eukaryota > Metazoa > Chordata > Mammalia > Artiodactyla > Phocoenidae > Neophocaena > Neophocaena asiaeorientalis. Next base: position 20,360,974 of record NW_020185339.1, on the reverse strand, counting down.
CAGCACAGGGAATATAGCCAATATTTTATAATAGCTCTAAATAGAAAAAAAATCTGTAAAATTTTTGAAAAACTATGTTGTACACACCTGAAACTAATATTGTAAATAAACTATATCTCAATTTTTTAAAAAGAAAGCAAAGACCCTTGTTGTCACAAATGGTTAAGAATAGTATTTGTGAGAACTTGTATCACCAGTCTCTCACAAAAGTAAGACACCTCCAATCACAGACTTAATCATCTGATACTGATATGCCACTTTTCCAGCACTAAGAAGGCAATAAAGGTAGAGATAACAAGGGGCCCTTAAAGGCTGAGACCCCTTATTATGACAAATTCCCCTACAGCTGGCACAGACACAGAAAATGCTGCAAGCACACTCTGTGTTTTGGGTTCCTGGTCTGATGGCTAGCTACCTGATGTAGGTCCAACAATCTATACCTCCTGGTTGACAGAAGGCAGGTTATAAGGCATGCTCTCAGAACACAAAACAAGGTGAAAGGAGAATCTCACCCAGTATTTTTATTGGTGAACCACAGCAAAGCTTGTCCAAACAGACTCCAGTCCAGCGAGAACCATAAACTCACTGATCTATGAGACCCCCTCAAACAGGCTGATAAGACCCATGCCTGTGTTCTATGCTGTGCTTATCCTCCTTATGAAAATGACACAAAAGACAGAGAGAAAGGAAAACAATTCTGATCTCTGGGAGGGAAAAGATCAATCAAAACAAAGAATACACAAAGCAAAAAGCATAAAAGTCACTTACCTTTTGCTGGCTATTTCAGGTGTATCCCAAATCTTAGCTACAGCCTCTGAAGTGTGTAGGGAATCCCAGCTAATGACATCCCATCCTCATCACCATTATGGTAGGGGATGAAAGAAAAATTTTCTCCACCTCCTTAGGTCCTGGGTCCTATGGATTGAAATTACAAATTAACAGGAGAAAAACACACACATGTATTTAACATTTTTACATGCATACAAGAGCTTTTACAGGAAAATGAAGACTCAAAGAAGCAGTTAGGGCCAAGAGCTTATATACCTTTTTAACAAAGAATGATAAAATTGTGGGAAAGTGACAGTACGAAAGAAAAGGGGATTATACTTCTAGGGAAAATAAATTCTGAGAAAGTGACTAAGAAATATTTGGGGAAAACTTATGGAAGATAAAAGCTTGTTTGTACACATCCGTTTCAGCACTGACCTCCAATCTCCAGTAATAGGAATGTTCTTGTCTTCCTCGTGCAGGAAGAACAACTTTCTCATGGGAAATTTTATGACCTACTTTTAAGTAGAAATGAGAAGGTCAGGGAGTCCTTCCTGCATCTGTTGTTTCTCAAGTGTCTTCAGCTCAAAATTTTCAATATGCCAAAGTGACTTATTTTGGAGTGGCATATTCTGAACCCCTTAACACAGACACATAATCTTGGGACTCCTGCAGATTTTTCTGGGGTAAGTAACCTGAAACATCAGTTTGAGTTGCACTGACAAGACAGCACCTAGAAAGGCAAAAATGTTTTTTTTCTTCTTGTTTGTTAGCTTCCAAGCAGATATTTTTATATGAAAGGGTACACTTTTAAAGAACTGCGAGGGAGTTACGTGCAAAAATTCTCTTCGTGTATAGCAGCATTTGTTCTAATACCTCCTACACAGCACTTTTAAAATGCACCCTTTTCTGTCTTATAGATTGTTGTCTTGGGAGGCACTGTGGCTTGGTAGGAAGTGGGTATTTGTAGAACAAAAACCCTGCTACCAACAAAAAGCCTTAATAAAAATGGTAATTTTAAAATGACTGATGAGAGATAGACATAGAAGATAGATTCATAGATGACAAATAGATAACCTTTATACTTCATGGCTTGTTCTGAAATAAACAAACAAAAACCCTAAAATCAAATGAAGATTTCAGATTCAATGTCAAAACAACATTATTCACAATGCAAGTTTCTGTTCACAGCTCCTGTTTTCCTAAATCCCTTTATGATAGTGTATTGGAATGAAGTCTTATATTGTATAAGAATACCAGTACAAAAAGTTGAACAGTTGCTTTTGACCAAAAAAAAGAACTATTTATGTTAGTATATGCCCAAGCACTCTTTTTTACAAAAGAATGATGTCATGAACTACAGGGCTTTTGTTGAAGAGCCTCTGGTCAAAAGCAAAGGACATTTGATAGTTAAATGCAAGGAGGGGGCAGGAAATGAATGAAGACAAACAAGAGGAAATGATTATTTGATTGTGACTGAAAGACTAGCGCACACAAAGCCATGTAGATTAGCAAACCCAAAATGCCAGCATTCCTTCTGAGCTGTAATTTCCTGAAAACAAAAAAGCATTAACTGTGTAGCCTCAATTCACAATGCCTACTAATTGTCAGTGATAAAAGTAAGGCTCTTGCTTCTCATCCCAAAACCTCCTACCATATTTCTGTGAATACCACTTGTGAATTTGCTCACTCTGTTTCCCTATAATAAAGGCACTCCTGGAAGTAGCATAGGTGTTTTGTATGATTCTATATTTAAAAATAGAGCTAATCAAAACAAGGAACACATGAATTAGAAAACTTCTGTAAAAACTTATTTATATTATAACTTGTTGGTCAAGTCATTTTAAATTATGCACCCATGGAGAGACGTTCTTTTAATGAAAGCTTTATAATTAAATACCTGATAAAATACTACTATATGGTATAACCAATGCTTAATATTTTGGTAAACAGAAACACCTCACAGGCTTCATGTGATTTGAAAACAACCAAATCAGGGAGAGCAATTAAATTTTCACATGGTGCTCTCCTCCTATGTTTCAGGATTCCATACTTATTACTTATTCACTTGAAGTAAAGAGTACACCTCTTCTAAGTTCATCAATATACTTATTTTTGGTAATAAAAACTGGAGCTAAGTGAAGTGCAACTAACAAAATATGACAATGTTTAAGGCCTTAATATATACTCTAAAGCTCTTTGTGCTTGCTACTTGTAAGTTAATAAATATTTTATAATCAGCTCTGTTGTATATTCAGTGAAGTCTATACTCCCATTTAGGGAAAATGTTCACTTTTTTCCTTTATTTCCTCAGATTCAGATATTCTTTGTTTTCTTTTCTTTTCTTTTTTTTTTTTGGCCTCAGATAAGTATCCTACAATGTCTTTTTGGTTTCTTTACCAGATAGCCACATGGTTGTCAAATACTGGCTACCCAAACATCCCAACATAACCTGTTGATAATACATGGCTGAGCTTATTACTCACCATGGTAAGGGAGAATGTCATCTCTAGAGAGCTGTGGCAGTGTCTGGGAGGGGTGGGAGAAAGACAAGGTGTGAATTTATTGAAAGTGGGAAGCTTGGCTTAAGGAAGGTCTTTCAATGGTAGGAAGAGAGTGGATTTGATTAGGATTGTGCAATCAATCCTGATCAACAATGGGATTGGTGGAAACTGCAAAGAGAGGATTTTGAAGTGAAATATTCAAATGATGTTAGGGCATGATGGTATCTGTTGATACTTTCCATTGATGGAGTTGATGGAGCATTCTGTAAGCTCCTGTAATGAACAATTAAGCCATTTCATGGACAAGAACCTCATGTAAAATTAAAGTAATGCTAATGAATACACAGCTGAATGGCAAAATCATGCATTTCTCAGTGTCCATGCTGAGCAGTGGGGGGAAAATTATAAATGATGATGGCCCTATTGCTATCAGCACATGCATGCACACATACATACACGTATGCATATATAAATGAAGTGCCCAAATGAGTCATTCCTGTGTCTATCAATTATAGCTACTATAATCTCAAAAACAACTAAACAACATGGTCCATATACATTAATGATGAAGCTTTGTTTCCCCAGAAGATGCATTAGGTAAAATTTTGTTATGTTCATTTTTATTATAATTGTTTTGTTCCCTCTTAGCAATAGGAGACCTGTTAGCTTTTTAACCTCATGAGAGCACCCATTTCTATACTGTTCTGAAAAGGACTGCTAAGTGAATCAAAGGTACCAGGAATTACTTTAATTTTTAATCCCACCCTGCCTTTTAGTTTTACATCCCCAGCTGCCTTTTGTATATGGAGTTGTCTTCAGTCTCTCTTCCCTATTACAATAGTTTTGATCCCTGTTTCAGTAGCACTGAATAAGGTCTTCCTTGCCTGTTTAACTCTGTCCTGTGCAATTTTTCTTTGGCATATAAACATTTTTTGACATCTTGAAATTGAGGAGGACCCTGTGGGGCCCTCCTGGGTACAAATCCTTTCTCAGTTCCATTTGTTTGTAGGAAACAGGCTTCATTCAGCCTCCTTGACGTTTCCCTGAGTTCCAAAGTGCAGATTCAAACCTGATAGCCATGAGCATGTAGCTCCCAAACCTACTAGAGCCTGAGGATTAACAATGTGACACCACCCTATTAGCTCACCATCAATCAATCTGAGAATTGTGCATGAGCTGTGACATACCGTGTGACTCCCCTCCTTCACCTGGCCTTTGAAAATGCTTTCCTGAAACCCACCCAGGAATTCAGGTGTTTTGAGGACTAGCTTACCTGGACTCCTTGCTTGGGGTCGTGCAAAAAAATGTCCCACTTTCCTTCACCACAACCCAGTGTCAGTAGGTTGGCTTTATTGCATGTGGGCAAGTGGACTCAAATTTGGTTAGGTAACATGTATAATACATTGTACATAATTTCATAGAATATACTGAAGGATACTGGATAAGTTTAGCAGATATAGCTTTTAAATTTTAATTGGTTTTGCCAGGTTATTTTCCCAGAAAACTATACCACTTTACATTCTTAGTTGCATTTATTGAAAATAATATTTGTCCACATTAACATTAACACTGGATTTTTATCACTGAAACAACAACAACAAACTGAAATTCCCTAAATGGTCACTTAAAATTAAATCTCAATTTTGCCAATTTACATTTTGCTGAATACTTATGAAAAGAATTTCTTTTTTTCTGTTATTTATATTAAAATATCATTTCAAAAGGTAAAAATCTTAATTCTCAGAGAAATCTTATCAGTTTCTAGAATTTCTGCACTTACAGACACTAACTCTATTTCTGTCATTAATTATGAAATTCAACTTTGACTTTTGTATGTCTTCTGAATTTTTGTCATAAAAATGTTTTTTATACATTCAAATACATTTATGTTTCTTTATACTTTATAGTTTTAATGTCTTCTTTAAAACCATTTTGCTCATTTCAGTTATAATTTAATGTCCAACTTTTTAAAATTTACTTTACATTTCAACCTTTATTTCAACTGGGATTTAATTTTGAATTCCATGTGTGATAAAGCTCTGAATTTGCTATCTTTTAGGTGGAGAGTCAACTGTGCCAAGACTATTTACTAATTAAATCCCATTTAATTATTTTTTGATTAGGTAGTCTTTCTTCTAATTCTCATTTAGTTATACTATTTCTTCCATTTATTTCTTTTTTCTTCTGGAATTTCTATAATATGCATGTTTTATCTCTGGAAATGTCTTTCAATCTTTTCCAGTATGGATTGTCTACTTCAACTTTGCTCTGGGTTCTTAAACATTCCTTTCATTTTATCTTCTGGGAAAAAATTAGTTTTTCAACAACCATCATCAACTTATTCACTATCTCTATTGAACATTGTATTATTCCAAAACCATACATTTTAGTTATTACCCTTTCAACAGTTTTATTTCTGTGGAAATGCACCTATTTCAACTATAATTCGCTTCCTCTCTTTCTAATAGGTGTCTCCTTAAGTCAATCATTACTAGTAGGCTTCCCTAGCATTACTTTTTACCATCAATACTCAAGTCAATCTGTTAGGCTCTTTCAAATAGCTTCAAACTAGCCAGTGATGATTAGTAAAGTTACTTCCTTTTAATACAACAAACAGACTAAAAATCACTGGACCCTTTGCTGTGCCTCGGGAAGAACCCTTTTTTGCCCTCAAAATCTCTCCATGTACTACAGTTAATTTCTTCCAACCCTAAGGACCAGAAATAATTTAGTCCACCAGTACTGTCCTTGTATACATATCCTGATTCCTCACATATCCTTTATTATTAATTTGTTTTTATATTTTTAAACTGAAATGGGGTGAGTTTTTATCTAATATATGAAATACCAAGATTATTTCTGTTCATAAAGTGGTGAAATATATCCATATGATAAAATCACAATAAGGCCAAATGGGACCAAAATGGAATAATACTTAAAATTGTGCAAAATATATCCAAATACATTATCAAGTATAACCTCAGAATTATTCATAAAAGATCACTTATTATTCTCATATTAAAGGTGAAGGAGAGGACACTCAGAGAGGCAGAGACCATACTTTGGTTCAAACAGCGATTAAGCAGAAAAATTAGGACACAGATTCAGATTTTATTTTTTTTACTCTAAATCCTATTAATTTACATTTTGTAATGCTGATAAGAGCTTGGGCTCCTGTAATTCACTTTATTATATAAATTGGAGAAAAATAAAAAATTGTATCCTACTCTTTATTTTTTAGAGAAAGAAAGTGAGGCCCAAAGGTCTAAGATGATGTGAATAAGGCTCAAAAAACATTCCTAAAACTGGGTGTTCACTAAATTAACCTACTCAATCCTAAAACTAAACCTAACTCTAAACTTAACCCTATCCTTGACTATTTCCCTAACCCTTAGCTAAAATTGCATCTTTACACAACAATCTTAAAAACTGTTCCCTAAAAGAATCAAGTTTTCTACATCAAATCAATTTTGGTGACATTCCTAATGGAAAACTGACTCAGCACTTAAGATTGCTTAAGCTCTTTCAACAGAGGGTAAAAGTTAGTATTAAAATATTTAAGTATTTTGAAATAAAATATCCAAATAACATTAGAAATGAGTTTCCATTTTGTTTACCCAGATTTCAGATAAAGCAATACTATACAACACAATTTTAAGCAAAAAAAACCCCAATATGTAGTATCAAGCAGTATGTTCAAGTGATATCACCTAAAACTGATATTAATCAACTTTTTCTTTTTGCGAAAATAAAGTTGAGGGAAAATTATCTTTATATCTAGAGAATTTGCATTATAAATGTAGGTCCTAACCAAAACCACAGAATTTGAATAAAGCACTATTTTTAAAACTTCAAAAAATCTGCATGCATTATAAACTATTTTTTTTACAGCTCTCATTTCCAAATATGAAATAATAATACTTGGTTTTTATTCCAATGCCAGAAATAATGTGGCCCATGATACTGTCATCCAAAAAATAATTTGAGGCTCAGTCCAAAAACTTATTAATAGAAACCTGACCTTTATCAGAGTTGTTGTCATTTTCCTCCCAAACACTTAAGTTGTGTTTCAGGCACTGATTACTTTAAAGTTAACCAATTACTTTTCCCTGAGTAGAGACTCATTTTGTTATTGGGATTAAGACTCAGCCTTTTAAATATTGACATCAATATTTCTTACAATAATATGGAGCTGTATTTAAGTACTAATATCCCTCTTGTCGATAATTTTAATCTTAGCCCCATTTTAATTCATAAGACTATAGTGGTAAAGGATACCAGTAGCACAAATCTATCTAGATTCTTCCACTTGATCATACATAATTGGAATATAACTGTAGCCAGGGAAACTGAAAACAATATGATTTTAATTATCAAAGGCTTAAAATGAAATATCACCCCTATCATCTTGGTTTATTTCCTAATACTTAGTTAGGTTGAAAAGAATAAAGAGACTTTGTCACTCCCTTAGTCCACCTAAAGGGAATCCCTTTGTGCCCAAACCAAATGGCATTAGATGAAACCAAGCGGAGAAACTGGATGAACTGTGGCTGAGTCAGCAGCTACCTTTCACTGCTGCAAGAACTCTGTTTTGACCCTCTGCCTCCCAACTTCTGAATCTGATCATGGTTCTCAGACACTAAATCCATCTCCTGCAATTTTAAAGATGGAGAACCACATATATAATTGATAGCTTAACAACAAATGCAGGCCTCACAAACAGGTCCATGAGATGAAGGGACACTCTTGAGATTCAGTCAACAATCAGTCTATTGCATTCAGATGCCTCTGCTTGCTGATGTATTTCTGAGAACTCAGGGACTGTTTAAGATTCAAAATTTAATCTCTTTAAGTGATGAAACAAGAAAACAGAATACAGAGGGCTAAAAATTCTCTGAGTTATTCAGTGAAAGCTAAGAGTTATATTCAGAAGACAACTACTATAATTAAACATAGTATTATAAAAACTTGCAAATTTTAGATATGTGGATTTTTTTTTAAAAACTGACAAACAGCTAATAAAATAGAAATATGCCCAAATCATAAGTTTAGAACTTCAGCAGTCATCTCAACTAATAACAAAAGAAAAGGAGAATACAGAAACCTAAATATATCGAATTTGGACAAATAAAAACACTTTTCATAAATAATATCATTTTTAAAGTAAAAATAAATTTAGGAAAATTGGTCCTTGTATGTAGCACTTGGAAAAAAGTTATATTCTTAAAGAGATCATTATTCCTAATTAAATGAGAAAAAATGTCAAAGTATTGTATAATATGCAAATGATTCAAATGGTGACCAATATCTTAAAATTGAGTAATTATTTTCTATTTTTGCATGTGAATATATATAACTCTTCTATTAGTAAAGGTTTATTAAAATGCTACTTATAAATTATTCATGGTATATTACAAAATTGATCTTTAGGGACAGACATAACTATAGATAATTGCTAGTCTTTCTGCTTTCTTCAAAACACTTCATTTTTATCTTAAGGTGAAGATTATTTATACTGTTCTGAAGTTCTAGAATGCATTTATTACTTCTCAAATGTATAATATGATGTTGGTATTTTGTAGAAATGAAGATACAGGGAAATGTTCAGCATAGAAAAAAGAGTTTTAGTTTGTTTACAGAAGTTAGTAAAAACCAAACCCATTAAGAAACTTGAAATATCTGAATATTTCCTTAGTATCACTACTCTTTATCTTACTAAATCTCTTCTATTATTTAAATCCAGGGTTATGCAAACATATACTGAAACCACTTTCCAAAAACCCAGAACAATGAAGAGAAATTCAGATGTACAGCTAAGTACATTTTCTTCCAGAAATGCATTTATAAACAGCCTGCTGTGTTTACAAAATTAAATAAAGTGCTTCAGTACACAAGTTTGTTAGTCTTCACAACATTTAAAGGTGATAAGAAAAGTGAAAATTATTGGTTCAATAACATAACAACACACACATTGATTAGAAAATAAAAACATAAATAAATAAAAACACTGATGCTATGTTTTTAGACTTTATTCTCTTTCAGATTCAAATAGAAATTTAGGTAATTCAGAGAGCATAGGTAACTGTTCTCAAGCTATGAACATGAATGAGATCTTGAAATGGAATATACAGTATAGAGTGTTAGATGGTAGACTGCAGATATTTCTAGCTCAGGGATGGATAAAATGCAGGAACAATGATCTTCACCCTTTAAGGAAGTACACAGCACATGGTAATGGTCATTTATGAAAAAGTGCAAGTGTGGGGGACTCTGTGAGCCTCACTGATTACATTAGAAACTGGCTGTAACATTTCTCTCACTTTGAGACAGCAGTAGGCTTTAGGGGCATCGAGGCACTGTCAGACCAGAGTGTATAATCTGCAGAATAGACGTCAAAGTTGACGTCAAAGTTCACCCAGTTGCAAAGACATCAACAGGAAATGGAAAGCAAGGACAGAGTTATGAAATAAGCCTGATTGTGTAAGGAGAGCAAATACAGGGTAGATGAATAAAATAGAAGCAAAAGTCTGCATTGGGTTGCCTCCCATCAGGAAACTTCCACAAGCCCCTTAGTTAGCCTCATCCACCAGAGGGCAGACAGCAGAAGCAAGAAGAACTACAATCCTGAGGTCTGTGGAATAAAAACCACATTCACAGAAAGACAACAGACAAGATGAAAAGGCAGAGGGCTATGTACCAGATGAAGGAACAAGATAAAACCCCAGAAAAACAATTAAATGAAGTGGAGATAGGCAACCTTCCAGAAAAGCAATTCAGAATAATGATAGTGAAGATGATCCAGGACCTCAGAAAAAGAATGGAGGCAAAGATCGAGAAGATGCAAGAAATGTTTAACAAAGACCTAGAAGAATTAAAGAACAAACAAACAGAGATGAATACTACAATAACTGAAATGAAAACTACACTAGAAGGAACCAATAGCAGAATAACTGAGGCAGAAGAACGGATAAGTGTCCTGGAAGATAGAATTGTGGGATTCACTGCTGCAGAAGAAACTAAAAAAAAAAAGAATGAAAAGAAATGAAGACAGCCTAAGAGACCTCTGGGACAACATTAAATGCTATGATATTCACATTATAGGGGGTCCCAGAAGGAGAAGAGAGAGAGAAAGGACTAGAGAAAATATTTGAAGAGATTATAACCAAGAACTTCCCTAACATGGGAAAGGAAATAGCCACCCAAGTCCAGGAAGCACAGAGAGTCCCATACAGGATGAACCCAAGGAGAAACACGCAGAGACACAGAGTAATCAAACCAGCAAAAATTAAAGACAAAGAGAAATTATTGGAAGCAGCAAGGGAAAAATGACAAATAACATACAAGGGAACTCCCATAAAGTTAACAGCTGATTTCTCAGCAGACACTCTACAAGCCAGAAGGGAGTGGCATGATATACTTAGAGGGATGAAAGGGAAGAACCTACAACCAAGATTACTCTACCCAGCAAGGATCTCATTCAGATTCGATGGAGAAATCAAAAACTTTACAGACAAGCAAAAGCTAAGAGAATTCAGCACCACAAAAACAGCTCCACAACAAATGCTAAAGGAACTTCTCTAAGTGGGAAACACAAGAGAAGAAAGGACCTATAAGAACAAACCCAAAACAATTAAGAAAATGGTCATAGGAACATACATATCGATAATTATCTTAAACGTGAATGGATTGAATGTTACAACCATAAGACACAGGCTTGCTGAATGGATATAAAAACAAGACCCATATATAGGCTGTCTACAAGAGACCCACTTCAGACCTAGGGACACATATACACTGAAAGTGAGGGAATGGAAAAAGATATTCCATGCAAATGGAAACCAAAAGAAAGCTGGAGTAGCAATACTCATAGCAGATAAAATAGACTTTAAAATAAAGAATGTTACAAGAGACAAGGAAGGACACTACAGAATGATCGAAGAATAAATCCAAGAAGAAGATATAACAATTATAAATATATATGCACCCAACTTAGGAGCACCTCAATACATAAGGCAACTGCTAACAGCTATAAAAGATGAAATGGACAGTAACACAATAATAGTGGGGGGCTTTAACACCTCACTTACACCAATGGACATATCATCCAAACAGAGAATTAATAAGGAAACACAAGCTTTAAATGACACAATAGACCAGATACATTTAATTGATATTTATAGGACATTCCATCCAAAAACAGCAGATTACACTTTCTTCTCAAGTGCACACAGAACATTCTCCAGGATAGATCACCTCTTGGGTCACAAATCAAGCCTCAGTAAATTTAAGAAAATTGAAATCATATCAAGCATCTTTTCTGACCACAACGCTATGAGATTAGAAATGAATTACAGGGAAAAAAACCAACAAAAACACAAACATATGGAGGCTCAAAAATATGGTACTAAATAACCAAGAGATCAATGAAGAAATCAAAGAGGAAATTAAAAAAAAACCTAGAGACAAATGACAATGAAAACACAATGATCCAAAATCTATGGGATGCAGCAAAAGCAGTTCTAAGAGGAAAGTATATAGCTATACAAGCCTACCTCAAGAAACAAGAAAAATCTCAAATAATCTAACCTTACACCTAAAGGAACTAGAGAAGGAAGAACAAACAAAACCCAAGGTTAGCAGAAGGAAAGAAATCATAAACATCAGAGCAGAAATAAATGAAATAGAAACAAAGAAAACAATAGCAAAGATCATTAAAACTAAAAGGTGGTTCTTTGAGAAGATAAACAAAATTGATAAACCAATAGTCAGACTCATCAAGAAAAAGAGGGAGAGGACTCAAATCAATAAAATTAGAAATGAAAAAGGAGAGGTTACAATAGACACCGCAGAAATACAAAGCATCCTAAGAGACTACTACAAGCAACTCTATGCCAATAAAATGGACAACCTGGAAGAAATGGACACATTCTTAGAAAGGTATAACCTTCCAAGACTGAACCAGGAAGAAATAGAAAATATGAACAGACCAATCACAAGCACTGAAATTGAAACTGTGATTAAAACTCTTCCAACAAACAAAAGCCCAGGACCAGATGGCTTCACAGGTGAATTCTATCAAACATTTAGAGAAGAGCTAACACCCATCCTTCTCAAACTCTTCCAAAAATTGCAGAGGTAGGAACACTCCCAAACTGATTCTAGGAGGCCACCATCACCCTGACACCAAAACCAGACAAACACACTACAAGAAAAGAAAATTACAGACCAGTATCACTCATGAATATACATGCAAAATCCTCAACAAAATACTAGTGAACAGAATCCAACAACACATTAAAAGGATCATAAACCATGATCAAGTGGGATTTATCCCAGGGATGCAAGGATTCTTCAATATACGCAAATCAATCAACGTGATACACCATATTAACAAACTGAAGAATAAAAACCATATGATCATCTCAACAGATGCAGAAAAAGCTTATGACAAACTTCAACACCGGTTTATGATAAAAACGCTCCAGAAAGTGGGCACAGAGGGAGCCTACCTCAACATAATAAAGGCCGTACATGACAAACCCACAGCAAACATCATTCTCAATGGTGAAAAACTGAAAGCACTTCCTCTAAGATCAGGAACAAGACAAGGATGTCCACTGTCACCACTATTATTCAACATAGTTTTGGAAGTCCTAGCCACAGCAATCAGAGGAGAAAAAGCAATAAAAGGAATACAAATTGGAAATGAAGAAGTAAAACTGTCACTGTTTGCAGATGACATGATACTATACATAGAGGACCCTAAAGATGCCACCAGAAAACTACTAGAGCTAATTAATGAATTCGGTAAAGTTTCAGGATACAAAATTAATGCACAGCAATCTCTTGCCTTCCTATACAGTAATGATGAAAAATCTGAAAGAGGTATTAAGGAAACACTCCCATTTACCACTGCAACAAAAAAAATAAAATACCTAGGAATAAACCTACCAAGGGAGACAAAAGACCTGTATGCAGAAAACTATAAGACACTGACGAAAGAAATTAAAGATGATACCAACTGATGGAGAGATATACCATGTTCTTGGATTGGAAGAATGAATATTGTGAAAATGACTATACTACCCAAAGCAATCTACAGATTCAGTGCAATCCTTACCAAATTACTAACAGCATTTTTTACGGAACCAGAACAAAAAAATCTTAATATTTGTATGGAGACACCAAAGACCCCGAATAGTCAAAGCAGTCTTGAGGGAAAAAAACGGGTCTGGAGGAATCAAACTCTCTGACTTCAACCTATACCACAAAGCTACAGTAATCAAGACAATGTGGTACTGGCACAAAAACAGAAACATAGATCAATGGAACAAGACAGAAAGCCCAAAGATAAACCCATGCACCTATGGTCAACTAATCTATGACAAAGGAGGTAAGGATACATAATGGAGAAAAGACAGTCTCTTCAATAAGTTGTGCTGGGAAAACTGGACAGCTACATGTAAAAGAATGAAATTAGAACACTCCCTAACACCATATATAAAAACAAACCCAAAATGGATTCGAGACCTAAACTGTAAGACCAGACACTATAAAACTCTTAGAGGAAAACATAGGAAGAACACTCTTTGACATAAATCACAGCAAGATCTGTTTTGATCCACCTCCTAGAGTAATGGAAATAAAAACAAAAATAAACAAATGGGACCTAATGAAACTTCAAAGCTTTTGCACAGCAAAGGAAACCATAAGCAAGACGAAAAGACAACCCTCAGAATGGGAGAAAATATTTGCAAACGAATCAATGGACAAAGCATTAATCTGCAAAATATATAAACAGATCATGCAGCTCAATATTAAAAAAATGAACAACTCAATCCAAAAATAGGCAGAAGACCTAAATAGACATTTCTCCAAAGAAGACACACAGATGGCCAAGAAGCACATGAAAAGCTGCTCAACATCACTAATTATTAGAGAAATGCAAATCAAAACTACAATGAGGTATCACCTCACACCAGTTAGAATGGACATGGTCAGAAAATCTACAAACAACAAATGCTGGAAAGGGTGTGGAGAAAAGGGAACCCTCTTGCACTGTTGGTGGGAATGTAAATTGATACAGCCACTATGGAGAACAGTATGGAGGTTCCTTAAAAAACTGAAAATAGAATTACCATATGATCCAGCAATCCCACTACTGGGCATATACCCAGAGAAAACCATAATTCAAAAAGACACATGCACCCCAGTGTTCACTGCAGCACTATTTACAATAGCCAGGTCATGGAAGCAACTTAAATGCCCACCGACAGACGAATGGATAAAGAAGTTGTGACACATATATACAATGGAATATTTCTCAGCCATAAAAAGTAACGATATTGGGTCATTGTTGAGACGAGGATGGATCTAGACACTGTCATACAGAGTGAAGTAAGTCAGAAAGAGAAAAACAAATATCGTATATTAACGTGTATTGTGGAACGTAGAAAAATGGTACAGATGAACTGGTTTGCAGGGCAGAAACTGAGACACAGATGCATAGAACAAACGTATGGACACCAAGAGGGGACAGCGGCAGTTATGTGGGATCCTCCCGGACCGGGGCAAGAACCCGCGTCCCCTGCATCAGCAGGCGGACCCTCAACCACTGCACCACCAGGGAAGCCCTCCTTTTCTTTTTTGACTCTCAAGCTTCTGTTAAGTGGCAGAGTCTTAATGCACTGGTTCCTTCCACTTGGCTCAATACCATAAAAAGATTCACAGTGCAGTCAGATTACTGATGAATGTGAATAAAGGAACTTTAGAGCAGAAAGGCCTTCATTACATAAGTGGTGATATGCCAAGTACCAGTGTGCTGATGAAATCAAAGCTGTCATAGCAGTAAAATATTCACTAAAAACTGGACCATTTATGAAATTAATCACTTCTCAATCATTTCTCCTCTTACTTAAATCAACATACAACATCACTTTCCAAATAATTTATGTGTAGGTCATTCTCTACCTGATTGGAGCAACTATAGAAACAGAAAAAAAAAAAGTATACCAAGAGAAAACTGCTACAGAAGGAAGCTGCAAATGCCTGAAAAAGTTTGGGGATAACTTGAAATTAGCTCAGAGGATCTGAGAGAACAGATTTATACCACACCAAGATTTTGGCAAATGAAGATCTAACGATGAGACCAGCTAAAAACTGAAGTAGAAAAAATGAATATAAATGAGGATATCTTTTCAAAAGAAGATGGTTTGACTATCAAAAAATTAAAGGAATTTATTGATAAAACTGTGAAATAATTTTGAAAAATTGATCAAATTGCCATTAAGCTGTAAAAATCAACTACACAAATTTACCATTCTATCCATGATACTATCATAAATTTTGTCAAATACTACCACAAAATATTCTTAGGTTATTATTTGTGTTAAAGATAAGTTTCTACTTATAATTTGACTTCATTTTTACTAAAGGTAAATATTTTAATTTATACTTGAGGTTTTTTTTAATGTAAATTCCCAGTACTTTAAAAAAAAATCCCCACTTGCTTATCTTCCTTTTCTACTTTTTTTTTTTTTTTTTTTTTTTTTTTTGACTTTTGTTTTAGGTCACCTAGGATTCTCTTTGTGGCCCTTTATTCTGATAGCAATCACAGGCCAGTAAGGAACTTTCTGTATTTTTAAAAATTATTATTTCACTGGTAAGAACCCAATTACATTTGATGTAGTTTTGCTTACATGTATTTGGAATGGGAGCCTGAGACATTCATTTATATGTATTCACCTTTATAACTTTTATTTTTAAACTAACATCATATGTTAACTTACTAGAAATGCAGACTATCAGGGGTCACCCCAAACCTACAGATTTTCCATTTTAAACATATCCTCAAATGATTCATGTGTGCACTAAAAGTAAAGACACTCTAGATCAGCAGTTCTCAACCCAGCTTGCATGCAACGCAAACCAGAATCCTTGTTAGTAGCTGGGCATTAGCAATTTTTATAAGCTATTCAGGCAGTTCTAACATATAGCCAGGGTGTGAGCCCCCTGTAGGCAAGCCCCTTGAGGGCAAGACCATATGTTAGTTAATTTTATGACTTTCTCAAGGGCTCAATAAAATGTCTTTGCGTATATTAGTGGGTCTTTGTCAGACCCAGAATGGCATTTCCTATACTCCAAAGACATGATTTGATATAACATGAATTACAAGTGGTTAACTGAATTTTGGGATTTCAATTCTGAGATGTCTTCCTCAGTTATGTTCTAAGGCAGAGGCTATAATGGAAACATAAACGCCAGCGACCATGAATAAAACACACTGCCCTTGAGTTAAAGCTGACAGTGGCCTTTTCTTTATGAAAATAATAGCTTTTGTCACTCAGCTTATGAGGTGAAATCAAACAAATAAATAACCAAGGATTCTGCAAATATAAAATGTTTTTTATGTAAGAACAATATTACTGCCTCATCAATATTTTCCCCAGAACAAAGTATACTCTGACCACAGAAGACAGAAACTAAAATCTATTACATCTGCAAGGGCCCAAAGCTAGGTTATCTTTGGCCTTAATTCATATGTGTTCCTCATTCTTTAGAATAATTTCAATATGCACAATAAAAGTCACATATAGCTCTTTGTTTCCTTTCTCACTAACCTTTTTGACTAAGGTAAATGAAACATCAGTTTTAACCTAAGCTGAAATAAAATATTAATATTTGATATGTTTTCAAAATCACATAAATAATACATTGATTTTAATTGGTTAAGTATTCTTGTGCAAAAGGGCTCAGGATAAAACTAGAGCTAAAAGATAGCTCTAGATTGTCACTATGCTCTATAATATACAAATTAATTCATATCATCTTTATATTAAACAACTAGCTATTTCTTTCTAAGTATTTATACCAATAGATAGCATGGACTTAGAACAAATTATTCGTAAAAATATCTTCTGTATTTTTTCCCACAAGTCTCTCCTCCCTAAAAATTTAGAAAATAGTTAATATAGTAATACCTAGGGCTGCCTCACTGACATGATTTATGCTTTGTAATCATAAAATACTGTACCTAGTCAACTGAATTTTAAGAAGCTAAATGCTAGTCAGAAAATTTTATCCCATTTAGGAATAAGTTCACAGTGACAAAATATATTTCCCTTGTGAGTTCAGACATTGTCAGTGAGGAAAGGCTCTTAGTTGCTCCTGGTCTGGGCTTGAATCTCTAAAGAAAAAGGTACTTACTAAAACTATTATCTGAGTCACTTAAGATATATGGCCCTGACTAC
Source organism: Neophocaena asiaeorientalis asiaeorientalis (assembly GCF_003031525.2). Taxonomy (NCBI): domain Eukaryota; kingdom Metazoa; phylum Chordata; class Mammalia; order Artiodactyla; family Phocoenidae; genus Neophocaena; species Neophocaena asiaeorientalis. The sequence continues at coordinate 20,343,453 of NW_020185339.1, read as the reverse complement.
CAGTACTTTCTCTATTTTTCACTTCAAATATGAAAAATGAGAGCTATTCCTCTCCCAGAAAATCTAGGAATGTTTCTAAAAGGTGGGAAAAGTTGAAAGAGAAAAAAAAAATCTGTGATGACTCAATTTTTGTTGGGGGAGGGGGTTTATTTCTTCTGATTTTTACATATCTGTCCTCACCTAAAATATCCACTCAAAAACAAGTCAATTTTTTCCATACTATTAATGCCATATGGAAACCGTGAAATTAGATGGAGATCAGAGAAGGAATACTATTTCATTTATGTTTCTTTCCAGATAAACACTTTTCCAGTGGTTTATGGAAGAAAACTGATCTTCCATCGAGTAGACCCAAAGTGCCTTAAACAAAATGGATATTTATGAATAAACCTCTTAGGGCTACAGTTTCATCATTCTGCTTTGTTTCTCTGAGAAGCTCAGGAGAGGTTTGTGATTTACTAGCTGGGAAGTAATTTATTTATTGCTGACAGCAAGGCCCTGAACAAGGAACCAGCACAAATAACAATGTGAAATGGTGCTAAATAAAAATTACTAGGATATTATGTCTTCCCTCATGATACCTGGGGGCTGACTACTCAAAAACTGATTTAAATTAGTGTTTTATATCAGATTATCATGCCAGGGACACTGAGTCTTCAGAGTATGCCTAAGGATTCCTATATCACTTGACTTTCAAAGAAAAAAAAAAAAGAAAACATATGCATTACTGAGGTTAAAGCTGTGATAGCTGGAAGGTGGTAAACGACTTGGTTGGAAGATTGAAAAATATCAAGAATATTGACACAATTACAGCACAGTGCAGGTTTACCCTAAATAAAGTCTAAGCAGATGCAGATAATTGCATCAGGATAAGAAGAAACACAACTATGTTATTACAACCTTAGCCTTTACTCACTCAGCATAGCTTAAACAATACACTGCCTTTGCACTTCTGTGAGCAAGTTCTAATTCAAAACTCACCTGTATAACAAGGTCAAGGCTTGATTCCAGGATGACCCCGAAGTCGTCTTGGCAGGAAGCTCTAAATCACAAGATAGAGACATAGAGACATCAAGTGGGAGAATATTTTTGATAAAAAGAAATGACATCAAAATAAAAGTAAATTGTTTTGACATACAGGACTTCTTTTTAACTTTGTGTTATTTAGTGACATAGCCATAGGTTTTTCTTCTTGTTTTTCAAATATCCAGTGTAATGCCCTTAATTTTTCTCAGAGAATGGCTGTAATTCAAGAAGAAAATCACTCTACTGTTTCTTCTCATTACTTTTCACTAAAAGTACATAAATTATTATGTAAAAATGTGGAAGATTTTGTTCAGTCACTTCAGTTTCTCTCTAATGACATCAACAGCCATATTCATTGGTAATTTATATTCCTAAATTTTTCTCCATATGGCCTTTTTTTTGCAGGTTGTTAAGCAACTTTATTATCCAAATTTTGCAATATTTAAAATATATATTTGAATAGTTTATATACTAAAATGTCCTTATTCTTACATTATTTCAGTTTGACACACAGTATCTTGGTTTTATTTTTCCTACATTAAATTTTCTACTCTTTTGTATTTTTTTAACTTTACTGATGAATAACTGACAAATGTCATTGCATATATTTAAAATGTACAATGTGATTATATATATATATGATTCTATATGTGTATACACACACACACACACACACACACACACACACACACACACACACACACATATAACTATCTCCCATAGGGCATTGTGAATTTAAGATTCGTGAACTTGAAAAGAAGTAGGTAGAAAATACTTGCAATTAAATCCTGCTTTCATACATACATGTAAAATTAAATAAATCTAATTTTATTTCCAGTTCTTCATATACACATTGTGTCACCTTAAAACTACTCAACCTCACTGTCCTTTATTTCCCTCAACTATTATGTCATGAGTCTTTTTTTTTAACCATATTATTAAATATTCTTCTAATATATGACTTTATGGCCACATAGAACCCAACTTTATACTTCTTGCCCTTTCATATTAAATTGATCCCTTATTGTTGGGCATGTAGTTTTTTTTTTCTCCACTACTTAAAAATGTTACAATAAACATTATTGGACTCGCATCTTTAAATGCATATTTTACAATTTTCTTAGGGTCAATTTCTAGAAGTGGCATTATAGGATCAATGGGTATGAATACTGCTTTTTAAATAAGGCAAATTTTTCAAGAAATATGCATAAATTTAAATGTACGTGTTTTGGTCCTAATTGCTCGGCTATAGGCAGGATCTCAAAGATTCAATGAATTGGACAAGATATTATATGGACCTCTTTGTTATTCTAGGAATATTTTGATATATAAAGAATATATATATATGCATATTACTTTCCTTCTTCCCTCTAGCCCTCCCTCATTCATAACTTTCCTTTTCTAGTTCTTTACACTTTTACTTTCATAATATTTTATAATAGTTACTGGATATCTACAATACTTAAAATTCTTAGAAGATTACAAAATGAATAACACCTGCCTTCAGATTGTTACTTGTTGGGTATATGAAAAAAATAGTGGTATGGACTGACTGTATTTCCCTAAAATTCATATGCTTAAATTCTAACCCCCAATATGATAGTATAAAGTGATGGGGCCTTTGAGAGGTAATTAGGTCAAGAGGGTAGAGTGCTCATGAATAGGACTAGTGGCCTTTAAAAAGTGATCCCATGGGCTTCCCTGGTGGCGCAGTGGTTGAGAGTCCGCCTGCCGATGCAGGGGACACAGGTTCGTGCCCCAGTCCGGGAGGATCCCACATGCCACAGAGCGGATGGGCCCGTGAGCCATGGCCGCTGAGCCTGCGCGTCCAGAGCCTGTGCTCCGCAACGGGAGAGGCCACAGCAGTGAGAGGCCCGCGTACTGCAAAAAAAAAAAAAAAGTGATCCCAGAGAGCTTGCTGGCTTTCTTTCTGCATGTGAGAATACAGTGAGAAAAATATCTACAACCCAGAAGCTGACTCTCATTAAGAATCCCACCATGCTGGCACTCTGATCTTCAACTTCAGCCTTCACAACTGTGAGAAATAAATTTCTGTTGATTAGAAGCCAGCCGATCTACAGTATTCTGCTATACTAGCTTGAACTAAGATAAACAGATGATATAGATACATACCTACAAATAGGTATATTACAGGTAGAAAGTGCTAAATGCCTCATAAAAGGTTGCATCCATCCAAATATCCATCTTAAGAATGCTTGCTTTTTTTTTTTTTTTTTCCGGTACGCAGACCTCTCACTGCTGTGGCCTCTCCCGTTGCGGAGCACAGGCTCCGGACGCGCAGGCTAAGCGGCCATGGCTCACGGGCCCAGCCGCTCCGCCGCATGTGGGATCCTCCCGGACCGGGGCACAAACCTGCGTCCCCTGCATCGGCAGGCAGACTCTCAACCACTGCGCCACCAGGAAATCCCTTGCTTTATTTTTAATAGTAGGTTCAAGATAGCATGACAGTTTTAAATGAAAAGCCCAAGAATATATCCAGTATCAGTGTAAAATGATACTAGATTCCTGACAATTAGCTTCCACCAAAATTTAGCCAGGCTGTATTTGATGAACACGTTGTCTTTCTTATTCTTCACCTTGGCAGTCATTTTCAGTAACCCTGCAGTCTTTACAAGGACACCGTGGCTTCAATCAGAAACTCAGAATTCACTTTAAAAGGTCAATGAGACAGGGTCACTGTTTCAGGCCTATTTCATACTGATGATGTTATCAAATATAATTCCCTGTGGAGTTACAGAATGAAAGAATGGAGATACTTTTCTGAGTCACTATATACATTCAGGAAACACATATTTATGAGCTTAGAACAATACTACACAATTACATAAAAGTAATAATCTTACATTCAGCATATTCAAATTAAATGTTTGAATCTATTAATATTTATGCATTAAGTTAATTATTTTCAAGCTAAACAAAATAATTTATTTCAATGGTTTGGACTCAATTGCTCCCAATGTCTACATCATAGCTGCCAGTAATTTAGGCACTGAGGGCAAAAGTATTAGACTGTTTTAGGAGTTATCAGGTATAATCATTAGGCCAAACTTCTAAGGTAAATACTTATTTTTAACAGTTGAGTAACTGAACTTCAGCAAATTTAAGTAATTTCTCTTGGTTCATGCAATTAGTAAATGTCAGACAATTAGGCCAAAACCAGCCATGTGACCAAGGCCAACATCAACATGGGTAGGGACAACATAAGGGTTTCAATCTGGGAAGCTTGATTCCTTGAAGGACAGCAAAGTGAAAATCTCCTATTAACGATCAGTTTATCAAATTGAGTATTAATAAATACAGATAACTCCTTATTTATAGGTTTAAAAAGCACTTTACCAAAACATGTTTTTATCTGTTACAGAAAAGTACATTGTAATACCAAAATATTATATGTATGTTTGGAATTATAGAAACTCTAAACTTTTTAAGGTATTCTTGACTAATGTACTTATTTATTCATATTTATGATGCACTATTAGGTACTCTAAAAAGCACAAAAGTAAGTGATGAGACAGACATATTTACTGTGCTCATGAATGTTCAAGGAACATTAAATAAGGACGTTGATAATTTTAAAATTAAATCATAATAAAGTTCTATTTTTAAAAGTTCAATATATATAGTAAAACAGCAAAACATGGAAGAAACATGGTTTATAACTTGAGAGATACTTTTACTAGCATCAAAAATTCTAAAACTAAATAGATACAACTTGTCTGTAAACAGCAAAATAGTCTATGTACAACTGCATTATGTGATTACGGTTATACATAAATATAATGCATTGTTCTCATAATTCCTAGTGCTATTTTATACATTAAAGTGGTCACGCAAAAAGATTAGCTCTGGGGCTTCCCTGGTGGCACAGTGGTTGAGAGTCCGCCTGCCGATGCAGGGGACATGGGTTTGTGCCCCGGTCCGGGAAGATCCCACATGCTGCAGAGCGGCTGGGCCCGTAAGCCATGGCCGCTGAGTCTGTGCGTCTGGAGCCTGTGCTCCACAATGTGAGAGGCCACAACAGTGAGAGGCCCGCGTACCGCAAAAAAAAAAAAAAAAAAGATACGTCAGGGGAGATAATTTTTCTAAAACACCATTCTTTATATATTTTCAAAAATACAACTTAAATAATGGAAGAAGAATAGAGTATTAATAGTTTGCTAAGATTCTTGAAAGTGCCTGGGGAAAAAGAAGTTGAAATAAGTAGAATATAAGCAGCTGCTTGCTTCAAAAAGTGTATCAGAAATAAAGAATAAGATTTTTATCATTGTGAATATTTTTCTATTTCTGCACTTCAAGGGAAGCTAAATGACGCTGACTTTATGTGTTGTATATGGACTCAAACACCATAAAAGCCACCTCACTGTAATAAAAGGGTCAAAGTATCACTGTTTTGGGTCACTAGAAAACATGAAACTATTGCCAACCATGCTTCTCTCTTTTTTCCTATGAAAAAATGTTTTGCTTTGTATTGAAGTTGTTCACCTAGAGAAAACTTTCATAGAGCTGGGCAGCATCCAATGATTTTAGATTAAAAAATATATACTTCATACTTGATCCTGGAATATGACCACACTAATTCTTTATATTATTTACAAAAGTAAAGACAAACACAGGATCTACTTTCACAACAGTTCAAGTTCATTTCATACCATGGAAAGAAAGATACTGTGCTACGTTTGGTACGACAGAAATTATATAAAATCAATTGAATACAATTGAAGCAATTTGAATAATTATTTTCATATGTTGTCTCCACAAAAAGAAATGTCCTAAGGGCCAGGGGTTAAAACCAAAATCCATAGAAACATTTTATATCGCACTAGATGACAATGAATCACATGAACTCCTGTGAGAAGATAGGGAGAAGTACCCCAGGCAGCAGATGCAATGTCTCAGCCACTGTGCCGGAAGCAGCAGGGAGAAGCGAGGTAACATCTGATGCACCTGAGAACAGGAGAACCCTAGAACAGGCAATAGGTATTTCTCAGTTTTAAAACACGATAGTTGGATTCGAGAACTACAGCTGAACCTGAAAAGGTGTCTCTCACCCATTATGTTAAGTGTGAAGACTTCGGGTGATTATAACAGGGCTGGACCAAGCTAACCCTTAAAACCCCTTCAACGGAATTTCCAGGGCTCCTTCCAGGACCAGGCGCAACACTGGGAGGAAACTTCTGGGAGTGGAATCAAAGCTCGTCAATACAGGAGAAACAGAGACAAAGGAGGGCCAGAGAAGGAACTCAGGACATGATTAAAAATAAAAGAAACATTATTCCATAAATGAAAACTGAAATGGAAGCAACAGAGGAGTGAATAAATACAACCACGCAAACAACAAAATGCAAATTCCTTGAGAGGACTAGAAGGTAGAAAGGAAAAAATATCAAAAATACAGAGATGAAAGAAAGTGAAATATTGAATATAGACAACCTGGAGATAAAAGGAGACCCTAAAGAAGAGATTCGAAGCAAGGACCAGAGTTAATACTAAAAATCATAATAAAAAATAGACTTTCCTGAAATACTAAAGATTTGAAAGTGAATACTGAAAAAGCACACCCTGTATCTGAAAATAAAACTTTAGAAGGAACAAGATACTGTTAACAGAAAAACTCCTGGATATTAAAGGCAAAAAAATCATTTCTATCTTTAGGCAAAAAGAGCAGATGATATACAAAGAATTATAAACAATGACCACACATAGCAATGAGCATTTGTAATTTGAAGATTGTGATTTGTATTATTTCCCATTAAATAAAGATAGGGCTTCTTGGAAAAATAATTATAGCTTGTATAAGGTAAGTTTAGAACTCTGACAGACTCAATAGTAAAAATGCGAAAGTAGATTCTCTGTTTTTGTTTCAGATTAGAACACTGCCTCAGAGCCAACTGGGCAGTGAAGTATTCTGCAATGTACCTTATTCATTAACAGTTTTCACTCAGATTTCAAAAGTGACAGATTTATAACATATGTAAATATTCAAACCCTAGATCAGCACAGTTTAGTATATTTTCTTCACTTTTAGTGCCTTTTTATGTATGCATATATATTCTGAATATTCATACCATTTTGTCACTTGCATGCCATGCAAATATTACATTAAGTCTTGGGTATTCATTGAATATAAAGATTTTTAATTGTCACAATGAATCACATTACACACATGCGTTTTTAAACTAATCTCTAATTGCATATTGCCCTATTATAAATTATGCTTAGAAGAGTATTCTTATCTCTTGACTGTCTACATCAGGGAGTCTACTATGTGATTTTCCTGTCAAACACGTACTATATGATATAGTTATTTCAAATTGGGTTGTCTGTTCCACCATTAAATGGGACTGGTTAAAACTGAAGATAACCTTGGAGATAATACAATTAAAATATTCTCCAAAGAACCAATGTTACCTAAAAGTCTGATCATATACATAACCTATTATAAAATGGTTCCACCAGTATTTCAATGAGGTTAGAAAGAAAGGGCAGGGGTAGAACAGGGGAAGGGAGGGAAGGAAGGAAAAAAGAAGGGAGAGAACTGCTGCAAATAAAATTAAAAAGAAATAGGTGAAAGGGATAAATATAGGAAAATAGAAATAGCCAGGGGCTAGAGGGTGAGCCTGACTAGAGCTAGGTCCAAGCTCCACAGGAAAAAAGAATTCCTAATTTAGATGTTACCCATTCCTTGAAGCCATATGAAACTTATTATATGTGGTAGTTTTCAATAAGCAAACATCAGACACTCATCTCATTCTACGTGCAGGGGGTAGAGGGACTATGGGTCCATCATTTAGCAGGGGGTAGAGGGACTATGGCTCCATCATTTAGCAAAGACACATAGAAGAGGAGTGTTCTCTCCCAAGAATAACTACACTAACTAAACTGAGGGAAACTTCTAATTCTGGCAAATGTTAATTCTATAATCTACTAATAACTTTATTAATAAATGCTTAGTGAAGCAATTCTCAGAACTTTTGCTCTCAGGACCCTTTTTAGAGGAAGTCATCAAGAGGATGTGACTGCAAGCTGGACCTGGGCAATTGGAGGCTCCTCACCCCCTCCCTTGTCTTTGGAATGTGCATTCCACCCACTATTCCCACACTAGGAGCTGTTTCAAGGACATAGCTTTGAGAAACTAGGGTGTTATTATGACCATCTGGACTGAATATGTGATTGAACCCTGGTCAGGCCTTTAAATAAACTTTAAGATTCTGGCCTGAGGTGCAGAGATCTACTTGTAGGACCTAAGACAGGCCTCATATGTAAGTTCCCTTGCTTGTTAAATCTGCCATCTACCAACCTGGAGTGGTCTGCCTCTTCCTTAAGTCTCTCCTTGCCCTCTGTGTACAGGGGCCAGTTTCAGACTTCACCCAGGGAACTCCTGAGGTTGTAAAATAACACCCCTTTAAACTGTTTAAAAATTACTGAGGACTATAAGGAGATGGTGTTCATGTGGGCTATATCTATTATATTTATCATATTAGAAATTAACACTGAGGGAAATATTTACTGATAAAATAATAAACTTATTACACATTTCCAAAAATGTTTTAAAAAATAATTATTTCTCAAAGGAAACCTTTAGTGAGAAGAATGGCATTGTAGTAAATATTTTCAAATATCTGTAATGACTGGCTTAATAGAAGACAGTAGCTTTCTCCTATCTGCTTCTACATTCAGTCTGTAGCTGTACATTGTCTTAGTTGAGGCAAAAACAGAAACCAGCCTCACAGATACTTAAGAGATGTGAAAACTGAGGAAACATGATATTTGATACCACAGCAAATTCAGCAATCTAAAACAGTGTGTACATTTTCCTCCATAAAATTGATCTGTCTTGCATTTTACATGGATCTTTTATTCGTGCATGATTTTGGTAACACCAGGCATTGATTATTTTAGAAATATTGTTCACTGAGTTATGCAGATTTTCTAAATGTTTGACACATTTCACTATGCAGCAACAAAAAGCCATATTTTTAATATTACAGCCAACCTTATTTGTAAAGTATTTAAGTATCTGGAAGCTTTTAAGCACGCAGGGACAAGTACAAGTTTTCAAAATTTTAATTTTCACTTGAAGGCCCAAATTTTGTCACTGAAAAAAATACTGTCATTTCCCTTGAAGTTACAGACTCTGTTCATTGTTGAGAAAACGTATGCCAAATACTCAAGTCTGGTTAACCATAGGTTGCCTGTTAGTTTCTTTTTTCAAGTAAAAACAATTTTTTGTGAAAAAAGCAGCTATATCAGCTAGTAGCACAATTGCACAAGTGTTTTTCCTTGAGTAGTCATCATACTTCGTTACATAGTAGAAATGATTTACACATATTTCTTTCTGTCACACAAAATATTAAAAAGGCATGTACATAAACAGAGATTTAATAAAATTAATTTTTTTAATTAAATATTCAAGGACAATCTTAAGTGAAACTGAGTTTTTAATTTCTTTACAGCAAGTTTATGGTGATGAAGAATATAATATTAGTACATTTGAGGGCTACTGCCTTGTTTTGAGCTACTTTACCAGTAGTTTTTTCCACCATTGTTATTACACCATCAATGAAATTATCACACAGTGAAAAAGGCACAGAGAAAAGGTAACAATGTCAAAATATTACTATAAAAATAATTTTAACATTGCAGATCCTCTGAAAGTGTTACAGGAACCACCACACCCTTAGGGGACTAACACCATAACGAAATAAAACTCTAAACATACAGTATCGCCAACGGACAATCAAATATGACACGCCCACAGGTGTCTTTAAGGAATGCTACTCTGATAATTTTTTTTATACACCTAATAAATTTCCGAAAAATATATTATTATCAGAACAGGAATGAGGTAAGAGCAGCTAACTATGCCTTTGCTTTGCCATACTGTAAAAAGGTAGTATAAGACTGTTTCTAAGGGTTTGGGTGCTGTATTCAGATTTTTTTCTTCAATTGCATCAGGGCTGTAATACAAATAAACCTGGTGTCTGACAACAGGCATTTATTAAATATTTATTAACTAATAAATGAGTTTATCAATAACTATTCATGTTTACTGCATATTAATATTTATGAGTATCAATTAATGAAGATGCATACACATGACTTGAGCCTTGGTTATGTAACTCTCCAACTATGTGACTTGGGGAACTTCCTTAGTCTATTTATTTCTCAGTATCAATATATGTAAAATATGCATTCTATGAGTACCATCACCATAGACGTATGGTAAAGTTTATGCCAGATGCTCATCTCAGTACCTAATGGATGGGAATGTCTCAAATAATAGTTCAATACATTCAATCTACTGTCAATCAAACTCTTGAATCATTTCATTGTATTAACCTGTTTTTCTTATTTCCTAAACGTTATCACCAAGAAGAATTTTAAATCTTTGAGATATTTGCTACTAATACATATATGTGTCATAGTTCAATTAAAAAAAAACTGAAAGGAAGGAAAGAAGGAAGGAGAGAGGGAGTGAGGGAAGAAAGGAAGGAAAGAGGGAGGGAGGGAGGGAGGCAGGGAGGGAACAAGCGAAGGACCACTCTAAGGTCAAACAGCAGAGAGAACTTAATATAAAGATTTAGGTATAAAAAATGATGGAACTAAAAGAGTAAATGGGCTGAGAGGTAGCCCAGAAACCTGTAACTACAGAAAGCAGATCTCAACATTTCTGATGGGAGGAAAATGAAAGAGAGGAAATGGCCTTAAGAGAAACCACTCACCAGTGACACTACTGGAGCTATACTCTGTGTGGGAACCATCCTGTGACGTGTGCAGTATGTAAAATATTTGCAGTATGTAAAATACCAAAAATAAACTTGTTTTGATAAAGCATTTTTGCCCAGCTTTGCCAAATTGTAAACAAGTTCTTATTAAGAAATGTTACACATATATTTATGTGAAACTTGTTTTTGAACATGTTTTTGAGGATTATATTCTGAAAAAAGAAAATATGTCTTTACCACCCCCCTCCAAAAAAAACCTATCAATGTAAACATGCTGTCTGTGTGAGAGAAAGTCTACTGAGGCATCCATGTCTGCTAATACCCTTGCCTAATATACTCCCAACCCTCGAATAATAATTTCAGTATGAAAGCCCAGTTTGTCTCTGAGCACTGATCTCCCCACTTATCTCAGGAAAACACTGATCCATTCTGTTTATGGACCACACAGTATGCTGTGAGGCAACTGCAACTTTCTTGGGCAGACAGGAAGATATCTTGCTTTCAAAGGTCATAGACATACCAACTATGAGCCAGTGGTGGCTGAGATGGGGAGAGAGAGTCACTGACTCCAGTTAAGTAGTGTATACTTGTTACCCCTCCTCAGATCCACTACATCACTTCCTACTTAGCCTGTTGATGGAAATAAATGACAATATTGCATTAACTAAATATGTGTGGGTCATCATTAATTTTTCTTCACATTGCCTACCTTTTGACATCCCAGATCTTGGTTTTGCTATAGCCTGAATGCCTATGTCACCCCAAAAGTCATATGTTGAAGCCTAATCCCCCATATGATGGTATTTGGAGGTGAGACCTGTGGCAGGTGATGAGTTGGTGTCCTTATAAAAGGGACCACAGAGAGCTCCTTCACCCGTTCAGCCATGTGAGGACATGGGGAAAAGACAGCCATCTATGAACCAGGAAGCAAACCCTCACGGGACACAGAATCAGCCAGTGCCTTGATCTTCCCAGCCTCTAGAACTGTAAGGAATAAATCTATGTTGTTTATAAGCCACCTGGTCTATGGTATTTTGTCGGAGCAGACCAAACAAACTAAGACAAGTTTCTACATTGACCTAGTGATAATATTCAGAATAAGAATATTCTGCCACGCACCTGATGAAACGACGAGTGCTTCTGCCAGAATCGCCAAAGCCACAGGAAGCCCACAGCTAGCCGGCACTACTAGCCTAGCCCTAAACACTGCTGGATTCCTAAGCCTCCTGCTGCTAGGCTTAGTAGGCCAGTCCTATCAGAACTGTTGTTAAAACAGAAAAATAATAGGAAAATAATTTTTCCCTCCACAATTCCAATTTCTTGCCAGTGACTCCCACTGGCAGAACGTAAATGAGAGTCTAGGAAAAATGGACTATGCAGAATTCCAGCCCCTGCAGCACAGAGTTGAACCCAGCATGGCAGAAATGGAACCGATAGGAAATAGACAAGTAAGGGGAAAAACAAAGTAAAGATAAGTACAGCATCTATGTATGGTGTACCGTATGATTTAGCAATATCTGTGACAGGCTCATAACCCCAGAAATTCTAATCCTTTCACTGCAAGTTCTAGTCCTTTCACTGAATTATTGAGTTCTCTGAAGACTAGAAAACTGGAATAATAATAATAAAAAAGCCAAGATCCTGACAAGAGACCCAATTTAGTCAACATTTATTTATCTGTCACATATTTATGAAGCACTTTGCAAATGCCAGGCACTGTGCTCTAAGTTCCTATGCCAGACATAGTGATGAACAGAATAGGCTGCTTGTCTTCTAAGAGTCAGAAAGTGAGGCGAAACGTGTTCACAGATATAATCTAGAGCAGTATACCAGACATCCATGTAAGTAGTGCCAAGTGTTTTATGAATACAATAGGTACAATTTTGATGAGTAGATATGAGCAGGAAAATGTACAGTTTGGGCAAAGAGCAGAGCGGGGAAAGTTCAAGGCTTATTTGACAAATAGCTACTGTATCAGCTTATTTTTGCTCCAAATAGCTAAAGTAGTCTACAGTCAGTTAGCTGCTTTATCTTTTAGAAATAGTGTGTGTTTTTTCCAGAGACACCAAAATAAGTCTACAATTAATGTACTATAATTAGGAGATAATTCCCATCTTCTCCCTATTATCATTATTTCCCCTTGAGTATAAAGTTATTGTAACTGAAACTGAAAATACTTTAATGTTTTCCTAATTATAAAAAAGTACATATTTTCTAATATATGATTTGTCTAACTTTTTATAATGTTTCCAATCAAAACAGGCTCATTGTAGACAATGTGGGAAATACCCTATGGGATATCTTGGTTTTCTCTAATTTATCACTAATTTATTGTAATTATTATAAATATGTGATAAAAACACTTTTATTAATAATTAAGGGCATCTCTGCCCTTAATTAAAGTTCCTTAAAGTTCCACATGGAGAAACTGCACTATAAAGAAAAACATGTTTAAGGTTTATGTTGTATATTCCAAATTAATTTACACTCTTAACCAGTGACGATGGTTCTTTTGTGCTGGACTTGATTTTCATTATTTTACTGAAAATATTTACATATATCTTTGTAAGTAATATTTCATCTTAACTTTATCAGAATTTGGTATACTTGTGATATTGGAGATTTTTGTATTACTTTTGCCCTGGAACAATCTATGTGGCAGGAAATGAAGGTTTGAAAGCAATGAAGAGACCAGTAAAACCATCCAGAACTGGAGATATTTTTCAGGGATAATTTTCTTTTCTTTGGATTTTGATTTTGACAGAGACTTTTCTATTTCTCTTTTTTCTCCAGTTTTACTGAGGTATGACTGACAAATAAAAATTGTATATATTTACATTGTGCAATCTAATGTTTCGATACATGTATACATCATGAAACAATTACCACAATCAAGCTAATTAACATATCCATTACCTCACATAGTTACACTTTCTCTTTTTTTTTTTTTTTTTTTTTTTGGCAAGAACACTTGGAATCTACTCTCTTAGCAAATCTCAAGTATTAATACATTATTAACTATAGTCATGTTGTGCATTAGGTCTCCAGAACTTATTCATCTTATGACTGAAAGTTTGTACCTTCTGACTAATACTTCCCCACTCTCCAGCCCCTGGTAACCCCATTCTACTCTGTTATTATAAGTTTGACTTTATTTTATGTGCGCGTGGTTTCACATATAATTAAATCATGCAGTATTTGTCTTTCTGTGTCTGGCTTATTTCACCCAAGCTAATGTATTCCAGGTTCCTTTGTATTGTCACAGATGGCAGGATTCCCTTCTTTCTCAATGGCTGAACAGTTTTCTATTGTATTTCCATATATGTCACATCTCCTTTATCCATTCACCTGTCCATTGACAGACTACTGTGAATAATGCTGCAATAAACATGGGACAGCAGATATCTCTTTCAGATACCGATTTTATTTCTTTCAGATATATACCCAGATGTGAGATAGCTGGATCAAATGGTAGTTGTATTTTTAATTTTTAAAAGAATCTCCAAACTGTTTTTACATAATGGCTGTCCAATTTATATTCCCACCAATGGTGTACAAGGTTCTAGGCTCCCTTTTCTCTACATCCTCACAAACCCTAGTTATCTTTTGACATTTTGATGATAGCCATTCTAATGTGTGTGAGGAGATATCTTATTGTGGTTTGGATTTGCATTTCCCTAATGATTAGCGATGTTAAGCATTTTTTCATGTGCCTGTTGGCCATTTTAATTGGGTTATTTGTATTTTTTTTTTTCTGAGTTGTACACATTCCTTATCTTGGATACTGACCTCTTATCAGATTTGCAAATATTTTCTCCCATTCCATAGGTTTCCTTTTCATTTTGTTGATTGTTTGCTGTGCAGAAAATTTTTAGTTTAATGTAGTCCTACTTGTTTATTTGCTTTAATTTTATTTTTGATTGAAAAATGAAATAAATTAAAGCTATTCATCTATATTTTTCTTTGTGTACTGTTTTAGCAACCTCTCCAAGTTTTGAGATGTACTATTGACATGGTTGCTCTTCCCTAAACAATCTATGATTATTGCCTTAATTTCCTTTTTGACTCCAAATCTTTGCACTTACAGTTGCTTTGTTTTAATTTATGTATGGTGAGATTCAGTCATCTCTCAATTAGCCTGAGTAATGAGATACTGTGTGGATTAAAATTGGTTTCAAATTATTTGGTATTTTACACATGTATAAATAGGATTTAATTTATTTTCTTTTTTAAAAAAATTTTTATACACTTTAAAGGTTACTTTACATTTATAGTAATTACAGAATGTTGACTATATTCCCCATGTTGTAAAATACATCCTTGAGCCTATCTTATACTCAATAGTTTGCGCCTTCCACTCACCCACCCCTATATTGTCCCTCCCCTGCTCACTGGTAACCACTATTTTGTTCTCTGTATCTGTGGGTTTGCTTCTTTTTTGTTGTATTAATTAGTTTGTCATATTTTTTAGATTCCACATATAAGTGATATCTTATTTGTCATTCTCTGACTTGTTTCACTTAACATATAGTCCTCCAAGTCCATCCATGTTGCTGCAAATGGCAAATTTTCATTCTTTTTATGGTTGAGTAGTATTCCATTTTATATATACACCACATCTTCCATATCTTGGGAATTATAAATAATGCTGCTATGAACATTGGGGTGTGTGCGGTTTTTTTTAAATGACCTTTTTGACTTCTGCGTGGTTGAAAGGATGCTGGATGACTTCCAAGGCCAGTTTAAAAAAAGTCTTATTGCTTCTGCCTTAGTCTCTTAGAAGGTTGGTTCTCTGAATGCCTCATCTGGGGATGTCCCCACTTCAAACCAAGATATTGGGCTGCAAGAAGCCCAAGCCACCTAATGAAGTCATGTGTAGCTGCTCTGACTGACAGTCCAGATGAGCCTAGCACTGACAGGAAGCATAAACTGCCAATCATATCAATGAGCCATTTTGGACACCTAGCTGAGGTATGTTATACTCTGCTGACACTTAATTACAACTGCATAAAAGACCTCCAAGTGGTGACCACCCAGCCAAGACCTTTTAATCCATTTTAATCCACTAATTTGCAACACAAAAATAGGTAACTAGAGCAGCTTTTTTTCCCAAAAAAAACATATATGGTAAGTATATATCTCAGTGTTTGCTTCAGAACATCTTCATTTATTTACCTTTATGTATGTATGCATATATTTTCTTTTTCATTATGACTAAGAAAGAATGACAATTAGACTTGGCATGGAATTACTGTTGACAATATTTTTTTCTCAGAATTTTGTAGCCATTATGCCCTTCTCTGAAGGCATTTAATGCCATTGAATATGTTGATCTCAACCTAATTTTTGCACTTTAACATGTGAGCTTTTTTTTTCAACTTTTCAAAAGTCCTGAATTCCTATGGGATTAAACTTTATTCATAAAAATTTAAAAGATCACTTCATTATGTGTTTCTTTTAATTAATTATTTTTCCTGCTTTATTTTGGTTCATTTCAATTTTCAACTGTGGAATTTTATTCTAATACAATTCTAATTTTTTCTTCTGCTCATATTGTTATGGTTATTTCAAAAATATGAAATTTTCCTTCTACTTTACAATTTAGTTAACTAACTTACCTCAGTACCATTTTTCCTTTTGCTCCTTCATTTTGCATTCTGCGAGAATATTACAAGTTATCTTACATATTACTGATTAAATATCCTGCAGTGCTTAGTTTGCTTTGTACTGTTTCGAATAATGATTTAAATTTTCGTATTCATTACTTATTTCTTCTATTTTTTGCATCCCCCGTGTCTTGCAAACACCCATATTGTCAAAAGAGGTCAATGAAAAATTATAATTCCCAGGGTACTGAGCTGAAAATTCTACAGCCACTTTAGAAAGAAGCTCTGATGTAGGATGCATTCCATTTCAGCATAGCATAGTGTATCAGGTCAGGGTTTCCATTGGGAAGGAATGAATTAAGAGACATCTCTCAAACCCTCTCTCTACAGAACCCAACCATTCTTCCTCAGATATTCATTGGATATTTGGATAGCAAAATCTCTCTTGGTATTTTATAGGTTTGTGTCCACCGATGTAGAAGACATGTATCTCTTTCTAACTCTATAATAAGTATTTTAAGAACATTATAATTTTTTAAAAGTTGACACAATTTTTCTGTGGAAAATAAAGCCCCTATCCCTTTATGATTTGATCTGATTGGTTTCACTGTAGTTGTTTCTGACCAGGGCTCGAACCCATGTCCCCTGCATTGGCAGGAGAATTCTTAACTCCTGCACTACCAGGAAAGTCCCTGTAGCTGTTTCTTTAAACCTAACACTTTTTGGCATATTTTTGCCATGTGCTCAACAGAACCTTGAAAAAAGAAATCACTTAAATAATAGAAGCTAGGTCAATTTTTTTTCTTTCATGCTTTAGGAGAAAAGCAAAATAAAAGATGGGAAGGAACTGTGGCTTTACTGCATACAGAAATGGAAAGCATCCCTGTATGATTAATTTCCAAACTCTCAGGAGCTACATATAAGCATATTATAATATGCTCAGCTATTATTAGAATTCTAGTTATCTTAAAGTTTCTATGTCCTAGGACAGTTTCTATTTCTAACATTTTGCCCACATTATCCTCTTATATGCACACATATATGACTGATCAAATTTCCAGGTGTTTTATCACACACTCACACACACAATGGACCCTGCAATACTTCCACACAAATTTTCAAGGAATTACTCCAAAACTGATGAACCAAGATATCAAAGCTACACAGATTTTGTTTATATTGGTTACCTTTTGGATCTGGAAATTTGAGAGTAGAAAATAATAAGATCTAGGCATGTGAATGGACTATAATATAATTTTCATTTACTCACTTTATTTTCCCTCTTAAAATTATTGGAATATTAAGAAATAATGATAGTTATCTGTGGAAGCCTGCAGACTTCAGACTAACATTTATGTGTTAAAGGAGAAGTAGATAAGTCATTTTCTGAGAAAGCTGCTGTTACCACAAAGTTGATTATTTCATTGCATTCTAGATATACCTTTTAAATATTAGCCCTCAATGTCTTAAATCTGAGCCTACAATGAGCTCAGAGGTGACTGCAGCAATTCTTGTGTGGTCCTTATATGGATAATTTTCTCTATACACCTTTGACACTCATTTGTACTATCACTCTCTAGAAGGTGACCTGATTTGGGAAGACACTATAATCCACCTCAGTAGGACACTGAACAAGCAGTGCCAGAGGACGTTAAAATTAGAGTCAAATAAAACTCCTCTGCCTAGCTGGTTTAGTTATAATTGCCTAATGACTGAGGGATGTACTTTTAAAATTAGTCTTTAATTCTCTAAACTGGGAGTAAAAAAAAGAGAACACATGTGATCTTCCCACAACCTCCTTACCAACAGTCTCTACTAAAATCACATGAAAGCCAACCAAAAAAAAAAACACAAAAACAAATAACAACAAACAACAATAACTACATTTTGCTTATTCTATGTAAAATATCACACATCACTCACAAATCTCAGTCTGTGTTTCCCCACATTTACAAAGCATGAGACATCCTGTTGGGTACAAGAATATAGATTTTCTAGGGGCATGTCAAAAGTTAAAGCAGCTGAAAAACATTTTTTAACAACTGACTTCACTTATCAAACAGCAGAACCCGAAAAAGGTCTCTGGCACCTGAAATCATTTAATGTTTTTATGGCAGTGATAAAAATCACTTCAGGTGTTGCTGCAGCAACAGCTTTGAATCCAATAGAGTTCCGAAGTGGAGAAGATCCATCAAAAATAAATCAAACCTTGTTTCACTGGTGCTAAAGGAAGTGTGTGTAATGGAAAGTTATTAAGACCAAAGCCACCTGCAGGCTTTGGCCTCAGCACAGGGCCCTCTTGCCTGAGTATTCCCCAGTCAATCACTAACCCCCTCATCTCTTCTTGGTATTGTCAGGAGATTGATAGGCTGTAGATTACAGAAGGTAAGTGCTTTAAGGCTTTGGAAGCTTTCCTCGCATGCCATTTTGCCACCGCATTGAACATTCTCTCTCTCTCTCACACACACGCATACAACGCACACACAAGCACACACACGCACACACACACAGAGCGTTATTTCAAATCATTTCAAAGTACTTATAAGATTTGCCCCAACCATCATATCATTTTTCCACCATCAGGAAGCCAGTAATGTTTATCTAACATCTCCTAATTTTTGGCCCCTTTAATGTAAGTGATCTCATTTAACAGTCACATAATCATAGGTATAACCCTGCAAGAAGTGTATACTTAATCTCATATTGCAGACCAAATACCAAGGCTCATAGAACTTAAGTGTTTTACAAAGTTTACAAAACTAACAGATGATGGAGCTGGATTACTATTCAGAATCTTCAATTTCATCTTCTGTGTTACTTCCATTCTAGTTTCCTATCTCTAAAGCAATGTTTCGAAAACCTGTTATATATGTTTAAAAAATTTTTAAACCTGTTACATATATTTAAAATTACCTTCAAATAGATTTATTTATGTTTTCTGAAAAGTGAGTGTTGGTATATTCATTTTTTAAATATACTATATAAAATTAGGCATACTGCATGCCATAGCTTTTAAATACCATAAAAACAAAGTAAATAAGAATATATGCAAAGAAAAATACAAAACTGAGCTCAAGATAACGTGACTAAGATATCACTTTAACTCACATTGCTCACGATGTGAACATGAAGTTGACTGCTAGCAGCACGGATTATTTGGGGTTCTCCACGCCTTAATCTATGTTTGACTGTGTGATGCCTCTGTTTTCCACCTTTCCTGTCTCTTTGAACTACATAAAACCTGTTTTTCTATGTTATGCTCTTCTGCACTGCTTGGCCTTTAATGAATCTTTGTACATCTGCCTCTTTTCGTTTCATATTAGTCCCGATAACTGAAGTAGTTCTACTCGGTTCCAATATGATTCTACCTACAGACAATGATGGAATATTTATTTACAGCATAGTCATCCAGGTGATAAAAAATGTATATGTTTTGAAATTATACCTAAAATGAAAGAACAAAAGTAGAAAACAAATCTTGAGGTAAATCAGGGACTGCATATGCCCCCAGACTGCTATTTGAGAAAATACTACCATAAAGGAATGAGAAATTTAACACAAGTGAAATTTTTTGATAACTGATTCTTACTGATTTTATGCAAATAATTATTTTACAACTGAATTAGAAGTATCAATATAAGTAATTTATTTGATGATCTAGGTTTATGACTGTGAACATCACATCCAAATGCCTTATTAAGAGACACCAGGTTATTCACCACCCACCCTCAACTTAGCTTTACACATCAACTTCCACAAATACTCCAGTTTAGACTGCCTTCTAGGCAGTGATTTTCAGTGCTGACTTCACATTCACATCACCTAGAGAGCTTAAAAAAATAAACATACTCAGGGCCCGTCAGCTGAGATCCCGCATCCCACTTTAGTTGGTCACTAGTAGGACTGGGCATAGATTTCTTTTAAATGAACCCCTGGAAATTAAAATGTACAGCCAGAATTGAGAACTGTTCCAGTTAATCAGAGAAACTTTCTGTTTTTAAAATACATCACAGAACTTTTTGAATCCCTGTATTTTATTGTGTTTTTTTTAAATTTGCATATACCCAGTCCTACAGGCTAGCTCACATATCCTGAGATATTCAGATCAAATATCAGTGCCTTGTGATACCTTCCAAGAACAATACAGACTACATTGATTACTCTCTTTTTTCTTATCTCATGGTACTTTAAATAATAAAGAACATATTATAGTACACTAACCTCTAATGTATAACTCTAATTCTGTAAGCCCATGACTGTAAAACCATAAGCTTACGTATTGTAAGGTAATATATATTAGACAGTTGATTTGCCAGGGATTTTTTGAATGAATGAAGAAAGTAAGGAGGAAATAAAGAGTGAATCAACCAGTTTAAAGATATGTTACGGGAAAACCCGAACGAACCTTTTGGCCACCCCAATATATAAAAAACTTTTATATATAACTTTAATCGAGTGTTGTTCTCAGGTTCTACCTGGATGCATATAGTTATTTGTGCCTGCGTCTGCACTGAACAGGCAGTAGGTACTTTATCACTGTCTCTATGTACCCCTGTTATCCATTATCTCTTCTCACTAGATCAGCTTTGCACAGGCTCTGCCTCTAGTCTCTAGGTTGTTTTCTTTAATATGATGTACAAGCTCACAAAATTTATTAAACTAGCAAATAATTCCATTGTATCAGACTAAATATCTTTTGAAATAAAAGTATATGTCATCTTTGGTAACAATTTTTTAATATTACAAATTTTGTAACCAATTTATATTTTCTCTTGCATTCCGTGTAATTGAGATGACTAGAAGCCCAGACAGTGGATAAGAGAGCTGTCTTTGCTACTATCGCCTCAAATTGCCCTGGCTACCAATGGAAGAAAAGGGTCTTAATACAGAGTTGAATGTATAATGCCCAGACTTAGGAAAGAAGACAAATAAACTAATAATTTCACTCAATGTTACTTCATCACTCATGCCTTTCTACTACTCTGTTTAAACTAGCAGCACCCCCATGCATGAAACAAACCAGTCTCTCTCCATCTTCACCTCATCCCTTCTCTGTCTCTCTCTGTGTGTCCTCTACTCTTCTTCTAAGGACACACATCACTGGCTTTAGGGCCCACTTTAATCCAGTGTGATCTTATCTTTACTTAATTACATCTGCAAAGACCTTATTTTCCAGATAAGGTCACATCTCAAGGTTCCAGATAGATGTGAATTTTGGGGAGACACTGTTCATTTATGTATTGACTGTCTTATCACACTAAATACAATAATGAGGACAGGGACTTTTTTGGTCTTTGTTCATTGTCAGTGTCTCCAGTGCTTACAACAGCACCTGACTCAAAGTATTCAGTAAACTGATGTTGTTGTAGAAGACCAAGTACTTTAATACTACAGCCCCCAAATCATTCAGGACTTGGAATTCTGTGTGTGGGTATCATAAAATCAGAATTCATACACATAGGACCAAGTATGTCAGGATAAAACTTAAAATTATCAGCCTTTTCCTGATTACACATTACTGGCCAATATTGGTGGATGATTATCTTGTTATATATAATTATTCACAGAGTCTTTACTGTAACTCATTATATCAATTATTTTTTACTTTATTTTGACTTGTTTTTCTTTTTTAATTTTCAAAAACCTCTCATATCCCTTCTTTTCCTAGACTCAGCCAGGGACAAGATCAATCCAAAGAGTAAAAGTGAAGTTGAACTTCACCCACAAAAACAGGCCATGTAAATTTTTACATTTCTGAGCCACAGAGGGAAATATTGAGACACAGATTATTGTGTCTCCCCTCATGGTACTGATCTGAAAAGTTATTATAAATATAGGAAAATTTTCCACTGTTATCTCCATGAATATAATTTTAATCAATGTGGTTATCAACTACATGTAAAGTGATACCTGAATATTTCAATAGGATAAATAAGAAAGAGATTTTTCAAACACAGGTGATATTTCTCAACCATTTATTGAACACTAAAGAGATGAATTTCAGGTCTACATGAAGTGGGATGGTTTCATATGCTTTTTCCTGTTCTACCAATGATTCAATTAATTTCTAAATATCCAATCCATGGCAATTTATAACACCAACGAGAAAGGTTTTAAATTGGATATGTGGGAGACTAACAATTAACATGGGCCAATATCCAATAATTCATCCAAATACCACACAGAAAATTTAATATTTCAAAATATGGTGTAATTATATATATATTACAAAATATTACAGCATGGTTAAAAAAAGTAGACTATGAAGTATTTCACATGACATCATTTATAAGCTAAAGATAAGATCACATAAAAAGAATCAAAATTTTACTTGTCAGGAGACAGTATTTTAGGTCTTGTACAGAAAACAACTAGACTAAGTATCCATATATATGAGATTTTTCAGATAAATAAAATATTTGCCACCAGACCTGTCAGCAGGGACATTGTATTAGTTGTCTAATGTTGCATAACAAATCATCTCAAAATTTATCAGATTAAATAAAGAATCATTTATCTCAAAATTTCCCAGGGTCAGGAATCTGGGAGAGGCTTACGTGAACTGGTTCTGGTTCAGGGTCTTGCATGAAATTGCCTTAAAGCTGTTGGATGGGATGGCAGTCATATGAATGCTCCACTGGGACCAGAAGACAAGTTTTCCCAGCTCACTCACATTGCTGTTGTCAGACCTTAGTTCCTTATTAGCTACTGGCTACAGACATTAGTTCCTTGACTTGTGGATGTCACCTTACACAAACTGAATATCCTATGACAGGGCAACTGGCTTCCTCCAGAGCAAGGTATGTGAGAGACAGACAGAGAGAGAAACAATGTGCAACCGAGAAAGAAGGCAGTGTATATTACAACTTAATTCTGGAAGTGACGTACCAATTCTTCTTCCATATTCTGTTGATCACACAGATCAATCCTGGTATAATGTGAGATGGGAATACACATCTGTGAACACCATGAGGTGGGGAATATCTGGGGCCATCTTGGAGGCCAGTTACCACAGACATTATCTACATTTTGGGCAGGACAATTATTTACTAAGCAGGAATATCCTGTGCAGTCAAGGATGTTTAGCATTCCTATTCACCTCATCTCTGTGCCCCATTGCATGGAATGAAAGGAGAGACACTGTGAAAATAAGAAATTCCACCTGACATTTCAAAAATCCCTCCACTGAAAAGCAGTATCTGAAACAGGGGAAACTCTTATCCTCAGAAGCGGCTTGTTAAAAAGGAGCGTCTCTGAAAATATCAGAAATCCAAGAAAAGTTAATGTGAATTAGCCAGCAGACCCTTATTTAAAGGCAAGCCACCCAGCTTGAGCACTCCATGTCAAGGTGTATCAGAGTGTTCACAAAGGAGATTCACTGTGACAGGAGGAATGTCTAATTACGTGCATAGTTCACTGAACTTTTTTCACATTGTCACTCTATTTTTTTAACATCTTTATTGGAGTATAATTGCTTTAAAATGGTTAGTTTCTGCTTTAAAACAAAGTGAAACAGCTATACATATACATATATCCCTATATCTCCTCTCAATTTCGTCTCCCTCCCACCCGACCTATCCCATCCCCATAGGTGGTTACAAAGCACTGAGCTAATCTCCCAGTGCTATGGGGCTGCTTCTCACTAGCTACCTATTTTACATTTGGTAGTATATATAAGTCCATGACACTCTCACACTTCTTCCCAGCTTACCCTTCCCCCTCCCCGTGTCCTCAAGTCCATTCTCTATGTCTGCATCTTTATTCCTGTTCTGCCCCTAACTTCTTCAGAATCTTTTCTTTTTCCTTATGTTCCATATATATGTGTTAGCATACAGTATTTGTTTTTCTCTAGACTTACTTGACTCTGTATGACAGACCCTAGCTCCATCCACCTCACTAAAAATACCTCATTTTTGTTTCTTTTAATGGCTAAGTAATATTCCATTGTATATATGTGCCACACCCTCTTTATCAATTCATCTGCTGATGGACACTTAGGTTGCCTCCATGTCCTGGCTACTGTAAATAGAGCTGCAATGAACATTGTGGTACATGACTCTTTTTATATTATGGTTGTCTCAGGGTATGTGCCCAGTAGTGGGATTGCTGGGTTGTATGGTAGTTCTATTTTTAATTTTTTAAGGAACCTCCATACTGTTCTCCATAGTGGCTGTACCAATATACATTCCCACCAACAGTGCAAAAGGGTTCCCATTTGGCCACAGCCTCTCCAGCATTTATTGTTTGTAGATTTTTTGATGATGGCCATTCTGGCTGGTGTGAGGTGATATCTCGTAGTTTCAATTTGCATTTCTCTAATGATTAATGATGTTGAGCATTCTTTCACGAGTTTGTTGGCAATTTGTATATCTTCTTTGGAGAAATATCTATTTAGGTCTTCTGCCCATTTTTGGATTGGGTTGTTTGTTTTTATGATATTGAGCTCCATGAGCTGCTTGTGAATTTTGGAGATTAATCCTTTATTAGTCGCTTCATTTGCAAAATTTTCCCCCATTCGGAGGGTTGCCTTTTCACCTTGTTTTTCGTTTCCTTTGCTGTGCAAAAGCTTTTAAGTTTCAATAGGTCCCATTTATTTTTGTTTTTATTTCCATTTCTCTAGGAGGTGGGTCCAAAAGGATCTTGCTGAGATTTATGGCATACAGAGTTCTATGATTTCCTCTAAGAGTTTTATAGTGTCTGGTCTTATATTTTGGTCTGTAGTCCATTTTGAGTTTATTTTTGTGTATGGTATTCAGGAGTGTTCTAATTTCATTCTTTTACATGTAGCTGTCTAGTTTTCCCAGCACCAATTATTGAAGAGGCTGTCTTTTCTCCATTGCATATTATTGCCTCCTTTATCAAACATAAGGTGACCATATGTGCCTGGGTTTATCTCTGGGCTATCCTGTTCCATTGATCTATACTTCTGTTTTTGTGCCAAAACCACACTGTCTTGATTACTGTAGCTTTGTAGTATAGTCTGAAGTCAGGGAGCCTGATTCCTCCAGCTCCATTTTTCTTTCACAAGATTGCTTTGGCTATTCAGGGTCTTTTGTGTTTCCATACAAATTGTGAAATTTTTTATTCTAGTTCTGTGAAAAAATGCCATTGGTAGCTTGATAGGGATTGCACGGACTCTGTAGATAGCTTTCGGTAGTACAGTCATTTTCACAATTTTGATTCTTCCAATCCAAGAACATGGTATATCTCTCCATCTGTTTGTATCATCTTTAATTTCTTTCATCAGTGTCTTATAATATTCTGCATACAGTTCTTCTGTCTCTTTAAGTAGGTTTATTCCTAGGTATTTTATACTTTATGTTGCAATGGTGAATGGGTGTGTTTCCTTAACTTCTCTTTCAGATTTTTCATCATTAGTGTACAGGAATTCAAGAGATTTCTGTGCATTAATTTTGTATCTTGCTACTTAACCAACTTCATTGACTAGCTCTACTAGTTTTCTGGTACAGTCTTTAGGATTCTCTGTGTATAGTATCATGTCGTCTGCAGACAGTGACAGCTTTACCTCTTCCTTTCTGATTCTGATTCCTTTTATTTTTTTTCTTCTCTGATTGCTGTGGCTAAAATTTCCAAAACTATGTTGAATAACAGTAGTGAGAGTGGGACACCTTATTGTGTACCTGATCTTAGTGGAATTGGTTTCAGTTTTTCACCATTGAGAATGATGTTGGCTCTAGGTTTGTCATATATGTTCTTTATTATTTTGAGGTAAGTTCCCTCTAAGCCTACTTTCTGGAGGGTTTTTATCATAAATTGGTGTTGAATTTTGTCCAAAGCTTTTATTGCATCTATTGAAATGATCATATTGTTTTTATCCTTCAATTTGTTAATATGGTGTATCACATTGATTGATTTTCATATATTGAAGTATCCTTGCATTCCTGGGATAAACCACATTTGATCATGGTGTGTGATACTTTTAATGTGCTGTTGGATTCTGTTTGCTAGCATTTTATTGAAAATTTTTGCACCTATGTTCATCAGTGATATTGGCCTGTAGTTTTCTTTCCTTGTGACATCTTTGTCTGGTTTTGGTATCAGGGTGATGGGGGCCTTGTAGAATGAGTTTGGGAGTGTTCCTCCCTCTGTTATATTTTGGAAGAGTTTGAGAAGGATAGGTGTTAGCTCTTCTCTAAATGTTTGACAGAATTAGCCTGTGAAGCCATCTGCTCCTGGGCTTTTGTTTGTTGGAAGAGTTTTAATCACAGTTTCAATTTCAGTGCTTGTGATTGGTCTGTTCATATTTTCTATTTCTTCCTGGTTCAGTCTTGGAAGGTTGTGCATTTCTAAGAATTTGTCCATTTCTTCCAGGTTGTCCATCTTATTGGCATAGAGTTGCTTGTAGTAATCTCTCATGACCCTTTGCATTTCTGCAGTGTCAGTTGTTACTTTTCCTTTTTCATTTCTAATCCTATTGATTTGAGTCTTCTCCCTTTTTTTCTTGATGAGTCTGGCTAATGGTTTATCAATTTTGTCTATCTTCTCGAAGAACCAGCTTTTAGTTTTATTGATCTTTGCTATCATTTCCTTCATTTCTTTTTCATTTATTTCTGATCTGATTTTTATGATTTCTTTCCTTCTGCTAGCTTTGGGGGTTTTTTGTTCTTCTTTCTCTAATTGCTTTAGGTGCAAAGTTAGGTTGTTTATTTGAGATGTTTCCTGTTTCTTAAGGTAGGATCGTATTGGTATAAACTTCCCTCTTAGAACTGCTTTTGCTGCATCCCATAGGTTTTGGGTCTTCGTGTTTTCATTGTCATTTGTTTCTAGGTATTTTTTGATTTCCTCTTTGATTTCTTTAGTTATCTCTTGGTTATTAAATAGTGTATTGTTTAGTCTCCATGTGTTTGTAATTTTTTACAGATTTTTCCCTGTAACTAATATCTCAAAGCATTGTGGTCAGAAAAGATACTTAATATGATTTCTATTTTCTTAAATTTACCAAGGCTTGATTTATGACCCAATATATGATCTCTTTTGGAGGATGTTCTATGAACACTTGAGAAGAAAGTGTATTCTGTTGGTTTTGGATGGAATGTCCTATAAATATCAATTAAGTCCATCTTGTTTAATGTGTCACTTAAAGCTTGTGTTTCCTTACTTATTTTCATTTTGGATGATCTGTCCATTGGTGAAGCTTGGGTGTTAAAGTCCCCTACTATGACTGTGTTACTGTTGATTTCCCTTTTTATGCTGTTAGCATTTCCCTTATGTATTGATGTGCTCCTATGTTGGGTGCATAAATATTTATAATTGTTATATCTTCTTTTTGGATTGATCACTTGATCATTATGTAGTGTCCTTCTTTGTCTCTTGTAATAGTCTTTATTTTAAAGTCTATTTTGTCTCATATGAGAATTGCTACTCCAACTTTCTTTTGATTTCCATTTGCATGGAATATCTTTTTCCATCCCCTCACTTTCAGTCAGTATGTGTCCCTAGGTCTGAGGTGGGTCTCTCGCAGACAGCATATATATGGGTCTAGTTTTTGTATACATTCAGCCAGTCTATGTCTTCTGGTTGGAGCATTTAATCCACTTACATTTAAGGTAGTTATCGATATGTGTGTTCCTATTACTATTTTCTTAATTGTTTTGGGTTTGTTATTGTAGGTCTTTTCCTTCTCTTGTGTTTCCTGCCTAGAGAAGTTCCTTTAGCATTTGTTGTAAAGCTGCTTTGGTGGTGAATTCTCTTTGCTTTGTCTTGTCTGTAACGGTTTTAATTTCTCTGTCAAATCTGAATGAGATCCTTGCTGGGTAGAGTAATCCTGGTTGTAGGGTTTTCCCTTTCATCACTTTAAATATGTCCTGCCTCTCCCTTGTGGCTTGCAGAGTTTCTGCTGAAAGATCAGCTATTAACCTTATGGGGATTCCCTTGTATGTTATTTGTTGTTTTTCCCTTGCTGCTTTTAATATTTTTTCTTTGTATTTAATTTTGATAGTTTGATTAATATGTGTCTTGGTGTGTTTCTCCTTGGACTTATCATTTATTGGACTCTCTGAGCTTCCTGGACTTGATTAACTATTTGCTTTCGCATATTAGGGAAGTTTTCAACTATAATCTCTTCAAATATTTTTTCACTCTCTTTCTTTTTCTCTTCTTCTTCTGGGACCCCTATAATTTGAACATTGGTGCATTTAATGTTGTCCCAGAAGTCTCTGAGACTGTCCTCTATTCTTTTCTTTCTTTTTTCTTTATTCTACTCTGCAGTACTTATTTCCACTATTTTATCTTCCAGGTTAGTTATCTGTTCTTCTGCCTCAGTTATTCTGCTATTGCCTCCTCCTAGCGAATTTTTAAGTTTATTTATTGTGTTGTTCATGATTGTTTGTTTGCTCTTTAGTTCTTCTAGGTCCTTGTTAAACATTTCTTGTATTTTCTCCATTCTCTTTCCAAGATTTTGGATCATCTGTACTACCATTACTCTGAATTCTTTTTCAGGTAGACTGCCTATTTTCACTTCATTTGTTTGGTCTGGTGGGTTTTTACCTTATTCCTTCAGCTGCTGTGTGTTTCTCTGTCTTCTTATTTTGCTTAACTTATTGTGTTTGGGGTCTCCTTTTCGCAGTATGTAGGTTCGTAATTCCTGTTGTTGTTGGTGTCTGCCCCCAGTGGCTAAGATTTCAGGGGTTGTGTAGGCTTCCTGGTGGAGGGGACTAGTGCCTGTGTTCGGGTGGATGAGGCTGGATCTTGTCTTTCTGGTGGCCAGGACCGCATCCGGTAGTATGTTTTGGCCTGTCTGTGACCTTATTATGATTTTAGGCAGCCTCCCTGCTAATGGGTGGGGTTGTGTTCCTGTCTTTCTAGTTGTTTGGCATAGGGTGTGCAGCACTGGTGCTTGCTGGTCGTTGAGTGGAGCTGGGTCTTAGTGTTGAGATGCAGATCTCTGGAAGAGCTTTTGCCATTTGATATTACGTGAAGCCGGGAGGTCTCTGGGGGACCAATGTCCTGAACTCGGCTCTCCCACATCAGAGGTACAGGGCTGACACCTGACCAGAGCACCAAGACCCTGTCAGCCACATGGCCAGGTACGTGTGGAGTCTCTTGTTCTTTGGGAAGTCTGAGGTCTTCTGTTCAGTAGGTGTTCTGTAGGAGTTGTTCCACATGTAGGTGTACTTCTGATGTATTTGTGGGGAGGAAGGTGATCTCCACATCTTACTTTTCTGTCATCTTGAAGGTCTCCTCACTGAATTTTTAATAGAATACCCTATATATGAAGAACTGAAAGGTTTACTCCTATCTAACAATGTTTGTGTCTACTTTCCCATTGTTATTCATCAAACAGCATTAGTGTGGAGACCTTCAGTTCCACCTACTGTAACGAAGCTCCATTTATTAAATCATTAAGTCCTTAGCTTGTTCAAATTCTATTTACAAATGTCTTTACCACTGCAGTGTCTACCGACTTCAAAGTATTCTTCATTTTTAAAACAAACAAAAGTTCAAAGATTAAATTTGTTTTCCTGCCAGAATGATGAAACAAAAAATCAACTATTTCATATTTACTGTAAAGTAACATATTCTTATTCCTTATCATATGTTTGCTTGTCAGAATGCCAAAGAGCACAATTAACTTTTTTCCTCTTTATTCAGAACTGAATGAATTTATTGAAAACACTATTTTTGAAAACATATGTTTTCAAAAAAATGTTGAAAAAAAACAAAAAAATATGTTTCAAAAAAAATACACAGGTATCAACTAGATTATAGGGATGAATCTGATCTGGGTTCTTCCTTTAGATGGTCCACACTCTTGTAAAGAATGTCCATAATCTGTAGTCATTACAGGGGAATTCATTATTTATTTATTTATTTTCAGTAAAAGGTTCACTCAGGTAGAATGTAGATAAAAACTGTTCCCAGATACCATAACACCCTTAAAGTCCAAACAGACATACAACTGACATTTTCTTGGAGTTTCATATATTCCAGTATGTTAAATGAAGAAACCAACAATTCATTAATATTCGATGAATAAGACCTATGAGGCCAAATTAAATGTTGTCTTGCTTTCAGCAGATGTTCTTTATGGCATCAGGTTGATTTAAAATTATGTAATTTAAAACAGACCTTTGAGAGCAGCCCAGTTCATGCACTCCCAGCCGCCCGTGTCCCCTCCGGGCTCTACTTGTGTCTGTGGAGCCATGGCATTCGCCAAGACCAACCTGGCGGCATCCTCCTTGCCCAACAGCAACTGCAGGTGTCCAAGGGTGCAGTCCAGAGGGAAGTGGGTGATGGTGGTAAGACATTTTTCAAAGAAGACATACAAATGGCAAACAAGTATATGAAAAGGTGCTCAACATCACTAATCATCAGGGAAATGCAAATTAAAACCAGGAGGTATCACCTCACAACTCTTAGAATGACTATCATAAAAAAGATAAATGACATGAGATAGCAACTATTGGTGATGGTGAGGAGTAAAGGCATCCTGTGCTTTGTATTTCTATCTATAATTATAGATATCTGTATATGTCATATCCAGTTTTCCCAGCACCACTTATTGAAGAGGCTGTCTTTTCTCCATTGTATATTCTTGTAAAATTTTTGTAAATTCTTTATGGCAAGATTATATTAGCCACAGGTGTGTTTTCATTATAGTTTCATTTTAGAACTATATTAGGAACTTACTGTGTGTTTGTTTAAACTCTATTGTTCACAGCATTTAAAAAATAATCTCTGTGTGGTTTCAGATAATGGAATCAATAAAAGAAAGAAAGGCCATTTCTTTCATTCCTTGACTACACATGTCTCTTCAAAGAGAATTTTCATGGTCACCTGGTAAAAGGGATTTCACTGTAAAATTGCATCAGCATAATAAGAAACATTTGTTGTTAGTATTTCTGATCCTTTGTGAGTAGGAGGCTGCAGAGTTTGAGAAAGAATAGTCCACAAGATTACCCTCATTTCTGACACCAGTTTTAAGTTCAAGGGTCTCCCAAAACCTCAAGTTCAATAATTTGCTAGAAGGACTCACAGAACTCATTGAAAGCTGCTCTACTTGCAGTTACAGTTTATTGAAAGGAAAGGAAACAGATTAAAATCAGCCAAGAGAAGGGATGTATGGGGCAGAGTCTAGGAAAGTTTCAATTGTGGAGCTTCCTGTTGTTCTCCTACCATGGAGTCATAAACAGCATTACGTTCCCGGCACTGATTTGTAACAACATGCATGGAGGATTTATAAGCAGGGAAGTTCTCCCGAGCCTTGCTGTCCAGGGTCTTCATTGCGGCTTGATCATATAAACCTGGTTGGCTGGCCATGTGGCTCACTTCAGTCTCTAACCCCTTTGTAAGCTGAGCCAATACAATGTGACTTAACACCTCCAATACATCCTAATTCACGTTGTTACATCTGGTCGACTCAAGGCTCCCAGACAGACAAGGACAATTTTTTCAGGGGTTAGAGATTACCTCCCAGGAGCCAAGCATAAAGGCTGGACCCCTCTGTTTGGGTAAGGTTAAATTATTACAAGGAGGGCAGGATAATACAGCTTTGTTTTTAGCATTTACTGGATACGATTCTTGTTAGAGTACATTATCATGATGGTATACCCAACAAGTTGACAGTAAAGCAGAATTATTTTTTCTTGTGTACTCAATTAAAAGTTAATTATTGCAAATCTGTGCTTTAAAAGTTTAAGAACACATTGTTTGACTTAAGAATACCACTCACAGCCAAAGAAAGAGTAGTGGTGGATGAATTAAGAGTCAATCAGTCAAAGTTATACTGGCAATATGACTACGGGCCCCAAAAAAAGGAGGATCGAGGGAAACTTTGAATTGAGTGCTAATTAGATCTTTTTTTGGTTTTTTTTACATCCTGTGAAAAGGAAAAATTCTGCAAACTGTTTCAGACATCCATTCCAATATTTAGCAACAATCAAACTGTATTAACTTTCAGGTAGTTCAGCTGTCATGTAAGGTATATTCTTATCTAGACTTCATAGAAACTGTAAAATCTTCTTTTAGTATTGTCCATATAATTCTCACTAGTATTATAATTATTCCTCAAATTCTTAAAGTCAATTTAAAAATTCTCAACTCCTTTAACTTTTCATATTCAAGATAAATAAATTATAGAAAACTTATAGCTTCAAAAATCCAGTGTTTCATTGTTTCTCAAAGCAAATATTCTTTGCAGGGGAAAAAAAACAAATGGGGGTGGGTGGCTTTGGTCTCTAAGAGAAAAAAAGAAAAAAATCACTACATAAATTTTGTCTAATCACTGACATTTTGGATTTAAATTACTAACTCTCCACAGGAATTTTAAGTAATGTGGGAAGAATGTCTAAAATTAGATCATATAGGAATATTTCAGTTATGCTGTTCTAGGGAACTAAATTCATATTTAAACTCAATTTTCATTACAAATGATTTTTTTATTCTATGTTACTCTTGGGGAAATTTTTGTACTCTCACTCTTTAACCTATTAATCTGTCCTAATATGATTATTTTGGGCCACTCTGAGCTGCTGAAATAATTTATTATTATGTAGGCATGTGTGTACTGTACGACTCACCATTATAAGAAACATTTTAATGTCCTTGGACAATTACAGGGTAGCTAGACACTAAGGGTGGAAGCATATGGATTTCCATCCCCACCCTGGGTATTCTGTGGATATAATTAACTTGGAAACCTGTTAGATGCACCCTTGACTATTTATGCAATCAAGCAGGCAGTTATACCATCACACAGAAATACTGATACCATGATATTATGAGTCTTAAATTTACAAACTTGTCTGGACTCATATTTTAAGCTCACTTTTAGAAAAACAGTCATTTTTAGAACCATGGTCTAACCATGGTTGGAACCATGGTCATTCATCAGAGAGACCTAAGATTTATTTAACTTGAGCCTACACAGAAACTGTGGGAGATTTCAGATAAAGAAGGCATGTGCATTGAATCAGTAAGACTGCTCCCCAGGTAGTGATCAGGCAAGATTTCTACAATGCACACTGATGAAGCACATTGTAAAGCAGTTCAGGTAAGTCAGGTGCAAGGAACCATGTTAGTTATCTTCAAATTTATAAGGAGTGATTCTTTCATTAACTTGTGCCTCAAAGTATAGAATGGAAGACTAAAGAAGGGTCTTATTCTTTGTTCATGCTTGAAGATGTTTCTGTTGTACCTGGGCATAATTTGTTATGTAATGGTTCAGAGCAGGAACCAGAGCTGAACAGTTTAGACTTGAAACACATTCCCTGCTAATTAACTTTGTGATATTTGTACATTACTTAACAGATCTGGGTTTCAGTTCCATCACCTATAAAATTTGAATAATTATTGTAACTTACCTCATAGAGTTATGGTAAAACTTAAGTGAGTTAAAATATGCAATACTATTCAAATAATGCCTGAAAAAAAGTAACACGGAATATATTCAATGATTGTTAGCTATTATTATTGTTGTTATCATTACTGGGACTCATTTCTATGTGATTTGATCTAGATAGTGCTGCCTAAATAACGTAGAGATGATGAAACCCAAAGACATGGTCAGATTCTTTCATTATTTGGCTTGACCAAGAGGGTATTTATAAATAATTATGTACCATACTGATGGCTCATTTTTCAAAAGTGCTGTGATGTATTCCTAAAATCCTCCATTTATGGTTTATTTCCCATTCCCAGCCCCATTATTTTTTAGTGAGATACAACTGACATATAACTGTGTACGTTTAAGGTTCACGACATGTTGATTAGATACCTTTATATACTGCAGTATGATGACCACCACAGCTTTAGCTAACACTGCCAACATTTTACATAATTCTCATTTCTTTTTTGTGGTGAGAACATTTAATCTACTGTTTTAGCAAACACTAAATTTTGTATATTTTCAAAATATATATATAATACAGCGTTTTTGACTATAATCTCTATGCTGTGCATTAGCTCTCCAGAACTAATTCATCTTCAGTTGCAAGTTTGTACTCTTTAACAATCGCTCCCCATTTCCCTCAGCTCTATTATTAAGGCACCAAGTTACAAACAGCTTTTCCAAAGTCTAAGAACCTAAGCTTTAAAGTGAACAAACAGGCAAACAAATAAAATAACCATTCATGACTGGCTCTTTCAGTTGCTCTCTATATGATCTGGGTCAAATTATTTAATCTTTCTGAGCCTTGTTTATTATATTCATATATAATGACCCATTACCATGTACCTTGGATTCCTCACCTGTACATTCAAACATCTGTTACTTGATGTTATTGTTAAGACTGACATGCATTACATTCACAATAACTCTATGAGATACCATTTTTATTTGTAATTTACAAGTGAGGAAATTTAGGCCTAATGAGATTAGATAAATTTTTCAAGGTTATACAAACAGAAAAGGTAGAGGTGAGCTGAGGGTTTCTGTCTTAGAGTAGCAGACAAACATACATAACTCTAATTCAAGATTTTTAAACTGAAGCTCCTACAGATTTGTATATATAGACGAAAGAATACTTGCCAAAGTATTACTGTATGCTGCTCAGAATGAAAATAATGTCAGATATTTTATTGAAACTGTACAGAGGCTTCCTGCTTTGAGGTCGTCATGTTGTGAGGAAGCCCCAAACTCGCCCAACTAAGAGAACTTATGAAGAAACCCCGATACTACATGAAAAGTGAGTGAGAGCAAGAGCACGAGAGAGACAGAAAGATGTCCAGCCAGCCTAAATACTTCCGCTCTTAGCTGTCCCAGCTGTAGCTGATATTTGACCACAACCATAAAAGAAACCCAAACTAGAACTACCTGACCAAACTCTTCCTACATCTCTACCCACAGAAACCACGAGAGACACTAAAATGACTGTTTCAAGCTACCAACTGTGGTGGGGCCATATTACAATGCAATGAATAGATAACTGGAATGTCATGTTTGCCAGGAAATAACGTAACTTAGGACCTATTTGTAATAACCAACAAGAGATTTTATTGTATCATTTGCCCAGAAGAATGGGCCTGTTTTTTGTTTTTTCGGTTTTTCTATTTTCCTGGCCACTTGGAGTTTATTTTCCACTCGGTGCAAGGCACACAGTTAGGGGGTGTCAATAAGGCTTCCCTGTGGCTTAAATTAAAGAGTGGGGTTCCCTCAACTTCCTGTTTGGTGTTTTGATGTCTTGATATAAAAGAACCCAACTGCTTCTACTTGCTGCAGCCTCCCTGATCTATGGGTTGAGGTGGGCGGGCTAGGAAGGGCAGGGAAGGGCTCTGACCAGCCTATCACCTCTGGAAACCTGGTGCATGGTAGTGGCCACACAGGACAGGGCTGGCGGTGGCTTTGCCCACCTAGCTACCAGGCTGCTTCCTCATGGCTTTCTGAACTAAGTCACAGGAGATCACGACACTAGAGTCCTGGGGAGATTCTCAGTTCTACGGGAAGTCCAACACCAAGACCATGAACGGGAGCGTGGACTACCTAAAACAGAAGCTTGCCTTCCAGGTACCAGTGGCCTGGGGAATCTCATGCAGCATGGCAAGGATACTTGGAGGTAAGACTAGGTATTAAATCTAGTTTCCTTAAAATCTAACAACATTGAGTGAAGGCTCACTGAATTGTCTAGGTTGCTATTATAAACAAAGCTAAGGCAATTTGGTCATTTATAAATATGATGTTCTTTTTGGGGAAATCTTTTTGATAAGCAGCATAAATATATGGATCACTGGTTATCACCAGAGGCTTTGTAAAGATGACTGTGGATATTAAAATTTAGTTTTCATTGATGAAACTGGAGAAGATTAACACTTATGCATTGACTAAACACATTGTACAGCACTGTCATTTACCTATGAACAAGGCCTAAAGATACCTTGTATCCAGCTGTGCATATCTAACCCAATAACACCCTAGGTGGGATTCTGAAGAGGTCTTGCCTGGAGCTGCTTTTTGGACAATCTGTTCCAATGGACTCCAAATGGAAAATAAATACTTAAATCTTACCATCATAATAAGCCTCTAGTGAAACTTTAATAGAAGGTCCTCTTGGAGCTCTTTGGAAGGGGAGAGGAGAAATTTGGGATGTCATCAAACTCATAAAACAATGACTTTTTTGGTATGTGCTTAATACGCTCCCTATCAAATAGATACAAGGTGTAAGAGCTACGGTTGTCTTCCCTTATAACTGCATTACTAGATAACAATGAAGTCAAGACCCAACACATACTAAACCAAAAGTTAAATCTAAAGATTTATTTAAATTAAAAATATCAGCACTAAAAATTGGAGGTATCTTTTATATTTGTGGTGTGATTATGGACTCATATCAGGTTATTGATTCAATATATCTCCATTTGTTGTGATCATTATTCTTATTTTGATAATTATTACAACCTGACTACTATGAGCCCTTTCAACCTGGCTCCTGGCTTTCTTGACACAACCACATTAGAATTCCTTGCTTTCTGTTAAAATGAGGTATGCCAGCATTACCTGTATCCTTCCTGCCCCAAACATGAAATCAACCATTTCCTCAAGGAGAAAGTCATGGTCCGTTTCAGTGGCAAATGATAATGTGGGCAACAAAGGCATTTTATAACAGGTTTACACTGGTATGATGACATCTTTACTAAGTGATTTTACTATGTGGAGCTAGAAAGGTTCACATTATTTTAAACTCAGGAGTGAATTGTTCTCGGATTAGAAGAATCAACATTGTCAAAATGACTGTCCTACCCATGACAAGCTACAGATTCAATGCAATCCCTATGAAGTTACTAAGGACATTTTTCACAGAACTAGAACAAAAAAATTGTTTAATTTGTATGGAAACAAAAAGGACTCTAATAGCCAAAGCAGTCTTAAGAAAAATAACAAAAACAAAAAACAGACAAAAAAAACAGAGTTGAAGGAATCAGGCTCCCTGGCTTCAGACTATATTACAAAGCTACGGTAATCAAAACAGTATGGTACTGGCACAAAAACAAATATAGATCAATGGAACAGGATACACCCAGGATAAGCGCAGAAATAAACCCATGCACCTATGATCAATTAATCAATGACAAAGGAGGCAAGAATATACAATGGAGAAAAGACAGTTGCTGCAATAAGTGATGCTAGGAAAACTGGACAGCTACATGTAAAAGAATGAAATTAGAACATTGCCTAACACTATACACAAAAATAAACTCAAAATGGATTAAAGACCTAAATGTAAGGCCAGACACTATAAACCTCTTAGAGGAAAACATAAGTAGAACACTCTTTGACATAAATCACAGCAAGATCTTTTTCAATACCCCTCCTAGAGTAATAAAAATAAAAACAAAAATAAACAAATGGGATCTAATGAAACTTAAAAAGCTTTTGCACAGTAAAGGAAACCATAAACAAAACAAAAAGACAACCCTCAGAATGGGTGAAAATATTTGCAAATGATGCAACCAGTAAGGGATTAATCTCCAAAATATGCAAACAGCTCATGCAGCTCAATATCAAGAAAAAATTCAACGCAATCAAAAAATGGGTGGAAGATCTAAACAGACATTTCTGATGCTATTAGGCAAAACAAGAATTGATTTAATGTCCTGAAAAGGGCACTACTGTGTCATTAAACTGGACTTGATTGAATATATTAATCAAGCCATGTATTTCAAAATCTTTAGATTTCTGTTTTCCATCATAGGACATCACAACATGGAAGCATGGTATATTTAAAGTTCTAAAAATAATTAAAGGGCAACAAAATTTTGCAGAGTCATCAGCACTAAAAAGGGAGGAGTTGAGGAACTGAAAGTCTTATTAACAGCAACCAAAAATAAGCAGCAGCATTATCTAATGATGCAACTATTTTACTATATTTATATCTGGTTCCTTCCTTCTGTCCATCAGTTCTGTGTCCTCCATTTTTCTCCTTTTTTCTTCTCTTCTCTCAGAAGTAAATACAAATGTTTCTCAGGAATAGAATTCTCATTTTCTCACAAAGACAACTTGGGAAAGGAGAAAAAGTTTCAGATTCCTATTCTCAGCATCTCATCTGCTACTTCAAAATATTTATTTAAACATTTTTCCAAACAAAGGCCTGGTTTTTTTTGGAAGGGATTTCTGGTTGCTTACATTATGTCATTGATTTTTTTCTACAACCTTTTTCTTTCTACAATTTTATGATGCTATTTATTAGAAGAGGAAGCAAAATAGTGTTAAATTTCCAAGTTTTCACAGCTGACTGAAACATAAAAATGAAACTATATAAAGTATTTCTAACATTTCATATTATCCTGAAATTTTCTTGTCTTTATTATTCTTCATTTTAGAAGAGTGCTCCTTTTATAAAGTAGAACAAATGATTAAATATGTGCTTGACATAATATAAAAATAATAACTATCGTTTATCAAATACTTAGTGTATGTCAAATACTGTGTAAAGCACTTTACATCTATTACCTCATTTAATTTGACAACTCCTTAAGATATATAGTATTATTATTCTCCTTTGACATTTCCATTTATCCTCCATGTGGAAGAGTCTGAGTCTTACAGAGATGGAATAACCTGCCAGAGACTGTTTCCAATACACTGCCATGTTATGATATTTCAAATACCTTTTGTCTACGAGTAAAACTGTGATCATAATCCAATACCAATACTCCACAGTTTGGCCTTGTTTGATTGACATAAAAAGCTGGGTTGGTGTGCAAACTCCCAGATATAAAGAAATTTTCTTAAATTTATTTTGAATTTTACTTACCTACTAACACATTAGATTTACAATAAGTATTTTTTTAATAAATGAAAGATTAAATGTGTTTAATAAATGTTTCAAGCATCTAAATGGTCTCATATATTCAAACCATGGCATTGCATAATATGTTCAGCTTTACTTTTCTAATTGGAAAAATAAAGAAGAAAGAGATCATTTAAAATTTTTTTGTGCCTCATTTTGTTTCCATGTACCTTTTTTCCCCCTAGGGGCTACAGAATATAGAAACTGGTCTTTTGTGAATGTCTAAACTAGGGGAAGCACAAACTATCACTCACTATAAAAAGAAATAATAAATTTCGATCAGACATAGTAATTAATGCATTCTAGTCAGCCAACATGCATCTCTGTTCACTTGTAAAATATAATACTACCTAAATGAAGTAGCGAAATTTTGAGTTTAAACATTTCATATATTTTACTAAATTTCTATAATCAAGTGAGGTAGATGGGTGCCAGTTTGATTTTTCTTCACCTTACAGATATAGAGAAGCTAAGGGTCATCAAATTATCAGTGATTTGTTTACCTACAATTCAAGTGCAGCATCCTTCTTTTATTCTTCCTCCATTCCTTTTTCTCCTCCTCCTCTCCCTCCTCTTTCTTTTCTTTTTTATTAAAAGTTACTAGACCAGGAATGGGATATTACTGTCACTCTAGACATCATTGATCAAATCTGGCATATGATATAGCTTCCTTTCATCTTTGTACTGAACCATAAGCAATGCAAGGATCAGGCTCATGTCCCATTCACTACAGTGTCTTCTGTGTTTTGCACAGTACATAGTGTGAAATAGATATACGTACATATACCATTTAGTTGAAGGAAAGAATCAATTGTGCCTATTTGAAAAGTATCCCTAATATTATCCCATAATAGCGGAGTTGTATGTAATTAGTGTGCATCTTTACTGAAATATAGGGTGATCTTTTTTTTTTGGTA